>NC_132842.1:34948494-35560279 GCF_048164855.1 Canis lupus baileyi
GCTGTTATGAATAAGGCTGCGATGCACGTTAATCATGTATGTTTGTGTATACATGTATCATTTATCTTGAGTAGATTCTTAGAAGTTGAATTAATGAATCTATGGTTAGTTTATACTTAACTTTCAGGGAACTGCCAGATTGTTTCCGTATGGCTGCCACCATTTTACATTCCCACTAACACTATATGAGGATTAGTTTCTCAACATCCATACCAACACTGTGTTGTCTGGATCTTTCATTGTAGCTATTCTAGTGGATATGAAATATTATCTCATTGTGGTTTTAATTTTTTTTAAGATTTTATTTATTCATGAGAGAGAGAGGCAGAGACACAGGCAGACACTCAACCGCTGAGCCACTTAGGTGTCCCTCATTGTGATTTTAATTTGCAATTTCAAATGGGCATATTTGCTATTTGTATATATTCATTGGTTAAATGCCTCCTCACACTTTTTCCCAATTTTTAGATGAGTTGTCTGTCTTCTCACTAAATTTTTTTAATATAATCTGAATACAAATCCTTTGCCAGATAACAACTTACAAACTATTTTTGCATTCCTCTAATTGTGTAGTATATATATTTTTTAAAGATTTTATTTATTTATTCATGAGAGACACAGAGAGAGAGAGAGAGAGGCAGAGACACAGGCAGAGGGAGAAGCAGGCTCCATGCAGGGAGCCCGACGCGAGATCGATCCCGGGACCCCAGGATCACGCCCCGGGCTGAAGGTGGCGCTAAACCGCTGCGCCCCCCAGGCTGCCCATGTATAGGTATTTTGTATCTTGTATCCTGTGACCTTCCTGAACTTATTTATTAATTCAAAAATTGTTTAGTGTGTTCCTTGGGATTTTCTACATATAAGATCGTGTTGTCTGGGACTAAAGATGGTTTTAATGTTTCCTTTCCAATCTGGATGCTTTTTTGTTGTATTTTATGGGCTGGAGCTTTGCAGATAATATCAAATCAAAGTGTTAAGAGGAGATACCCTTGCTGTAGTCTTGATCTTAGGGGAAACGTGTTCATCTTAACATTAAATACAGTGTGAGCTGTGGGTTTTCACAGATGCCCTATGTTAGGTTGAGGAAGTTCAATTCCTGCATTGTTGAGAGGGTTTATCATAGAGTTAGTGTTAGATTCTGTGAAATACTTTTTCTGTGACTTTCAAGGTTAACTTAGGGCTTTTCTCCCTTTATTCTACTAATATGGTGTATAACATTAATTCACTTTTGAATGTCACCACTTGGTCCTGCTGCAGACTACCCATTTTATAGGTTGCTCAATTCTGTTTGGTAATACTTTTTGAGGTTTTTTGTGTCTATATCATGAGGGATATTTTTCTGTGGTTTTCTTGTGAAAAAATGGGATGGGGATGAAAGATTGACAGTAAAGGCATGAGAACACTTGTTGAGGAGATGGTAATATTTGGATGGATATATGGGTAAATGTATTCCTTAAAAATCCTAAGTCTGAGGACTCGAACGTTTTTCCCAACAAGGTACAGAGGGCCAGTCATGCATGAAAAGCTGCCTTGCATCAGTGATCACTATGGAAACACAAATCAAAACTACAATGAGATACAATCTCACACCCACTAGGATGGCTACTGACAAAGAACCAGAAAATTAAAAGTGATGGTAAGAACATGGAGAAATTCGGACCTTTGTGTGCTATTGGTGGGAGTGTAAGAAGGTGCCTTCTCTGTGGTGAACAGAATGGCAGTTTCTTAAAAAATTAAAGATAAAAAAAAAAATTAAAGATAAGATCACTAATGACCCAGCAATTCCACATCTGGGTCTATGGCCAAAAGAACTGAAGGCAGGGTTTCAAGGAGATCATTGCACACCCGTAGTGAGAGGAGCGTTATTGTAGCCAAGACACAGAAGCAGCCCCGTGTCCACCCATAGATGAACGTGTAAGCAGAATGTAGTATATACATGAAACAGCACGTAATTCACCCTTAAAAGGGCAGGGAATTCTGCAACACACCTTCAACACGGATGAATCCCGAGGATGTTGTGCTGAGTTCAATAGCCACACGCAGAAGGACACGTACTGTGTGACCCACCTGTATGAGGTACTTGGAGTGGCCCAAGTCACACGGGGAGAGCAGAGCGGCCGTGTCCAGGGCCGTGGGAGGGAAGAGAGGGCTGCTGCTTAGCGGAGACAGAGTTTCAGATTCGCAGGATGAAGAGAACTCTTGAGGTCAGTGCTGGGGACAATTACACAGATAGTGTAGTGGATACTGAACTTCGTAAAGCTGGTTAAGATGGTAAATTTTAGGTTGTCTTTTATCACGATCAAAAAAATTGAAAGGAACAAACTATAGAAATGATCCCTGAAAGTAATAGCCAAACTGTGGAAGGAGCCTCGGTGTCCATCGACAGATGAATGGATAAAGAAGCTGTGGTCTCTGTATACAATGGAATATTCCTCAGCCATTAGAAACGACAAATACCCACCATTTGCTTCAACGTGGATGGAACTGGAGGGTATTATGCTGAGTGAAATAAGTCAATCGGAGAAGGACAAACATTATATGGTCTCATTCATTTGGGGAATATAAATAATAGTGAAAGGGAATAAAAGGGAAGGGAGAAGAAATTGGGTAGGAAATATCAGAAAGGGAGACAGAACACGAGAGACTCCTAACTCTGGGAAACGAACTAGGGGTGGTGGAAGGGGAGGAGGGCGGGGGGTGGGGGTGATTGGGTGACGGGCACTGAGGGGGGCACTTGATGGGATGAGCACTGGGTGTTATTCTGTATGTTGGCAAATGAACACCAATAAAAAGTAAATTTATTATTTAAAAAAATTGAAAGGAGTCTTAGGTCTGAATACAAAATATCAATTTTCTTTCTCTGTAAACTGTAATCCCGCTATTTTACAAGACGGGGCAGATGGAGAGAATTTGTCAGGCTCCTAATATTAGTGCTGCTTTTCTAACAGATTCCTAAAGACTTTCAAAAATCTTCCAGGCAGTGTAGATCATGTCACAGTGTTAACAAGATGTAAGTGTAAATACCCTTTGCAAATACTGTTGTGTTGGAAAAGAAAGAATCCTCTGTCTTGATTTAGAACAAATTGTCACTTCTCTCGTTCTCATTCGGTGTTCTTGAGCTACTCACGGTCTTTTATCCCCCCCGGCATCTCACGTACTTTACAGCGGTGGGACCTGGAATTCACTCGTATGGTGGCGTTTAAGTAACAGGCACACCAGTACTTAATTCTTGAAAATGTCTCTGCTAGGTGAAATCTTAAAAAATGAAAATAGTGCCATTAATTTTAATCAAAAAAGTACGTGTCTTCTCTCAATCCAAGATGCACAATTTTCCTAGAAAGAAAAAGAAGTGAAAAAATTTTACTAGACTGTTAAATACATTTAGTTTGCTCGTAATACATACCGTCATGACACATGTCCTCACCAAAGGACGAAGCAAAGTCCTGAGCACGTAGGTTGCTGGGAAAGAGACGAGAGTCCTTCCAACTTGTACACCGTTGTCTTTGCGCGGAGACCCTACTCTTCGAGGAGGCACGTGGTTATCTTCTCTCACACAGAGTTTATAGCTCAGAGAAACCCCCTCAGGTCCACACAAGGGCACAGACACGCTTTGAAACACGTGAAAGCCCAACACCTCTGAGAACGTGCCATCCCCATCCTTCCTGCTTGGTGCATGTATGCCTAGAAATACCTGGCTTCTTCCCAAACTGTTGAGTGGAGCAAATTGGTGAGTATGTCTGCCTGAGATCATAATGTCAAAGAACAAAACACAACGTTTTAAGCATATTTATTTAAGGTGTTTGGATGAGAAGTTCATTATACTAAAAAATAATTCATAATCTGAGATGTGGCATAACTTCTCAGGAGTGTTCAAAGCAAAGGCTGTCGGACAGGGTGTGTGGGGGGTGTGCTTGCGACGTGTGAGCTGAGTGTGTCTGCTGTGATGCATCGCGGGTCTGCTCTCTCTCACAGATACCTCTTCTGGCTCGGAAGACGAAGGCTCGGTGCAGGGTGACTCCCAGGGCACCCCCACGTCCAGCCAGGGCAGCATCAACATGGAGCACTGGATCAGCCAGGCCATCCATGGCTCCACCACCTCCACAACCTCTTCCTCGTCCACCCAAAGTGGGGGTAGCGGCGCCGCCCACAGGCTGGCCGACGTCATGGCCCAGACGCACATAGGTGAGTGCCTGGCTCTCACCGGCGAGCAGGGGGCCCTGGGAGCCCCGCTCTTGGCGTCGGCGCATTCCCCTGGGCGCTCGGCCCCGGCTCCGTGCGTGGGACGGCACAGAGCCCAGCTCCGACTCTTGGGGTGCTTGGCCGCGTTGGTGGTACCACGTGGTGAACCCCTGGGTTTGGCTCCGTGCACCATTCCCGGTGTCTCTGGCGGCCCGAGTGTTTGGAGCTTTCTGCTCCTAAAGGAATGTGTTTTCATTCGTTAGGGAGACTTGGAACCAGGTCTCTACGTGTTCTCTCCTCACGCTAAATACGCCTCTACGTGGCATTTTAATAATGCTGATAAACAGGGCAGGGAATTTTTAAGTGAGTTTGCTGTTACCGTGGATGTCATTTGAGGACGCGGGGGCGTCACTCGCTTCTGCTTTAGACTGCTTTCTGCCGTAAGTATTTAAGGTTCTTGGCTGGTTCACGTCACGTTCACGTTGTACGTGGCTCCTGTGATGAAGTAAGACCCTCTCTGTCGGAACAAGCACACACTTAGGAAGCATTGCCTGCGGTATTTGAAAATAGCGTGAAAAGGAGATTCCGTGCGAATGGTTAGAGTGGAAGAACGCACGTCGCGTGAGCCGTGGTTCTGGCCGAACTGCCGGCAAATGAGGTGCGTGTGTTTCTGCCTCCGCTTGAGCCTGACATGCGGCGAGTCCGTGTTGCTTTGGAAGGGACGGCGTGGCATCCGGATCTCTTCTCACCCATTTTCAGCGATGGATTAATTAAGAGTTTTGAGTTTCCCAGTAAAAGTCTTCCAGAGAGCGGCTAACCTGCTCTGGGGGTGGTGCCAGGGTAGTTCCGGGCGCTCCCCATTCAAGCAGCGACTGCACGGGTGCTGCCGGCCCAGGTGCCGTGCTTGACGCACGTCCTCCTCGCCACATCAAACCTCATGTCTGCAGAAACCCCAAATTTAGAAAACAGGTAAAGGTAGTGAACAAAGTACTGTACAAACACCTGAGAGTCACAAGTGCGGATTTCTAGATTTTTAGGCACCTGTCAGAGTTCAAAAAAACTCAAACCGCTTTTTTAGGATTTTGCCTCAAGAGCACTCCCTCCAGTGAGGTTGAAGTTAAACGCGTCAGTTTTGACTTCGCCAATAGAAGCGTCAGAGGTGAGCTCTTTGTTCTGCAGAAGATCAGGCCGCTGGTCAGAGAACGCGTCTGGTTTCGGTCCCCACACGCACAGCCGCTGGCATCTTCAGAAGCCACTTCGTCCTGCTTCGGTTTTAGTGGGGGAAGAAGGAACAACGGTTTCTTTCCTTTGTGCTGTCGGAGTGGTGGTGAGTAAAAAGGAGGAGAGAGGAAAATTCTTCCTTTTTGCACGGTGACAGGCCATGCCAAGTGGCGTGATTGAGCTCAGTTTCACACCCGTGAGTGACAGTGACGCTGCTTCGTGAGCCGCTGGCAGTGCCTCTGTGAAATCAGAGTTAAGTTAAAACTGACAGGTATGTGACCGTGCAGTAGAGCAGGCTTTTCTTGCGTGTGTTTCGGAGCCTCAGTGGCGTCCGTGCGTGTCGCCCATCCCCTGCGTGGCTGGTCGGGCACAGGGCCCCCACCTCTGCCGCTGACTCCGGCCTGGGCCACCCAGCCTTCCAGTTGCACTGACTTTAAGGAAGTATCAGAATCTTCCCAAGAGCAACATGTCATTTTGGACAAATTAATCACTGCCCTTGGTTCTCCCTCGTGACGTTTCGTGTGGAACCCTAGAGGAAATTACAGCCTGGAGAATTAAATTTATCCAGACTATAAAAGGTCGCATGACTCACGTCTCTGCCGTCTCAGTGCCGCCCGAACGAGCGTCAGTGAGCGACGCTGCAGTCATTCCTCACTGGACACAAAGGCATGTTCCTAGAATATCTAGAAACTTTCTATAAATACGAAAAATCCTGAAAGAAAGCAGTGGAAGATCCAATAAAACAAGGAATAAAGGAGAATGACAGTTTCTGTGGAAAGAGATGATGTCACAGAACTGGCAACATTTGAGCTTTTGTTGAGACCATCCGAAGTCTTTGGTACAGAAGGGGGTGGGCGTGTGCACACGTATGAGGGAGCACGTGAGGGAGCACATGTGAGCGTGAGGGAGTGCGTGTGAGGGATCGTGTATGAGCATGTGAATGTGTGAGGGAGCATGTGAGCATGTGTGGGAGCATGTGGGAGCTTGTGAGGGAGCGTGTGTGAGCTTGTGAGGGAGCATGTGCAGTGTGGGAGGGAGCGCGTGGAGCATGTGTGAGGAAGCATGGGGAGCGCGTGTGTGTGAGGGAGTGTGTGCAGCGTCTGGGAGGGAGCGTGTGTGGGAGGGTGCACGTGGGGCACGTGAGTGTGGGAGGGAGCGCGTGAGGGAGTGCATGGAGCATGTGTGGGAGGGAGTGTGTGAGAGTGTGGGAGGGAGCATGGGGAGCGCATGAGCGTGGGAGGGTGCACGTGGCGGCGCCCAGAGCCACCCCCCCGCCTGACCGCTCAGGCCGAGGTACCGCCAGGGCCAGGGATGGCGCTGCTCCGCGCGGTGGCAGGGGGAAGCCCGGGGTCGTAGACCGCTGAGGCCAAGGAGAATCGGCCGCAGCAGCGTGGCTGTCGGACGGTCCGCGGCGCAAAAGCCCCGTTGCTGTGGGTTTCCGGGGGACGCCCTCCGTGGGGCTCACGCACACCCCGTGTTCAGGCCAGCTCCGCGTTTGGGGCGGGCCCTTCGGGCCACACCTTCCTTAGGCCCAGCTCACCGTTCTCGCAGGGTATGCGGCCCTTGGACACGAGGCCCCTGACCCCTCCCGTCCTGAGGTGTCACCAGTCGAGCCCCACAGGCCGTCGCCCCCACACGTCAGGCAGGACACCATCCCTTCACTGCAGGCCCTTGTTCCAGCAAGAACCAGAATGTTCTCGAACATGTCCAGATCGTTCCTGGGATGTGTTCATGCAGAACCTTGTGCGTGTAACGTGCTGGAGGCATGTGGAAAAGAGGGTTAGACTCCGGCGCTATGTGTTGGCATCACCCCAGTAGGAAGCCAGTGGACGGCTCTAGACTCGAGGCTCGTTTGCGGAAAGCACGGCAGGAAAAGACGTCGGTTGCCACCCGGAAGTGGAGCTCTGGGCGGACGCCTCCCAGGCAGGGGGCTGAGCACGAACCCAGGTCGTGGGCTTACACTCCACCTGTGCATCCAGCGGATAGACTGATGCTGGAGCCTCCGTCTCGCTTTCCAGCCCTGGGTCCCCGGGTGAGGCCCCAGGTCAGGTCTGTCCCCGGGTCAGGTCCGGTCCCCACGTGAGGTCTGGGTCCCTGGGTCGGGTGTCCAGGTCCCCGGGTCGGTCAGGGTCCCCCAGATCAGGTGTCCGGGTCCCTGGGTCATGTCCGGGTCCCCGGATCAAGTGTTTGGGTCCCCGGGTCAGGTCAGGGTCCCCAGGTGAGGTCTGCATCCCTGGGTCAGGTATCAGGGTCCCTGGGTCAGATCAGGGTCCCCAGGTCAGATCAGGGTCCCCGGGTCTGGGTCCCTGGGTCAGGTCTACGTCCCCGGGTCAGGTCTGCATCCCTGGATCAGGTATCTGGGTCCTGGGTCAGGTTAGGGTCCCCGGGTCAGGTGTCTGGGTCCCCAGGTCAGTTCCGGGTCAGGGGTCCTCGGGTCAGGTCTGGGTGCCCGGGTCAGGTCAGGTCAGGATCCCCGGGTCAGGTGTCTGGGTCTCCGGTCAGGGCTGGGTGCCCAGGTCAGGTCAGGGTCCCCAGGTCAGTTGTCAGGGTCCCCGGGTCAGTTCAGGGTCCAGGATCAGGTGTCTGGGTTTCCAGGTCAGGGCTGGGTGCCCGGGTCAGGTCAGGGTCCCCAGGTCAGGTCAGGGTCCCCAGGTCAGGTCTGCATCCCCGGGTCAGGTGTCAGGGTCCCTGGGTCAGGTGTCAGGGTCCCTGGACCAGGTTAGGGTCCCCGGGTCAGGTCAGGGTCCCCAGGTCAGGCGTCTGCATCCCCAGGTCAGGTGTCAGGGTCCCCGGGCCAGGTCTGGGTCCCCAGGTGAGGCTGAGGCCCTGGGTGAGGCCCGGGTCCCCCTCCGCTGACAGTGTGTCTGGGATGCCGTCAGTCCATGGGGGATGCAGAGGTCGTAGGGTAACTGCTGTTTGCAGAGAGATTTAGGACTCATGAGGGACCGCGGTGTGCGGTGTCACCATGCCCACCAGCTGATGCTGTCGGGTCTCCTTGTCTCTGCTGGGAGGCGGGTGAGCGTAAACACAGCTGATGGCTGCAGATCCTCGGGGGCACGAACGCGGCACTGCCCTTCGGTCCATCTGCTGGGGGCCTGCTCTGACCACCCATGTTCCTGGGGGCCGTGCTCGTCCTTCCCCGCGGGGCTGGGCCCTGGGAGGCCCCCCCAGCTCGGGTGTCCCCGAGGGCTCAGGCCTCCCCTCCCGCCTGTCTGCTGGGGGCCCCTGACCTGCTCCATCTCCCCACGTGTTGCTGACTTGATGCACTCGCACGATTTTCACGGCCACCTGCTCTTCACGAACGCGTGGATCTGCGATTCCCGCCCTCGAATCCTTCACGGCCCCCCAGAGCCCTCCCGACCTGCATGCCGGCGCCCAGGCCAGCCTGTCAGAGAGGCTGTCCCGCAGGAGCATCGAGGCTCCCATGTGTCCACGCCCGCGTGCCGCAAGACCGCCGCCTCTGGTGATTGCGCCCCGGCGCCCGCCCGGCCTTACCCCTCCCATCCTTCCCTAATGCCGTTCCGGGTGAGCCCCGTTGCTCCTTCGGTGCCATTAGGACGCAGGTCGACTTCCGTGTCTTCTCAGAAATGTTCTTGGGATTTTCAGCTCTCAAAACTTCATTGGTTTTTATTCTTAGAATCAAAGGAGTGATTTTTGGACTGAGAAGCGTCTGAGCCTGTCCTCCGTGGAGCGCCTCCTGCCGCAGGAGCACGGGCCGGCTGTGCGCTCACATGCCCGTGCGCACTGGAGACGTGCACCTGTTCACTGCCGTTAGCAGCACTTATGTGCATTCAAGTCAGAAAGTTGTAACTGAGTCGTTTACACCTTTCCAGCCAGGAGTGTCACAGGTTCGTTCTCAGAGCTCCTGGTACGGTCTCCACATCCGGGGAAAACAGGTGCAAGGAAACCCAAAGGTCTGGCTGCGGGCCTGATGGTAAGGACATCCTCCGGGGGCCAGAGCGCCGGGTCCCTTGCTCTACAGCAGGGAGACTGAGGCCGCTGGGAGCCCAGGCGTTGGTGGTCAACGGGACGGGTCAGACCTGTGGCTGCAGGGGCACCTGCTGTGGCGGGTCGTCCTCTTCTGGTCTCTGCTCCATGGCCGGCCCGTAACCCAAGAGAGCACAGCCCTACGCTGCATCAACGGTAAGGGCCACAGCGTCTGCCTCCTGCCCCGCGGGTCAGCGATCTGCGGCGGCTGCAGGATGGTTGGAGCTGTCATCAGGAATGTGACCCCATCGGCGTGACGATCAAGAGGCGGTTATTGGCAGTTGAAGCTTCCTGTTGTGATGTTAGCACGTCCTCCCTGAGACTGGCTGTCCTGTGTCCAGGGGACTCTGCGGCGTCGGGGTAGGAGGCGCACAGCCAGAGGTCAGAGCACCTGGCACCCTCCTGGGCCGCCTCGACCCGGGGCGTGGCTGTGCAGAACCGCCAGGCGCTCGAGGTCCTGCGTGCGGATGGTTGGCCTAGAGGGAGCGGCAAGCACGATCTCCCCTGGCTCCCAGGCTGGGACGGCGGGCGCACTTGGGGGTCCCCACCCCTCGTCAGCTTGTGTGGAGGATGGCCCCGAGCCCCGAGTGGTCAGGCTGCATCCCCAGCACCGAGCTGATGCACGGATCCCTTCGAGGCCGGGGCCTTCCGTCAGGGTCATGTCCGACTCGTGTCCAGGACTCTCCAAGGAACCTGCTCGCAGCCCACGTGGGAGGCCCCGAGCCGGAGTGGCTGGGCACGCGGGCCAGCTGAGCATGTGGCACACAGAGCCCTCTCCTTGCTGCCTGTCCTCAGTGACGGCAGTGACCTCGGGGTGTGGCCGTCCCTGTGAGCGGAGCCCTCGTGCCCGTGAGCACACTGCACTGCCTTAGGAGGCCCCAGCACGTGGTTTCACAGACAAAAACCATGTTTCCTCCTCTTCTCTGGACATTATTTGGGGCCTGAAGGATAGTTAACCGGCTTCTGCGTGGGCTCCATTGCCCCAAACCTGGGGATCCCCATGCCCACGGGAAACGCAGCTGATCAGCCAGCGTCGGAGGCAGAGGCCTTTCACCAGGGTCGTCACGTGTCCCTCGCCTCCCTCATCTTGTGTCTGCTCACCCGGGGAAGTGTCTGTCCTTCCGCAGCTGTGCCTTGCCGGGCGCTGGTGTCGGATCACCTCAGTGCCCCAGTCAGCCCTGCGGAGCCGGACGCGGCTGCAGGGTCGGGTTAGGAAGTGGGGTTTCCATGTTCAGCCGGGGACCAGCCGCAGCCTGCGACAGTCGTGGAGGAAGCCGCATCCAGGTGGGGCGCAAACCAGTGCGTTGCTGGTGAGAACGCCTGGAGGGGTGTCCGAGGACGAGACGGAGCCCGGGCGTCCCGTCATAGGTGGCTGGACGGCAGCGGCCAAGAGCTGCTGGGAGCAGACGTCTGCGGCATTGCTGACACGGGGCAGCGCGGGGGTGTGTGGCTGAGGTGACCCGGTGGGTGGCGGGAGGGGGCCGCCGTGTTTTCCTTCAGTCTGAGAGGACGGGGACCGATACAGGACCAGTGAGCTCTTGCTGGGGAGAGCACCTGCTGCTGATGTCCGCACTTCCCTGCCATCAGTAAGCGACGCAGCAGCGTCTGTTACCTGGGTGGCCTGGCCTGCCTCCCAGCCGAGCCACGACTCTGAGAAGGGACGTCAGGTACGCGGCTTAGGAAGGCACCTCGAAGCCACCAAGCGCTCGCTGTTTCCGGCTCTGCCACCAGATGCACGGAGTCGTTCTTGCCCCAACCTGGGGGCAGATGTGGCCCTGCGGCCTCGCCGCACAAGGCCCGGCAGCCGCCGCCGATGATGCGGCCACAGCACAACTCACGGTCGACCCAAGTCAAACCCCGGGGCAGTGAACCCCCTTTCAGCTGCCCTGTCGGGGGCCGGGGTGCGGCTCGTGCTGGGGAAGGAGACCCGGGTCGCTGCTTCCCGGGCGGCACAGCGCGTGGGCTGACAGGCAGTGGAGACGGTGTTGCAGGTCCAGGACACCTCACGGTCCCCCGGTGGAGCGGCCCCCCTCGCCATCCCCCCGCCCCCTCACCCGTGCTGCCCTCTGAGCTGAGATCTGAGCTAAGATGGAGGCAGTCGCCTCCCAGGGGGTACGAGTGCTCCAGCCGCTGTCTCAGGCGCCCGGCCAGGGCTCACACTGCGGGCCTCACCGTCCCCGTCCCCCACGGTCGGGTGGGCACGCAGGCATCCTGAGGCCACCGTCCTGGTGGGGGGACGCCGTCCCTCTATGCATCTGTGTCCTCATCTTGGGAGGACACCACTTACGTTCAGGTCGCCCCGGTGACCTCTGTGGGGACCCGTGGAATGGCGAGGTTGGAGTCCGCGACGGTGGGTTCCCGGCGGAGGTCAGAGGGGCGACGCTGGGCTTGCTGCTGCCTCAGGCTGCGGGAGGCGCGCTTACGTCATCGGCCTCCCCGTTTGACCTCTCGCGCCTTCTGGAAGTGGTTTCAGAGTTGAAAACACCCGGTATGCGTGGCAGGGCCACCTCCGGGGAGGCCCTCGGGGGAGGAGGCCTTGGGGGGAGGCCGCTGTCTGCTCACACACTTGCATGGCCTGCGGCCACGAACCTCACGGGCAGCAGCCCGATCATCAGGAAACCAGTTAGTGGTAGGACGTCCAGGGTCGCAGCTTAGGGCACAAAACCACCTTGGTCGTCTGGCTTGACAAACTCCTCAGTTAAAGACAAGAGCCGTCTCCCCGCGTGAGGGATGGTCATGGCGCGGAGGGAAGGGCCACCGTCTCGGTGTGTGACGCGGCGCCTGTACGGTTGAGTCGTAAACACATTTGTCAGTGAGGACTCGGTCACGCGCTGATGTTCCCGGGTGCCCACCCCCATCACGGCCGCTTAGTGCCCTTCCTGCATCTCATTAGGGGATCCGTGGTGTTGGGGGTGTGGAAAGGCCAAGATGCCCCCATGACCTGGAGGGGCCACGTCCAGTGGGACGTGACCCACCCCCCCGACCTGGAGGTGGTGAGCACAGGTGAGATGCGACCCCCCGACCTGGGGGTGGTGGGCACAGCTGGGATGCGACCCCCTGACCTGCGGAAGTGCTCACAGCTGGCGTGCAGGCCCCACAATCGGCCCCGCCACCTCTGTTAGGACAGATGGGAAATCAGTCTGACGAACGAGCACGTAACTCACCGCATCTCTGAAAACCCGGTTCAGAGACCTGCTGCGGCAATTCCCCGACGCGGCGGGACGGCAGGACGTGCTTCCGTCCAGAGGCCGCGGCGCCCATGGAGCTGGCAGAGTAACCATCATGATGTTCAGGACACTGATTTGCTTCTTTACAGAGAATCACTCCGCACCTCCTGACGTGACCACCTACACCTCAGAGCACCCAATCCAGGTGGAGCGGCCGCAGGGCTCCACGACCTCGCGCACGGCGCCCAAGTATGGCAACGCGGAGCTCATGGAGACCGGCGACGGTAGGTGCCCAGCCAGTACCACACGGCGCCTGCGACCCCGCCCTGGACCCTGCACCCCACCCCACTCTGGCCCGCCCCGGCCCGCCCCAGACTGCCCCGTCCTGGACCCTGCCCCAGTCTGTCCTGGACCCCACCCCCTCTGCCCCACCTCACCCTGGACCCCACCCTGCCCTGGACCCCACCCCATCCATCCTGGACCCCACCACCTCTGCCCCATCTCATCCTGGACCCCGCCCTGCACCCTGCCCTGCCCTGGACCCCAACCTGGACCCCGCCCCTCTCTTGTCTCTCCCCGTCCTAAACCCCAACCTGGACCCTGCTCACTCTGCCCCCCCCGCCCCTCCCCTCCCCATCCCTGGATCCTACCTGGTGCAGGGTCGATGCCCCTCCTGGGCACGTTGTGGACCCGGTCGGTCACCCCCTTTACACAGCTACCCAAAAGGGGCGGCCCCGGGTCCAAAACTCAGGTTATTGGCCAAAAGTGTTTCCTTGTGGGAAAAAACATGAGCATGGTGGGAACTGAGTCCTGAGAAGCATCAGAGGCCTCCTTAGACGCCGGCGTGCTTGCTAATCCTAAGCAAATGTGGGGTCAGTGAGGAAAGGAGCGTGAAGCACTAGCACCACGGGTAGCTGCACCAGGGGTGCCCGGAGGGCCACGCAGCACAGTGGTTGGGGTAGCATTGGATCCGAGGGAACAGGGTTTGTTCTCCAAATGGGAAGAATGACCCGGGGCCATGACGCAGCAGTGGGGCCGCCCTGCCTGCCCCTTGGGGAGCCACGACCTGACCGGGACCCCCACTGCCCCAGCTCAACGCTCTGGCCACGCAGGGGACACGAGGCACGGTTTTTCTCGAAGGCGGCCACGCAACCTCGGTGTGGGCCCCCTACCCCTCCGGGCACGTGTCCCTCGTCGCTGTCAGAGCCCCGGGCCAGGTCGGCGTGCCTGCTTTCCCCAAGCTCGTGCGGCTGCGTGGACCTTCCCTGCGAGTTCCCCTCCCGTCAGCTGGTCACTGCCCCTCCTCGTCACCATTTAGCGGCCTTGTCGTCTGAGCTCTGACCCCCGGTGAAATCCCGTGTGGTCCCCGCCCTGTTCGCGCTCCAGGCAGAGCCAAGGGCCAGCGGCCTCCGGAGACCGCCTCCGTCCCTCTACTGGGGTTCGCTGCAGAAAGTGGGGCACAGACGCTCACAGCTCTGGGGCTGTGTGATCACAAGAAAATAATCGACATCCCGATCTCAGAGTGCCCGTAGAGCCTTCAGAGGCCACCTATGAAAATGGTTTTTTTTTGATAGAAAAGCATCCTTGAGCTCCGTTACATTGGGCCCAAAGCAGAGTCTGTTGCTCTGACCTGTCAGCGGAGGCGGCGGCCCCCGAAGGGCCCTGCCCGCTGCAGCCTCCAGAGCCGGCATGGCCGGGAGCAGGTGTTGGAGCGCCTCTCCGCGGAGCGACATCCCTAGAGAGCCACACTGTCCCCCGAGGACGTTGGCTCCCTGGTGCTCCGGGGACTCGTTAGTTTGGGTGGTTTAAAAATGTCAGACCTCTCAGTTTCTTTTCAACAACCATGTCACATACTCAATTTTCAAGATGATCATTCGTTGTTATGAGTATGAAGTACATTACGAAGTGGAATTTCATCTTACGTGTGAACGTGTGCCACGTGCCGGTGATCTGTGTGACGCAGAATGTTGAATTTAGAGCTTTTAAGTTGCTCTCCTGGCTGCCTTGCCTGTGGACTCGGGGGTGGGACAGAGTCACGGGGTGGGGGCATCTGTACCGTGAGAGGACGGGACGGGCCTGCAGGGACCCCCAGCGTCCCCCTGAACCTGATGTGTCGGCAGCCTGCCCTGGCCCCGATGGGGAGACAGACTCGGGGAGGCCTCCCTGCCATGTGGGCTCGGTGACCCATCAGAGCAGGGACGGGGTCGGTGAGTGAGGAGGGCCAGGTCGGGCGGGCCCAGCCTGAGGTCAGCCTCCCCCCGCCGCCGTGGTGACCACCCGGATGAGCCCCTGCCTGAGGCTCCTGGGTGGCGCTTGGAGGCCCCTCGATGTGGGGCTGCGCACGCGTGTTTAGCAGGTGAGGTGTGGCGGCTCATGTGTCCATGCTTCTTTTCCAGGGGTGCCAGTGAGTAGCCGCGTGTCAGCAAAAATTCAGCAGCTTGTCAACACCCTCAAGCGACCGAAGCGGCCGCCGTTGAGGGAGTTCTTTGTGGATGACTTTGAAGAACTGCTGGAAGGTGACCGGGCCCTTTGCCGCCCCATTATTCCCGGGTCCACGTGATACCACACACCGTCGTGGCGGGCCCGATAGGCCAGGTCACCCGTCAGGGCAGCAATCTTGGCATCCCCTGAAGACGGGAACCTACCCGGAGACCGTGGGTCCTGCCCTCCAGGGCCGCTGCGGATGGGCTGTGTGCTGGCCGGCCATGTAGATACCAGAGCAGGCGTGTGGGGCCTCCATCCCGGGGGCAGAAGTACAGGGAAGCCCAGGAAACCGTGCTCAGGGCGACCTGCATGCTCCGAGGGGCGCAGAGTGAGTGTGGCTGGCTCCCGTCCTGCCCCTCTGGACAGACGCAGGAGCCCCTGCGTGTGAACCGAGTCAGAACAGGATCCTGCTGCTCACGTCACACCCAAGCCCTTTATTCTCTTGTTTGTACAAGTAAGACTGGCTGGCTCCCTGGCCCACAGAGGAGAGCGTCACTCACAAACTGTGAGGGAGAGGAACCTTTTCCAGACGTGAGCAGCGGTCTTTCCAACTCGAGTTGGGAAGATTTTGTACTGCGTCCTGGGGCATGTATTGTTTTACACGAGAATGTGCTCTTGCTGGTTGTTCGTGGTACTTGCTGCAAATTCAAATTGATGTGTCCGTGGGCACAGGCAACCTGATTAGCAGGATGTGAGCTCTGGAGTCCAGAATCACTCGCGTGTATTGATAACTGGTATTTTATTTTATTTTTTAAGATTTTGTTTATTCCTGAGAGACACAGAGGCAGAGAGACACAGGCAGAGGGAGAAGCAGGCTCCCTGCAGGGAGCCCAATGTGGGACTCGATCCCAGGACGCCCGGGTCACACCCTGAGCTGAAGGCAGCTGCTCCACCGCTGAGGCGCCCAGGGGCCCCAATCAGTATTCTAAGCAGAGATGTTGCTGCCCCAGACTCTAGGCACGTTGAAATACGTGATGCATTTGTCAGTTGACAAACCCTGCCCCGATGTTGTCTTGTAAAGTGCAAGTGATGAGGCCACCATGTAGGTCCTGGCTCTGGTTCTAGGAAAGCGCAGGTGCGCGATTTCTGTCCACTAGTAAACTTGTGTAAGAGTCTTACTTTCTGTAAAAAGAATTAAAAAGTGTGCTAACATGGATGTGGTTTTTTTTTAAACTTTGTGTCCATGTGTATTTAGTGCAACAACCAGATCCGAACCAGCCGAAGCCAGAGGGGGCGCAGATGTTGGCCATGCGCGGGGAGCAGCTGGGCGTGGTTACCAACTGGCCACCGTCGTTGGAGGCCGCGTTGCAGCGGTGGGGGACCATCTCCCCGAAGGCCCCGTGCTTGACCACGATGGACACCAACGGGAAGCCCCTGTACATCCTCACCTATGGTAATTCTCTGCACTTCCTTCACCTTCCACGGCGGCCACTACTGTGCGGGCTCGCTGCCTCCCACGGATTTATGTGTCTGGTGCAGACACAAAAAGGGCCCAAGAGGAGATGTTTTAGGGGAGGTGCTTGGTGTGAACATGAGAAGTTGTTCCTTGTTAGTGCTCCCTGAGGAAATCGGAGGTGGGGCAGGAAACCAGTGGGCGAGTCTAAGTCTTGAAAGTCGTGCCTTCCGGGAGGATGGGTCAAGAAATGGCGTCTGAACTCGTGGACATGGATCCCTCGGGAAAGACAGTCTCTCTCCAAAGTGATCCTGGGAAGAGGTGGGAGGCACAGGCTTGTCTCTGGTGCTTGATTCCGTGCGATCGCTGCCATGTGTGAACTGTGGGGGTAGCTCGCTGGGCCCGGGAGGAAGCACGTGGTCGAGTGGTTTGCAGAGAATCCAGCCAGTAAGTCAAAGACCGAAGCGGCTTCTGTCGTGCCTGCACGTGTGACATTAGATGAGCTTTGTGTGCATTTCAGGTTTGTTTCCATGTCAGTGGCACGCTGGCACGGCAGCAGGAAAGACGCTTCTGCGGTGGCGGTCGGGGTCAGGAAGCTGGTGGCACACCCAGGGATGCGGGGCCCGGCCTTAGGGGGATGGGGCCCCGGGGGTACCAGCCACAGACTCAGTCATGACCCCTGCACCCCGCACGGAGATGGGCTTGAGGTTCAGGAGCATACATCTCATGGCTTCATCATTCTAGGACATTTTGGGGTAATTTTAAAGAAAGATTTTGTTTGTTTGGTTTTCTTGTGGGGAAAAACATCACTGTGGTGGGAACTGAGTCCTGAGAAGAAGCAGAGGCCTCCTTAGACGCCGGTGTGCTGCTAACCTGTAACAAATGGGGGGTCAGCAAGGAAACGAGCATCTGAGGGAGGGAAAGCGTGCATGAGTGGAGGGAGGGGCAGAGGGGGAGGCAGGCATCCCGCAGAGCAGGAGCCCAACACGGGGCTGCATCCCAGGCCCTGGACCACGACCTGAGCTGAAGGCAGACGCCTCCCCGACAGCCCCCCGGGCGCCCCATCTTTGGGTGATTCTAAGTGGGTACAGAGCACTTCGGCTCCGTGAGGCAAGAGCTGGTCCTTGCGTTGTGCTCTGTCGAGGTAGGCTTTACTCAGGTGCCAGAGTCGTGAGCGTCCCCTCCGGCCGGGGGCAGCCTTAGAGCTGGCGCGGTTGCATGGCTGCTCCTCCGCAGACTGTTCGGTGGGGCTCACCTGCCGCCTGCGGGAGCTCTAGTGCCTGCCCGCGTGCACACTCACCTGTCCGCCCACAACGCTCGGCGGGGCGCGGGGGGCACAGACCGCAGCCCGGCTCCCTGCCTTCAAGGCAGGAGACCGAAGACGAGCCCTGATACCCGGCTGAGGGCCTGCGTCAGCCGCCGTCCCCTGAGGAGCGAGGACGTGCCCTTCTGCGGGGTGATGACGAGCAGAGCTGTGGGGGGCACACCGAAGGCCTCTGGACACGTGGTCATGCGTGTGCCCAGGCACCACCAGCCCCGCGCTCCGTCTCTGCGTCTGCTCCGTCTCTGCGTCTGCTCCACTGCGCCAGGCACATGCTGTGGGCCGTCTCGGCATTCACCGTGAGAGGCCAGAAGCGGTGGCTTCCCCACTGGCGACAGTGGGTCACCGGGGCGTGAGGGACGGTGCTGGCCGCTGCGAGGGAGGAGGACTGTGGGAGCTGCTCTACATGTACAGACTCTAAGTACATGAACCTCGAACCATTGGGTGTCGCGGAGAAGACGCACAGGTGGGAACCCTCCCCACACCACGTGTCTCGCTCCAGCGGACCGAGCAGCCCATTGTCGGCTGCATGGGTCCCCTCAGCTGTCAAGCGTAGCTTCCCCCAGATCCGGGTCGGCACACTCGCAGCCGGGCAAGTCTGGGACGGCTGAGGGAAGCCGCGTGGCAGGCGGAGGTTGTCGCAGCCCCGGGGACGGCCTTCTGGCCGCCACGCACCAGGGCAGCGACCTTGCACCCCGAGCCCCAGGCATCCCGCCACCTTCAGTAACCGTCAGTCCTGCTGAGGAACCGCTTTCCTGGCCTCGAGTCCCTGCTTCCCCCGCCCTGGAGGCCGCCTGCGGGTTCCCTGTCCTTGGCCGCGTGCGCCATCACCACGGTGTCTGTGTCTGTCTCCCCCGCCCCCGGGCTTTCTCTGCGGTCGGGGACTTGCCTTGGCTCCAGGTACCCCCAGCACCAGCCGCGGGAGCTCACAGAGCACTGGGAAGCCCGTGTCGCTGCTTCTGTGCTGTGCGCCGTGCACGGGGCGCATTCTCGGGCTGCGGCCGCCGTGTGCCCGCGTCCTGGCCCTGGGCCGCGTACCTGGTGCCTGCATCTGCCTCCTTGTCCTGCAGGCTCGCGCCACCGCGGAGTCTCCGTAGCTGTGTTCGCAGGTCGGACCCAGGTAAGCTCGCCATGAGCTGATGGGACGTCGTGTCCGATTCCCACCTTTCAAGTGGACAGTAGAGCGTTACTATTACCTAGCGTTCCCCGCAGTCGGCAAGAGCTGGTCCTCGCGTTGTGCTCTGTCGAGGTAGGCTTTACTCAGGTGCCAGAGTCGTGAGCGTCCCCTCCGGCCGGGGGCAGCCTTGGAGCTGGCGCGGTTGCATGGCTGCTCCTCCGCGGACTGCGTGACATCTTGCGACTTAAACCTGGAGGTTCGTGCCTCCCCCCCCCGACGCCCCAGGCTGGTCTCTGTGTCTGCAAGCTGGCTTTCCGGAGGCTACAAATAAGTGAGGTCCTGCGTCCTGGTTTCCTCTTTGGCTCTGCGTGATGCCTTCACGTCGACCATCTCTCACACGTGCCAACACTGCAGTCCTTAGGTGGCGGATACTCAGGGGACGCACGCACCGCGCGTCGTCTCTATCCATCCGTATCCATGGATGGACATGTGGGCTGCGTCCGTGTCCCAGCTGCTGTGAATAGTGCTGCAGCGGACACAGGGCAGGTATCTTTTAGGTTAGTGTTTCTGTTTGCTTCACATAAATCTCCAGAAGCAGAACTGCGGGGTCGTAGGGCAGCTTAGTTCCAACCTCCCGAGGTCCCTCCACACTGTTCCCCGTGGTGGCCGCACCAGCCTTTGCTCCTGTCAGCCGTGCACGGGGGCTCCCGTCTCCGCGTCCTCGCCGACACCTGTGGTTTCCCATCCTGTAGACGCCGGCCGTCCTGACACGTGTGAGGTGATATCTCTGATTCTGATTTAATCTCTGTGATGATGAGTGATGCCGGCATCTCTTCACATGTCTGTTGGCCATCGGGATGTCGTCTTTGGAAGAACGTCTATTCAATTCCTCTGTCCCTTTTTAAATCAGGTTGTGTTTTTGCTATTGAATATTTTCTTTTGCTATTGAGTTGAATATAAAATAAAATATATTTAATTTTTTTAAAGATTTTATTTATTTGACAGAGAGGAAGTGAGAGAGCACGAGCTGACGAGGAGGGGCAGTGGGAGAGGCAGACTCTGTGCTGAGCAGGGAGCCTGATGTGGGGCTGGATCTCAGGACCCTGAGATCATGACCTGAGCCAAAGGCAGACGCTCCACTGAGCGAGCCCCCCAGGCACCCTCTTTATGTATTTTTTATATTAACCCCTTACTGGGGAGATGATATGCAGACATCTCTAATTTGCCTTTTCATGGTGTTGATGGTTTCCTCTGCCTTTTAGTTTAATGTGCTCCCACTTGTTGGTTGGTGCTTTTGGTCTCAGACCCAAAAATCATCCCTGAGACTAATGTTGAGGAGCTTAGCATCTTTGCTTTCTTCTCGGAGTTTTATGGTTTCAAGCCTCATGTTCACATTTTTCATGTTCATTTTTAAGTGTGGTCTGAGATAGTGGGTTGGCTGCATATGGCTGCCCAGTTTTCTCACGGCCATTTATTTGCATTGAAGGGACTCCCACGCCCATGTGTGTCCTTGCCATCTTAGCTGACCGGATGAGAACGGGCCAAGTTCTGGGCTCTCCGGTCCACTGATCTCTCTGTTCACTGCCAAAGCCACACCACTTTCATTCCCTTAGTTTTATGATGTAGTTCAAAATCAGGGAGCCGGGTGCCCCTAGCCTTGCTCTTCTTACTCAAGACTTCTTTGGCTTTTGGGGGTCTTGTGGTTCAGTACAATTGTTAGGATTCTTTGTTCTAATTCTGTGAAAAATGCCATAGGAATTTTGATGGGGATTGCACTGAATCTGTAGATTCCTTGGGAACTATGACCGTGGAATGTCTTCACATTCATTCCTGTCTTCCTCAGTTTCTTTCATCAATGTCTTATAATCTTCAGTGTACAGATCTTTCACCACCTTGGTTAAAATCACTCGTAGGTATTTTATTCTTTTTAATGCAACTATAAATATTTTCTTAATTTCTCTGATAGTTTACTGTTAGTGTATAGAAATGCAATCAATTTTTGTATATTGGTTTTGCAGTCTGCAGCTTTACTGAATTCATTGATTAATTCTAACAGTTTGGGTCTTTTGTGGGTCTGTTTTGGCAGCATCTTTAGGGTTTCCTGTATATAAAATTATGTAATCCTCAAATAGAGACAGTTTTACTTTTTCCTTTCCACTTGGATATCCTTAATGTCTTTTTCTTGCCTAATTACTCTGGCTGGGACTTCCAATACTGTCTTGAATAAAAGTGGTGAGACTGGGCATCCTTGTCTTGCTCCTGGTTTCAGAGAATATTAGCTGTGGGTTTGTAATCTATGGACTTATAATGCTGAAGTATGTTCCTTCTATATTCACTTTATTGAGAGTTTCTCATCAAAAAAAAAGATGTTGAATTTCGTCAAATGTTTTTCCTCTATGTATGGACATAGGGTTTTTATTCTTTGTTTTGTAAACGTGATGTGTCCTGTTAATTTGTCAATATTGGACCATCCGCGTGTCCCTGGAATAAATCCCACTCAATCATGTCATGTGATCCTTTAAATGCACTGTTGAATTCAGTTTGCTAGGGTTCTGTTGAAGTGTGCATCTATATTTATCAAGAATATGAGCCTGTATTTTTGTGGTGTCCTTGTCTGGTTTTGGGATCAGGGTAATGCTGGCTTCCTAAAATGAGCTTGGATTCACTCCCTTTTCTTTGTTGGAAGAGTTGGAGGATAGGTATTAACTCTTGGACTGTTCGGTAGAATTCACTAGGAAAGCCTTCTGTTTGTAGGGAGGTTTGTAGTTACTGATTAAATCTCCTCACTGGTAATTATTCTGTTCAGATTTTATGTTTCCTCCTGATAGTTGTTGGAAGATTTTATATCCCTGGGATGTTTCATTTCTTCCAGCTTGTTCAGTGTGCTGGCACAGATCTAACAGTTCGTGCCGACCTCTTGGAATCCCTTGCATTTCTGTGGTGTTGGTCGTAACTTCTCTTTCGTTTCTGATCCTGAGTCTACTCTCCTTTTTTCTTGGTGAGGCTACCTCAAGTTTGCTCTTTTCCAAGGACCCACTTTTGGTTTTGTTGATCTTTTCTGTTGTCTTTTCAGTCTCTCTCATTTGGTTGCTCTGATCTTTGTTACTTGCTTCCTTCTATTAACTTGGGCTGCATTCCTTCCTTTCCTAGATCCTCGAGGCATAAGATAGGTGATTTCTTGGAGATGTTTCTTGTTTCCAGAGGCAGGTCTCTATTGCCACGTACCTCCATCTTAGGTCCACTTATGCTGCAAATGGTACATTTTGATATATTGTATTTCTGTTTTCATTTCTCTAAAGATGTTTTTAAAAATTTCTTTGTTTTCTTTCTTTACCCACTGATTGTTTCGTAGCATGTTGTTTAATCTCCATGTATTTGTGAATTTTTTGGTTTTCTTCTAAAATTGATTTCTGGTTTGTTGCCACTGTGGGTCAGAAACGATGCTTGATATGGTTTCAGTCTTCTCAGACTTACTGAGACTTGTTTTGTGGCCTAATGTGCGATCTGGAGAACGTTCCAAATCCCCTTGAGAAGAATGTGCACTCTGTTGCTTAGGATGGCACATTCTACATAAATTAACTCCATCTGGTCTCATGTGTTGTTCAAGGCTCCTGTCTCCTTACTGATTTTCCGTCTGGATGATTTATCCATTGATGGAAGGTGGTAAAGTTCTCTACTATGATTGCATTGCTGTTAATTTCTCCCTTTAGAGCTATTAATATTTGATTTATATATGTAGGTGCTCCTATGCTGGGTACATAAATATTTACAAATGTTATACCTTCTCAGTGGACTGATCCCTTTATCATTATGTGATTCCCCACATTGTGTTTATTACAGTCTTTGTTGTGAAGTGTGTGTTGTCTGTTACCAGTGTTGCTGCCCCAGCTTTTTGTCCCATTTGCATGGGATATCTTTCTGCGTCCCTTCACTTTCATCTCTTTGTGTCCTTACAACCACGAGTCTCTCATAGGCAGCATATTAATCTTGCTTTTCCCCGTTGACCCACTCTGTGTCTTTTGTTCAGAGAATTCAGTCCTTCTACATTGGAAGTAATTATTAATAAGTAGGTACTTATGGGCATTTTGGTCATTGTTTTCTGGCTGTTATGGTAGGGCCACTCTGTTCCTTTTTTCTTCTTTTCCTTTGTAATTTGACAACTTTCTTTACCGTTACACTTAGATTTCTTTCTCTTCATATTTTGTGGATCCACTAGAGGTGTTTGTTTGGTGGTTACCATGACACTTACATATAACAGCTTATTTTTATAACAGTCTATTTTAAGTTCATAACAACGTATGTTCCAGCACATTCTAAACCTGTACATTTTCACTGCCCCCGCCCACATTTATGTTCTCAGTGCCACATTTTACATCTTTTTATCTTGTGTACCCCTATCTATGACTTTTGTCCTCTGACCTATATACTGGCTTTATACAGTCCACCACCTTTCCTGTATATTTATCTTCACTAATGGGTTTATACTTTCATGTGTCTTCTTGTTACTAATCAGTGTCCTCTTTTCAGCTTCAAGAAGTCCCTTTAACGTTTCTCCTAAGTGCAGTTTGGTGGTGATGACGTCCACTAACCTTTGCTTATAGGAAATGCTCTTTCTGTCCTTCCACTTAGAATGATCACTTTCCCAGTAACTTTTCCTGGTTGGAATTTTTTTCTTCCTCCTTATAAATCAGTGAAGAACTGTTGTATCTCCTTTCACTTAAGTCAGCAACTTTTTGTTTTTCTCCTTGAAAAACATTAAATGTATTTCTAGTATTTTGCTGAAAGTGTGTTGCCCATTTCAAGCTCTTCATTGTAAACTGGCTTTTATATGAATGTACGATGACAGCAAAGTTAATATTCCAAACTGAGAATGAAGTTGAAAATTTAACAAAACATATAATGGGTGCTAATCGTTTGAATGTAACTGATCTATTCTTGTGCAGTGCATTGAATCTTTCAATTACAACAAATTGATTGTTTATTTAACTATCATTCCCCAATATTGTTCATATTTAAAGAGATTTGAAAACACAAAGTATTTGCTTTTTTTTTTTAGAAGAAAATCATTGAGTCATTTCTAATAGCTAGTGACTTTTTTAAAAAGATATACTTATTTATTTTAGAGAGAGAGAGAGAGTACGAGCACGAGCCAGGCAAGGGGCAGAGGGAGAGGGAGAGAGAGTCCCAAGCAGACTCCCTGCTGAGTGTGGTACCCAACCCAGGGCACGATCCCATGACCCTTGAGATCATGGCCTGAGCTGAAATCAAGAGTTGGATGCTAAACTAACTGAACCACCAAGTGCCCCTAGCTAGTGACTATATTTGTGGAAAATATATGATCACCCAGCAAAATACCAAATACTTGTAAGGTAGCCAGCCTTTGGGGCTGCAGTGTTGAGAACGAGCTCTAGAAGAGGGTGGAGGGGCAGACAAAACCTTCCTAAGTGTGATTGTGTGCTTTTTATAGATTGCCTAGGACATTAATGAAACAAAGAAGCATGTGTTGAACATATAATGTAAAGCAGGAATGCACTAGGACTTGGAGAAATAAAGATATCAAACATTTTCTTTGTCCCCTAATCACAAAGAGGGAGACAAGTTGGTAAGTCTTATGGTAGATAAACAGTAACCCTAATTTGGACTGCTGCAAAATCCAAAGTGAAATAAAACAAATTTGGCTTTTTTTCATTCAAAACAAATGTTACAAGCAAAAAATTTCTTTTTTTTTTTAGCAAAAAAATTCTAAATTTAGCTTCTACATTTAAAATAGGAAAAAGATTAAAGCAGTGATTTTAATTTATGGGAAAGTTAAAGTTGCTCCTATTGCTATGATCACATTAACATAACATCGCACACCTTGCCGGCTTCAGAAGGCTGCAGAAGCTCACACCGTGAGAGACCTTTATGTGTCTCTGAGCTCAGGTTAGATTTCAGAATCCTTGTATTCCATTTCAAGCTGTGTCCCCACATGGGTCCCACGGAGGGAGCATCTCACGCTGGGCTGGGGTTGGGGGCGGGGATGGGAAGGGTACAGGTTCTTCAAAGCTGGCCATTCTTCTGGTTCAACACTGGTAAAGCAATCAATATGATTGATCATATCAGCAAGAGAAAAAACAAGAACCTTATGATCCTCTCAATAGATGCAGAGAAAGCATTTGACAAAATACAGCATCCATTCCTGATCAAAACTCTTGAAAGTATAAGGATAGAGGGAACATTTCTCAGCATCTTAAAAGCCATCTACAAAAAGCCCACAGCAAATATCATTCTCAATGGGGAAACACTGGGACCCTTTCCCCTAAGATCAGGAACAAGACAGGGATGTCCACTCTCACTACTGCTATTCAGCATAGTACTAGAAGTCCTAGCCTCAGCAATCAGACAACAAAAAGAAATAAAAGGCATTCAAATTGGCAAAGAAGAAGTCAAACTTTCCCTCTTCACAGATGACATGATACTCTACATAGAAAACCCAAAAGACTCCACCCCAAGATTGCTAGAACTCTCATACAGCAATTCGGCAGTGTGGCAGGATACAAAATCAATGCCCAGAAATCAGTGGCATTTGTATGCACTAACAGTGAGACTGAAGAAAGTGAAATTAAGGAGTCAATCCCATTTAAAATTGCACCCAAAAGTATAAGATACCTAGGAATAAACCTAATCAAAGAGATAAAGGATTGTACCCTAAAAACTACAGAACACTTCTGAAAGACATTGAGGAAGACACAAAGAGATGGAAAAATATTCCATGCTCATGGATTGGAAGAATTAATATTGTGAAAATGTTAGTGCTACCCGGGGCAGTTTACACATTTAATGCAATCCCTATCAAAATACCATGGACTTTCTTCAGAGAGTTGGAACAAATCATCTTAAGATTTGTGTGGAATCAGAAAAGACCCCAAATAGCCAGGGGAATATTAAAAAAGAAAACCATAGCTGGGGGCGTCACAATGCCAGATTTCAGGTTGTACTACAAAGCTGTGGTCATCAAGACAGTGTGGTCCTGGCACAAAAACAGACACATAGATCAATGGAACAGAATAGAGAACCCAGAAGTGGACCCTGAACTTTATGGTCAACTAATATTCGACAAAACAGGAAAGACTAACCACTGGAAAAAAGACAGTCTCTTCAATAAATGGTGCTGGGAAAATTGAACATCCACGTGCAGAAGAATGAAACTAGACCACTCTCTTGCACCAGACACAAAGATAAACTCAAAATGGATGAAAGATCTAAATGTTAGACAAGATTCCATCAAAATCCTAGAGGACAACACAGGCAACACCCTTCTTGAACTTGGCCACAGCACCTTCTTGCAAGATACATCCATGAAGGCAAGAGAAACAAAAGTAAAAATGAATTATTGGGACTTCATCAAGAGAAAAAGCTTCTGCGCAGCAAAAGAAACAGTCAACAAAACTACAAGACAACCTACAGAATGGGAGAAGATATTTGCAAATGACATATCAGTTAAAGGACTAGTATCCAAGATCTATAAAGAACTTATAAACTCAACAGCAAAAAACAATCCAATCATGAAATGGGCAGAAGATGTGAACAGAAATCTCACAGAGGAAGACATAGACATGGCCAACAAGCCCATGAGAAAATGCTCCGCATCACTGGCCATCAGGGAAATACAAATCAAAACCACAATGAGATACCACCTCACACCAGTGAGAATGGGACAATTAACAAGGCAGGAAACCACAAATGTTGGAGAGGATGCGGAGAAAAGGGAACCCTCTTACACTGTTGGTGGGAATGTGAACTGGTGCAGCCACTCTGGAAAACTGTGTGGAGGTTCCTCAAAGAGTTAAAAATAGACCTGCCCTACGACCCAGTAATTGCACTGCTGGGGATTGACCCCAAAGATACAGATGCAGTGAAACGCCGGGACACCAGCACCCCGATGTTTCTAGCAGCAATGTCCACAATAGCCAAACTGTGGAAGGAGCCTTGGTGTCCATCGAAAGATGAAGGGATAAAGAAACTGTGGTCTAATGTATACAATGGAATATTCCTCAGCCATTTGAAACAACAAATACCCACCATTTGCTTTGACGTGGATGGAACTGGAGAGTATTATGCTGAGTAAAATAAGTCAATCGGAGAAGGACAAACATCATATGGTCTCATTCATTTGGGGAATATAAAAACTAGTGAAAGGGAATAAAGGGAAAGGAGAGAAAATGGGTGAAAATATCAGTGAGAAAAAAAAAAAAAAAGAAAATATCAGTGAGGGTGACAAAACATGAGAGACACCTAACTCTGGGAAACGAACAAGGGGTGGTAGAAAGGGAGGTAGGCGGGGGTTGGGGTGACTGGGTGACGGGCACTGAGGGGGGCACTTGGGAGAATGAGCACTGGGTGTTATGCTCTATGTTGGCAAATTGAACTCCAATAAAAATTTTTTTTTTTTAAAAAAGCTGGCCATTCTTCCTGATGTAGTTTTTAAAATCCTGTTACCGATCCTGCCTTGTGCTCTTTTTTTCCCCAGAGTTCAAAAGTTTAGTTCAGAATACTTACCACCATCTTTAACTCTCAGCATTCTTCTCCAAAAATCCTAAGTCCCCGAGGCTAGGAAGATTTGATGCTGAGGACTCAGGACTTGGAGAGGGAGGGGGACCAGGCTCCACTGTGTGTCCCCAGGACCCTTTGCATTCATTGCAGTCACTTGAGCCAGGACCCCACTAACAGGTGAATCAGCAGTAATGCGCTCTTGCAATGATCCCTGCCCTACTTCACTCCCTTGAAATCTTCCCCTGGAACTTCTGTGATGATAAGTTTTCTGTGGCTTTGCTGTAGCTACTTTACATACCGAGAGTATTTGTATCAGAACCTTATTCCAGCATTGAGGCTTCTCAGATTTTATGAATCTGAGTTACTGGCTCTTATTTTTCTTCTTGCTTCCAGAGACTGAGGATAACTTGAAGGCTTACAATGAACTAGTTCTCTCTATATATATAACTTCATGTGTATGTTGATATGTAACTGGAAATGCATGTGTCCACTTACTTGTGTCTTTGTCGTTTCTGTTGATAGGCAAACTGTGGACAAGAAGTATGAAGGTTGCTTACAACATTCTGCATAAATTAGGTACAAAGCAAGAGCCTATGGTACGACCTGGAGACCGGGTAAGTCTCTTGACGTTACTACACCCGCAAATGCTTCATCCTGCATGACACAGACACCTGCAGTCGGACATTCCGAGTTCAGTGTCTCTTACCGTGAACACACTAACTCAGGCTTTGTTACATTAGCTGTGAGTCGGGATGCATGACACAAGGTGTCGTGAGCCTTCACAACTCCGTGAGCTACGCTGTAGCACTTCTCACGTTAAGAGCAAAAACCATAAAACTCTTAGAATAAACCTGGGGGGAAGCTTCATAACAGAATTTGGCAGTGATTTCTTAGATGACACCAAAACACAGGCCACGAAAATAAAAACATGAATCGGATTTCATGACAGTAACTTGAGGGTGCCACAGGACGCTATCGAGGGTGAAAGGCAGCATAGAGGATGGGAGAAAATGTGTTTACAGAGCCTGTATCTGGTACGAGATTAGTCTCCAGAATATTTAAAAAAAAAAAAAAAACCTACAAGTCAGCAACAACCAAAAAAAAAAAAAAGAGGATTAAAAAATGGGCAGAGGACTTGAATAGACATTTCTCCAGGGAAGTTCGGCAGATGGCCAGTAAGACCTGAAAAGATGCCTCGGGACCAGGTACCTTTCAACCACACTGAGACACCGCACCGGTTAGGCTGGTGAGGACGGAGAAATGGGAACTTCATGCTGCCGGCAGCAACCGACCCTGGTGCAGCCACTGAGGCAAACAGGACGGACAGTGGTGCGTGCCCCAGCAGTCACTACGGAATTACCTCCTGACCCGGCAATCTACACGTCTACACTGGTTCTCAGGGCAGCGTCATTCACAGAACCAGAAGGGGGTGTAACCCCAGCGTCCGTGCACAGATGAGCGGGTGAGCAATGCGGTGGCGGTGTACGCACCGGATGGCCCTGCAGTCTTAGAGAGGAAATAGTTTCTGGCGCCATTAACCATGGAGGGGCTCGAGGGTTTTATGCTACGTGAGGTGAAGCGGCCACCAGGGAGGAATATACGAGGTTCGGAGAGGGGAGGGGCAGAGGGGAGGGGAGGATAGGGGACCCAGGCTTCAGCTGAGGAACGCGATACCCCAGGGCTGGTTCTGGACGGCGAGGCTGCTCAGCGGGGCGGATGTCCTTGGTGCCGCCAAGCTGTTGAGATGGTCAGCTTTGTGTTTACTACAATAGAAAGTCCATTGTAGAGTGACATCTCCCTTCGCTCTGATTTGGCGACAGTCTTGAATGGCTTTGTTAAACGTCCTGGTGCACCGTGGCCTCCAGAGCCGCTAAGTTCTCCTACAGTAACGATGGCAAAGTGAAGCACCTCTGTTCAGCTCAGATGTTAGTAGGAATTGTGATAGAAATGATAGAAACTATGTAGGGAGGTTTTTCAGCAAAGGCTGACTTGAATTGTGTGAAGGGAACTACTTCCCTAAGTTACCCTAAACATCATTCACGTGGTTTGTACCTGGCATGTGCACATAGGTACTTTTACTAAATAAATATACATGATGATAGTAGTCAGTTGATCATAACCTTCTATTGCAATAAACAGAATTTTTTACCCTCTCAAAATGACTTTTGAATAAAATAATTTTCCCCAGGATAATGAGCGTTCAGTCTTTGACATAAACCTTTATAGACATTTTTCACGTGGGTGACCTTATTAACATAGTTTGGGCTTTTAAGAAGGCATTTATGTGCCTCCACTGAATGGGGTTTGAGATGTGTAGCGGGAGCTTCAGAAGGTACAGAGGTGCGCAATGTGGAGCCTGCCTTCTAGGAGCTGGAGGTACTAAAACGTGCACACATTATTGATAATTAGCTTTTGTATAAATTGGAACATGATGAAGGTCTCAGAAGTGGTGAGAGCCTGAGATGCACTGTCGGGGGGGGGGGGCGGACAGAGCTTCCTCATTTGGGAGGAGCACGTGCGCCCCGAGGAGTCTCTTGTGAGCTATGGGCCAGCGGCCGACTGGCGTTGAGAAAGAGCCAGGGCACGCAGAGAAGGGGGTATCGCTCTAAGGAGCACGACCCTCATGGACGCTGGGGTGGCCTACGCCTCCTGCCAGGTGGGTGCCTCCACGCCCTGGGTGGGGGTTAGGTCCAGACCCATGTCAGAAATATGCGGAGAATTATGTGGAGGGGAGCTGTGTTGTGCACGGCTCAGGAATCACCGCGGAGGCACCAGTAAGACAGACGTGTGACTGGTTCTGACGTGGAAGGAAGACATCATACAAGCACAGACTTCCTTTCCTGAAGCTGCAAAACAATAGCAAACACTTTGTTCTTATTCTGAGTCTTCAGGTGTTTGACCCTTTCTGTCCACCACTTTGATGATGTCAGGAGCAGAATCATGCACGAATTTATATTCAGCTCTTACTGCCTTCACATTGGCACATGCCATCCCGTCCTATTGCCACAGCCCTGCGGGGCGTCCCTAACGCGGCGTCACGAGTGGGGCCGCGCGGACAGAGCGGGGCAGTTCTGGATCTCAGGTCCGGGTGAGCCTCCACCAGCAGCGCCGGGCCGGCAGCCAGCCCCGGGCTCGGAGGCAGACGGGCTGGTCCGCAGCGTCCCCGCCGTGCTGTCGGGTGTCGGACCTGGAACAGACGCTGGGGGAAGCCAGCGAGTCTGTACTGACCTGATCCCACAGGAACAGGGGCAGCCCTCCGCTCCGGGTGGAAGTTCGGCATCTTCCGTGATTTGACTGCAGTTTGGATGACTCCCTGTCACGTGTGGGTGCTTCAGGGAAGGAGATCTGGGCAGCGGCTCGCTGCGAGCCTCCAAGTACTTACCTGATGGCAGCTTTGCCAGATCCAGGTCTACACACGCGCTGTGGACGCGGCTGCCGTTGACACAACACATCTCGGGCTATTCTAAACCTCAGGTGGTTCTTTACAATAACTGCTGTGGTTCATACACACAGACGTACAAGTAAATCCTCGGCTCCTCTGGAGGATCCTGCTCGTGGCTGCCTGGCCTCTGGCTGGGACGGAATAAGGATTAGCACAACCGTACATACTCCTCAGGCTCTCTCAAGCACGGTCCCTCAGAATGGCCTTTCCTGGCCTGAGGGGTGACTGATCTATGACTCGCTGACTTCAGTCAACCACAGGAATGCCGTTTAGAAAGAAAACCTTCATTTAATCCCAAGCTTAATTTGTTTCCACCCGCCGTCCAACGAGGCCAAGTTTAAGATGCGGCACGTCCTGTCCTCAGGTGCCATCTGAATCCATTCGTGCCTGTTTGTTTATTGAAATAGGGAGATAGAGTCCTACTCACTGTCCATGGCAAAACTAATAACGTCTAGTAGGACGGTATTCGAGAAAAAACTGGTAAAGTTCCTGAGTGAGGCAACGCAGAAGTGACCTGTGCACATTAAGTCATGGGAGCCGCGAGCTCCTGAGCACACGGCGACCTTGTCCAGGGCCGCGGGGAGGGAGCGCGCAGACACCGGACGGCTGCGCATCACCCAAGGACAGAACGTGAGGCCGCTCCCCGAGGGGCCGCAGTAGGGCCAGCGAGTTGGGGCGCATTGATGAGCCGGCCCGCAACCCCAGGGAGCCCCACGTGAGCCACACCGGGTGACCTGCTTGTAGGCAGTAGGCGCCCACATACAGGGAAGTTCTGACAAATTTGCATAACACGTTAAATGTGGCAATAAAAATAATTCACGTGAAGCCTTTGCATAACTCGGAGTTAATGCTGTCAGATGTGTTTAAATTCATCCTGGTTTTAGGGCGCGTGTGGAAACAGGTGAGTAGGCAAGGGGCAGGAGAGCTTGACGCAGGGGCACAGTTCATGCCATCCTCCGGAAGACTCGTTCATCACGAAAATGCCCTCGGGGCTGTCGGGAGACATCCTAAAAGTCACGTGATCCGTGGGACCCTAGATTGACCCAGCTTTTATAGCCCGTGCTTACTGGGCGCTTCGTCCCCGAGGCCCCTGGGAGGCCATGGGCGGAGGGGGAGCAGATGTCCCTGACGCCCTCCAAGGGGCCGCGGGTGTCACCCTGTGCCAGGCTCGCCTGGCCCTCCCCGCCCCCTCAGGTGCCCTTGCCTACAACACTGGGATGCGGGGAGGCAAACGAAGCTCAGGGGCAGGGCGTCCCGTGGGGTCAGGCGAGGTCAGGCTGGGGGCCGCGTGGACACACGAGGAGGCGCCCGCGGAGCACGTGCGCACGGCCGTGGCTCACGGATGCGTGAGGGTGCACGACAGGACGCATGCCGACCGCCTGGGTGGCTGTGCCCTGGGCAGGGTCTCGGGGGACCGGCCGCGACGTGGCTGGCTTCGAACGTCAAAGGGAAGTACGTGAAATTGGTTAAAATACATCTGCCCCAAAAGAGCCAGTGGCGCGCCTGCCGTGCAGGCTCTGCCCTCGCTGCCCTCGCTGGGAACGGCCTGCTGCGTGGGTTGCACCCCCTCGGTCCTGGGGCTGACCCCTGTGTGTGCCCGCAGGTGGCGCTGGTGTTCCCCAACAACGACCCCGCTGCCTCCATGGTGGCGTTCTACGGCTGCCTGCTGGCCGAGGTGGTCCCCGTGCCCATCGAAGTGCCGCTCACGAGAAAGGTAAGGAGCGATGCAGCCCACAGGTCGGGTGCCCGGGCTTGGGAAGCCTCGGCGGCTGCGTGTGGCCCAACAGGCTCGGGGTGTTGCGGGTTCTGGGGCTCCGTTGGCGTTGGCCGGACGGGCAGGGGCACAGTTGCTGAGGGCCCGGCGGCTACTCAGGTGCAGCCTCTGTGCCCCGGTACTGCGCCGACGGCCGTGCCAGGCGGTGGCGCAGGAAGGTGCCGAGCTCACCCCCCCCCCCCCCCCCCCCCCGCCGCCGGTCACCCCACGCCAAGCGCTACTCCGGAAGGATTCCCTCCCGGGAAAGGCCCGAGAACTGGCTGAGCAGCTCCCTCGTGTAAGGGGAGGGGGCAGGAGAGGCAGAGGCGCCCGCTGGCCCAACGGCCCACACGTGGCAGGGATCTCAGAGATTAGGAGCATTCTCCCGGGGTGAGGGGTCCACGCCCAAAGTCAGGTACTCCAGCTTGGAGCCTGCGTCCGACTGTGAGCCCCCAAAACATGGGGCTTGTACCCAGCACACCCATGGAGCTCATACTCAACTCACTCGCCCCAGGGCCCCATGCAGCAGGAACGGCTCGAAAGGGGATTACGCTGTGTGTGAAGAACCCCTTTGCTAATCTTAGAGCGTCTCCCAGGGGCAGGGGCCTGTGGGGACTGTGGGGACAGAGGCACTGACAAGCGCCGCTTTTGTGCTTTGCTTCTACTTTGCCACTGCTGCTCTGCTGAAGCCACGGACTGTGCCCCAGCCCCCGTTCACTCCCGCTGCGGCGCTGGAGCCAGTGGGCACGCCACAGCCCCACTCTCCTGCCGCCTTGCTAAAGCCGGCAGGTGCCCACAGACCGCACAGGGAACACCCATGCATGCCTGGCTCTGGTAGCCAGGGGGCTTGCATACCTGGGCCCCACAGGACCCTACCACTTGGAGAGAGTTCTTGACAGATGGCTATGCAGGGCACGCACAGGCAGCACACAAAACATGCCCAGTGTGTATGTGATGAAAGCCTATTCACTTGTCCTGGGGCTGCAGCCTGAGGCACAGGCTTCGGGTTTCCCACACATTTGGAGATGACGGAGGTGCTCTCAGGGAACACAGATGAGGGCCAACTTTGCCCTCTCCCTTAATCTTGGTACAGCTCACTGGCACCTCCCAGACGGGACTTACACACTCATCTGGAGCCCTGATGTTTGTAACTCTAGCCCAGGAGACACCTCCAGACGTCCTGGTGTGGAGGCCAGTAGGGTTTATGATTGTGGTCCCGCAGGACTGTATATATCTGCATACATTGAAAGCTGCCAGAGAGCCTGGCTCCAGTCAGACTGAAACTTGGTGCTTGGTGGGATTCCTCCCTTTGGAACACAGAGGCATCTTGGCACACCCTCAACAATGGGAATGTGTCTGGAATAAATCTGGCTGCTTAGACAATCAGAGAAGTTCAAGAGACAAGCAAGGGCAGGACTGCATGAGAAGGTTCATCACCTACACAGACCACTCCTTCTAGCCTGGGAGAGGTGGCTGCTCCACTTAATACAGAGAATCAGGGCAGCCCAGGTGGCTCAGCGGTTTAGCTCTGCCTTCAGCCTAGGGCGTGATCCTGCAGACCCAGGATCGAGTCCCATGTCGGGCTCCCTGCATGGAGCCTGCTTCTCCCTCTGCCTGTGTCTCTGCCTCTCTCTGTTTCTCTCTCTCTCTCATGAACAAATACAATCTTAAAAAAAAAAATACAGAGAGTCAAACAAAACGAAGAAACAAAGGAATCTGTTCAAGAATAAGGAACAAGATGAAACCTTAGTGAAGTGGAAATAAATAATTTACCTGATAAGTAATTCAAAGTAAGGGTCACAGAGACACTCACTGAACTGCAGAGAAGAATGGATAAACACAGAACTTCAACATGGAAAGAGAAAACAGAAGGGAATGCCAAACAGAAGTCCCAGAGCTTTAGGAATATTACAACTGAACTGAAGGATGCCCTGGGAAGTTCCCACTGGATGAAGCAGAAGAAAGTGTCAACAATCAAGAAGACCGCACAGTAGACCTCACACAGAGCAGCAAAAGGAAACAAAGACAATTTAAGTTTTAATCTGTCAGACATCAGGTGGAACAGCGTTCACATTAGGAAGTCTCAGAAGGAGAGGAGAGGAAAGAAAGGGGCAGAAAGTGTAAGTGAAGAAATAATAGTAGAAACATCCCTAACCTACGGAAAGAAACAGACATCCAGGTCCAGGGAGCCTGGAGAGCTGACAATAGGATGAACCCAAAGAGTTCACAGCAAGACACATTATAGTTAAAATGTCAAACATTAATGAGCGAATGATTCTGAAAAGTGGCAGGAGAAAAACAACTTGCTACATACATACAAGGAAATCACTAAGACGATCAGCAGATTTTTCAGCAGACACCTTGCAGGCCAGGAGGGAGCCACAGGGTATATTCCATATGCTGAAAAGAGCGTAGAGTATCCACCAAGGATACTCTGGCCAGCAGGGCTGTCATTCAGAATTCAGGAGCGTTAGTTTTCCAGACAAGCACAACCTGATGGAGTTCATCGCCACTAAACAGGCCGTTTGAGAAATGTTAAGGACTTCTGTAAACTAAAAAGACAGGGCATTGATTTGTAACAATAAAATAAATGCGAGTGTAAACCTCACTGGTAAAGGTCGATGTAAAGTAAAGGTAATGGATTACTTATAGAACTGGAATAAAAAGACAAAAACAGTAAAAATCATGAAAATTACAGTACTTAGGGGATACACAAAGTAAAATGATGTACTATGAAAATATTAAGTATGGGAGGGCAGGTAAAAACTCAGAATATGTTTAAACTTAAGTTGCTATCAAATTAAAGTAGGCTGAGTATATCTATCTATCTATCTATCTATCTATATATATATATACACATACACGTAACACACACACGTACACGTATTAAATGTACATGTGCGCGTGTCTACAGGCTGTTCTATGTGAGCCTTATGGTGACCAAAAAGCAAACACCTCTGGTAGAGACAAAAATGAAAGGGAAAGGAATCTAAGTGTAACACTAAAGAAAGCCATTAATCACAAAGGAAAAAAGGAAGGAAAGAAGAGAAAAGCCCTACTGAAAAAAAGCAGAAAACAATAAACAAAACAGCAATAGGTATCTACTTATCAATAATTGCTTCAAATGTAGAATGACTAAATTCTCTAATCAAAAGACATAGAGTGAGTCAATGGGAAAAAAAGCAAGAGCAATCTGTGCTGCCTATGAGAGACTTCAGATGTAAGGACACACAGACGCTGAAAGCGAAGGGAGGCAGAAAGGTATTCCTGGACGTGGAGATGAAAGAGTAGCTGTAGTTACATCAGACAAGGTAGACTTCACAACAGACTATTAATGGGAGACAGAGGGGGATTACATAACGATAACGGGATCAGTCCACAGAGAAGACATGACATTTGTAAACATTTATGTACCCAGCACAGGAGCACCTGCACATATACACAAATAGTAGTAGATCTAAGGGGAGAAATGCCATACAGCAGGAGTAGGGGTCCTACACCAATGGTTAATTTATGTGGAACGCTCCATCCATAAGCAACAGATGCACATTCTTCTCAAGGGCATTTGGAATGTTCTCCAGGATAGACCCCATGTTAGGCCACAAAGCAAGTCCCAGTAAATTTAAGAAGAGTGAAATGACATCAAGCATCTTTTCTGGCTCACAGTGGTATGAAACTAGAAATCACTTACATGAAGACAATTAGAAATATGGGGAGATTAAGCAACATACTACTGAGCAACCCAGTGGATCCAACCCAGTGGATTTTCCAGGGAAATCAAAGGAAAAGCGAGAAAAACAGCTTGAGACTAATTTAAACAAAAATAGAACATACGAAATCTATAAATTCAGCAGCAGTGGTTCTAATTGTGAGCCTCAAGGAACTAGAAAAAGAGCAAATGAAGCCCAGAGTTAGTAGAATAAAGGAACAAAGATCATTGTGGGAATAAATGAAACAGAGACCATAGAGAATATAGGGGGGAAAATCAGTGATACCAAGAAGCTGGTTCTTTCAAAAGATAAGAAAGAGTAGTGGGACTTTTAGCTAGACTCGGCAGGAGAACAAGAACAGGACTCAGATATCAGAAATGAAACAGTTACAGCCACAGAAAGACAAAGAGCTATAGGAGACTACTAAGAACTATATGCCAACTACTTAGACCCCTTGAATTAGATAAATTCCTATATACATGCACTCTTCCAATGCTGAATGATGAAGAAGTAGACTATCTGAATACCGGTCAGTAGTAAGGAGATTGATTAAAAACCTCCAGCAAACAGAAGTCTAGACCAGATGTCTTCACTGGTGAATTTCACCAAACATTCAAAAAGATGTAATATCCATCCTTCTCAAACCCTTCCAAAATATTGAGAGGAAGGGAAGCTTCCAAACTCCTGTTACGAGGCAGCATTACTGTGATACCAATAGCAGACAAGGATGCCATAAGAAAATAAAATTACAGGCCAATATCCCTGATGAACTTAGATGCAGAAATCCTCAACAAAATACTAGCAAATGGAATTCAATAATACATTAAAAGGACCATATTCCATTATTTAGTGGGATTTATTTCATTTATTTCAGGGATGCACGGGTAGGCCAACGTTCATGAATCAGTCAATGTGATACACTACATTAACAACATGAAGGATAATCATATGCTCATGGATGCAGAAAAAACATTCACAACATTCAAATGTTATTTTTTAAGTTTTTATTTAAATTCCAACTAGTTAACATGCAGAGTTATATTACTTTCAGGTGTGCAGTATAGTGATTTAACAATTCCATACGACGTCGGTACTTACAAAGCAAGTACACTCCTTAATCCCCATCACCTAACTCCTCCTACCCCCAAACCCCTCCCCTCTGATAACCATCAGTTCTCTATAGTGAAGAGGCCATTTCTTGGTTCGCCTTTTTCTTTTCCTTCTTTGCTCATTTGTTGTGTTTCTTAAATTCTATGTATGATTGAAATTGCATGGTACTTGTCTTTCTCTGACTTACTACACTTAGCATCATACTCTCTAGCTCCATTCATGTCATTGCAAATGGCAAGACTTCATTCTTTTTGATGACTGAGCAACATCCCAGTGGGTGTGTGTGTGTGAGACACACACACACACACACACACACACACACACACCACATCTTCTTTATCCATTTATCAGTCGATGGACATTTGGGCTGTTTCCATAAGTTGGCTTTTGTGGATAATGCATGTATACCTTTTAATTAGTATTTTTGTATCTTTGAGGGGTAAATATTTAATAGTGCAGTCGCTGGGTCATAGGTAGCTCTATTTTAATTTGTTGAGGACCCTCCACACTGTTCTCCAGAGTGGCTGCACCAGTGTGTGTTCCCACCAGCAGCGCATGAGGGCTCCCCTTTCTCCACATCCTCCCAACACCTGTTGTTTCCTGTGTTGTTGATGTTAGCCATTCTGACAGGTGTGAGGTGATAGCTCATTGCGGTTTTGATCTGCGTTTCCCTGATGATGAGTGATGCGGAGCATCTTTTCATGGGTCATTGACCATCTGTATGTCCTCTTTGGAGAAATGTCTATTTGTCAGCATTCATTGTTGATAAAAAAAAAAAAAAAAAAAAAAAAAAAAAAAAAAAAACTCGGCAAAGTGAGCATAGAGGGAATATACTTCAAATTAATAAAGGCCATGCATGACAAGCCCACAGTTAACTTTTTACTCACTTGTGAAAGGCTGGAAATTTTTCTTCTTGCCAATTCTACTCACCATAGTATTGGAAGTCTTAGCCAGAGCTGCTAGGCAAGAAAAAGATGTAAAAGGCATCCAGATCATTAAGGAAGAGGTAAAACTATCTCTGAGGAGATGACATGATTTTATATATAGACAATTCCACAAAAAAACTATTCAAATTATTCACTGAACTGAGTAAAGTTGCAGGGCAGTAAATCAACATGTAAAAATTGGTTACATGTCTAAACATTAACAGTGAACTATCAGAGAAATTAAGAAACAATTCCATCAATAGTTATATCAAAAAATAAAATACTTAGGGATAAATTTAACCAAAGAGATGAAAGACCTCTGAAAATCATAAGACGTTGATGAAAAAATTGAGGAAGACACAAATAAATGGAAGTATATTCCATGCTTATGGATTAGGAGAAATAATATTGTTAAAATGTCCATATTACCCAAAACATCTTACAGATTCAGTGCAGGCCCTATTAAAATTCCAGTGGCACCATTCACAGAAGTAGAACAAACATTCCAAAAACTTGTAGGGAACCATGGAAAACTCCAAATAGCCAAAGCAACCTAGAGTAAGAAGAGCAAAGTTGGGGACACTGGCTCTGAGTTCAAGCGACATTACAAAGCTATAGCAATTAACACAGTATGTTATTATCCAGAAACAGACACATAGGTCAGTGGAATATAATAGTCCAGAGATAAACCCACACATATATCACCAATTAATTTAGGTTCATTAAGTTAAAAGATTCACGAATACATAATGGAGAAAGGACAGTCTCTAATAAATGACGTTAGGGAAACTGGATAGCCACATGCAAAAGAATTAAACTATCTTAGACCTCTATCTTACCCAGTACAGAAAATTTCACTCAAAATTAATTAAAGACTTGAAGACCTGAAGCCATAAACTCGTGGAAGAAAACATAGGCAGTGAGCTCCTTAACATCAGTCTTGGTGATGATTTTTTGGATTGGACACCAAAGGCAAAGGTAACAGAAGCAAAACAAAACAAATGGGACGTCAAACTCAAAAGCTTCACAGCAAAGGAAACCAGCACAATGAAAAGGCAAATTCCATTCCTACTGACTGGGAGAAGATGCTTGCAAATTGTGTCTCTGGTAAGGCATACTATCTGAAATACGTGTAGAAATCATACCACTCAATAGCAAAAGACACATCCAATTAAAAAGAGGGAGAGGGGATCCCTGGGTGGCGCAGCGGTTTAACACCTGCCTTTGGCCCAGGGCGTGATCCTGGAGACCCGGGATCGAATCCCACGTCGGGCTCCCGGTGCATGGAGTCCGCTTCTCCCTCTGCCTCTCTCTCTCTGTGTGTGTGTGACTATCATAAATAAATAAAAATTTTAAAAAAAAGAGGGAGAATGCCTGAATAGACATTTTTCTAAGGGAGATAGGTGGCCAATAGACATAAAGATGTTCAATATCACTAATCATCATGGAAATGTAAATTAAAACCACAATGAGATATCACTTCATACCTTTTAAAATGGCTAATATCAAAAAGACAAATGGCAAGTATTTAGCAAGGATGTAGAGAAAAGGGAACCCTTGTGCACTGTTCGTGGGAATGTAGACTGGTGCAGCCCCTGTGGAAACCAGATGAAGGTTCCTCAAAAAATTAAAAATAGAACTACCTTACAATCCAGCAGCTACACTAGGTATTTTTCTAAACAAAAACACTAATTCAAAAAGATACATACACCCTTATGTTCACCGCAGCATTATTTACAATAGTCAAGATATGGGAACTACCTAAGTGTCCACCAATGGATGAATGGAAAAAGAAGAGGTGCTATATACATGTGATGTAATATTACTTGGACATAAAAAAAGAATGAAGTCTTGCCATTTGCAATGACATGGAGAGACCTTGAAGTGCTAAGTGAAAGAAGTCAGAGAAAGACAAACACCATATGATTGCTCTTAAATATGGGCTCCAAACAGACAGACACAACTCATAGATAGGACAGATTCGGTGGTTGCCAGTGGTGGTGGTTGTGGGGTAGGTGAAATGGCTGGAGGGGGTGGACAGCTACCCCCTCCAGCTACAAATAAATAAGTCATGGGGACACAGTGTACGTAGTGATAGTGTGCTGCACATTCGAAAGTTGCCAAGAGAGTAAATCTTTAAAGTTCTTTTCTTTTGTAGTGATTTTGCAGTGTATACAGATACTGAATCATTGTTTTACCTCTGAAATTAATAGACTATTGTATGTCAATTATACCTTAATTTAAAAAAAAAACATTGAGCTTGGTAATGTGTCAGTAACTAAGTCTTAGAATATCTCATTCCTCAGTGTCTTTACACTAGAAATCTGAATAAATGATACATATTTTTTTATTTTGGGGGCTGTTGGTTGTGGCTTATGTTTCTGTGTTTGGACATGATGGAGTCCCTTGTTCACCTACAATTTACTAGATGTACATCTACATCTTGCCGTTGTAGTGTGGTCAAGTATAAGAAACTTAAGTTGTACATATCCCCCATATCAGTGTAAGTTTTTCCATCCACGTGAATGACGTTCCATAGGAAAGTAGACCCGAGACATCCAGGAAGAGACAAGGGGAGGAGACTCTACTAGGGCTGACATTGATGATCCCTGAGGACCCACGGTCTGATGTCCACAAGGGACGGTCCCCTCAGTCACTGTTACATTCTGCATGATGCCCTTGGACTCTGCACTGGGTTGATCTCACCGTCATTCAGCACATTGTCCTGCACAAACTGTGGGATGACGCTCCTAGCTCCAACATGTCGTGGTTTACATGTGCCCCAGGTTCAGAGTTTCTGGAGAATTTTCCAGATGTCCTGTGGCTGCTCTGATACTAAATGGGGTTATTCACCTTCCGGCGCCTTAGGGATGCCTCAGAGCCCCTTGACGGCACATGTGTACATTTCAAACTCTGCTCCTTAGAATGAAAAGAGAGAATGTGAAGTCCACTTAGAAAATGAAGAGGATGGTTGCTGGTTTGGTTTCCTGGTTACAAATCCTGGGAGTTGCCTCCTTGAACTCTTGGGCGGACATCAGTGTCCAGCAGGGCAGCTCAGCTGGTGGCCGCTGACCTCAGAGCTGCCTTCAGTGGCCTGATTCTTCACGTGTTGGCTGCCAGCACTCGAGGTGTGCGGTAGACACCCCGCAAGGTGCTTCCTCCAATCCCGAGTCCTGCGATCTTCACGGCTGAGAAGCGTGGAGGAGCTTGGGGATTGAATGGAGAGCCACGCTGTTTTAGGTGATTCTTTGTTGCTGTGGTCAATTCTACTACAGTTCACCTGAAAACCTTCTCGGGGACTTACGATGCTCCTCTTCCCTTGATGTTAAGTTCAGTGGGTTGAAGCCCTTTGGAAATGCAAAGGGCTGGTTACCTTAAGTCAGGGCTCGAGGCCCTCTGAGATCTGTAGTCAGTAGCATCAAAAGGATAACCTGGAAAGGCCAGAGCCTGGTGTCTCCAGAGCAGGGCTGGTTCGCACAGGAAACCACTTGAGCCGGGAGGCACGTACCTCTGCCCTTGTGTCACCTGACACCATAGGCACATCCTTTCAAACATCACTGATGCAAACATGCAAAAAACCCAGTTTGGCCGCCACTTAACACTTCTCAATGATTTGAAATAATGAGGTTAAGTATCCTTTGGACGTTTGACATACATGTAAGCTGTTCATTTTAATTGTAGTGGACACCCTTAGAATCGTGTGAATGTGACTTCAGTAATAACGGATGGGAGGAGAGGTATGTTGTCATTGCCTCTGCTGTCCACTGGTCCCCAACAGCCCCCTTTGCTGAGGAGAACCTTTAGCGGCCACCCTGGTGGTTCAGTGAGGTCAGTGCAGGTGTGTGCAGGGGAGTGGACTCTCACCTGTGCCTTGTTGGCCCTGCCGGCACTTGACTGAGGCAGCTAGGCTGTGGCCTTCCAGGTGGTGTGCTCATGACTCCCCAGCCCACGCAGGCCCTCTGATTATCAGCCTGTACCACCTGCAGACCGTTTTCTTATGAAAACAGAATGGAGAGATGACTTTGTCTTAATGAAGCCAGAAGCTGAGCGTCCGTCCTCAGGCTCATGACTCTAGAACATGACCTTTGTGTCTGGAAAGCTCCTTTTTTATTTTTATTTTAAGATTTTATTCATAGACACAGAGAGAGAGAGGCAGAGACACAGGCAGAGGGAGAAGCAGGCTCCATGCAGGGAGCCCGATGTGGGACTCGATCCCGAGTCCCCAGGATCACACCCCAGGCTGCAGGCGGCGCCAAACCGCTGCGCCACCGGGGCTGCCCTGGAAGACTCATTTTTAAACAGCAGAATCCACTGGCTCTGTGCTGTTCAGAATGGGGCAAGATGTGCCCGTAGGTGCCAGTGAGGGAGGCCGTGAGCGTCTCCTCTGCCTCCTGCTTCTGTGCCCACTGGATGTGCCACAGAGGCCCTGATGAGAGCCGGTCCTCCAAATCCTGTCACGTAACGAACTGAACAGTTGAGTATTGTGCATTTACTTACTCTCCGTCCTAGTTCTTGGGGTGGGAGGAGAAGGCTGTCTTTCCAGGAGGGGTTTATAGCAGGGGGACTAGAGCTCCTGGATGGTTTGGCCAGGAGTGCGGAGCAGCCAGAGGGGGCACCCGGGGCCCTGCCAGGCGGAGCCCTGCGGGGTCACAGAGTGGGGTGCCTGTGGCTATCTCTCGGCTGAGGCGGCCGAGCTTGGGGTAAGGCCAGTTGTCAGCAGGGCAGACCCGTGAGCAGGCTCAGCCAGCGTCTCCCAAGTCCGGACAGGCTCTGCCGTGAGCTCGGGTCTGACGTTAGGGGTCGGGGTGGGCGCGTGCTCGGGACCAGGCATCCGCGGAGCAGAGCGTCCGAAGCCCGTGCCTGAGGCACCTCCGGAGAGCCGGGGAACTGCCCAGTCGGTGAGGAATGGAGCCGGATGAACACCAGCTGGTAGTTGTTGGGCCACAACCCAAAGTGAGTTCACAAGAGGGGCCTTCTGTGAGCTGTCCTCACATTGGCGTGTGACTGATGCCTCCTGACCCGCACGCTGGGACGGAGCAGACCCCGGTGGGGGGACGCGCCATGCTGGCCCGTCAGATGCTCCAGGGCTCACGGAGGGACTCTTACCTGGTGACATAATTTGGCACCTCTGTGTTGCAGGAGGGGGTTGGAGGTGATGGGCCGAAGTCAGGTGTCGTCTGGCTTTTCTTAAGTCAAAAACAGGGATTTGCAAGCTCTTGTGACCAGGGAGGTGGTTGCGGTCCTGAGGGCCCAGCCCTTCGGAGGAAGGACCCTCAACCAGGGAGGGGCCTGCGGGCCAGGGGCTGGGGCCGGGGAGCCGCGTCAGCGCCGCGGTTTACAGGCCCTATTCGCGGTCCTGGGACGTCCGCCCCCTGGGGGCAGCTCCTTTCAGAGGATGCACCGAGGCTCCCGGAGAGCCCGGCCTGGGAAGGGGAAGCGCCGGCGGCCCCGCCGCTTTGTCGGTGCCCTGCGGTGGGGGCTGTCCCCGCGCGCAGACCCCCGGGCGCACCCCGACGGAGGAGGGGCCGGAATGGGCGTCCGGCGCACCCACAGCGCGCGTGCTCGGAGCCCGGGGAGGGGTGTCCCGGCGCCCTCCTCCACGGGGATCACGCCGTCGGGTCCCAGGCGCGGCGCTGCCTCCCTCGCAGCGCATGGGGAGGCCGAGGCCGAGCCGCCTCGCTGGCCCTGCAAGGTGCCCGCGGCAGGTGCGCCCGTCCGTGCCCCACGTGGCTGGCCCCCCGCCAGGTTCCATCCCTCCCGGCTCTCAGCCGCGCCTCCCTGCCGCCTCCCCAGGACGCGGGAAGCCAGCAGATCGGGTTCTTGCTCGGCAGCTGTGGAGTCACCGTGGCCTTGACGAGCGATGCTTGCCACAAAGGGCTGCCGAAAAGCCCGACCGGGGAGATCCCGCAGTTCAAAGGTAGGCGCCCCGCTCTGCTGTCTGGGGCTCCCGGCCCGGCCCGCGCCCCGGCCCCGCCCCGCCCCAGGCCTGGCCTCCGCCCAGCCTGACACCTGTGGGCGTGCCTGGGCGTGTCTGAGGTCCCACCCCAGCCCCCACCCCGCCTTACACCTGTGGGTGTGCCTGGGCGTGTCGGAGGTCCCGCCCCGCCCCGAGGCCTGGCCTCCGCCCCCCTTGCAGGCGGTGGGCGCCACCTGCCCTCCGGGTCGCGCCCCCCTGAGCCGCCCCCGTCCTTCACCTTCAAGGCTGGCCGAAGCTGCTGTGGTTTGTCACCGAGTCGAAGCACCTGTCTAAGCCGCCGCGGGATTGGTTCCCGCACATCAAGGATGCCAATAACGACACGGCGTACATAGAGGTGAGCGCGGCGGCCGCTGCGGGGTGCGGGCGGGCCAGGCCCCTGCGAACCCCGTCTGCACGGCGTCCTCTCGTCGCAGTACAAGACGTGCAAGGACGGAAGCGTGCTCGGCGTCACCGTGACCAGGATCGCGCTGCTGACCCACTGCCAGGCCCTCACGCAGGCGTGCGGCTACACGGAAGGTAGGGGCGGCGGGGCCAGCCGGGGCGGGGCCAGCCGGGGCGGGGCCAGCCGGGATGCCCAGCCCGGAGGGGCAGCGTCGGTTCGAGCGCCCGGGGCCGCCTGGCGGGCCTCGGGGCAGGGGCCTGAGCTCGAGGCTCCTGGCCTCGGGTGCCTGCGGCCGTGGCGGTCCGGCCCGCGCGGGGGCCTCAGTCGACCCCGTCCCCCGCGGAGGCCCCGTCGCCCAGTGTCACCACGCGGGCACACGGTCAGGCTCTGCCCCCCCCACCGGGCAGCCGTCCCCTCCCAGCTCCGCCGGGACCGGCCGTGGGGTTGGCGCAAGCTCCCGGCCCGCGCGGACACGTTCTTCCCCGGGCCGGGCCTCCTACGGGGTAGGGGCCACGGATGTCCGCCCGGAGGACCCGCATCCCCGCACCCCCCGCCAGGGCTCCGCTGACCCGGAACCCGGACCCTCCCCCGTGTCTTCGGCGGCTTGTCTGCCCCGTGAGTTGCGCCCCGGACCCGCCAGCCCCGCTCGGTCCCCGCGGACTCCGCGGCTCTGCTGACGCCCACCTGCCTTCGGGCCGAGTCCGGGAGCATCACAGATGGAAGGGGGGCCGAGCGCAGGCAGCTTCCTCCGGGCAGGCGGCAGGGTGTCCGCCCGGTCGGCCCATCGCCCTTGCCCCTGGTCTCCCACGGTAAACGTCCTGTTTCCCTTCGCACAGCGGAAACCATCGTGAACGTGCTGGACTTCAAGAAGGACGTGGGGCTGTGGCACGGGATCCTGACGGTAAGGGCCACCGGGCGGCCGGTGGGCGTGCAGGGGGAGCCACCTCCACAGGGGTGAGGGGGGGGAAGAGCCATCATGCAGGGGCGACAGCCCATGCCCGTCCTCCCTGCCTCTCCGGAGTGAGCACCCGACCCCTCTTATGCCCCATCCTCCCCGCTCTGTAGGAGTGAGCACCCGGACCCCTCCCATGCCCTGTCTCCACTGCCCCCCCCCCCCGCCCAAGCAAGCACCCGGACCCCTCCCAGGTCCCAGGTGGAGAAGCTGGGTCTCATCCTTGCGAGGGCTGTCCATGCGGGAGGGCGGTTTGGAGCTGCGGGTGGGCGATGGAGACAGCCTTGCTGTGTAAGGTGCCTGCAGCCCTGAGACCATGACTGCTTGTGTGCTTGCTGTGCACGTCATGAGTGTTGGTGATCTCTGCCCCATTTGTGAACGTCTTAAGCTGGAACTGTGTCCAGAGGTAGAAACTTCTAGGGCTTTGACGTGCGTGATGGTTCATAGGTGCAGAAAGCAGGGGTGTGGTTTCTCAGTGAGGCCGGATTCCTTAGGACGAGGGCCTGTGAGCATTGCCTAGATGAGGGTTGGGGGTCCGGTAGAGCTGCCTCCACTGTGCCCTGGGTGCTGGCAGGTGGTAGGAGTGCAAACAGCCCCAGGTGCGTGCTCACACGGTCAGGGCTGCTGATCTGAGCGCTGCCGTCTGCAGCTCTGTGCCTCTGGGCACCTGGGTCTCCCCAGTCACCCAGTGACTATCCCCTGTGAGGACTGCGCAGCCAGCCCACGGTCCACCTCCCTGCCCAGGGGTTGTGGCAGCTGCCTTCCCCACTGTTGGTTGGGCTCCTCACTGACGATGTGGTGCAGGGTCTCTGTGACGGGTCTTGGCGGCCTCACCTATCTGTCACTGGCTCTGGACCTGTGGTTTCTGAGTCTCTTGCTGCCACCTCCTAGAGCCAGGCCTGTCTCCTGCTAGACACACATGCTCCTCTCTGGTGTTTGGATGGCAAATGGTGCCTCTGGTCTCCAGCGTGGAGCGAACGTGTGACGGGGCCCGGGCTTGTCCTGTCCCCACATCCCGCCCAGTGGGGGGGGTTCCTTGTCCTGCCAGCAGGTCGGCAGTCACCCCCGTGTGTTGCTTCCAGAGCGTCATGAACATGATGCACGTGATCAGCATCCCGTACTCCCTCATGAAGGTGAACCCGCTGTCCTGGATTCAGAAAGTCTGCCAGTACAAAGGTATGTCTCCAGGGTCCCTGGAGTGCCCGGCTCCCTGAGCCTCCCATGGCCGGCAGTGTGCTCGTTAACGCCCTTCCCTCCGCTCTTCCCACAGCAAAGGTGGCTTGCGTGAAGTCCAGGGACATGCACTGGGCCCTCGTCGCCCACAGAGATCAGAGAGACATCAACCTCTCCTCCCTCCGGATGCTGATCGTGGCCGATGGTGCAAATCCCTGTAAGTGACCAGTGGGCGGGTGGAGAGAGCCTCACTCTCCACGGCCCATTTCTGCGCTTAGCTTTTCTCTTTCTGGCCGTTGCCTTGGTTGGGGAGCTGCCCTGACTGACTTCACGACCTCCAGTTTGACCCCTGGGCAGTGGGGAGTTCAGAGCCCGCAGGCCCCGGCCTGGACTCCAGTCCTCGTTCCAGAGAAAGCGCTAAGCTTCTGGTTCTAATCCCTGTTATGTTAGCTGCGAAAGGGTAGCTAAGTCACAAGATGTCAGGAGTCGGTGGGGGTGGTCCCTGTGTCCTGGCGTGCTCGGTGCTCAGGAAGTAGTAGCTATTCCTATTTCGTGGTCTACACGAAATTAACCAGGAAAGTAACTTGTCACTTTAATGGGATTTCATTATCAAATCCTATAGGGAAAACCACCAGGCAAAGCAAAGTAGCAGTGGTTAGGACGGCACTAAGCTGCCTCGAGGAGCGTTGCTCTGGGTCGAAACAGGTCGCGGCTGGCTTTGCCAGGGAGCAAGCCAGAAGCCGAGTGAGGAAGACCGTGGGCTTCTGGCCACCCGTAAACGGTGCTGCCTGCATGTGTGTAAATGAAAGCTGCACACGATTTATCAGAGAACATGTGGCACGCAAACCAGGGCTCGCCACCGGAGGATCTAGTAGTAGTCAGAGACGTCACTCGTCCCTTCCCCAGAGCAGCTGGTTTGAGCGCCCGCCCCGCACCAGGCCGGGCTAACCTGTGTTAGGAAGTGGTCTCGCCAGCGGGCGCCCCATGGTGACCCCTGATCTCACTGGCCGGGTTGATGCGGGGACAGTTTTCTTCCCTTCGTTTTGATGCACTCACATTGCAAACACCACCTCAAAAACAGTAGAATGGGTCTTGGGAAAGGCGCACGTGCAGGGACATTTGAAGTACGGAAGTCACACTCTTAAATCCTGGAGTTCTGTGGGCCCGTGAGGATCTGCTCTCACGGCGACGTCCTCCTGAACGGTACCGGTGAAGTTGGCGCGTCCGTGGTGCGGGCAGCTTCCGTCGATCCCGTGCTTTCCGCTGGCCGACCGCCCTCCCCTTTCACCTCCAGGGTCCATCTCGTCTTGTGACGCGTTCCTCAATGTCTTCCAAAGTAAAGGCCTGCGCCAGGAGGTCATCTGCCCGTGCGCCAGCTCTCCAGAGGCTCTCACTGTGGCCATCCGGAGGTACGGCTGGGCCCCCGTGGGGGGGGCAGGTAGGGCAGAACCTGGGCCGTAGGGGAGGGAGAGGGCAGGACCCAGGCCGTGGGGGGCGAGGAGGGCAAGACCCAGGTCGTCGTCGTCGGGGGCTGGCTTCATTTCCTCGCACACAGTGGAGTGGGTCAATGGTGGCCCAGATTCTCGAGTCAGAAGCCCTGTCTCCCTGTGAGTGACCTATGGGCAGGTGCGCAGGCCGCATCGGCCTGTCCTGGCAGGCCCCTCACACGTCCCTGTGCCCGTGTCCGGGTCAGATGTTCCTTGAGGGCGGACCAGGTGAATGTCGTATGGTTGGAGTGAAATGTTTGCAGTGAGCTGTGCCTGTGGAAGTGCGGTTTCTGCCCCATGTGCCACTGTGCCCTAAACTTCTAAAAGTCCTGGCTTTCTGAGCGCTCGAGCTGTGGCTGGTGCGTTGGTGCAGGACTCATGCCCGGGGTCCAGTCAGCCCTCCTGACCACCTGCCCTGGCACCGAGCGCACCTGTCACGGGCGCCGCAGTTACAGGTGCAGAAAGCTGATCCCACACAGGCTGGGAGGTGCAGGGAAGCCTGTGTGACCGACCCCCGCCACTGGCCATCCTCATCACGTGGGAATGGACTGTTTGCATCGCCTGGATATTTCCAACGCGGGATCTGACTCCTCAGTATCTTTGCGTTCAGCTGTTCATAAGGTTTCGTTGTGCATCACAGGAATGTGCTGCACTGTAAGGACGGAGGAGGGGCTGTTCGCGTACAACACACCTGAGTGGTGCCCTCGTTACCCAAAGGTTGGGCTTCCCAAAAATACCCACTGGGAGACTGTAAATAAGATACTGTCCAACGACTTAGGTGATTATTAATGTAAAACTAACCAGACTGCCTAACGAGCTGAGAAATAAAAACCTTTACGGTATCCAAAGCAAGTTTTAATTTCGATTGAACCAGAAATTTAAAATATGACATAATTTTAATTGATGAGGAAATATGACAACATGAACTGGAATCTAACCTTCATTTTCTGAAAGGTGTCACGGTTGCTCCAGCAGGAGACGCCCCGCAGACCCTTCCGACGTTTCAGTCCCGCCTCGGCTGGAGCGCTGACGGCTGTGCCAGCGGATGGGCGAGCGCGTGTCCTTCCGAGATCAGGATTAAACCGGGTCCAGTTTGAGCCCGAGCACAGTCCTGGGTCTGGCGTGGCCAGCATCCACCACGGGGTCCTGGGCGAGTCCCTGCTCTCCGTGGTGTTAAGGTTGCGCCGTCGTGTCACGTAGAACTATTGCCACACATCAGTCGTGAAGTGAGAGATTCAGACGCGTAGGAACCCGGTCCTTAGTAGCAAGGTGGTGTGTTTCCGTGCATCTCCTAGAAATCTGTTCTCTGGATGTGAGGGTAAGCAGCATGGACAGGCCAGACCTGATGGCACACTGTTACGTTAGCTGCGAAAGGAGTCTGCAAAGGGCTTTTAAAACTGCTTCTCTAAAAATGTTGAATAATTGTTAAAATTTTTAAGAAGATTAAAAATCTGTTCTCAAAACTAGGCATATTAAGCCTTATTTCCTGGGCGTGTGCTCAGTGGCCTCCAGGGCACCTGCCCTGCGGTCAGCGGCCACTCGCCCCAAACAGCCCCCTGCACACACCAGGGTCGGCGCCATCACCTGGGCTGGGAGCGCTGGTTTCAGAGCCGCCGGTCCCCCCCCCCCCCCCGCCCGCCATCCCGTGAGGCCCCGTGCAGGTGGGAGGGCAGGTGGGCCATGCGACCGGCAGCCAGCCTTGCTTTGCACAGAGTCGGCTTCCCCTTGCAGACCTGCCTGCCACTCTCACGCCTTCCAGGTCTCACCCGCTGTTTCCCAAGAGCAAGGAGCCAGGACGGGGCAGGGGGCACGCCCAAGCTCCTGGCCGGCCCCATCCCCCATGGTGAGGCTGGAGGGGTCGTGGTGTGGGCGGGGCGTGGGGCCGGTGGTCACAGGTGGAGCTGAGGCAGCACCAGGTGAACCCGGAGGTTGGCCTCCACCAAATCCTGCTGTGCTCTCCTCGAAAACTCTCATGGTTTCCCTGAGTTCAACACCGTATTCTGTTGACTGTCATCCGTGGCTCCACGGGTTAAAACGGAAGAGGTTTGTGGCGCGTGGCTCTGCACGTCCACCTGCCCTTCTGACCCCAAACAGGTTTGACTGCACATTTCCTGATCCTCAGGAGTGAGGCTCATTCACTTTGCTGGCGCCGTTTGGGGACAGCGGTCCTCCCAGGTGTGTCGCGCGGCCGTGGTCCGTAAGCGTCGCCTCGGCAACTGGGGGCTGGCTACTCCCACGATTCTGTGGATCTCAGGAATCCACGGAAAGTGATGGGAAAGGGCCGTGGATATACCGTAAGACTAAGTACGTGCTGTAGGGCGTGTGGCTCCCTGCTGGGGTCTCCCCGCAGGGCCGTGGTCACGTTCCCTGGACCCTGCGCAGGGGGTGGCTGTGTCCCTGTGTGGCGAGTGCACACCGTGATCGTGGAAAGTAGCTGTGCCACTTTCTCGTGTGGGTTTTATGATGGGACTCACCCTGGACTGTCTCAACTGATCGGGAATAACGTCCAATTATTAAGACCGTTGCCACCTGCACACAGGACCGCGTGGCCGCCACAAATCCAGGTGGTGGACTCTGATAGGACTCAGCCTCCCATGAGGACCTTGAACCAGGGTGGGTGCCATGGCGTCTCTGGGTCCTCTGCCCTTCAGAGGTCCTCTGTGCTCTCCCCTCCCCCGTCCGTCTTGAGGGGCTGCCTGGAAGCCGCGTCCCCCACAGCGGAGAAGCCCTTCCTAAGCTCATAATTTCTAGAAAACAGTGTGGCCAGGGAGCACGTTTCAGTGGGGAAATTCTGTTTCCAGAAGCTTTTGGTAAAAAAGGTCTGCACTGCTGGGACCTGGAGGGGGCAGGTGACCGTCCCCTTCCCTGCGGGTTCTTCTGTTCTCCCCGCGAGTGCAGCCTGGCCAGGTGCTGCTCTGCCCGCCCACCTGCACTGGCGTCCTGACTGGGGTCCTGCGGGCTTCACGTTCAGCACCTGCTCACGTGCCACGTGGTAAACTGGTGGAGTCGCTATTCTGTCCGTCCCGGCTTCACGTGTATTTTATCAAGAAATAAAAAGCTAAGTATGTGAACTGAGAAGTGAGGGTCCTACCCGCACACTTCCCCCTGACCACCTCATGTGCCCCCAGGGGCAGACGCTGTGAGACCCAGAGCTGCCCACCTGTGACCTCGCCAGACCAGCTCCCATGCACATGCAGGTGGGTTTCTAGCTCAGGTTTGGCCCAAGAAGAGGCGTGTGTGCTCCTCTGCTGGTTTGCGTTTTACATGATCCTAGTGCGGCTCTGAGCCTAGACTTTGGTGTCATGTCCTGGTCCAGCGACACAGCAGCGGGAAGGACAACCATGGGGTCCCCCAAGGTCAGTCCCTGCAGTGAGGCACCGACACGGGCAAAGAGGGCAGCTCAGGACGTCAGAGTACAGGTGGGAGGCCTGCTTCCCGCCAGCACTTGGGGAGCAGCGCGTGGGGTTTAAGTTCCCATGGAGGACGCCGTGGTGGGTCAGAGACCTGAGCAAGTGTAGCACCCGTGGCCCGTCCCATGGGGCTCCGAGCCAGAGCCCTCACACCCTCCCAGGGCCCCGACCCCGCTGCCTAGGACATCTTGGAGCCCCGCAGCTCTGCACTTGGCATCCTCACCCAGGCCCGTGGGTAGATCCGGGGACAGGAGGGGATGGGAACATGAGGTGCAGCCACAGCGTTCTCAGAATCAGGGATGACGGCGGAGTCCAGATCGAGGTCAGCCTCTGCGCACAGTGGCTGGTCCACGTTGGTTCCCCGGCTGGGTGCCATCCCAGGTCCGCTTGCCGTCCTCGTCCACGTGACTGCTAGGCTCAGGAAGCCTGCTGAGGCTGTTGCTTCGCTGTCGGGCTCGCGAGGACATGCACGTGGGTGACGACTGGTGCTCAGTCTCAGGAGAGGAGGGAGTGCTCACGTTCAGGACCTGTTTCTTCCGCTGACCGGTAATATTTAGGCCGTTTTTCAAGCACATGTGACAGAAACCCCACACACTTGTGTTTTTATGTTCCTCTCTGGGAGCAGAAGGAAAGCTGCCTGTTCCCGGTGTTGTGTGTGAACGGCTGTCCACAGAGGCTGGGACAAATTCAAGCTTTTATAGATCGAGCCCTGCACTGACCTTCATGCTGGGTCGTCTGATCCCCGAGCACGCTGGAGACTCGGGGAATTCCCACATGTACACAGTAGGAGCCCCGTCCGTCCCACTCCAGCCGCGCAGAGTGGAGCCCAGGATGGCTGCTCTGTCCTCCCATGGTCCCAGGGGGAGGACGGGGGGACACTCTCAGCGTCCTTATAAAGGCCAGCCCCTCAGATTTTGCTTCCATTCATAGGATAGTTTAAGAAGAAACAAGCGTTTGGTGGTGAGGTCGCCTGATTTTGTTGGAAAGAAAGGCCCTCCCCCTGCGAGGGGACCCGACTACCCCTCGTTCAGATGGTCTCCTTCCCCCTCCGGATTAGTGACCTTCCCGGGAGAGCTTGCTGCGCCCTGGTGACAAAGAGATTAAATCTCTGGTACCAGCTCAGAGCAGCTGATTGCTCCCCTGACGTTTAGTGCATTTAATTAGGAAACGATACTCAGTAACTGCGTCTGGTCAGCAGTGAAGGGGAAACCGGAAACGTGTTCCCTTTTGACCTGTGGGACTCTGGCCATTTCCAGAACATGCATCCATCAGGGGTTCCCCTCTGAGCCACGGAGGAGCCGGGCCTCAGGGTTGGCGTCGTGGCCTGGTAGGCATCCTGACGTCCATGCACTGTGAGCTGCGGAACACCTGCCAGCAGCACCAGAGCGCGTTTTCTGGAAGGTTTTGGGGCCCAGAGTCTTCAATGGGAGCCTCAGGCATCGTACCCCAAACAGACAGGATGCAGAGGGGGTCCCAGGAGCCAGCAGTGGTTGGACTCTGGCTGGGGACCGCAGCCAATGCCCTGGCTTCGTGTACATGCCCGTGTTCACCCCGGTATTTAATCGTATTCCTCTGTGAAATGGCCATCATCCACACGTGTGTTTTGTGTTTCCTACTTCTTTTAGGATTAGTTGTAAAATTAAAAGTATTGGAGAAATAGCATTTTATGATTTGCAAACTCATCCGTAGAATTATTTTAAAAAGGCAACTTGAAAAATGAAAACAAAGTTATATTCTGGTCTCTGTGTCTCTGGGATCGCCGTCTGGGTCTGTTTCCACGTCTGGACCACAGAGGGTAGAACCCACTTCTTAAAGCTACGTTGTGGTCACGTGGATGGAAGTGAACTATTCTGTAGGCTTTTCAACTGCAAGATACTGAAATACTTTGATGCTCCAGCGGGAAAGGGTAATAATTATGTAAAGCAGCAATTAAACTAGCAATTCCAGAGAATAAAGATGCCCCTTTGCCACCAGAATCACTTTCCATGTTGAAAGCGTTGCCCTGGGAGCTACAGAGCCGGGAAGACCCTGAGGAAGGGGCCCGTGCACCAGGACACCTGTCCAGAGGTGGGGTCAGGCTGACAGATGTGCACAGAGGCTCGCCAGCCGGCGACCCAGAGCGAAAATAGCCAACAAGCCTGTGAATCGAAGTGGGGTTTTCAAGAACAGTTCTGACTGCCCCAAAAAAGGTCGACGGGAGATCTGTGATATTTCTAGGATACGAGATAAAATACATTGTCAGCGATTTTAATCTGGAAGCTTTAAATTCAGATAACATTTCGTAGCTCGTCTAAGCGTGAAACCATTGGAGGGGGCTCAGCGGGCCTAACGGAAGTAGGAGCATCACAGAGCCGGTGCCTGGGGTTGCACGGCAGGGGTGGGTTCTGCTCTGGGTCGTGTGCGGGGGAGTGCAGCAGGAGCAGGTGCCGCTTCCCCGCCCGGGCCTGCTGAGCGCCTGCCCCACGACGCGGCGGAGTAGCTGGGGGGACGGGAAACAAAGCCTATGAGCCGTTCGTGTGGTGCGATCCCTTTTCTGGCTGAAAACAATGGTCTCTAAACTGTTTTACAACAAAAAGCAAGCTCCATACCACAGCGGGTAGTGAGACTGCGTCGGGGGAACCGTCCGGTGTGACGTCGGGGAGCTCCTAGAGCAGCTGCGCTTAAGTAAGCGTGCGTGGCTCTTACCAGAGACGGAGGACGCGTCACGTACAGGTGTGCTGTTCACTCTCGTGTTCCCGTTACCAAGCGTGAACTTCGCTGAGCCGTCAGCCTGGGTGTGGCTGTGTTTTGGGGAGGCTCTGTGACACTGCGCATGGAGGCAGGTGCACACACTGACGGGTTTGACCAGATTTCTCCTGAAGCCTGCATTTTGCCAGAATGTTCTCTAGAAACGTCACTTCTGTTGAAGCAAGTGCACCGCCTCTGCGGCTCCCGGTCTCCGGAGGTCACGTCCGCCTGTACAGACTCCAGCCCCTGCCGACGGTGCCGGGCATGAGCAGCAGGGCCGCTGCCCAGGAAGGGACACCCTCCGTCCGCGAAGGGGGACCTTCTGGTCAGAGGCTGGAAGGCAGCCCCCCGCTCTCGCAGATGCACGGCCCTGCGGCTTCAGCCTTCGCAGGACGACAGCCTTCCCGGGCACTTCATGCCCGCGTGCACCCACGACTCCGTGGGGCGTGTCCAGCGAGCCCCGCACAGCGCCCACCGGCGCTTCGGGGTCTGTGGGCGCGGGCCAGCGCTCCGGCCTCTCCTTCCTCAGCGGCTCCGTCACACGGCACGGCAACCCCTCAGCCCCGGGGGCGGGTCCGCGGCGGGTGACGGGCGTGCCCACGTCTCGGGCGCCTCAGCCGCACCTGTCCGGCCGTGGGGCGCCGGCGGCGCGGCGTGAGGGTCGGGCTCCGCGCCGCAGCACGTGCCCGGTGCGCCTGCCGAAGGTGCGGGGTGCTCCCGTGCGGCCGGCGCCGGCGGGGAAAGGGCGCCCTCCGCGGCGGGACCTGCTCAGAGCGCGGGCAGCTTCGGGAACCGGACGTCTCCGCCGTGCTCAGAGGGCGTCGGGGGGCTCGGGGGGCGCCGCCTCTACGTCTGGGAGCGGGAGGGCCCCGGGCGCCTGGCACCCGCACGAGCGCGGCCTGGCCGTAGGCGGGACGCCGTGGGGGGCTCGCGGGCCCGGCGGCCGGTGGGCGCCCCCGCCGGTGGTCACGCCCTCGCGCGTGTTTTCGGCGCCGTCCTCGCGCGGCCAGCGGCGTCCCGTCTGCAGCCCGGCGCGTGGGGCGGGGCGGGGCGGGGCGGGGCCTGCAGCCCCCGGGGGTTCTGGGGCTGCTGTGGAGACCCCGAGGCCCGGAGAGCGCCCTGACCTGCAGCCGGAGGAGGCCCGGCCCCGGAGCCCCGCTCGCAGGGGGGTGGCCTGCGGGCTCCACACACGGCCGCTGCCTCTGCGCGTACAGGGGCGCCTGCGTGGCCTGCGTGCCCCTGCGTGTGCCTACGAGGACCTGCGTGCCCCTGCGTGCGCCTGCGTGCGCCTGCGTGCACCTGCGCGGCCTGCGTGCACCTGCGCGGCCTGCGTGCTGACGCGGAGCTGCCCTTTCAGGCCCACCGACGACAGCAACCAGCCCCCGGGCCGCGGCGTCCTGTCCATGCACGGGCTGACCTACGGCGTCATCCGGGTGGACTCGGAGGAGAAGCTGTCCGTCCTCACGGTGCAGGACGTCGGCCTCGTGATGCCTGGCGGTGAGTGCGGGCGCCGCGGGGCCGGGGGGCGTTGGGAGGGGCGCTGCCGCAGCTGGCGCGCCTTGCGGAAGCCTCAGGGGGTCCCTGCCGCCCGGGGCCTCCCGGTGGGGCCTCCCCGTCAGGGTCGGGCCGCCCCCCCCGCCCCCCAGCAGCCCCAGGCCTCGGCGGGAGAGAGCGGCGCGGCGCGCTCGTGTGCGCATGCCCGGCCCAGGTGCAGGCGGCTCGGTGCTCTGGTGCTCTCCGCCGGGCTCCGCCGCCCTCCCCCGTGACCCGCCCGTGCTTCGTGCCTGCAGCCATCATGTGTTCGGTGAAGCCGGACGGCATCCCTCAGCTCTGCAGAACCGACGAAATCGGGGAGCTGTGTGTGTGCGCCATCGCGACGGGCACGTCCTATTACGGGCTGTCGGGCATGACCAAGAACACGTTCGAGGTAGGTCCGCGGGCTGAGCCCGGAGCGCAGCGCGGGGTCGCGGAACACGGAGCTCCCGCTCCGCGCAGCACGTTCACCAGCGGAAGCGCCTGAGCTCTGTGCTGCTGTCCGTAATCGTCAGCACGTTGGGCTTCTCAGAGTTTCTTTCCTCGTAGCCAGTGTTGAAAAGTGCGGGAATAGTTTTTTTATGAACAGTCTAAATCCTGCCCTTGTCACTTTGGCGCGTTTACCAAGAGCTGCTGCCGGGGGCGGGGGGAGGGGGAGGCGGGGGGGGGCACCCTGTCCCACGTGGCCGAGGCCCTGCTTGGGCCTGCCGAGGCCCAGCGTGACGCCAAGTGAGGCGAGCATTTCTGCAGCACGAGCTTGCGTGCACATGTGTGGTACGTGTTCATCCTCAGCGTCCCCACACCCGTCCTGGGCCTGCGCACGTGTGGCAGGTGCTCCATGCACAGCGTGTGCACATGCACTTCCGGCCTCATGAGCCAGCACGTCAGCGGCACACTGCAGGCTGCACACTGTGCTCCCAGCTGTGACAGCTCCTGACCACGAGGTATCTAACTTGGGGAAGAGCGCAGTCTGATGACAGCGAGCACGAGAAACGTGGGTCATGAGGGATTCGTCTCCTGCAGTTGAGAACGTGTCGGGATGAGGTGCCTCATGCAGGTGCCTTTGTTGAATGTGGATCGAGTTTGCAGCCCAGCCGGACAGAGTCTGTGCAAGCCTACCTCCTCTCCGTGTGCTCACCTGCAGGGTCTCGGGGCGCCAGGACTTGCTCCCTTTGTTCCTCTGGTGCCGTCCGGATGAGGAAACAGTGACGAACAGATCATTTTACAGCTAACTCATGTTTTTGGTTTATCACTTTCATGCCGTGGATTCAGCACGGAAGGACGGATTAGCATTCGTTACCTCTTCATAATGCTCTCTGACGTCACTTAGGTTCAGAGCCAGGGGAGGAAGCCTGTGGGCAGCCCGCATGTGGACGGCAGAGGCGGGGGGCAGCGGCCGTGCCGCGGACGTGGGCCCGGTGAGCCCCAGGGGCCCGGCACTCACAGCGCATGTGTCCATAGGTGTTTCCCGTGACCAGCTCAGGCGCCCCCGTCAGCGAGTACCCCTTCGTGAGGACAGGCCTGCTGGGCTTCATCGGCCCCGGGGGGCTCGTCTTTGTGGTGGGGAAGATGGACGGGCTCATGGTGGTCAGCGGGCGCAGACACAACGCTGATGACATCGTCGCCACAGCACTGGCCGTGGAGCCCATGAAATTCGTCTACAGGGGCAGGTGGGTGAGCGCTCTGTGAATCCAGTGCCTGATTGTCTACTTGTGGTGGTTTTTATAGGAAATTGCAGATTCCTTCAGCGGATGGGACCCCCTGACTAGGTATTCCGTTTGTTCTGAATGTGTAGTTTTATAGAAACGTCATGGGCAGCCCGGGTGACTCAGAGGTTTAGCGCCACCTTCAGCCCAGGCTGTGACCCCGGGGTCCCGGGATTGAGTCCCGCATTGTGCTCCCTGCATGTAGCCTGCTTTTTCAGCCTGTGTCTCTGCCCCTCTCTCTCTCTCTCTCTCCCCCTCCCCCTTCCTCTCCCTCTTCCTTTCCCTCTCTCCGTGTCTCGTGAATAAATAAAATCTTAAAAAAAGAACATCCTGAGCTGCACACAATCTTTTTAATCAACTTTTTTTTTAGTTAAATAAAAATGTTTATTTGAAGAACTTACCTGTAAGAACATTTGGGTGGCTCAGTGGTTGAGTGCGTCCGGCTCAGGGCGTGACCACGGGGTCCTGGGATCGAGTCCCACATCGGGATCCCTGCAGGGAGCCTGCTGCTTCCTCCCCGTGTCTCTGCCTCTCTCTGTGTGTGTCTTTTATGAATAAATAAAGTCTTTTTTAAGAACTTACTTTTAAAGTAAATATATAAAAGACCTAAACACTCATTTTGGCGTAGATCGTTTCAAAAGACCAAAAGGTAACAGCAGAGTGAGAAGCAGGTGGGAAGACAGAGCCCTGGGTTTTGCCCCCACGTAAACACCTGGCCGCGGGGCTGCACGGTGGATGCCAGTGATGCCGCTCCTGGGTTTTCTGACCTGAAGGAAGTCTCAGATTGCTCTAGAGCCTCTACTTGTCAGGCCATCGGGCACAGAAGCCATAGGCACTTGCAAGTCACTGGGAAGGTGCTGCCTCTGCACGAGGAGGGCACCCTGGGGTCCTGTCCCACGATGCCGCCCGCGCTGGCCGAGAGAACGGTCACGGTGCAGCTGCCCCTCCTGCCCCGAGAGCTGTGGCCCTGCCGGGCGGAGCAGCAGGCAGCCTCAGCGGGAAAGGCTGGCTTCTCCTCGCGGCGGTCCCGGCTCCTCACTGCCAAGCATCTCCCGCTTGTGCTCACCGTGTGCATTCCCTCCTGTCCCCACAGGATAGCCGTGTTCTCGGTGACCGTCCTGCACGACGAGAGGATAGTGATCGTGGCCGAGCAGCGGCCGGACTCCACGGAGGAGGACAGCTTCCAGTGGATGAGCAGGGTGCTTCAGGTAGCTCTTCCCAGGCCAGGGCCCCTCTCTGCCTTGGTGCCCGCTGCCCTCGCCACCTGGGCTCCTGGACCAGAAGTAGCATTGCCTCGGAAGCTTCTGTGTGTGTTTCTGGGAAATAACTAAGCAGACTGCGGTTTGGGATCAGAGGTTGGTGGCTGCCACCATTCACTTGAGGATGAGACAAGTGATGGGCACTCTTTCTGACCTCTGAGTCTTTCCTTTCTCGGTGTGCACAGAAGTCCACAAATGCCACATGGGATTAGTCAGTTTGCTGGGTTTGAGGGGATGTCCGTTGTCTTGTGTCTTCACCCCGCTCCTGCAGCTCGTGCTCCTATAATGTGCTCCTGCGTGTGACGGGCAGTGCCTGGCACAGTCTGTGTGTTTGCCTGACGCTGGTGGGCAACACCTGCCCTAACGTGGTTCCCTCCCCCCTGACCTTGCAGGCGATTGACAGCATACATCAAGTCGGGGTTTACTGCCTGGCTTTGGTCCCGGCGAACACCCTCCCCAAAACTCCACTCGGTGGGATCCACTTGTCGGAAACAAAGCAGCTCTTCCTGGAGGGCTCCTTGCACCCCTGCAACGTCCTAATGTGTCCCCATACCTGTGTCACAAACCTGCCTAAACCTCGACAGAAGCAACCAGGTACATGTCACGGGCAGGCAGGGGGTGCGGGGTCTGAGGGGCCTCGGGAACCCGGTGCTGACCAGGTGCTGTGCTGTCGGCGGTGCTCAGCCCTCCTTCCCTGGTGTGCACATTCCCGGGCCACGCACTGCCCACCTGAGTGTGTGATGCGAGGGCTGCTGCCCCAGCACAGTGTGCAGGGGGCCTGGCCGGTGGGGAACGTAGGGAAGGAGCCCCCAGCTCCCGGGTGGGAGAGCTGAGGCCTGCCCTGGCCAGGTGGCCTCTTACCAGGCACAGAACTTGGCTTCAGTTTACTTGAGCACAAATTAGAGTGACAGCTGTTCCTTGTGACTCATTGAGGTGTGGAAGTGGCCAGTGTACAGGAAGGCCACTCAGAACGTGTGAGGAACCCCCTGAATTTATCCGTGACGCTGGTGCAAGGGTGAATGCGTGCCCCACGCCTTGTGGTTGGGGATGTGTCGTTACCACGGCTGTGCCCTCCTGCCAGCCGACAGACCATGCTCCCTGGGGCTGCGCGCCGTTAGCACAAAAGGGATTTATCAGGAGACTGGACGGTGAGGATGCAGTAGTCCTGCCCACACTGGCCAGAGGTCACAGGGCCCGGGACGCAGGGGACCCAGTGACAGTGGGGGTGGCAGGGGGTGGGCTCCCAGCCATGCAGCCAGCTTCTGCGTGTTGTACATGGACTCGTCTCATCAGCCCTGGGGACAGAGCAGTGGCTCACACGTGTGCCCATCTTCCCTGGGCATGCTGTGGCCACGGTGCCTGGGGGCCTGCACCCCTTCGCCCAGTCTAGGACTTTGTGAGCGGCTGATAACTCTTTGTGCACGACGACAGTGCGACAGTCGCCCCGACTCTGGATCCTGTAGGTTCGCCTTTGGCGAAGGTTTAACAAAAATCTTACTGGGCAGCGACATCACGCGTGTGTTTCACAATCCAAGGCCTAAGCACACGCGGCTGGCGTGCTGGCTCGTCCTGCTGCCCCTGTGAGCGGCCTCCCCGCCTCAGTCTCCGTCTCCCACCCACGCTCAGGCTATGGCACAGTCTCCCGGGACGACTAGTCCTGCCCTGGGAACACGTGTACGCGTGTGATGAAAACAGTGCATCGTGGTGTCCTGAGAAACCTGGGGGGTGCCTGGGGTTTCTCGTAGTTGGGGATGTTGAAAGTTCTTATGGAAAGTCGCGTCTGGCATTGGAAGAGGGGAGAGCTGAGAGAGCAGGTCGTACGTGCCTTTGTCCCGTGAGGAGAGCACTGATCGTTGAGTCCATGATGCTGGGGCCAGAGCAGCTGTGACGGGATGGGTGCCTCCTGGCCTCGTGCTCTGCCGCATGGGCCTAGCGGGGAGCCCAGAGCGCTGGGTCCGTGTCTGTGCCGGCCACACGCTCCCCTGTCACCACCTTGTGTCCGTGGTCACGCGCTGAAGAGCAGTCGCTGTGGACGGCGCCGCCCACGTGACCTGGGAGCCTGGGCAGCAAGGCGCGTCTGTGTCCTGCATGGTTTCTCCCGGCCGCTGGGGTGATGGGCCTCCGCGTCCCACCCACCGCAGAGTCACGGACACGGGCTCGGGGCCCCAGGTGCACTTGGCAGGAGCGCTGTTCCCAATCTGTGACCCAGACCTCGAGTCACCGTCGTTCTCTGTCCTGCGAGGGTTTTCTCAGCGCCTGGCCCGTCCCAGGGAGCCCCCACTAGCGCACCGGGTGGGGTCCTGCCTAACTTCACCGTTTGCTTACGTTCCTTCCAGAGATCGGCCCTGCCTCCGTGATGGTGGGGAACCTGGTGTCCGGGAAGAGGATCGCGCAGGCGAGCGGCCGAGACCTGGGCCAGATAGAAGACAACGACCAGGCCCGCAAGGTGAGCGCCAGGCCAGGCGCCTCCCCGAGGCCCATGCCCACAGGCTGCGACCTCACCCACGGCCCGCCCCAAGGGGACCACTGCCCTGCATCCTGCCCTCCCGGTCCAGCGGCCGCAGCCCTGTGACATCACAGGGACCCCGTGTCTGTCGGGGCACCGTGTGGTGGAACGCTGCCCAGGGGCCTGGCAGAGGCAGCAGGCACGGCCGCACGGTTGGGGCTGGGTCTGGGGGTGCCCGTCCTGTCCTGGCGTCCCGGCACCTGTTTCTCTTTATCTGCCACCCTGATGTAATTCGCAGGCGGCCTCACCGCCACCTGATTGCAAGGCCTCCGTCTTGTAATTGTCAGAACACAGAAAACACAAAGTCACAGCCCTGGTTGGGGACCAGGCGTCCCTGGTGTGCATCCTCAGGGGGGGAGCCCGGGGCTGCACCCCCACGCCCATCACTCGCTCTGTGTCGTGCGAGCCCCTGTCCCGGGCACTCGGGCTGTGTGAGCTGCTGGGAACGGTGATGAGGCCGGCCACAGGGCATGGTCGTGGAGACCAGAGGGGCGTACGTTGAGAGCACTGGTCCCCGCGTTCCCACCACAGAGCAGGTTTCTGTTAGTGAAGTAGGTTAGGGGCGTTCCCGGGTGTTCCCCGTGAGCAGACCCCACAGGGGGGCATTCACCCAGACCAAGTGCGTGGGACGCGTGTCATCCGTGTGGTCGGCAGGGCCGTTGGGTGACCGCAGGGAACGACCGTGCTGCACACGGCCAGCGGGAGAGGGCCCATCGAACAGCAGGCCAGACGTGCCCGCGGTGCCCGCGCATAGACCTCAGCATCTGCTGCGAGCCCGTCGGGGACGCGGGGGGTGGGACCCTCCCTGAGCCGGCGCAGCCCCCTCCCTGACGGGCGCGTCCAAGTCCCCCAGGGCGCACCTCCCAGCTGGCTTCCCCTTCCATCTGCCCACCGGGATGTCCCCGTCCTCCGCGAGGGGGCGCCCTGTCCTGGCCCGCCAGCAGCACGGAGGCGCCGCGGCTCCAGCATGGGGCGCGTGGGGGCTTGAACCTAACGGCTGTGCTTTCTTGCAGTTCCTGTTCCTGTCGGAGGTCCTGCAGTGGAGGGCGCAGACCACCCCCGACCACGTCCTCTACACGCTGCTCAACTGCCGGGTGAGGCTGAGCGCGCGTCCCGGCCGCTTGCGGGCAGCTCCCCCTCCCCCTCCGTCTTACTAGACATCCTCTTTGTTGTCTGTGGCTGTTTCACATAATTTTAGTTGTTTGGTACTATTTTCTCTAAAAAAGGGAACAGACGAGGTTTATGAGGTATTTTTGTCTCTTACTAGTTTTTTGTGAGAGGTCAGGCGTTCGTTAGACGTTCACCCGTTAGAATGAAAATCGTTTTCCACGTGTCACAAAGGTTCGTGTTGACACTTGGGTTGAAGAAGCGAGCTCACTGGTGGCATCCGCGTGGGCTTGAGGACAAGACCTCAGACGGGCTGGTGCGGACTAGCAAACACCAACGTTTCCATACACTGGGCTTTCCTGTTGCTGTGGAAGTAAAGCCAAGGCACGGAGCGCAGACGCAGGTCTCCTCCGTAGGTTCCAGAGCGTCCGAGGCCCTGCTGCCATTCCGAGCAGGGACCAGGGCCGCGCCAGCCACTTTGAGTCTCCCCTGGTCGTCACACCAGTTCCCAGGTGACACGGCTCCTGGAAACCACACCTGGTCCTTCCCACAGGTGCCGTCATGGCCTCGGGCTGCCGTGGGTGCTCTGTGCCCCCCATGGGTCGCCTGTGCCCAGTTGCTGTTCCAGGCATCCCCTGGAAGAGTCTTGGGACGTGGTCCTGAGCCCGGGCCGTGACTTGCCTGTGCTCCCGGCTGCATGGCGCTCACAGGCATTGCATCCTGGCCCCTCAAACATGCCGCCCTGCTCTTCCCCTGCATCCTCCCTGAGCTCCCTCGGCGTTCCTCGCTTCCCTAACCCGCTGCCCGGCCAGCGGTCGTCAGCTGTGTCCCGCTGACTGCCTGGCCCCCTGGTGCCTCAGCGGCCCTCCAGAGTGATGAGCCGGGCATGGGTGTCCTTGCCCTCTGGAGGGATGTCTCAGACCCCGTTAGCTGCCGTCCTGGCCCTTGGTGTCGCTGCGCAGGTGCTGCAGTGGTGTCGTGTGGAAATTTAAGCCTAGAGAGAGCCAGAGGCGGGTGCCCAAGGCCTCCTCCACCCTGCCCAGCGTGGCCCCTCATCCGCTCGCCCTGCAGCCCCTGCAGTTGGAGACCACCCTGGCCACCCACACGCACCCCCAGACACTGCGGGCGTGTTCATGGGGGACCCGTCCCCACAGGGGGCAAAGCCCGAGCCGCTGTAACCACGCCCGGCCTGGGCAGTGCCCACGGGAGACCACAGCCCTCAGGTGGTCACCCAGGGTCCTCGGGAGCCAGCCTGGGCCGTGTGCACTCCCACCCCGGATCCCGCGGCCATGGTCGCCTGCCGCAGTGACGTACTGGATCGCTGGGGAAAGCAAGTCCCCAGGAACGACCTTGTTAGAAACAGTAGAAGGTCGGATGGGGCGAGGCAGAGGTCAGAGCCCTGACGGGTGCACCCGGGGCAGCGGGGAGGAGGTGCGGGTCGTGGGGGCCGGCGAGCAGCCAGTGCTCAGCCGGGCTGCAGGTCAGGGTCCCCGTGTGTGGGTCCCGCTTCCTGTGCCCTCGAGCTCAGCACCGAGCCACATGCATGTGGACAGAAGCCGGCGGAGCTCACGCTGAAAAGTCTCACCTGTGTCCAACGTGGAGTCCCTGCCGCGAGGGGCCAGCGCATGTCCCTGCGTCCCCGTCCTGCATGGCGCCTTCTGTGGCTTGTGTGTTGGGGACGTGACAAGGTTCCTGCGAGAGCAGCTTCCCGTCTGTGCCAGCAGGCCGCGTGCGTGTGCGCTCTCCGCGGTAGCGCCGTCGTGCCGAGAGAGTTGGCTTTACAGGGGCTGCGGGCTGCGGGGGCTGCTGTGCATACGGGAGACTGTTCCTTATTTTTAACGGGAAGACGAGCCAAGTGTTATCAAAACTTTTCTTTTTTTTCTTTTAAGTTCCAGCAACTTCCTTAGAATTTTAAACTCTAAATTCAACTTGTTTTTTTCTTAATTTCTCGTATTTTTTCACTCACTGCTTAGTTCAATATAAAACTTCAAAGTGATGCACAGTTCACAGCCTTGTTGACGTGGGCCAGGGGTTGGGTGGCAGCCACCCCGCACTCCCTTCCATCGTGATTCCCCCCAAAACGTCCGTGAGGGGAGGTCAGCCCTGATTTCTGCGGTGAGGCAGTTTTTCCCAGGCTCTTCCTGTGCAGAAACCTCGCGCTCCCCTGCGGGTATGGACAGGGCTGCCGCCAGGTGGACCGTGCACCTGTGGCCGTCGTCGCCAGTGTCTCTGGAGGCGGAGGCTACGTGGGAGCCCCCCAGGGGCCTGGGGCCGGGCGTGGACTGTGCCCGGAGGGCTCCCTGGAGTCCGGGCGGTGAGGGGCGGAGGTGGCTCCCCATGCACCACGGGGCCGGGGGCAGCTTCAATCCCCGGGCGCTGCTGCTGACTCCGGAGCAGAGCCGCTGCTGGGGCTTCTCTGCTCACGTCGCAGCTGCTACGAGGGCAAGCGCCGTCCTGACACTTCCAGAGGCACCAGGGATAGAGGCACGCCCCGTCCTGTGTCCCCATACCCTGCCTCAGTGGGTCTTCGGCCACCGGGCGGTGCGGCTTCTCAGGCACACCGTCCACGGCCCTCCCATGCTGTCCCGTGATGCAGAGGCTGCGTGTCCAGAGGCCTGGCGTCAGATCTCCCGGAACCAGGGAGCCCAGCTCCCGGGGAGGGGGGGTGTGGGGACAGCCCGGGGCGGTCTAGCCCAGCACAGGGAGACAGGGGACCGGCCATGACCCACGGCAGCGCGGCCTCCCCTGGCTGACGCTCACGGTACTGGCTGCACCCAGACAGCACGGCCCCACACCGCCGCCTTGGCTCGGACGTGCCCGAGGACGCCAGGGGCCCCGGCGCTGGTTGGGGCTGGGGCGCAGGGGTCGTCTCGGGACGCCGGTGTGTCCAGTGTTGGCGGCTCCACTTCAGCCTCCCCGGCCTGCGCTTGCCCAGTTGACGTGTGTTGCCATCGCCTCATGCCTTAGCTTCCCTCGGGGGAAAGACCGTGAAGGGAAACGTGTGACAGGAAGGTTCCCCCCGGGGCCGGGCCAGTCGGGCCTCCCCCCGCCCAAGCTCGGCGGCCCCGGGGCCCCACCAGTCCAGGGGCCCGCACTGCGGCCTGGAGCTCGATGCGGTGGCGGTTTGGGAACAACTGTGGCCGCCGTGGAGGCCGGTGGTTGTGTCCTGGGGAGGGAAGCCGCACGGCCCTCCCCGAGCAGATGCCTCACAGACGGGCTGCGTACACGGGGATTCTGCGTGTGTCTCCAGCCCACCACAGCCTGCGTCCGGGGGTCCCGGGGTCCAGTCACGTCTGCCTGCACGGCATTGCCTCCCTGCCCAGAGCACCGCTCCCTGCTCTCCCTCTGGACTCTGCCCTCACGCGTGACATGTGCGTCCCGGGCCTGAGATCCTTCCTGCCGCTCGCTCTGCGGGTCGGCACGGTGCTGCCCATTGCCTTGGGCCTTTCCGTGGTGGACCCTCCCAGGGCACAGACCGCTGCCCAGGTCCAGGAAGCCCACAGCCTGGCGCTGTGGACCCTTCACGGCCCGGCTTCACTTTGTTCGGCGCTTGATGTTGACTGGAGCTCCTCGGGAGGTTGCTGTGGTGCTTTTAAGATAATTTCTGGTCCAAACATAGTTTCCTTTCATTTCTTTGTGTTGACCCCACAGAAATGAATTGGACGGTTCATTTTTCCCTGTACTGGTTTGTTGTTTGGGGTTCTTTTTTCTGTTTTTAGACTTTCTCGACTTTTAATGTGGTGTTTGTTAAAAATATTTTCAATTTGTCTTATATTTCCTGACTTTCCCCATCCTTGGCGATTAGCCTGAAGTCCCAGAATTACCAGGTTAACTTGTTTTTGTAAGTTTAGCTATTTTTTTAGGTTAAGTAATTATTTTTTTAAAAGAATTCATTTATTTGAGAGACAGCGTGAGTTGGGGGGACGGGCAGGGGAGAAAGAATCTCAAGCAGACGCTACACTGAGCATGGAGCCTGACCTGGGGCTCGATCCCAGGACCCCGAGGTCATGCCCTGAGAAGTCGAGACCCACATGCTTCACTGACTGAGCCAGCCAGGCGCCCCAAGTAATTTTTTTTTAATATTTCTGGTTGGGGCTCCTGGGTGGCTCAGTGGGTGAAGCACCTGCCTCGGGTTCAGGTCATGGTCCCGGAGTCCTCAAATCAAACCGCGCGCTAGGGGCTCTGCGCAGCAGGGGTCTGCTTCTCCCTCTGCCGCTCCCCCCACTCGTGCACTCGCTCACTTGCTGTATCTTAAGTAAGTAAAACCTTTTTAAAAATGAAATACTTTCTGTTCACATGAGTATATCTAGATGGCTCTTTGGTGCTGCCCTTAGCCTGTGGGAAGGAGAGGGCAGTGACCACCAGGGGCACAGGGTCCTGGGGAAGTGACCAAAATGTGCTAACAGTGCCCACAGGTGTGCAGACTCACTACCATCCACGTAGGTGTGTGTCTGGAATCGGGATTGGCTGGTTCCTGCAGGACACCTCATTAAGCTGTTAGGTCGAAAAACCACTCCCCCGTTGTGCTTGCGATCCTCAGGGAACCATAGCAAGCTCGCTGACGTGCGTGCAGCTGCATAAACGTGCGGAAAAGATCGCCGTGATGCTCATGGAGAGAGGACACCTGCAAGACGGGGACCACGTGGCTCTCGTCTACCCGCCAGGTGAGGAGGCGGCCGCGCTGGCTGGCTCACCTCACCGCCTGCGCTCTGGCCCGGCAGCCACTGGCACTGTGTTCCGCGGGGCTCGCGGCGCCTGGTCACCCCCCTCTGGTGTGTGGGGACAGTGGCGTGTGCAGTGAGACTTGGGGGCGTCACTAGGATGAAATCCTGCACACGTTTGTATCCGTTTGTTTTAAAATGTATCTGAAGTAGTTCACTTAATCGATGATTAAATCCTTGGCTACGCTGAGAACCGTGGTGTCGAGCAATCCCTTAGCGAAACGAGAGAAAGGAAGCTTGGGCTCCTCGAGGAATAGGCCGCCAGGCAGTTGGAGCTGAAGCCTGGGTGCCGCAGCAGAGGGCGGGCGGCGGTCCGGGGCCCCAGGCTGGCACCTCGCCTGACGGGGACGGGTCGAGTGGCGTGAGAACCCTGCTGCTTCCTCCCCACATAGGAATAGACCTCATCGCGGCGTTCTACGGCTGCCTGTACGCCGGCTGTGTGCCCATAACCGTCCGCCCCCCGCACCCGCAGAACATCGCGACCACGCTGCCCACCGTGAAGATGATCGTGGAGGTAACCCTGCCTGCGGGGGCCGGGCCTTCCTCTTCCTGGGGCAGGGGGCGGGGGGCGGCCTCCTCCGGTCGTTCTGGAAGCAGGATTTCAGCCCGTGTATGAACCTGCACTGGGAACGGAGAGCAGGAGCTTTGCTTCAAATTGATGGAAATGTCCTGTGTTTTTTTAATAGTTACTTATTTAAGTCATCCCTACACCCACGTGGGGCTCAAACTCACGACCCCAAGATCGAGTCACACGCCTCTGCCTGAGCCGGCCAGGCGCCCCGAGGGTCATTGTGTTCCTTGCTCGAGATTTAGAAACTCCCTGTTCCTTCTTGAATCATAGATGTAATTTCTCTTACACTTGGGGAAATTGAAAAGGACCAGGAGGAGCTTTTCCCCCTGGAGGAGGAGGCAGGAGGACAGCCCAGCCTGGGCCTGGCCCAGGAGTCGGGCCGTGTTGGAGCACCGACCGTGGTCGTGTCCGTGGGTGTAGGCGGCAGCTCTCGAGGCACTCGGGTGGGCTGCTCCCCTGTGAGCACGTTCATAAGCACGGTGTCCCTCGGCTCCAGAAACCCCCAGGGCCTCGGCGGCGCTGACGAGCTCTTGGCGGGGCTCCTGGCTCTCGGGCCTCTCTGGCGGCACCGGCGGCCTCACAGCGCATCTCCGCAGGGGCACCATATGGCGGCTCGCCACTTCCTGAACCACACGTTGTCTGCCCCCCAGGTGAGTCGCTCTGCCTGCTTGATGACAACGCAGCTGATCTGCAAGTTGTTACGGTCCAGGGAGGCAGCCGCGGCGGTAGACGTCAGGGCCTGGCCCCCCATACTGGACACAGGTCAGTCCTCGAGCCCGCCACGTACCTTCCTCTGCTCGTCCGCGTTCCCACTGGGTCTGCCGTGCTAATACCTTCGTTTTGCTCCAGATGATTTGCCAAAGAAGCGGCCTGCCCAGATCTACAAACCTTCCAACCCAGACACTCTAGCTTATCTTGACTTCAGCGTGTCCACAACCGGGATGCTCGCTGGAGTGAAGGTGAGAAGCACGCTCTGCGGGGCACGGTTACAGGCCGCCCGGGGCTGTCCCCCAACCTGCTTCTGTAAGACTCAACAGGGCGTGTGATAGGGCGCGTACCTGCCCTTCACGGAGGCTGTGCAGTGCGTTGCCGTGTCCGTGGTTACCTAGGCTGGCCGCTTGGTTCCAAATGTTCCAACTATGTTTTCGTGTGTAAATACAGCCTCGTTAGCCCCTAATAAACAACTGCATGTTTCTCTTCTTGCCAGTTCTCAAACCCCAGTGTTGTGTCCTAAAACTCTGTGCCTGGGGTTCCTTGCTGTTTGAGCCTGGGTTCTGTCCTGGCTGGCTGCGTCGCCCACTGCCCACAGCAGTGACCCTCAATCCCACCAACGAATGGAACTGCCGTGGACCCGTGAATGACTTGGGTTTACGAGCGCCAACCCCCACGTGCAGTCGAAAATCCATGTATGACTTTGACTCCCCCAAAACTTAGCTGCTAACAGCCTGCCGCGGACTGGGAATGTTGCCAGTGACAGAAACAGGCCGGTTTTGTGTGTTTTGAGTATTATATGCTGTGTTCTCGCAGTAAAGTGATCCAGAGAAAAGGAAATGCTGTTAAAAACTAACGAGGGAGAGGATGCGTTCACAGTCCAGCTCTGAATACCTGTGTGTAGGTGGGCCGGACTCACACCTGTCCCCTCGTGAGGACCCTCAGGGCCCGGGCGGTGTCCCTGTCAGGGTACTGATACGTCCTCTGTAGCCTCGGGAAGCCCTCGGGGGTCTGACCCTCCCTTTGGGCCATTTACCTCAGTCCTCTTTCTTTACTCTTATTTATCAATTTTTTTTTTTTTTTACTGTGGTTAAATACACGTAACAAATACACCCTGATAACCGATTTAAGGGTACGTGTTTGGCGGCATTAAAACACTGTCATGGAGCCGTCCCCTCCCCGCACCCACCACCTCCTTTCTGTTGCTGGGATTTTGACAACCCTGGGGACCCCATAGAAGTGTGGAGCCCTATAGCACTGCCCTTTTGTGACTGGCTCGTTTCAGGTACTGCCAGGTCCCGGGGGTTTCTCTGTTGTCACGGGTGTCAGAATTCCTTTTTGAGGCAGAGTTAACGTTTCATTGAAGGAATTCACATTTGGACTATGTGTTCATCTTCAGTTAACAGTGGGGTTGCTTCCAGCTTTCGGGTCCCGTAAGGAATGCTGCTGTGAGCATACAAGTACAAGCACCTCTTTGGGGTATATGCCAAGGGGTGGAACTATGGGTCATATGAGGATTCCATTTCTAATCTGGGAGCGAACTATCATATTGTCCATTGTGGCCACACTGTTTCACCTTCTTCTCATCCTCACCAACTCTTAAGAGCTTTCTGGTGTTTTGTTTTTTTCAGTAGTAGACATCCTAATGGGTGTGCAGTGGTATCTCGTGGTGGTTTTGATTTGCATTTTCCTAATGATTAGTAATGGTAAGCATCTTCTCATGTAGTGATTGGTCTTTTGCATGTCTTCTTTGGAGAAATGTCCATTCAAGTTCTTTGAATCAAGTTGCTTATTTTGTTGTTGAATGTAACAAATTTTCTGTATATTCTGGTTATTAATCCCTGAATTTTCTCCTGTTCTGTAGATTGCCTTCTTACTCTGGATAGTGTCTTTTGATGCACAAAATTTTTAAATTTTCATAAAGTCCAATTTTGTGGGGTTTTTTTTTGGGGGGGCGGGGCTCATGCTTTTGGTGACATCTAAGAAATCATTGCCAAATCCAGCGTTATAGAGCTTTCATCCTCTTTTTTCCAAGAGTTTCATTGTGTTGGGTCTTATATTTCTAATTTTCCTATGTGGTGGTAAGTAAAAGTCCAGCCTCATTCTTCTGCATGTGGAGATCCAATTTTCTCTGCACCATTTCTTGAGAAGACTCTCTTTTCCCACATTGAATGGTCTCAGCACCCTTGTCAAAAATCAGTTGGCCATATATGCAAGGGTTTATTTCTGGGCTCTGTATTATTTTCTGTTGATCTGTGCAGCAGTTTTTATACCAGTACTGCACTGTTTTGATGACTGTATATTTGTAGTAAGTTTTTAAATCAGGAAGTATGAGTCCACTGTTTATTTTCAAGATTGGCTATTCAAATTTCCTTGAGATTCTGTATGAATTCTATGATGTATTTCCTACTTCTACAAAAGACACCATTGATATCTTGATGGAGATTGTTTTGAGTCTGTGTTGTTTAGGGTAGTGTTGATGTCTATGAATATGTTATGTGTTTCCATTTATTTATGTCTTTAATTTGTTTGGTAATATTTTATAGTTTTCATTGTCAAGTCTTTCACTTCTTTGATTAATTAATTCCTAAGCATTTTATTCTTTGATGCTATTGTAAATGGACTTGTTTTAATTTTCTCTTCAGATTTTCATTTAATGTATAGAAATGCAAGTGATCTTTATATGCTGACTTCTTATCCTGCTACTTTACTGAATTTATGATTTTTAACAAATTTTTTGTATGAAGTATTTAAGAGTTTTCTACATTTAAGTTCATTTTACCTGTGAACAGAGATACTTCTACTTTTCCAATATGAGTGCCTTATATTTGTTTATCTTACCTTGTTGCTTGGGCTGGAACTTTGAACACTATTCTGAATAGAAAAGCAGGCAAATTGTAGAAGTAAAGCTTTGAGTTTTTCACGGCTAAGTATGATGTTCTCTGTGTTTTTCATATATGGCTATTATTGTGTTGAGGCCCTTTTTTCTGTTCCTAGTCTGTTGAGTGTTTTTATTATAAAAGGATGCTGGGGATCTCTGGGTGGCGCAGCGGTTTGGCGCCTGCCTTTGGCCCACGGCGCGATCCTGGAGACCCGGGATCGAATCCCACGTCGGGCTCCCAGTGCATGGAGCCTGCTTCTCCCTCTGCCTATGTCTCTACCTCTCTCTCTCTCTCTCACTGTGTGCCTATCATGAATAAATAAAATAAAATAAAATATCTCCCTCTTTAAAAAAAAAAAAAAAGGATGTTGAATTTTGTCAGATCCTTTTTTTTTGCATTAATTGAGATGATCATATGGGGGTTTTCCCCCTCATTCTTTTAATGTCATATATGATTGATTTTTTAAAATATTTGTTTTTAAGTAATATTTACGCCCAATATGGGGCTCAAACTTCTAACCTCGATATGAAGAGTCACGTGCTCCTCCAACTGAGCCAGCCAGGTGCCCCCTCCGTTGATTCTTTTTTTTATACGTAGAGCCGATATTGCTTTCCAGACACCAATCCCACTATTGTATTAAGTCTTTTAATATGCTACCACATCGGGTTAGTACTTTGTTGAGGATTTTTGCATTAGTGTTCAGCAAGGATATTATTCTGTACTTTTCTGTTTTTAGGGTATCTTTGACTTCATAGAATGAGTTAAGAAGTGTCTTCTTCAGTTTTTTGGAAAAGTTTGAGAAGGGCTGGTATTAGTTCATCTATTTTTTTAATAAGATTTATTTATTTATTTTAGAGAGGAAACGCTGACACGAGTGTATGTTGTGGGGAAGGACAGAGGCATAGCTGGGAGAGAATCCCAGGCCGACTCCCCACTGGGAATGGAGCTCAATGTGGGGCTCTGTCTCACAACCCTGAGATCATGACGTGAGCTGGAATCCAGAGTCAGACTCTTAACCGAATGAGCCACCCAGGCGCGCTGGTGTTAGTTCACCTTTAAATGTTTGGTAGATTTTAGCAGTGAAGTCATTGGTGCAGGGCTTTTCTTTGTTGGGAAATCTTTACTAATTTGATCTTCTTATTACTTACAGGTTTATTCAGATTTTTTTATTGTTCGTGATTTAGTCTTGGTAGGTTTTGTGTTCCTTTTTGATAATTTGTGTTTCCCTTGCCATGAAAAGGAACTTCTCCATTTCATACAGAAGTTGTGCATGTTCATAGTACACTCTTATAATTACATTTAATTCTGTAGAATCCGCTGTAAATGTCCCTACTTTCATTTCTGATTTTAGTAATTTGGGTGTTTGCTCCTTTTTTTTTATTCCATCTAGATAAAGGTTTGTTCTGTTGATCATTTCAAAGAACCAACCTTTGCTTTCATTGATTGTACTATTTCTCCATTTGCTTGTCTCTGCTATCCTCTTCATTATTGCCTTCTTTTGCTAGCTTTGGGTTTAGCTTGTTCTTCATTTTCTAATTCCTTAAGTAGTAACGGTAGGTGGTTGATGTGAGATCTGTCTTGTTTTTAAACATAACTGTTTATATAAATGTCTGCATTAACATGGCTTTTGCTGTGTCCTGTAAGTTTTGGTATGTTGTATTCCATTTGCATTTGTGTCTTGAGTATTTTCTGATTTTCGTGATTTCCTTGTGGTTATTTGAGGGTGCATTTCTTAAATTTCACAAGTTGTGAGTTTTCCAGTTTTCCTTCTAACAGTTCCTAACTCCATCCTGTTGTGGGTAGAGAAGATACTTCACACAGTATCTATCTTTTTAAATCTACTGAGACTTAATTTGTGGCCTAAAATATGGTCTATGCTGGAAAACGACCCAAGTGCTCTAGCAAAAATTGTATATTCCGTTGTGGTTGAGTGTTCTGAACGCCCCTCACATCTCTTTGGTTTATTGTATTAAGTCTCTCTCTCTCTCCCTTTTCTTTAACATGTTGTCTTTCTGGTTCTGACCATTATTGAGAATAAGGTATTGAAGTCTGTCTCTGAAGAAATACAGTTTCTCCCTTTAGTTTTGTCCATTTTTGCTTCGTGTGTTTTGATGATCTGTTGTCAGGTGTGCAGATGTTTACAACTGATTAATCTTCTTGCCGTACCAAACCCTTTATTAATACGTAATGCCTTTGTCTCTTGAACCTTCTTTGAAGTCTGTATGTTGAGTATTAGTTTAGCTGCCTCTCCTTGCCATACAATAAGTAACCAAAACAATTGTCAGTTGGTTAATGTTTGCATAGAATGTCTTTATGCATTCTTTCACTTGCAGACTACTTGTGTCTTTTGATCTAAAATGAATCTCTTAGGGGCACATAGGTGGCACAGTCAGTTGGGGGTCTAACTCTTGGTTTCCACTGGGTTTGTGGTCTCAGGATCATGAGATCCAGCCCCACGTAGGCTCCACACACAGCACAGAGTCTGCTTGGAGTTTCTCTCTCTCTCTCCTGTGGACCCCACACACACACACATTCTCTCTCTCTCTCATCCTTTCAAATAAATAAATAAATCTTTTTAAAATATGAGTCTTTTGTAGGCAACATATGGTTGGATCATGTATTTTACTCTGCCAATTTTTGTCTTTGGAGAGTTAATCTGTTTAATTTAAACTAATTACTGATAAGGGACTTCTGTGGGGGCACCCAGTGCTGCAGATGATTAAGCATCTGACTCTATTTCAGCTCAAGTCATGATTTCGGGGCCATGAAATCTAACTCTGTGTTGGGCTCCCCACTCAGCAGGGAGTCTGCTTGAGATTTTGTCTCCTTCTGCCCCTCGCTCTGCTCACACACTCTCTCGACCTCTCTAAAATGAATGAATGAATGAAATTTATTTTTTAAAAAGAAGGAACTTCTGTCATCTTGCTCTGTATTTTCCATATGTCTTACAACCTTCCTGTTACTCATTTCCTGAATTACTATCTTGTTTTGTGCTTAGTTGATTTTTTATAGTGAAACATTCAAATTCCTTTCTCATTTCCTTTTGTATATTTTCTACACGTTTTGTCCTTGAGATGACTATGGGGATTGCGTTGGACAGCCTACAAATCCAGTTTGGATTACACCCGCTTAATTTCAGGGACATTAAAAACTGCTCCATCTCCACCTCTCTCACTCTGTGGCCCAAAATATGTGGCAATACTTCTTTCAAATGCATTGGTCTATTAAGTTATATAGGGGAAAAAATGGAATTTAAACCCAAAGTTACAGTGACAGTTTTGAAGCTGATAATTGTTTTGTTTGACTGTATTAGTCTCTTAAGCCATGTAGAAAATGAAAAGTGGAGTTATATAAAGTATTGCTACAATTATACTAGCTTTTATAAAAAGCCTTTATTTATTTTACAGAGTGGGAGAGAAAAAGGGGGTGTGGGGGTAGAGGCAGAGGGAGAGAATCCCAAGCTGCCTCCCGCTGAGCATGGAGCCCAACTCGGGGCTCAATCCCAGGACCCTGAGATGACCTGAGCTGAAATCAAGAGTCAGATGCCCAGCCGACTGAGCCACCCAGTTGCCCTAGGATTTTACACTAGGGTTTATAATTGCCTTGTATTTACCTTTACTGCAATCCTAATTTATTCACTTGGCTTCAGGTTATGTCTAATGTCTTTCTATTTCAACCTGGAGGACTCTCTTGAGCCTTTCATGGCAGGTCTAAATGTAATGCGTCCCCACAACTTTCTCCTTAATGGGAATGTCTTAATTTTTCCAAAATTAATTACCACTGACTGCCCAAGCCTTAACAGACTCCAGTGCTCCAAATAGTTTCATCATTTTCTGCCTACGCAGTTGTTATCTGGTTGCTATGGAGACCGTCTTCCCAGGATCTTCCCTGCTTTTCAGTAGAATCCGAGGTGCCAAGCCAAATAAAGTGTAATATAAAATAAAATAATTCTTCAAAAGCCTTTTGAAGATTTATTTATTTGAGGGAGCACGTGTGTGCACCAGCAGAAGGGACAGAGGAAGAGAGGATCTCAAGGAGACTCCACACTGAGCAGATCTCAGCCCCGGGGCTCGAACTCACAACCCTGAGATCATGACCTGAACAGAAATCAAGAGTCAGTCACTTAACTGAATCCCCACCGGGCACCCCTTCAAAACCCTTTTTGAGTACAGATTTTTTTTCAGACCAGAATGAGGGAGTTAGCACACTGCCCAAAGTGGCCTTGAGCCGCCTCCAGTCATAGCCGAAGGGAAAACACACCCTTGGATCCTTCCCTTGTCCTGATCTACAGAGTGGAGGCTGTCATGTTACATCCTGATTCCATAAAGGTGCTTGTCCTTGAAACAGGTAAAGTGATCTGTGCTGTTACTACTTGGGGATTCCATTTAATAGCATAAACCCTGGGGATCCCAGAGAGATGAGTGACTAGACTTTCAGATTTATGAAAGCTTTCTTTTTTTAAAGATTTATTTATTTTAGAGAGTGGGTGCAGGGGGCGGGGAGGGGCAGAGGGAGAGAGAAATTCTAGCAGAGTCTGCTGAGCGTGGAACCCAGTGCAGGTCTCGATCCCATAACCTGAGCCAAAAACAAGAGTTGGCTGCTGTGCCAACTGTGCCACCCGGGCACCCCTCAAATTTATGGAAGTTTTTCAACTTTTGACATATAATTTGTTTGACGAGTACCTGAGATGAAGTATGTTGTGATTTCATTTAATGAACACTCATATTCCTTAAATACTGAGAGGCATAGAGCTGAAATCATCTGGTTTATAGTCTTACGATGGAAATCCCTCTACGTCTTGGGTGGCCCATGTCACCGTGTTTCTTGAAAATGTTCATTCATTTTCATCTTTTGGACAAAGATGTCATTGAGTATTCAGCTCAATACCAAAAACTAAGAGAGAGTAGTTTACCCAGTGAACATTTTTTTTTCCGTAATAGGTACTGTTTAACCTCTGATTTAGAAGATGACCCATGAGGATATGTTTATATGTTCGGTTTGAGTTTTATAATATTCTTCAAACATGTAATGTGAACTCTGAGGGTTCTGGATAGATCCTGGGTGAACGTTTGCTCGACACCAACCAGAAGTCACGTGGAGGACCCGTGTGGCCTCCGACAGACTGCCCTGTGGGTGTCCCCGCAGGACGTTGTAGCCTGGTAGTGGCTTTCCCTTCCACCACGTGTCATCCCGCTCACTTTGAGGTGGTGTGGGCGGCTGAATGGCACACTGGAAGGTAAACCTTTCCAAGAGATGTCCTGAGATGCGTCTGAAAAATACAGTTGCCGTCCCCCCGATTCCCCCAACTTACATGTCTGCTCTGCGTGTCAGAGTTAGAGCGTCAGAGCTTACTGTTTGGGGCTCAGCTGATCCTTTATCCCGGTCCAAGTCTGTCTCCACGAGAACTGGGCGTTGTTCTTCCAGGTTGGGCTATTGGTCTGTGATGCTGAGGGAGTCCAGCGTCGCAGTGAGCATGGACGTGAGGCGTTCAGCTTTCCTGGTTGCATTTGTCTCTGTTCTCATGCTGAGGGATCTGCTCCTGCTGACTCACCCCCAAGACCCAGGGCCCCCACCAGGGTGCGGTGAGAGCCCATCCTCTGCTCCCCACGTGCTCCGTAGGAGTGCTTACAGACCCCCAGGGAGCAGAGCTCGCTCGGTTTTCCACTGGCTTGTAAGCTCCTGAGGCTGAAGGCCGTGTTCCACCCTGCTCCGAGCACCTGAGGCAACGGCTGGTCCATCAGCCTCGCTTGTACACGAGCATTTGTTGAGCTGAAGGATCGGCTCGCTCCTGCCAACAGCACTGCCTGCCGGAGCAGGGACTCGGCAAAGGTTGTTTTCAGTGAATCTGGGAATGTGGGTAATTTGGGAAGTTAGGACCTTACTAACGCTCGATCCAGCAGCTGGGAGTTGGAGGAGCGTTTCATAAATGCAGCGTTTCTCGCGTCCTCCAGTGTCGTGGCTGGACCTCCCGTATGTGAGGTTCTGCAGTGGTTCTGTATTACATCGTGTGGGTTCCCCCGAGTGCCCCCGATGAAACGTGCTGCCAGAGCTCCTCAGGCTCCCGTGTTCGGAATGATGTCCCCCACGCCCGGCATCCTCTGCTGCTGCCAGAGTGACTAGGGGTGCTGTTGCAGGCATCCCGGCCGGGTCTGCCCTCACACTCAGGTCCGGGGGACATCCACCTCAGATCCACTCACAACACGTTTAAAACCACGAACTTAGGCTTGACTGGCTAGAAAGCTTCTATGAGAAAATTGATTTTGTTGGACACAGTTTGCGGTAGTTTATAATAAACGTTACACACTGGCTGCGGGGCCCCCTTTCTGTCACCTCCATCATACAGGGGTGACGGCGGAGACGGGAGCTTGGATGACTTGCACGTCCCGCTGCCCCTGGCCCTGATTCTGGCTCAAGTGTGAGTGACCTTCCCCGAGCCTGGTCCCTCATCGTCGGGGTGGGCTGTTCCTCCACTATGCCCGGTGACCCCGCCGCGTGACAGGCAGGTGTTGGGCCTGGACACGAGTCCACGTCACACACAATCCCTGCCTGGAGTGGGGCCGCGGGCGGTGGTACCTGTGCAGTTGCTGGAGGACCCCTTAGTGCTAAAGCTGCTTTTCAGGTGCTTGAGTTGCTGGCCTCCCAGCCCCGGGGGCACCAGAGGCTGTGCATGGGGTTGGGTTGTTGACAAGGGAGGGCTGATGGGGCGGGGGGGGGGGGTGGCTGACAGGGCGGAGGAGAAGCTCACTGGAGTGGAGGGGCTGATGGGGGTGCTCATGGGGCAGAGGGGGGCTGATGGGGTGGGGGGTTGACGGAGGGGGGCGCTGTCTTGGGGGGGTGCTGATGGGTCGGCAGCCACTCTTCTTGCTCCGGAGCCAGAGCTTGGTGACAGGTGCCCCCTGCCAAGATGCCCCTGGCATGGGGCCGGGCTGGGGCCTGAAGGCGGCCTTGCTGTCTTGCAGATGTCTCACGCAGCCACCAGTGCCTTCTGCCGCTCCATTAAGCTGCAGTGTGAGCTGTACCCCTCCAGAGAGGTGGCCATCTGCTTGGACCCCTACTGTGGACTGGGCTTTGTCCTGTGGTGCCTCTGCAGGTGAGTACCTCCCCAGCCTTGACCACATGTGTGCGTTTGCAGAGCGGATGCCACAGTGTGTGGCGGGCCCCTGCCTCCCCGGAGCCCAGCTGCGGCTGGGCCACAGATGGGTCCCTGTCCCATCCCTCCTTGGCCCTACTCCTGGGGGTTGATGTGCACCTGCACAGGGACCTCAGACGCCAGGCTCCTGGGAGGCTGCCTGGTGCCGACCGTGTTTCCAGGCGAAGACTCTGGCCCAGGCCCTGGTTCTCTGCCTTTAAATTCTAGCAGTTTCCCTGTCCCGGAATCGGTATTAAATCAGGGTGGAAGGGGGGTGGAGGGTACGAACCTCAGCTGCCAGGAAGCCAGGAGCCGGGTCCCTGGGGACCCCTGCCCTGCCCCCTGCCAGCATCTGATCCCCGCCCTTGCATGCCCCATGCACTCCCCGCCCCTGTACCCCCTGCACCCACCCTGCATCCCTCTCACCCTCCTACCCCCTGCACACCCCCACCCACCCGTTGCAGGCTCAGCCAGGGTTTGCAGGGAGGGTGAACACCGCAGGTTTACCAGCATTTCTTCAGACCATCCATACATGTTCTCTGTAGAAACTTCAGAAAGTACAAAGTAACGTGAGGAACATAAAGTGATCCCCATCCAGTGACACCAGAAAATACTGTTAGCATCTTGCATCTCATCTTCCAGTTTCATTTGAAAGGTAGCGTCCTTAAGGCTTCAGGCGTCTGCAGGTGCATGACGATCATCTGTGCCCACCGTTGGGCTCCCCACGGGCCAACATTTGGACCATTTTGTTCCATCTCTCCTTCCAGTTTTTTCTGCCCTCACTTTATAGGCAGTGTTCTAAATCAGTCACCAGATAACATGATTTCACCCTAAATCTTTAAGTTTGCATAGTTTTCTAACTCTGCTTTAATGTAAGCATCAATCTGAAAGGGGTTATGATTTACTTTCTTCTTAATAGGCTCTAGTAGACATTCTCTTTTTTTTTTTTTAAGATTTATTTAATTATTCATGAGAGATACAGAGCGAGGTATAGACACAGGCAGAAGGAGAAGCACGCTCCATGCATGGAGCCGAACACAGGACTCGATCCCAGGACCCGGGGGTCACGCCCTGGGCTGAAGGCGGCGCTAAACCCCTGAGCCACCCAGGCTGCCCTCTCTTGTGTCTTTAAATGCACTTTGGGAAATAGTTATTATGCATTTGTAATATTTAATAGTATTAAGTCAGATGAAAATCCAGTCCTGTGTTTTTGAACAACACTGGCATTTATTCTAATTAGAACAATTAAACTTTCCAAGAGAGCAAATTGAATTAAATTAAAATATTTAATGATTTTTGCCTCGCTGTAAAATGCAGTAGCATAGTGGGTAATTTTTTTGGGGGGTGGGGGAATAGTTAAGAATACAGCATTCCAGCAGTGACCCTTGGCTGACTGAGAAAGAAGCCTGTCCCAAAGCACCAACTTTATAGGGGACTGTGTGTTGGCAAAGGTGCCGGTAAAGCCGAGGCCAGTGGATGCGGTGCTTTCCCGTCCCTCTGGCTTGTGGAGCCTCATGCTTGTGACACGGACAGAGCGACTGATGGGAAAGGAGGTTACGTGTGGGGTGCAGTCGGGGCTCTTGAATGGCTTATAAGGAGCCCTTACCTAATGAACATCTTCAAATTCTTTTAGAAGTCATGAAATTACAGCATTCTCTGGATTGCGCCTGCGGCACTAAAAATGAATACGTGATACCTCAACGTCTTGCTTCTGAAGTCCTCTGTAGACACAGATCCAAACAGACCTGCTTAAGAACTGCCCCGGGAGCGTCCACCCAGGAGCGGTGAGAACGCCAGCACCGTCCAGCTCTGGGAATAGGGCGTCCTCCCAGACAGCGAGTGTTCCTCCAGGCGGGGCTGATTTCAGGGCTGGGACAGGAAGCGCGCCACATGAATCTGAATGTCTCTTTGTGCAAGAAAGCACTCGGGTAGGATGGGCCGTGTCCCTCAGGGGACTCTCACTAGCCAAATTGGGGGGATTTCAGCATCAGAGTAAAGATGATGAGAGAGAACACTTTGAGTAAAATAAATGATCTCACTATTCAGATGAACCGATTGAAAGCTTGATTGCGAGAGTAGACATCTAGGAAATAGTTGTTAACTATAAAGGATGGGAGAGACCCTTTGTGGCCAAGACAGGCCGTTGTGTGTCACCCAGAGGGTTGCAGTGAGGGGAATGGCATCCCGTCCAGGGTCTTCCTAACAAACACACTTGGAGCCGTAGACCCAACCTGAGGGGTGTGCAGGGGCGCTGCTGTCTGCAACCACGAATGCCAGGGTCAGGGTCACAGAGCGCTGAGGACCCCACCGGGCAGGCTGATGGCATCAGCGGGTGCATCTCTGTGAAAGATACCGTCAGGACAGCCAGCAGACTTGAAGGGTCCGACAGGTGGAAGAAATGTATGTTTCCCGATTTTGATGTTGTAATTGGCTTTATGGAGAAAAATAAACTTATTCACTGTAAGTACCTGCTGACATATTTGGAGTTGATGGGACATCAGGTCAGTGACCTCAAATGATTCAAGAGGGGAAAAGTTATTTCTACCTAGAACTTGTATATAATGTTGGGATTGTTTCCACATTTCTAAAAAGTTTAATACAAATAGTTTTTCATAACTTCATTCAGGGGATGCCCGGGTGGCTCAGCGGTTTTATGCCACCTTCAGCCCAGGGCCTGATCCTGGAGACCCGGGATCAAGTCCCGCATCGGGCTCCCTGCATGAAGCCTGCTTCTCCCTGCCTGTCTCTCTGCCTCTCTCTCTCTCTGTCTCTTATGAATAAATGAATAAAATCTTTTTAAAAAATTAAAATAAAATTCCATTCAGTCATAAAATTGTTTTTCTAAGAATCATGTCACAATGGTTTCCAAATTTCTTTAAGATCAAATATGCCTTAAAAAGCATTTTAGATAGTTGATCTTCATGGGTTAGATGTTTCAATATTGTTAAAATGGAAATTCTCCACAAATAGATCTAGAGATTTAATGTAATTCCTGTCAAAATCTCAGCAAGTTTTGTTTTTTTCCCCTTGGCAGAAATTGACATCTCTATCCTAACATACAAAAAAAGAATCCACAATATCCAAAACAATTTTTGAATAGAATAGCAAAGTCAGAAAACAGACTCCCAACTTGAGCACTTAACTGCAGTAACCAGGACAGTGCGGTGTTGGTGTAAAGGTAGCGGGAAGGCCGATGCAGGAAACACAGCCAATGAAACAGAATGGAGAGCCAGGAACTGCGGTGACCACCTGCGCGTGGTCACTTCATTTCTCAACAGTCATACCAAGGCAGCTCAGTGATGAAAGGGTAGTATTTTCGACAAATGACGCTTGGGGATGTTGGATGTTCACCTGCAAAGAGTAAACTTTTATTTTGCATTGATAAACTCACCATGGGTGCAGATTTGGATGTAGGAGCTAAAACTTAAAGTTTTAGCTTTAAAGGAATTAGTCTTTTTTTTTTTTTTAAAGACTTTATTTATTCATGAGAGACACACAGAGAAGCAGAGGCACAGGCAGAGGGAGACACAGGCTCCCTGCAGGGACTTGATGTGGGACTCAATCCCAGGACCCCAGGATCACAACGTGAGGCAAAGGCAGACACTCAACCACTGAACCACCCAGGCGTCCCGAGGAATTAGTCTTTATCATCGTGATAAAGGATGTGGGCGTTGGGGGGTGTGATACAGCTCTGCAAACGTAGTAAAAGCCTTTGAGTTCTGTGCTTCCCACGGGGTGGATTTTATGGGATATACACCCCACAGAAGGCAAGCGCAGCCTGTCATGGGGTTCTGAGGTTCTGAGGTGGCATCGTGAGTTAGGGTTCTTAGATACGGTGCCAGAGGTGCAGTTCCTAAGAGAAACAGTGAATGAATGTGGCTTCGCAAATGACACTATTAAGAAAGTTGGAAATACAAGCCACGGACTGGGCAGGAATCTGTGTAGATCATAACCTGATAGTCCTTCCAACCAGATGTAAAGCGAACTCTCAAAAGCCAAGAATACGACACACGACGTAATCAAAAAATGGGCAACAGGTTTGAATAGACATTTCACCAAAAATCCCGTGTAACCAATTAGCACATGAAGTTGCTTATTCATTTAGGGAAAGGCAAACTAAAGTAGTGAGATAACACTTCATACTCACTGAACAGATACAACCACAAACCCCAGAAAATAAGGTTGGAGAACTTGCATTTTCTGGTTTCGAAACGACACCACAAGGCAACAGTAACCAAGGATGTGCAGAAACTGAAGTTCCCCTACATCTTTGACAGGAATGTAAGATGGTGAAACCACAGTCTGGCATGTTCTTAAAAATTAAATGCACAGTACGACCCAGCAACGCCACTCCTCGGCATCTGCCAGAACAAAGGGAAAACACCCAAAAATGTGATGTGTGAAAGGTCCGTAGCAGCCTTTGCAAAAACAAGAAAGATAATCCACATGTGCGCCAGCTGGTGAAAGGGTAAACCGTGTATGTGCACGTCCTTACGGTGGATACAGCTCCAGCGTGGATAAACTCTGGACATCACACTACAAGAAAGAAGCCACTCAAAGGACCCACACGTTTGTGATTGTATCATATGAGCTATTTCTGTGAAACATCTGGGAAAGCAAAGCTACAGACGGGAAGTAGAGCAGTGGTTGGTTGGGGCTGGAGTCCACAGGTGAGCACAGGTGCCCCCAGGACTGGGCGTCGGGCGGGTGCGATGCGGCTCTGCGAACATAGTGAAAGCCTTTCGGTTCTGTGCTTCCCACGGAGTGGATTTTGTGGCGTGTGCACCCTACAGAAGGTGAGCGCAGCCTGTCATGGGGTTCTGAGGTGGCAAGTCGAGACAGTGACACGTGCCTTCGCGACCCGTGCACCTGCCTTGCTCAGAGTGCCCAAGTTCTGATAGTTTCCGGTATTTTGTGTATTTTCTCTGGTTCATAATCTGGAATCACTAAATTATGAGTGTGAAATTTTATTTCATCCAAATGTCCTTTTTTCCTTCCTAGTCAGCTGTGTTTTTATTTTTTTAAGACTTTATTTTTCAGAACAGTTTGAAATTTGCAACAAAATTGAGTGGGAGCTACAGAGATTTCCCATGCACCTCCTATGCCACACAGGCTTGGGCTCCCCCGTTATCAGCCTGCGCCCGAGGGGATTTTTTTTGTTTGTTTTAATCTAGGCCCCTCATTGATGCATCATCATAATGGACCAGTGTCCGTTATTTACGTCAGGGTTCACGCTTGGTGGTGCAGAAACCTGGAGATAGACTGACATTTGATAGAGAAGCAGAGACCGTCCATCACAGTAAAGATGGTCTCTTCAAACCAGGCGTCCAGATGCCAGAAACCGGGTGTAGGCGCAGACCTTAAGTCGTCACAGAAATTAGCTCAAATGGATCATAGACCCAAGTGTGAACTGTAAAACTGCAGATCTAGAAGGGAGCGTTCTGGATGACCGGCAGGGGCTTCTTAGATACGACGCCAAAGCACAGTCTGTGGTAGGGTGGACATCACGAGAGTAGCATCCCCGCGCTACAAACTTCTCCATCAGGAGAACGAAGAGGCCGGCCACCGACGTGGAGAAAACACTCCCCACATGTCTTTCTAATCATGTTGTTCTGCCTGAAGTTTGCATCTAAACTAGAATAGTTCAGGTTCCAGGAATTCTCAGAAAATAATCATCTTCAGTGGAAGCAACCTGCTTCTCAGTGGGGTTGTTTAGTCAGTGAAAGCGTCTGTAGCCATTGCCAAGAAATCGGTGCTGGTTAGTAAAGGAAACAATTAATGGACATCTGTTGGGGTGAGCAAGGAAAGGGCGGAGAGGAAATCCGTGAGTCGGGTTTTTTGTCCTCTGTGATCGAGTCTTGTTGATTTTTTTCTTAATGTTGACTTGATCCTGTTGGTGGGCGTGAGGCACACCATACTTGGTGCTCACGAGCGTGTGTGCAGGTCTCTCATTCTCTAGCCTTGAATCCACGCAGGGGACCCCAGTCGTTTCATGTGGGAGGGGTTCTGCTCAAGCAGATGGCGAATCCGGATGGATGTTTTTGAGAAAGCTAGTCGTGACTGTTCTGTATTTAATTTTCTGCATTTTGGATCTCCTTACGATAGTATTTACAAAGTAAAACCTTTGGAACGATACAGAAACGATAAATTGTCCTCATCAAGAGGAATGTCATAAGGTTTAACCAGCCCGTTGATTCCCTAAGTTACTGGCTCAGATGTCCCCAAACGTGTTTGGAACCTGGTGCTGAAATGTGAGAATCCTTGGTGAGAAGCTGCGGCTGCATAAATGTGAGCCTCGATAAAAATCCTGTGGGGAGATCTAATGAGGTTGTACAGTCTTTTTTAATATTTTATTTGTTTATTCATGATAGACGTAGGCAGAGACACAGGCAGAGGGAGAAACAGGCTCCATGCCGGGAGCCTGACGTGGGACTCGATCCCGGGACCCCAGGATCGCGCCCTGGGCCAAAGGCAGGCGTCAAACCGCTGAGCCCCCCAGGGATCCCTGAGGTTGTACAATTAACCCTGAGTCCGGAACAGGTGGAATAACATCCGTTCACTGAGGAGCGGACACGTGCTTCCTGGTGGGTAACTGACGGATGAGGGGCGTCGTGTGCCGGCCTGTTGGACCTTGGGCTGTTGCCTGGAACGTGATCCCATATTCGCTCTCAGTTTGGCCCTGAGATTGTTCTTCTAATGTCCGCTTAGCAGAGGTAACTTCTGTCATGTTTGTCCCTCCTTCATGCTGGAGTTAACACATCGGCTACCCAGGACTCTAACTCACAGTAGCCGCGGGTGTGCGTGTGCTGAGGGGGGAGGTCTGAAGGCTGTGGTGCAAGGGGCAGACAGTGAGACGGTGCCCACAATCGCAAGACGAAACCTCAGTGTGCGTCAGGGGGCCATGTGGGAGAGCCGTGTGTGAGTGTCCACGTCCCCGGGGCTGCCCATCGCTGGGGAGAGGCTCTCAGCACAGAGCATTGTGCCTCATGGCCCCGGGGAATTGTCTCCAGGAACAGCCCGTGGGACCTCTGGGTCTACACAGGGTGGCATCATTTGGCCCCAGGACATAGGGGTGCAGCCAGGGGGATGTTTGGCTTGTTTCAGCCCCCAAGTGTGTAATTCTTAGAAGGTTACTTTGAAAATAACACAGTATGCTTCAAGGGTGAGGACAAAATAAGACATCCCAGCTTCCTACATCAGATAGAAACAGATTTTAAGGACCTTGGTCCTAGGGACACCCGGGTGGCTCAGCGGGTGAGCATCTGCCTTCGGCTCAGGGCATGACCCCGGGGTCCCGGGATCAAGTCCCGTGTCGGGCTCCCCGCATGGAGCCTGCTTCTCCCTTCTGCCTGTGTCTCTGCCTCACTCTCCATCTTTCATGAATAAATACATAAAGTTTTAAAGAAAAAAAAAAGGACCTAGGTTCTGGATATAAGAACTTCTGGATGAAAGTTTCTTTTCACAAACTGCGAACTCCAGGCTACATTCATCCTCAAAGGTTGTCTGGTGGGATGTCGCTTGCAACAGTGGCCGCAGACAGCTCACAGGCAGCGTGGGAAGAGGAGTCGGGACTTTGGGACCCGGACAGACTTGTCGTGCTTGCTGGCCTTTGAACGATCTTAGTAGAAAGTGATCTTTAATGACCAAAGTTCATTTCTCAAGGACGAATCTTAGGGAAAAACTGGCAGAATTTTGGTCTTGGGAGTGGGATCTTCCCTGATTTTGATGCGTTAACCATCAGGTATGTTGCTGGGCTTCTCCGGGGGCCCCACTGGAGCATGCCGCTCTGGGGGCAGCAGGATTTTAAAAGAAATTCGAAAGTTGTGGGTACGACCATCCTTTCTGCCCGTTACTGGGAATAGCAGTGCATCCTCAGAGCTCTTCAGCTTTCCTTCCAGCTTGACTCAGACCGGTTCTGATTCGCTTCTCAGTTCAGGATAGTCTCTTAAGCAGCCCCGGTGGTGCAGCAGTTTAGCGCCGCCTGCAGCCCAGGGCATGATCCTGGAGACCCTGGATCAAGTCCCGCTTCGGGCTCTGCGTGGAGCCTGCTTCTCCCTCTGCCTGTGTCTCTGCCTCTCTCTGTCTGTCTCTCTCTGTCTCTCTCTCTGCATCTCTATGAATAAAAATCTTTAAAAAAAAAAAAAAAGGATAGTCCCATAGACTGTTCTCAGACTTCCTTACTCTGAAGGATTAAATAAAATCCATACATTCTTGTTCGGAGACTACCACTTAAAAGTCAGCTCCCCCGTGATTATCAGATACCTTCCTCGAGTAACACTTAGGTTTTCTCCGCACACGCTGGTTGTCGATTGTCTGGGTTGTGACCAATAGCAGAGAGGACCTCAGTTCTGAGTATAAGAACTTGTGGTCTGGAGAAGGGATGTATGGTGGGGTGTTTCCAGGCGAGGGGTTTGGTGTGTTTGTCACATTCTGCAGAGATGAGCAAGAGTGTCCTGGAAGCAGACACGTGGGGCAGAGACGTGCCCGTCGCCCCCCCTGCCACGCAGCCCATGCCCACGCTCTGCTGCGTGCGCTTGCTTCTCTGCACTAGCCTCGGGTCAGACTAAGGTGGTTATGTGTCCTGCTGTCTTCCTCTACACACGTGTCTTGGATGTGAGTTTTGTGGAATCCATCTTGAGAACCCAAGTGAGAAGACATCTGCCAACAAACCCCTTTCATTAGTCTAAAAATACTGTATTCTTCCTAAAACATTCCAAATTGGGGGCGTATGACCCCTGGAAAGCAGATGTCTATCATTTTAAACACGAGACAGGAGCCTCTGAAAGCCATCAGGACTGGCATTAGCAGCAGAAGGGTGCATAGGGGTGCAGGGGGTCACACCTGTGAAGGTGCACAGCAGCTCTCCAGTCACGGCGGGGCCTGAGCCCTCACAGGGCGTCACAGCCAGGTCCTTCCTCGAGGGACATCTGAGGGCTGCAAAGTGACGGGCTGAGGCACTTTCTGACGCAAAAGCAGCGTCTTTAAGTGGTGTTTATCATAACGTGCCCCAAGAGCCAGTGGGTTGCTTGCTAAAGTTCCCGCGTGTGATTTCCCCTTGCCCAGCCAGCACCCTGAGCAGTGGAAGGAAGGGCGGAACCAAGTTCCCACTCTCCCCTCCCCAGAGGAAGTACGTTCATTTAAGAGGAGAAATTGGTTTACATGGACTTGAGTTACGCACGAAGGTAACAGCCTTGAGATGCTTGAGCGTATTTAATACAGCATGTGTGTAAATAGTGCGTAAAGTACAATGTTGTCTTTTACTTCTGTTCCTTCATAGGTGATCAGATTAACTGCCTTTCCTGGCTTATATATTAGCTTAAAGCAGCGAAGCAAAAGTAGCAGCAGGGCATTACGAGGTCTCACCACAACACATGAGACACGTGTGTGCGTGTGCACAGCTCTAGCAGCGAACTACCATTGGAGGACTTTCACACGTGGTTTAAATGCATAGGAGTTTAAGATTCTTCCTTCAGTGATGCAGTAAAAGCCAATTATTAAAAAAAAAAAAAAAAAAGGGCAGGGCGCCTGGCTGGCTCAGTCGGTGGAGCATGCAACTCATCTCAGGGTCGTGAGGTCGAGCCCCGCAGCTGGTGTAGCAGTTACATTAAAAAAAAACAGACAAAGGACTTGGTTAGACATTCCTCTGAAGAACACGTACATCTTTATAAATGCATCCCCGTGCTCCCCACATTTGCAAATACAGCAGCTTTGAGAGACCCCTGACAGCCTCACAGTGCTGGAGGGTTCAGACGCGGCCCAAACACACAGCCGTGGAACAAGACCCTGTGGTTGTCTTGGGTTTTTGCAGAAGGTTTTCGTGAACACACATTGATTTTGTATTTGCGAACCTGGGGGGCTCCCGCCGGCGGGCAGCAGGCGTTCCCTAGGCTCGGGGGAGTCCCGTGGCCCTGGCCTCACGCAGCCCCTCCCATCTGTCTCTGCAGCGTGTACTCCGGCCACCAGTCCATCCTCATTCCGCCTTCTGAGCTGGAAACCAACCCTGCCTTGTGGCTTCTTGCCGTGAGCCAGTACAAAGTCCGGGACACGTTCTGCTCCTACTCGGTGATGGAGCTGTGTACCAAGGGGCTGGGCTCGCAGACGGAATCCCTCAAGGTAAGTTGTGGCCAGGGCCTCGGGGCGCCCGGGGAGCACGCGGCCCAGGGCATGGGAGGGGCTCCCGTGGTTAAAGTCATTACAAGAGTTGAGGGATAGTCCGCTATCACCTGGAGCTCACAAAACTGATTTCAAGTGAAAACTTGATTTTATAAGGTGAATAATCGCCCACAAAGGTGACAGGTCGGGGTGTGCTCCCGATGCCCGTGATTCCCTCGCCTGCCCTCAAAAGCTTGCTCTTCCGTTGGTGAGTTCACTTGTTCAGTGAAGCTCCTTCAACTCTGATGTTGGTGTTCAAGTCATAGGCTTGATTTTAGCCTCTCATTTTTGTTTTCCTTGAAGACCCTGATTTGTAGGTCTGCATCCTACAAGGTATTAACACTTTCTCCATTTAAACCAGTAACATTTTGATCACCGTGTTTTCGTGGTGAAGAGTCCTTATCCAGGGAAGGAGCGGGCAGTAATCCTATCGCCTGTCGCAGCATACGTTCTGGCTACTGTCCATTGTTTGCACACCCAGACATACGTCCCTGTGTATATGCAGATGACATGTACGTAGATGAGTGTGTAGACGCATGCACAAATATTCCACGTACATACAGATACTCGTGTGCTATGCTTACCTCCTGAAGTTTCTCCTATTTAGACCTAGTGCATTAAGCTTGAACAAGAAAACAGAAGATAATGTTAAAGCCACGTAAATCTATGATTACATGAAATTATAAACACATATAGGAAAAGAAACATATAAGATGTAATTACTACTTGTATCCACCTATATTATTTCATAAAATGAGTATATTTCACAAATAACGTGATCAAATGCTTTCTTAGCAGCTGACGTGTTGATTCATGTAACCTTTACAACAGGCGTCTGGCGTAGAAACCACTGTTCTTAGAGATGAAGACTCTCAAGTTACAGAGAAATTCAGCACCCTTTCCGGGTCCTTACATTTACTAAATTCTGGAGCCAAACTTAGAATCTCTGGCTCCAGGCACCTCATCTGCAGACCCAGGCCACACTGCCTCCCAAACACACAGACACGCAAGTGGAGCCTTGGTGCCACCCAGTGATGCTCTGAGTCACATTGTGCAGGGTCTCTGCGAGCCTGAGGCCCCCCGGCTGTGTGTCCCTGTACCGCGTAGAAGCCACTGTCCGTCCCCAGAGCCCAGGCCACGGTGCAGGGGGCCGGAAGGGCAGACAGTCCAGCCAGTGCCCATCTCCAGAGCCCAAGCCACGGTGCAGGGGCCCAGGAGGGCAGACGGTCCAGCCGGTGTCCATCCCCGGAGCTCAGGCCACGGTGCAGGAGGCCGGAAGGGCAGACGGTCCAGCCAGTGTCCGTCCCCAGAGCCCAGGCCACAGTGCAGGGGGTCAGGGGAACAGATGCTGCAGCCAGTGTCCATCCCTGGAGACCCCTGCTCGCTGCCCACCCAGCCCCCTGCTTCGCAGACTCTGGTGCTCAGCTCACCGAGGTCCCTCTCTGAGACTTGCCCTTTGCTGACTCAACGTGGTGCACACCCTGGAGTATGCTTGGTCACGCGCAGCCATCAGAGCTGGCCGTGGGCTCTCCAGTCTCGTGGGACTTGGGAGGCGTCCTGTGTTTACTTTTCCATTCTGTGTTAGAAGCAGGTCCTCTTGTTTCCGGCCAGCGTGTGCCCATGTTGGTAGCGGTGTGTACAGAAGCTTCCTTGCTTCCCCAGACCTTGTCCTTTATTTTATCCAGGACCTTGCTCCTCCTCACTGCTGAGTCCCGCTGTTACCTTAGATGGGTTTGTAGGGGCCCCTTGGTCCCCTGGAACCTGTAGGGTTTTTTCCACACAGACGTCTTGGGACACTTTAATGCCGTGGACACACACAGCCCTAGGGACGAATGTCTGGGTAGCGCATGTGCTGCTTGTACCCGTCGGGTTGAGGAGGTCACACGCTTGGTCACTGGAAGGCTGCCACCTTACCGCTGTCCTTCTCTCCAGGCCCGAGGACTGGACCTGTCCCGCGTGCGCACGTGTGTGGTGGTGGCGGAAGAGCGGCCTCGGATAGCGCTCACCCAGTCGTTCTCCAAGCTCTTTAAGGACCTGGGTCTCCACCCACGGGCCGTGAGCACGTCCTTCGGCTGCAGGGTGAACCTGGCGATTTGCTTGCAGGTGGGTGTCACAGGGATCTAGGTGTGTGCCCGTCAGAGTGACTTTTCAGTGACAGGCACTCGGCACAGCCAGTGTCATTTCCGTGGCTGATGCTCGGCTATGCTTACAGGATACCTGATGATCCAATGCATGTGACTGGTCACACTTCTCTGGTGGGTTTTCTTCTCTTTTTCTTCATTTATTTTCAGTCTGTATTTGTCTGTGACCAGCACCCATGGTGCATGCACAGAGTTCTTGGTCTGTGCTGAAACGTTTTAACATGAGTAGCAGTTGGCGCAGACCCCAAGTCAGGCTTTTTAGAGCTTCTGCACTAGACAAACGTTTCATGGTGGCAAGAAGCATAGACAGCGTCTTGTGTAGGCAGCAGGCCCAGTGCACCAGCCGGCCCCGGAATTCACTGCTGTGCTCAGTCTAGAAATAGTGGCTGCAGGTGGCGTCTGTGGGGCCCAGCAGTGAGGTGGCCACGGTGGCCGTGGCTGGAAACGCTCCCTTCATTGGCCCCTCGTGACCATCTTCACTATCCTTTCTTTCAAACCCTTTCCACCGGCACCCCGATCCATGGCAGACGCTGCCTGGGAGGATGGACAGGGCCATCCCCACGTGCCCTCCCCAGCCACACACAGCAGGCCGCCCAGGGCACAGCTACAGACTTCCTCCAACAAAGTGACAGGAAAAAACGCCACTCACGGCAGGTGATGGAACCGAGCACAACCCACAGGTCGCCTCCCAATCTCTGTCCTGCCCACCTGCTGTCCCCCACCCACACCCCCCGCCGTTTCCAACCCCAGAAGTAGATGCTCACTATTACCCTGTGCGTGACCCTGGAAAGCACCCAGGCAGCCCTGTCCTCACTGGCGTTCCAGGCCCCGGGACTCGCCGCCAACCTGGGCGGAGAAGGGACTCCCAGATGTGACCCATCTGATGAGGTTGCGTGAGAAACATCATCTATAGAAGGGGTTTATCTCGGTTTTTTTTTATTTTCAAAATTTCTGCTGCATCCAAAGTGATGTCACTATCCTGGGCCATGACGCTATTTTTCAAACTTGGCCTTATCTTTAATCAATATTGTACATTTTAGTTTTTTCACTTGTTTAGTTTATTCTTAACTCATTTATACCCAGTTTCCTTTTTCTGAATGATTAGCATTTGAAACTAGCTAGAAACGTCCATGTGTCTGAGAGTACAGATAAAGTACACCATGATACTGGCGTGCAGGCTCCAGCTGCTGGCTAGGATGACAGGACCAGGGGTGAGGCAGAGGTCAGGAACTTTCTGGCTTGGAGGGGGCAGTGAGCATGTGCACTGTATTTGATGAAGGACCCCACAACCACACAGCCCTGTCCCCGCAGCTCCAGGGGCCTCCCCGCAGCCGCACAGCCCTGTCCCCGCAGCTCCAGGGGCCTCCCCGCAGCCGCACAGCCCTGTCCCCGCAGCTCCAGGGGCCTCAGCAGCTCCAGGGGACACCCCTCGCATCAAGTGACTTTATGTCATCCTGAGTCCAATTTTACTCTCATTGAACTTTTCCTTCTAATCAGTGAGGTGGACACTGAACACAGAGTATCTTTCCGTAGTTGTGTAAAGTATTCTCAGTAAAACAAGCCAAGAAGGAGGGTGAAGAGCGACTTGGACACGGGGTCAGGGAAGACCTCCCCCACAGGTAGCCTGTCCACGCCGTGCCTGTGACGCCAGTGAGTAAGTGTAGGGGCCATGAGCAGGGCTGGTCAGCAGAACCTTAGTCTCTGGTCAGTCCGTGCACGTCTCCAACCTGCGTGGTGATAGCGAACTCGCAGGTGGAGTGCTCGGTCAGGGCAGAAAGGTACGTCTCTTGCTCCCTGAGGTGTTTCTAGAGGGCCCAGCCCACAGTAAATACCTAACAAGATTTGTGAAATGTACTAAAACTGAATCTTTATGAATGTGTAGACAAATATGGGAAATAACCTATTTCTGGATTTCTTACAGATTGAACTTTTTTATAAAGGAGTATTTTAGAAAATGAATCAGGAAATACAGAGCAGCCAATAACTATATACACAAATAATATATAAATAAGTCCCGTCATTCCATCCACCCAGAAGTAATCACCGTTAATCCCTTTATGTAAAAATATCGAAAAAACAGGAATTTATAACACTGCATCTCAGATACTGTCCCTAAATGTTTAAAGGTGCTGAACATTTTAGGTTTCCCTTCATTGTAGAATTAGCAGAATTGCCAACGTATGTGAAAGTGGCCGGTGGGCACACAGTTTCCCCAAGAGGGTTGTTCATCCTGGTCACCCAGTGGGCCGGTGGCTTGCCCAGCCTTCTCGAGCAGCCCCGTTCGGAGAAGGGGCGTCTCCCCTCTGCCCCGCGGTCACGCCTGGGCACCATGTTGTGGGCCCACCTTCCACTTGGAGGAGGGCTCCCTGGTCTTTGGGGGGCAGGTTGGTATGACTGCGGAATGAAATGTGCCTGATTCGTGAGACTTTAATGTTACGTGGAGATAAGTTAGGGGCTGGTTTTTACTATACGAGAATGGTTTTCATTGATGTCGCTCTGAATCTGCCATCATCCTCCCGACTTCATACAGTCTGACACCAAGCACCATCCTCCACCGTAGAGTCTTTGGTGCTCTTACATTCTGGTACCATGACCCACGCTGTTCTCGGCCAGAAGTGGACTTGCCGTCTTCCCAGGGCAAAATCCTGCGTCTCTTTCCAGGTCCAAGTCCTTGGGCTACAAGTATTTTCCTTGCTCTGAATTCCGCTGGCATTCATCCCTCCTGCTTAATGCTTTCTACCACTGCTTGTCATTGTTCCTCTAGAGGCTTGTGAGCCTCCGCTGGGTGACAGACTACCCAGGATAGGGCCTCGCATGGCTGCCCATGGCTGAGTCCACCTTGTGAAAGTACCACAATTTGATTCCGTTAGCTGCAGATACAATTCACTTTGGGGAAACCAGGCAATTTTTTGTTACGAGTCCAGCCTCCTGTGTGAAGTTAAGTCCATGGCAGCAACTAATCTCCACCAAGTCAGGGCTGTGGTGTTACTTGTAGCTCTTCCCTGCTGGTGAGAAGCAAGGGTTTGCTGCCCACTGTTAGCGCCAGTAGCCAGTCCAGGAAAGGAAAAAGACATTGGCCCTGAAAACAGAAGTGTTCTCTGGTTGGATCTCCTGCAGCACATGGGGGTGAGGTAGCTGTTTGCGGAGGGAAGAGTCTGAGTTCAGAGCAGAGGTCAGGTTCCTCTGGACGGAGCGGGGAGGTGGAGGCAGAACCTTCGCTGCTTCTGAATACAGTCTAAGCAAAGTTGACCACACACAGCAGAGGAGCCAGTCTGGTTTTCAGCAGTTTCCTTCTCTCTAGATTTTAAGTCACACCTGCTGTTTTGTACGACCTAAATTGGGCGACCGGAAGACGCGTGTCTCTGTGGGCGGGAGACTGTACTGCGTCCGGCCCGTGCTGTGTGGGTGGGCAGCATGCCGGAAGGTGTCCTGACGGCTCAGACAGTGACGGCTGCTTGCTTGTGCTGCTGCCTGAAACCCTGGTGTAGAGAAAATCCTGAAAATTGACAAATGTAGCGTTATCAAATATGCAAGTGGGCAGGTATAAGAATCTAAATGTGAGACCGTCATAAAAATAGGAAATTGGGACAGTCATAATTTCTGTGCTGCTGTTGACTCAGCTGTTCGATCTCAGAAATGAGTGATTTATTCACCCACTTACCGTTCTGAAGCAGGAACTGCCACATTAATTATTTCAACACACCCCTCTTGAGGTCGATGTCACAGCTCTGTGGCAGAAGAATGGGCTCATAAAATTAAGTGGGCTGACTTGAATTTTACATGAAATATTGGTCTATTGGAGACTCTACATGAGGAAGAAATGTAGAGGTAGGGGCCATGTTTTATACTTAGACATGACACTTCCCAGAATCTTTAACCATAAAAATGACTTTAACACAGTTTGTATTTGTTGAATCTCTGACAAAAGTGGACATTAGGTCAAGTTATGACTTCTGAGTTTAATTAACTTTCACATAGATTTCCCTTCGTGCTATTAAGAAGTGTCACATGCGTATTAACCTCCGTTGACAGAGATACTGCCTACAACCACAATTACCCTTCAGAAGCATAAGCTGGAAGGTCTATGGTTGCATTCAATTCAGAAAGTTAGCTCATCATAATGAAAACGAACGTCCTCCCCATCAGCAAAAGAAAGGAGGGAAAATGAGGTCTTCCCTTTTCCCTTAAGTCAGCTTAGCGCAACCTTTGATCTTTGTTATATTTTAGAAAAATACAATTAATTTACCTGGGGGGAAAGCTTAAATCAATAGTAACAGTTATAACCAACCTTAAATCTTAAAACTCACACAGTGAAAGAGAAATACGGCCCCCCGATAATGAGAAGCGAAGTCGTTGATCATTGGAGAGAAAGAAACCAGGAAGCTCAGAGGCTGATGGAAATCTTAGGAAATTCTCAAGAAAATCGCTAGTTACGACACTTTGGTTAGTTAGAGCTCCCCATTCCTTTCCCCCTCTGCTTTTGGGCGGAGGGGAGAGTGCCGGTGCCCCCGGGAGTGCCTGCAGCTCGCGCACCTCCGGCTGGGCCGCCCCATCGGGCTGGTGCAGAGTAACGGCGGTGTCACGGCCCTGCGTCTTGGGACCAGAAACTGGTCGATGTTCAGATTCGTGTTCGGATTCGCAAGTGGCAGAAAGCTTCCTTGGCAACTTACACGTAAAGAGATTTCTGGAGACGCCGCGGGGGAGCCGGAGGCCCGGTTCAGGGCGCGACGCCCAGAGGATGCGGGTATGGCTGAGCTGCACCCCCCCCAACCCCCCCGCTGTCCAGCTCAGACTCTGCTCGGGCCATGCTGCAGACTCCGCCGCAGCGGGAGCCTCCACACATGCTGGTGCCCCTGGTGGGTGCGGGCGGCTGGTGGGTCAGGACAGCAGGACGCGGTGCTGGCTCCAGTTACAGCACAGGGACAGGGCTCTGTGGCCGACACAGCTCCGCAGGGGCATCCCCCACATAGGGTTCAGGAGCTGGGTGCCCCCGAAGGGATGGCCGATGGCGACTTCAGCCCATCACCTGGCTCCCAAACCAACACATACCCTTCGTCCCGTTCTGACAGCCTCTCCCCCCGGAACAGCTGTCCTAACAGCTCTCATGGTTAGAAACGATCACACGCCCACCCTCTGTCCACCAAAGAAATGAGCTCAAGCCTCCGCATGTACTGTGCTGGCTGCTGGAGCAGACGTTCTCAAGTGATGCCTTGTCAGCTGTGGGCTGGGCCGTGACGTTCACGCCCACGGACAGACGGGCTCTAGACCCGGGGGCGCGGGGGAGGGGAGGCATGTTCCCCATCCCTGTGTGGCCAGGGGAACAGGTGTGTGCCCAGCGCGGGGTCACCACGGTGAAGAGCCTCAGCATCTCCCCGTCTGGACATTTCAGGGCCCTGGGAGTAACAGGATGGGCTTGGGGTCCCGGGAGACCGAGGTGAGCTGAGCCCCTGGGGCTGAAACCGCAGGCTTCCCAGGCAGGGTTCACTGCTTGGGCTGATTCCTCATCAGCCACAGGAAGTCCGCGAGTTGTATAGTCTGCACCTTGAGCAAAGAAGAGCACAGGCGTCTGAACTTCTCGTTGGTCTTGGACTTGAGCGGCCCTTGCAGACTCGCCCCGCCTCCCAGGCCACCTGCGCTACGCCTTGCAGGCCGTGAGCAGCCCCCTGAACCGAAGGCTTCGCTGGCACCTTGTGCAGAGGGGCTGAGCGAGCCACCTGGGCCCACGGTCCGCGTGCCTCCCAGCATCACTCGGCCCTGCGTGTGTGGCTCAGAGCAGAAGCAGGTGGGGAGTGAGCCCCGGTCATGGCTGTGTTCCTAGGAAACTGCAGAAACAGGCAGGCTCCTTCTCTGCACATGGTTTGCTGACCCCCATGAAAGTCTGGGAATTAACCAGTTGGTCGGTACATGGCATGGACTGGCCCAGCTTACGAGCTGGATTTTCACTGGCCTTGGCACCTACCAGACCCTCTTATTTCCTGGACAGTGTGTCACTGCCACCACTCCTGTTACTGATGTCTCTCAGTCGAGGTGCTTACTTACAACCACAGAAACCAGCTGACTGACGTTAGTGAGAAACTACATTTATTAAAATGGATTATGGACTTCATTTTCTCATTAGGCTGAATAAATCACAGGATTGTTCCAAGCCGGACCACGAAAACAGTCTGCTTAATACACAAGTCACAGGTTTTCAGACCTGTCAGCTGAAGATGCACAGGCGTCTCCGTGAGCTCAAGTCATCTGTGGGGAGAAGAGCCCCTGTTGTCTTCATCCTGCCCGAGGGGCAGCTGGAGGGACTCACCGTAGAGACCATCCAAACCATACGGCACACAGCGTAGCAGGGTGGGTGGAAATCCCGTCCTTCAGCATCCCTGCCCAGCGCCCCCACCTGTCCAGAGGGGAGCGTGCAGATGCTGGTGGTGGCAGGAGAGCCGTGAGAATCACCTGACGATCTTTAGGACTCTAGGAAACAAAACAATGGGCGTCTGCAGCGTCAGGGGGCCCTGGAGGAGAAACCATTCCCTCCGAGGGACTGGGCATCAGTGGGTAGAAGGCAGAGGTGCTTAGGGCTGAGCAGAGACCAGGAATGCTGGGTGGCTCCTTCCAGGCAGCCCCAGGTGGCCCCCCTTGCGCCCCAGGGACAGAGGTGGGGCAAGAGGTCTGAGCACGTGTGTCCCAGGCCCCTGGGCCTTCACCACGTGCTGCATGTTGGCCTCCACAGGCCAGGCATTGGCTCTGGGAGGGAGAAGGCTGCAGTGAGGCTGGAGGGAAGGGAGGACCGCCTTGTCCAGCAGAAAGCTGGTGTCCAGACTCTCAGATCCACGCTCCTGGTCCTGCCCCCAGCCATGAGGCCAGCCTTGAGTGGCGTCTCAGTGGAGCCATTGAAGAGCCCAGACCCCTGCAGATGGCACAGGTCCCCAAGACCATGAGCGAGACCAGAGAAGGATGTGCCTATTGTGGGGCGTGCGGGCTTTCTACTTCTGTCTCCCCAGGTCTTTGAAACCGTGTTTGTCACACAGTGAAAAGCTCAAAGACCTACAGAGAGAAAAGGACATGTAATATGGGGCCCGAGGAGGATGTAGAAGCCGTCCGTAGGACACATGCTGGAGTTAGCAGAGACTCCGAGGCAACTACGAGACGTAAGTTAAAGAGTGCGGGTGAAAAGGCATGCGCTTTGCATGAAAAGCTGGAGGACGTCACACAAAGGTCACAAGTACAAGAAAGAACCATATCGAAATGCTAGAAACAAAAGCCACAGACACGGAAGATTGCTCGTGGTTCCAAAGAGATACTGGATGCAGCCGGGAGCAAACTTCCAGCCCCATCAGTGGAAGCTCTGCAAACACACACAAGGAGAGCAGTGGAGCAGTCTGTGCAGTCCCTGGGGCCGTATCACATCCCAGAACGGGATCCCAGAACAGGAGGGTAAGGGGACAGAGACGAAGAACAATGTGAGACCTGAGGGAGGACTGATGGGAGCGAGCAGCCTGCAGACTCGACATCCCTGTGAGGGCTGAGCGGAACAGATGCCAGCACACCTGGGCGCGTCCTCATCCAGATGCTGGGAGCCAAATTAGAGGTGGTCCTAAAGCAGCCACCTGCCTATATAGACGACGTGCAGAGGAGAAAGGACAGTGCACACAACCGACACAACAGACGCAGAGGACAGCGGAGCGACGCCTAGAGTGCGTGGACCGCAGCAGGTCTCTGAGAGGAGCTGAGCCGCGTGGTCAGAGGATGGTGGTGAGGCAGCTCGGGTCTGTAGGAAGAAGCCAAGAATGCTAGAGAGAAGGTAAATCCAAGGGAACGTTTGGAATTTTTTTCTATCAATGTATAGGTAGGTAAATAATTTAAATTTCTTTAAAGCCTATTAATTATTCGAAGTGGAAAAAGACCATTGAGGCATTTGTGGCCTGAGTGGCTGTGGCGCCCGAAGTGATGAACCTCAGGGTGGACGGAGGCAGATGGAAAAATGCTGCTGCTGGTTAATAAGGCACGTTATGTGAAGGTGGATCGCGAGGCACGTTGATCTCTACGTCAGCCACTAGAGAAGGTTGACTGACTGAGATACTCTCCCCAAGAAAGGACCACAAACGAAAGGGACAAATACACGGCCAGTCGCATCCACAGTTAAAGTAAATGAACAAACAGGCCAATTAAAAGGCAGAGATGGGAGGCTGAAGAGATTGAGCTCCGTGCAGTTGGAGGAGAGACCCCGTAGCTGCGAGGGTGTCGATGTGTTGAACATAAACACGAGGTGAGAGAAGACGACTGGCGTGCTGTTACAGACCCCGAAAGCGAGGGTGTCCGCTTCATGATGATTAGGGGTGCAGTTCACTGTAAAACGTGAAAGTCCTGAATGCAGATGCACCTAAAAACTGAGCTTCAAAGCTTGTGAGCAACACTGACAGAATTAAATGGAAAAAAGACCAAATCATAGTGCTAGTTGGAGACTTTAACGTCTCTCCCTGTAACTGATAAAATAAGTAAGAAAAAGAGCACAGAGGCTTTAGCAGCAGGTGGTCCCACTTGATGTAACTGACCCTCACAGACACCCTACGGCTGGGCCTGGATCGCATCCCTGAAAAAGCCGTATCTTAAAGCCTTACCCGCGCTGTGACTGGAGACGCAGCACCCGTGAAAATGTAATAAAGGTTGAGAGAGGTCCTGGAGGTGGGGACCTAATCTGATAGTCCTGGTGTCGTGATGAGAAGAGGGAGGGAAATGAGGGCTTGCGCTCCCCGGGCTCACACGGTGAGGGAGGCAGCGGTCAGCAAGCCCAGGACGGGGTGCTCACCGGAGCCCACGCGGGCCGGATCCTTGGTTGCAGACCTCCAGCTTCTGGAACCGTGAGGAAGTAAGTTTCCGTTAAGGCACATGGTCTGTGTATTCTGTGGTGGCTACCCAAGCACACTCAGACGCCAGCCGATGCAGAGTTGACATTTTTCTCAAACATGAACAATTCCCAAGAAAGACTATGGAACAGTTTTCAATGAGTAATAAGTGACCACAGTCACACAGTATACTGTAAATATGCTAATAATAACAGGAAAATGACCAGAAAATCCCTAAATATTTGAGAATTAAGCAACACATTTCTGAATAACCCATGAATAAAACAAGAAATCATGAGGAAGATGAGAAAATACTTTTAAAAGATTGTTAAGACACAGTGTATCAAATTTTGTTGGTTGCATGTAAAGCAGCGCTCGGCCATAAATGTTTGTATTAGGAAAGAGGCGAGTGTAAAATCTTTTTTTTTTTTTTTAAGATTTATTTATTTATTCATTCACAGAGAGAGAGACCCAGGCAGAGGAAGAAGCAGGCTCCATGCAGGGAGCCCGACGCGGAACTCGATCCCGGGTCTCCAGGATCATGCCCTGGGCTGCAGGCAGTGCCAAACCGCTGCGCCACTGGGGCTGCCCGCAAGTGTAAAATCTATTTAAGCTTCCACCTCAAAAAAAAAAAAAAATCTAGGAAAAAGGAAAAAAATTAAGACCCAAAGTTGAAAATAAAAATAAATGTGGAAATGAGTTAAGTAGAAAACAGACCAATGGAAAACTCAATATGGTGAAAAGGTAATTCTTTACAAAAGTAATAAATTTGGTAAACTCCTAGTGACCCCGACTACTAATAAGCGAGAGAGACAGACTGCTGATCCCATGTCAGGTGGGGTCCGAGCAGTTTCTGAAGCCTCGTCACTCTGGGATGTGGGATAGCGCAACAACTTTGGAGACAGTTTGTGAACTTCTTGTACTGTTGAACGTGGACTTGCCACATGACTGAGCGGTGCTCTCCTGGGTGTTAACGTATGAGAAATGAAAGCACACACCTCCCCAGGGGCCGACACACACATGTGAACAGCAGCTTCGTTCATGGTCACCAAGAGTGGGAATGGACGTGTCATGTTATGGAGTAAATGAGTCCATATATTTTTTTTAAGATTTACTTATTAGCGGGGGAGGGGCAGGCAGAGGGAGAAGCAGACTCACTGCTGAGCAGGGACCCCAACACGGGGCTTGACCCCCAGACCCTGGAATCGTGACCTGAACTGAAGGCAGGTGCTTCACCAGTGAGTCAGTATTTTTCAGATGACTTTTTTCCCCCAAAACTGATCAGTCCCAATCAAAATTTAAGAAGGCTTTTCTGGAAGAAATTGACAAAACGCTTCTAGAGTTGTTAGGGAATTGCAGAAAAGAATAACCGGTCTTGAAAGAGAAGGGTGTCAGAGGACTTAGCTCCCTGATGCTGAAACTGCCTGTGAAGATGTGCTAGTCAAGACAATGTGTACCGGGCAGCCCGGGGTCTGATCCTGGAGTCCTGGGATCGAGTCCCGCATCGGGCTCCCTGCAGGGGGTCTGCTTCTCCCTCTGCCTGTGTCTCTGCCTCTGTGTGTGTGTGTGTGTGTGTGTGTGTGTGTGTCATGAATAAATAAAATCTTAAAAAAAAAAAAAAACCTACAGAAAATGCCATTAAAAAAAAAAAAAAAAAGACGTGTACTGGCATCCAGAGAGACCACCAGAGAGAAGCAAAACAACAAAAACAGCAAAACTGGAAAAGAAAAAAATGAGAAATAGACCCATGTCACCAAGTCCACTGAATAGAGAAAGAAACCGTGTTTTTGACACATGTTTTGGAACAACTGAGGATTTGGATGAGTGTAAGTGAGCCCGAACCCTTCCTCGTAGAATACACAAAAGTCGGTTCTGGGTGGATCACAGGCCTGAGTGAGGAAACCGTTAGGGTGCGGCTTCCGGGAGAGGCTACGAAGGCCGTCGTCCTGCCCCGGGGTGAGCACGGCCCTTCTCAGACAAGAGGCTCCCTTGTCTTCCTAGTTGGGCCACGAGTGAGGGGTTTCTTGCCACTGATCCGTCATACGATCGTGTTTTTCCCCTTTGTGTTCTGTTGTAATACAGTAAATTGGACTGATTGTTTTTAAATGATGAAGCAACCGCATTCCCGAGCTAAAACACGCGTGGTTACGACATCCTCTTTTTATGTGTTGCTGCTTGAATATGCGCTGTGTCGTCTGCACCTTACTCCATTGAGCGTGGTGAGACGGGCGTGGTAGCAGCTCCGCCACGAGGCTGGCCTGCTCCGGGTCAGCTGCTGGCGCGGCCACGAGGCTCACGAGGCCCGGGGCATGCGGCGTGCCCCCCGGGCGCCGCCTCCCACAACCCCCACTCGGTAACGTCCCTGGCCCCTGCTGCAGCCAGCACGTGGAGAGGCCCACGTTGGTACGCCGGAAACGTGGCTTTGCGCCCCTCGTGCCGCTCCGGGGTTGAAGTGCTGGCTCCAGCCGCTGCCAGCGCTCCGGGGATCGCGGTGAGCACTGCTCCTGGTCGTGACGCGTTCCGAGCACTGGGCGGGTTTTCCCTGCTGTGTCGGGGATGGGAGTCTGGACACCTGCAGCTGAGATGGAGATATCACACGTTTGTTCTGGAAGTATTTGACGCCTGACTATCGTGATACTTTTATACCAATAGAAAAAAGTGATTTTTAGGATGAATATGTGCATACGCCGCATATTTACAGCTAAATTTTAGAGGGAATCCTCTTTTTTTCTGATTAACGTAACTTGAAATTTCAAACATGCTCTGTCTTCATGTCTGAATAAGCTCCAGTTGGAATGAGTGAATATTCTCTTTCATGATGATCCTTTTTGCAAATCTCTGATGATCTTTGACTACTTGGGGCTCCTTTATGCATTGAGGAATCTCCACATTGAAACTCCAGCTTACATTCTTTGGCAAAGTGAAGTTAATTTTGCGCAAGTGAGGAAATTTTATGTTAAATACACGCTCCCTCCTATCTGCTGAAATCTCAGTATTTTGTACCTTAGGGTTTTTCAAGTTTGGAAACACCTGTTTATTAACTCTCGGCCGCGTTCTTTTTTCTTTTTTTTTTTTTTTTAATTCATATGAGAGAGAGAGAGACAGGCAGATGGAGAAGCAGGCTCCCTGTGGGGAGCCCGATGCAGGACTCGGTCCCGGGCCTCCGGGACCAGGCCCTGGGCTGAAGGCGGCTGAACCGCTGGGCCCCCTGGGCTGCCCCCTCTGCCGCGTTCTTGGTGTACCGCTTCCAGCTGCAGCAGCCCGACTCCGCTGCAGGGGCTGACATGTCTCCTCTGCGCCCCCGCAGGTGGGAGGCTGATCCTAGTCGTCCCTACTGTTCTCTAGGATACAGCACCTGGAGTTACATTAACTTAGAAAAAACGCAGGCGTATTTTGTCCCAGGTAGCATTTGGGATCCAAGGAGTCATTCAGTCTGGGCAGATGCAGTGGAAGTCCTGAGCCTGTCCCTCCAGTGGTCTGGCTTCTGTGTATCCCCAAGCCAGGAGGGCCCGCTGGAGGCCGCTGGATCTTGCTACGGTCATCTCTGCGGGGTGCCTGGGATGAGCACAGGGTGGGGGGTGGGCGCCCCAGGGACCCTCCGACTGCAGTGCACCTGGACAGCTTCCTATGTGTCTGCGCTTCCGGGGAATAGACCCCGCACTCACCTAGGGGGACACGTGGCCTCACTAGACTGACGCCCGGTGCTTCCTGACATTTCTGCCACGTAGGAAATTTAGAAGGGGTGGACCTGGGCACCCAGACCATGGAGGATGACAGCACATTGGAAGGAAGCGTCCCTGTGGGGCTGATGCAGGGCAGGTCCTCGGGGGAGCATCCCTGCAGGTGTGTGGGGTGACACGGGGCAGGTGCCTGGGAGGGGGGGAACATCCCTGCAGGTGCATGGGGTGATGCAGGGCAGGTGCTCGGGGGGAGGAGGGACATCCCTCTTCAGAGAGCTGACCGTGACCATGTGCAAGCTCAGTGCTTGGTTCCCTGGAGCTTGGAACATCCTTGGGCCCCTTGTCCTGTCCGTTCCCTTGTGGAGGAGCAGAGGTGGACGCTGTGGCTCAGGTGCGGGGCGTGCAAGCTCACCCAGGGTTGTCACACAGACATCCAATGACCGTCGAACATGAGCAGTGCAAACCCACGGAGAGCGACCTCGGACTGCCTGGAAACCCTACCCAGAGCTGCCTTCCAGCAGAGGCCTTCGTGTGATGTGGCCGGTCACGCTGTGTGGGGTGGGGTGCGTATCCTCTGTGCCCTGTCCCGAAGTGAGCTGGAGAAGGAACCGCGGCATTGAGAACGTCGAGAGGGAGGAGAAAGTCCTGCTTTGTCAGAGCAGTCCACATGGACGCCGTGCCGTCAGGCGCACTTGCGTTGCCGTGGGGAGCAGTTGGCGGTTGGGCACGAGTCACCCTCCCGCCTCCCTCACAAAGGAAAGGATCTGAATGTGTGGCCACTAAACGTCTGCTCCTGCCACCGTCCTGTGTGTGGGGAGGTTTCCCAGGGCCACGGGTCCATGGTCACCCATCGGCACGCTCGCCCCTGGGCCGTGGTGTCAACATCCAGGATTTGTTTGGTTCTTTTAGCCTTTAATGGTAGAGCGACTGCGGTGGTTTCCACGTGTGACTTTGTCCTTGATCCTTCTGCTTTGTTCTGCCTCTCGCCTTGTCCCCCCGCCCCCTGTCCCTCCTCCTCCCGTGGTGATTGGGTCCCTGCGGGTCCGTGCCGCCGGCTGTCCTGGGCGCTTGGGCTCCAGGAGCAGGTAGAGAGGTCCCTGTGGCCTGCCCCACGGCGTCCCGCGGCCCGGAGCTGGTGCGGAGCCGGGCAGCTGCTGGGGCCGCACTGCAGGCCTGGCACCCGCGTGCGACAGCCGTGTCGGTGGCGCCTGGCAGGTTGGCGTTTCTCTGCCACCTTGGGTCCTGGTCCGTGTGACTTCACTTCCCACGTTAGGTGGTGTGTTTTCGGACTTTTCAATCGGCCTCCTGCAGCCTTGCGTTTGCGTTGCCTAGGACGCCGGCCCTTGGCCCCCCGGCGCCCATCTGAAGGCTGCTGCGCTGAGCAGCGAGGCTGGGAGGTGGTTCTTGGGGTCCCACAGGGCGTCTGCTCCGCACGGGGGCTGACGGGGGTGCTGGTTTGTCCCCGAGGGGAGAGCCCGGCGGCGGCGTGTTGGGGGCGGATGCTGTGGCAAGGCGTCTTCATCTCACTCTTCGGAGGTGCAGGGTGAACACTGTCTCCTGGAGAATCTCCGTGTATTCTCCGAATTTTCCGTGAGGGGTTCTGTCTGTTTTTGGAGTTTCACTCGGGCACCGTGTTTTTCTGCCCACGGCTTCACATGGCCTTCCCGAGACGCAGAGCTAGACGTTTGGTGTGGAACGTAGCTTCTATTGCGTGGCTCCCACAGGGTCAGAAGTCACCCCAGCATGTTCTGAGGGGATCTTTGGCGCCAGGACCAGCACGTGGACCCCATGTGACACAGGCAGCTTGGCCACGCATGCCCCCGGCTGTGTACTGTTGATAAACTGTGTCACAGGCAAAATCTACCTCCCTCGGCTGGAGGGAAGCCAAGGCGCAAGCGGAGCTAGAAGCGTCTCTGAAGACCCGCCTCCTGGGACGCCCATGGTGGGAGCCTCTCAGCCAGCCGTGCCTCCGTCCTCCTCAGCCTGCCCACGGGCACCTGGGCATGGCGTGTGGCACGCCTCTTCTCTCTCACTTGTGTAAACGGGATTGGCGGTCGAGCCCCGTGAAAGCCCAGTATGCTCCCAGTAGATGCTCCTTTCAGAAGCGAGGTTTCCAAACTGGACACAAACACGTTTCTTAGAGACAGGTGTGGGTTTAGTGCTTTTTAGTTCTGTTCAGTTTGAGATTTTTGCCAAAGAAATCCTCCCTAATGAGTAGGAAGCACAGAGCCAGGTGCCTCCCGCACAAACTTGAGTTAACCGCGCTGTGTCCTTGCTTGCAGGGGACCTCGGGACCTGACCCAACCACCGTCTATGTTGATATGAGAGCTCTGAGACACGACAGGTACGATGCACTTGTGGGTTGGTTGGTTGGTTGGTTGGTTGCCCAGCGTGCTGGGGCCGCCTCGCGAGGGACGGAGCAGGGCATCCAGGCTTCGGTGGGTGCCGCCTGCCGGCAAGGTGGAGAGCAACACCAGTTGGCTTGAACCGTGACATGTCTGCACCCGTGTTTGGTTCCCAGCGGGGCGGTCCACTCTGCGCTTTGACGCCGACGGGCTGGGGTGGCCGGAGTCTCTCCTCTACCAGTCGGGCCGGAAGCCGGCGGTTCTTTCCCTGCCACTGTAGCTGGCACCGTGCCGCACCTTATAAAGCAACCAGCACGCTGCCCACATTCCTTTACGTGAATTGAAATGTTGTGTTAAGGTGTTCCCGTGAAAAATTAAAACACGAGTGAAGTTACCTTCTGTTGCAGCTTCCCAAGCAGCCTTGAGCAAGAACGAAAGGTGAGCATTTGTAAGTTTTCTCAAGTGGGGGAAGGAGGTGGAGACAGAAGCAAGATGAGAACCTGTCAAGGACTGTCTGCCCCATCCAGGAGGACCTGCCAAAACCCCCGAGGTTCCCTGCTGAGTAGATGTTACTGTCTGGGAATGACAGGGGTGCCCGTACCTTGGTTATGTGATGGGGCAGGTGGGGGGCACCTGTGCCGGTGTCTCCCAAACGTTACTAGCAGGTGCCCCGCGGACGCACTGCGATGGCCGCACACTGTGTCTCCTCCTTTGCTCGCCTACTGACGACAAAGGGAAGGAAGGAGCTCATGGTCACAGCTGGTGGACGGGGAACTCGCCCGGCTGAGTGGGTTGCCTGAGCGGGTCCCTAGATGACAATCCTGCACGTGAGCTGGGGCGGGGAGGCCGAGGAGGGCGCCGGCGGGCTGTGCACGCGCCAGCACACGTTCCCAGCAGGGCTCTCGGGCCCCGTGGACATCGGGCCACCTCTGATTTGCACGATTCAGGGAGTAGTAGTATGGCTGACGTCCCAGGGATGGAGGCCAGGGGTGCAGCTGAAAATGCCCTCCGGCGCATGGGACAGCCCCACGCCAACGATCCAAGAGCCCAGTGTGCCGAGCCCCAGGGGTGCGTGCCGCCTTCGCCCAACCCTGTCCCATTGGAGCCTGCCTGGCCTCTGTGGCCCTTGTTCTAGACCCTACTGGTCCAGGAGGCCAAGGGCACAGCCTAGCATGCGCCCACCACACCGTGCCCGCTCCCCTGCCGCAAAGTCCAGCAGGATCATGTCCACGATTTGGAAACTTGCTTTGAAGAGTCACAGTAACTTGACCAGGAGCACAGACCTTTCTAAATGTAACTTTTAGGGTTTAGAACGAAGTTACTTTACTCTCTACAAGTTATTGGAAATAACATTATACATTTTAAATCTTTGGAAGGTGAGCGGTAGCGCCCCCAAGAATCCGTTTGAGTAACATTCACACAGTTGTGTGTGGCCTGGCCCCAAAACACGCAGGGGGCAACCCTGGGACCAGTCGGGTAGAGATGCGACCCTCTGGCAGAGGACGGACAGCTTACTGCACGAGTGGCCGTCAGAGGACAGTTAGTCTCACTCTGTATCACGAGTGCCCCAGAGTCTCGGGGGTGTCTGGCTTAGGGGACCAAGGGTTTTCACTCCTGGAGCAGAACAGAAATCGCAGGCACAACTTCGTAAAATTTCTTTGACCAGCGCTTCTGAGGTCTTCAGCAGCAGAGCCTCCTGTGGTCGGGGGCCCGTGTGGCCGGGAGCTGAGGGAGGCCTGAGACCCCGCAAGTTTGTGCTGGGCTTGCCTCCTCAGCCCCTCGTAGTGTGGTCTGTCCCGAGAGCCGCAGCTGCCGGGAGCCCGACCCCCCATCCCCATCCCCAGAGCCTGAGCCCCCATCCCCAGAGCCCGACCCCCCACATCCCTGGAGCCCCCATCCCCAGAGCCCGACCTCTGTGTCCCCAGAGCCCGACCCCCCCATGCCCAGAGCCCGACCCCCCGCATCCCCGGAGCCCGACCCCCACGCCCTTGGCGGCTCCTGCACCACCAGCTCTCCAGCACCTGCAGCTGAGCTCCGGGCCGGCCAGGCTGTGCCGCTGGCTGAGAGGCTGCTCACCCCTTTCCTGGAGCAGAAGCCTCCCTGGTACCGCCGCTCTCCCCCGTTAGGCACCCACGTCCCAAGGCTGCAGCTCCTGCCAGGAGTCACACCCTGGGACCTGTCCAGCATCCAAGGCATCCCAGTCTGTGGCTCCTCGTGCTTTCAAGCCCAGGGCAGTTCAGCACCGTCCTCCCGGGGTATTCCCCAGAGCGAACCTCATCTAGCTGGAACTCTCCAGCCTCCCCTCGGCCCTTTACCACCACGGAGCCAGAAGCGTGTTCGCTGCGTCTCACATGACGGACGGGCTGTGGGACGCGGCTGATCAGAGTTCAGGTCTGGGCGGGCTCTGTGGCCCTGGTGTCCCTGTGCTCTGAATGGGCTTGGTGACGCTGCCCTTGGCCGGTGAGGGTGGGGGTGTGGAGGCTGTCCATCCTGCGCTGGCTGCCGGGGTGACCCGGGGGCAGGGGCTGGCCTGGCGCTCGGTCCCGCGGGGATGCAGCTGCAACAGGAGAGCCGTAGGTGTTGGCTGCCTCTCCATTTCTCATCGTTCGTGTAAAATAAAGACAGGGCTGTGGTCCTGACTTGAGACGTACTGAGACTCAGGCACGTTGGTCACTCTCGGGTTCGTGTAGCCCGTCCACCAGGAGCCCCGGGACACCTGCTTGGCCAGGACCTAATTGACCCGGAGAGGGTTGACGGCCTGAAAGTGACCATTAGTTTTTAAAATGCTCTTTCTGATATGTCCACATAGGGTGAATTCATGGTCTCTCAGCCACTTCCAGTTGGGTCTTTCCTTAAGCACTTGGTTTTTGCAGACTTGAGGTAGGAAAGAAAGAACGTTTTCAGTGTTTAAAGAGGAGTTAAATCGTACAAACGCTAGCATAAAGCTTCCCGTACTCCTCACCTGAGGCCCCAAGTCTCGGGAAAACACGGGGAGTCCGTCAGTTCCTGGTCCGTGGTGCCCAGACCCCGAGGGACGGGCGGACATGCGTGCGTAGTAGGCCTGTGATCTCGTCCACGGCAGGAGGGGCCTGGGGGCAGGCCGACCAGAGGAAGGGGACCCAGCTTGTGGTCGGCTCCTGGTGTGAGCGTGAGCAGTTCCTGACGTTGGACGCGGCGCGGGACCCGCCCCTCCTGGGCTCCGTCCCGTGAGCCGAGCGATGACCGTGTAGGTCAGTGCATGTAAACGATGTGTCGCTCCTCTAGACACGTGCGTTCTGTCGGCAGTTAGGGACTCGCTTGCCCGTCTCAGTGTTTGCTGCCCCCTACGTCCGCTGCTGGCTGTCCTCAGATGCGCCCACCGTCTTCTAACACACCGTCTGGCCGACGTGGTTGTGGCTCCGCACTCCGGGTTGAGATCAGGGCCGCAGGGGCAGGTCCTGAGGAGGGTCCTGAAAACCCGACTTCACCGACAGAGAAAACTGAGCAAGAGGGAAGAGTTGACATTTGTGAAGTGTCTCTCGTGGTAACGGGTGAGTTCCCGCCTTGTCTTCCCTGTGAGCCAGACTCTTCCCCACAGCTGGCGGCTTCCATGAAAAGACACGGTTGGTTCCCTTCTCTGTGGTTCTCGTCTTCAGCACCCAGCCCAGCGTAACGCGGCCGTGAGCACCCCGAGCTGGTCCGGGCGGGCAGCCCCCTAGCTGCGGCCGAGGCAGCCCTGGGCAGGTGGGGGCAGCACGGGGCCCAGCCCTGCGGCCAGGACCTCGGGACGGGCGAGCGCCTCCCCCCACGTCTCTGAGCGTTCTCCCAGCCGGCATCCCTTAGAGAGAGCCCGCTGCTAGCTCAGATCTCCGCACCGTGTTCTGACACCTGCCGTCCTTTTGGGAGAGCCACGTGCGGGTGCCCATCCAGGCGGTGCCACCTCACACCTCGCCCTCGCCCCCCACCCGCCCCCACCTGGTTCTGAACCATCCGGTGACGTTTCTGAATCCCTTCCACAGTTCCAGAGTTGGTTGAGTTTTGACGAAACGTTCCTTCTTTTTCTACAACATCTTAGGTTCCTCTGAGAAATTGTTCTGTAGTCGTTTTTCAGTAAAGATCAAATTTAAATAATTAAAACATAACGTATTTGCTTGGATAGTTTTTGTTCCACTGGCTTGTTTGCTAAATCTTACCCCAAAGCCCTTTACCAAATCCTCTAAATTGGAGCTGCAGGTAAACGATAGGAAACCCAGTTATGCTTGAATTTCAGATCCAGGAGGAATCCTCTTTCTAGAACAAATATGTCCCAAATATGCACGGGGAGGCATACGCTTTTAAAGTGCTGTTGATCTGAAAATCCTATTTAACCAAGCGTCCTGGATTGCTCTTTGCTCGTCCCGGCCCCCCAACCCTAGACCCAGACGTCCGTTGTGTCCTCACAGCCACCACATCACAAGTGCTGGGTTTTCTTGGACGTACCAGGACTGGCTTCCCATCCCCCTGGTCTCCTGGGGGCGCCTCGCCCTGCAAGTTGCTGCCTCACACGGTTGGTCCTTCAGGAGCCATGAGCCCTCCCGGGGCAGCTATGAGGGCCCCTGTCGTGTGGCGGCGGGCCTCGGGCCTCCGAAGGAGCAGGGGTCCGGCGGGCCCCCCACCCCGGCCGGAGCGCCTATCCCTCCTGCACCTGCTCCATGACACCAGCTGTGCAGAGAAAGGCCACTCGGCCCCTCGGCAGGGCACGCGCTCTGTCATCACCTGGACTCTGGTCCCTCCTCGCTCTGTGGTTTTGCACACGCACGCTGCGATTCTTAATTGAGTGGCCAGGATTGTGGGTAGGCAGTAAGAGGAGGACCTCCGTGTCCTGGTGCATGAACAAAGTCTCCCCCACACCAGGAATGCCTTTTGCTTCTAGGATATTAGTGTGTCTCCCCCACGAGACCGAGGGCAGCCAGCTCAGTGTTTCCCGTGGGGCCGTGTGCAGGAAGTGATCTTCCTGATGTGTCATCAGGAAGTGAAAGCTGCTTTAAAAGAAAAAGTCCTAGGTTCTCGACCCTGGAAGGTTCTTCCCTGGAGGAAAGCCTCTCTGCTTAAGTGAACTTCCCTTGGAGAGCGGGGGCAGCACGGGGCCCCAGGGACGGAGCTCGGGGCTGGCTGTGTGGCAGGTGCCACGAGATGGCGGCGTGCCCCTGCCTCCCTGGGATTCCTGCGTGGTCCGTGACCTCCCCGCGCCGCCTGCCCCTGCCTCCTTACAGGACAGTGCCAGCGGGCAGTACCGTGTGCTGGAATGTTCCTAGGGAGGGACAAAGAACCGACAAGCTCAGAAGCCAACCTCAGGGCATGAACGGACCGATGGGCCTCCGGGTGGCATCCCCAGGAGGGCCGCGCGTTGCCCTCAGCCCTTCCGGTCAGCCCTGAGGAAGTACTAGAGCACCCCAAGATAATGTCTAAGTGATGAGGTCCTAACTGAGTAAACGTGTGTGACGTAGTCACCCTCTTAGCGTCTTCGGGCATGTAAGGTCCATCCACCGTGGGGCGGCCGCCTCGCCACCATCCCCACGAACCGAAACTCTGTCCCCAGCAAAACTAGCGCCCTGGCCTCCTTCCTGCCCTTGTGGCCCTGACGGCCCCAGGTGCCTAAGTGGGCCGTATGGCGCCTTCCTTCTGCGCCCGGCTTGTTCTCCTGAGCAGAGTTCTGTGGGCGTGCGCGCCAGGGCTGGCCCCGGGAAGGAGGCGGACAGTGGCGGCCACGAGCAAAGGGAACTTAGATACAGGGCTTGTCTTGGGTGGGAGCAGAGGGTGGGGCCCTGCACCACCCACCAGGCTATCGTACACAGGGCCCGGGCAGGCTCCAGCACGTCTACACCACATTCCAAGGACGGGGGCCGGGAGGAGCCTCCGAATGGCCAGGCCCGGCTCACAGGTCCACCAGGGCTCACAACTGTTTGAGCCCATCCCCCTCCGGGTTCATACACGTCGTAGCGTGTCGGGGTCGGGCTGCGGGGATGGGCCGCGTTCTGCTTGGGCTGCGCCCACCTCTGCTGCGGTGAACGATGCTGCTGTGGACGGCACCCAGCTCTCTCCTCCAGATCTGCTTTCAGAGTCTCGAGGCATGCGCACCCAGACATGCGGCGACTGGGCCGTATGCTCGCCCCATGTTGACCTTGAGGACCCCCTGTACGGCGTCCGGGGCAGCTGCACCCGGGCGCAAGGCTCCCATCTCCACGTCCTCACCGACACCCGTTGTTTCCATTCCCTGGTAGCAGCTGTCCTAGCGGGGCTGCGGTGGTTCTCACCGTGCTGGATTGGCGTTTCCTTGATGACTGCTGATACCGAGCGTCTGCTCATGTGCTTATCGGCCTCTTACAAAGAAATGTCTAGTCAAGCCTTTTGCCCATTTTTAATCAAATTGTTTTTAGAGTGGTGGGTGTTCTGTGTTCTGGGTATTAGGCCCTTCTTGGATGTGTGACTTCCAGATGTTTTCTTCCATCCCATGAATTGCTTTTTCATCTGTTGACTTCATTCCTGGCACAGTCTTTAATTTTGGTGTGGTCCAGTTGATCTGTCTTTTGCTGCCGAGCTGAGATTCTATTTTTTAATCAAATTTGAGGTTGTGAAGCTTTTCTCCTATATTTTCTCATAACGTTTTTGTACTTTCAACTTTTACATTGTTTTTTATCCCTTTTGTTTAATGATTTTAAATGGTATTTTAATTTTAATTATTGTTTTTCAAGTAGGCTCCGTGGTAGGCTTGGAGCCCAATGTGGGGTTTGAACTCATGGCCCTGAGATCAAGACCTGGGCTGAGGTCAAGAGTCAGACGCTAACCGACTGAGCACCCGGCACCCCTAGGTGGTATTTTTAAAAGGCAGGGGCTGTATTTTTTTTTTAAATAATGATTTCATAAAGACAGAAGAGGTTTGGAGATGTTCCTCCTTAGAAGCTAAAGAGATGTGACAACCGAGTGCAAACCCTGGCGCTCAGCAGGCAGGACGTGAGGGGGTAGTGGTCAGGCTGTCGTCGGGGCAGCGGACAAGTGGAGGAGGAGCGCGGATGAAGCGGCCGGGCCAGCGCTGGACCGCCCGGTGTCGCCGTGCCCCGAGCATGTGGAGGACTGAGGGGGCAGGACGTACACCATCCCGCCGGCGCTCGGAGCGTGTGAGCAGGACCCCGCACAGGCGAGGAGGCAGACAGAGCAAGACATTAGCAGGTGCATCTTACGGAAGGTGAACGTGTTCTTCGTACTCTCCATTCTTGCGAGTCTCCTGCGATGTTGACACGACCTTCAGGGAAACTTTCGGAGGAACGATGCGCAGGACGTATCGAGTCCACACATGGCTTGGAGTGGGAGGGCGAGAGCGTCTTGAGGACCGCTGGCGCGGAGCAGACTGCAGAACGCCCCGGGGACGCTCCGCAGGGCCCTGCCGACTCCAGCCGTGTGTCCCCCAACAGGACGTTGCCACCCGCAGCTCATGTCCCTGTCGCAGGCCCGCAGGCTGGGGTGTGAGGCCGCCCAGGCAGCAGGAGGGAGGCGTCCGTGGAGCACATGCCCTGGACGGGACCGGACCAGAAGGGCTTCACTCAGTGCTCCAGGTCCCCCGACTCCAGCCCACGGAGCAACTCACCCGTCCCCTCGAGGCTGTCAGGCCGCCGCCCAGCTCCCCGGGGACCCAGAGGGGCCTCCCCAGAAGCCGAGGACGTGAGACAAAGGATAGACTCGAGTTGACAGTGCTGACTCGGCCCATGGCTGCGGCGGCGGCCCTCCCACCCCACACCCCATGTCGGTGTCCTGACGCGCCCGCGTTGCGCTGTCGGGGCTCGCGAATCTGAAGCCGTCCTCAGAGTAATGCTGTCGGTTACGAGAGAAAGCCCGGAGGTCTGAAGGAAGGGGTTCGCGGGGCCTGGCCCACAGCCGCGGCCGGGTGGCCCCTGGACGCAACAGGAAGAAAAGGACTGCGGGCTCCTTCCCACCCGAGGAAAGGCGAGAAAACCCACTCCTCAGGATCCGGAGGGCGGATGTCGGGGCAAGGGCACCTGAGGCCAGTAGTGTTCCAGGGCATTTCCTTGGACGGGGTGGTGGTAGGTGAGCTCGCTCCCCTTTCTGCCTGCTCGTTTTGGGGGGATCTCTCCTGGTTTAGGGCTCCCAGGACACTGGCCGCTGCAGGCTTTGGGGGCTGCCCGCGTGTCACCCGCAGCTGCGACAGGGGCATCTCCCTCCCCAGCAGCGGGGCTTGGTGCCATCTGTGGCTCTGCGCCTGCTCGGGATGTGACCGTGATGTCCCTACGTGTCAGCTTTCCTCGGGCCTCTCCCCACCGCCTGACGCGCTTCGCCAGCCGCACAGGACACGGGGCCGCGGAGGAGATGGCAGTGCGGCGCCTGCGGCAGCGACCACCCCCATCTCTAGGGATTTCTGCTCCGTCTTCTGGAACTTCAGAAACGTATGCGGATGCGCTTACTGCGTTGCGTTCAGTCCTTCAGATCCTTCAGACTATCTCGGAAGAAGATGCCGTTCAGACGTTTAAGTGAAAGACCCGCCGGGTTGTAGAGGCGCGTCCGTGACACGCAGGGCCGCCCCTTCACACGGCGACCACTCAGGGTCCTGTCTCGTGTACTGACGGTGGCACCGGCGCTGCGTCTGCTGTAGCAGAGCGGCTAGTGGGGGCCGAGGTGCCAGTGGTGCCCCCCCATCCAGGCCACGGGCGCCCACGGGGTGGCCAGGTCCCTCCAGGACGCACCTGCATTGGGTTTGTGATCCATGATCCTGAGTGTCAGCTCCTGGTGGCATCTGTGGCACATGCCATCCCTGGAGCACATGGTGCACCAGCGGGAGGCGGCCGGCTGTGTGGGGGGACATCGGCAAGCCGGTGTGGCCCAGGAGGGAAGGCGCTCCTCACTCCTCTCCCCCAGGCGAGAGCCTGTCCCGCGAGGCCGGGACCCTTTACAGACGGGCCTCTTGCTGCCACGACCCCGTGTCTGCAGCCCCAGGCATCACCTGGCAGCTGGCGAGGGTGGGGCCAGGACAGAGCGCGGGGTAGGGGTCAGAGGAGGAGTCACACTTCCACGCTTCCGTTCTTCCTTGCTGTCTTTTTTTTTTGTTTTTTTAAGATTTTATTTATTCATGAGAGACCTAGAAAGAGGGAGAGAGAGAGACGCAGGCTCCACGGAGGGAGTCCAATGCACGACTCGATCTCGGGACTCCGGGGTCACACCCTGAGCCGAAGGCAGGTGCTCAACCACTGAGTCCCCCAGGGATCCCCTGTGTCTCCTATTTTCTAGCAAAAACACTTGAAGTGTAGGCAGCAACCTCGGTAGAAAAACATGTTTTCGGATGTCCCGGGTTTGTGCTTGAGTTTCGAGGCGTCCGAGCCGGGCAGGGCCCTGGCAGCCAGCTGCGCAGCAAGGTCAGAGGGTGAGCGGAGCGAGGGCGTGGGAAGGGGTCTCGCTGCCCCTGGAGCCGGCTGGGTGGCCGTGGCCCCAAGGAAGCCAGACACAGGGCGGAAGATCCATGTCCCGGGCCCACAGGGTTCATCGGCCCCCGCGTGCGCTGCGCTACCTGCGTCCTGACGCCACCTCCGTGCCCTTGGAGGACAGGACCGCTTCCACCGCTTCCGAGCCCGCCCTCCAGCAGGAGCCCGTGCCAGCTGCACCCGGGGCATGTGGTCCCCCGCCGCAGCCTCTTAGGCCAGGATAGGGGCACCTTGGCGGTCAGGGCCTCCCGCCCTGATGGGGCCCAGCCTGGGAAGGTCAGAGGCCGAGCGGGGCCTTCCGCCTCCGTGCTGCCCTCCCAGCGCACGCCGTGTCACTTCCACGTGTGCACAGTCCTGCATGTGCCGCGTACCCCAGCTCTTTCAGGAGACAGCTTTGCCTGTTTCTTCAAGGAGGCTTTGGTTTGGTTTTCTCCACCTGACCCTCTGGATGTTTATCGTTTCTGGGGATGAAGGGCCGATCTCCTGTGGCGTTTGCCCCCAGGACCCGTCAGGTTTCCTGCAGGACCAGGCCACCCGTATTGGCCTCGTGGCCCCGGCTTTGTCCGTCTCTAGCAAACTGCCAACATCCAGAAGCCCAGGCGGGCGCCGGCCACAAGTGTGTCCACGGAGCCGCTGTTGGGACGAGCTCACGGTCCGCCTCCTGGCCGCGCGGCCACAGCAGTGCTCACTCGCACACCGCGTGTCTGAATGTGCAGAACGTGTGCGGCGACGAGGCAGGGGCCGCGGGAGCCATCCGTCCAGCCCACTGGTCCTCAGAGGCCTCGCCCACACAATTCTGCGCCACGCACCCGGCACTTTATCTGCGGAGGTCAACACCACGAAGCCTCGGGCGTGTCCTAGACCAGCCCTATGCCGCTCAGATCTGGGCTGTTTTCCTGACGAGCCTCATCTCCTGCCGTCGGCACCGAGGTCTTCCCCACGGCCGCCCCAGGGATCCTCGCAGTTACCGACCGTCCAGTCCAAACTTGGAGTAGAAAGTTCTTGCACATCTGGCTCCATCCCTAGGCCTGCTGAAGACCAGGCGTCGGCCCTGTTCCTGCCTCCACCCCCAGGTTCACCCCGGGCCTCCATTCGCGTGCCCAGAGCCGCCCTCTGGTGCCCACTGCGCCTCTCCCCTGCCCCTTCCGTCTTTGGAGCATTTGCTCCTCGGCAGGAGGACCGCTGCGATCGTGCAGAGGGAGGCTCGAGCGTGCTGAGCTTCACCTATCCACAGGCTCGAGACGTGGCCCCTGGCGTCCCTGACCCCCCCTCCGTACTGTCCTAGCCCTTTCTCATGCTTCATTCTCTTTAAATAAAAACTGCCTTTTAGATGGACAGCGTCACAGTCTGGTGGCAGTTCGGCAGATACGCAAAACCAGGTGTTTGAGACAGCTGGGAAGGATTTAGTCAGCTCTGGTTGTGACCACACCAGTGTCATCTGCAGTTCTTTTTTGTCTTTTTTTAAGATTGTATTTATTTATTTGACAGAGAGCAGGGGGAGGGGCAGAGGGAGCAGCAGGCTCCATGCGGGGAGCCCGATGTGGACTCTATCCCAGGACCCCGGGATCACGCCCTGGGCTGAAGGCAGGCGCTGAGCCCCCCTGGGGCCCCCATCCGCGGTTCTTAAGATTAAATCACCATTAAGTATTTTTCCTAACGGAAAATACTTCTTAACAGAAAAAAGTCTTTTCTGAAAGGTTTGCCGTCTGAATTGGCTGAGACGGGGTCTCTTGGGCCTCAGATGCACCCAGGCCAGGAGGTGGATTCCCTGCTGCCACAGCCCCGGGCCTGCAAGCTGCGAGCGCTCCAGACCTCCACCCCGGGCCTCCCTCCTGGCCTCCCTCCTGGCCTCTGCAAGTGCCGAGTGGAGGTCTGGTGACTCCGGACGTGGAGTCGCTTCCCCGGTGCTGTGCAGGCTGAGTGGACGTCGCCTCTGTGCCTGCGGCCTGACGCGTGTCTCCATCTCCCTGACGGAGCATAGCTGCTCCCTGCTGCTGGACCCCCTTTTCTTTGACTTCTAAATGTCTATGGGTTGGACAGTGTTCACCGGCAGATGTAACATCCCTAGCAACTGCCCAGCCCGGTGTTGACCAGGCGCTGAAGACAGAGGAAGGACACCATGGGCTGGAAAACCCACCTGAGTCATACCTTCTCTTTTGTGTTGCAGGGTCCGCTTGGTGGAAAGAGGCTCTCCTCATAGCTTGCCCCTGATGGAATCGGGAAAAGTAGGTATTGAGGGAAGAAAGCTATATTTCTGCATAAGGCTCCATCTCTGCATGTGGGCTTTGACTTTTTAAGAAATGTATAGAATATTTTCTCCAAAAAGTTTTCTCAAGTGTAATAATATATCAGGATGAGATTTGGCACGAGTACAGAAACTCAAAACAGTGTTTGAAACAGTTTAGATTTTTTCTTTCACATTAAAGAATTCCCAAACACCCCAGAGGCCCTGCCGTGTTGCGCTGTGCACGGATTCCACCCCCAAGGCTGCCTCCGGGTCAGAGGTGGCTGCTCCAGCTCTGGCCATCACTCCCACATCCCAGCAGCAGGAGACACAGGAAGAGGCAACGACAGGTGCAGACCTCAGGGACAGCTCCGAGGCTGCCTTAGACACACTCAGTACCGCTGGCCAGAATTAGGGCCCACGGTCACACCGGCCGAAAGGAAGGTTGGAAACACAGTGGTTCTCATGTCTGCGGGCTTCACTAAAAGCCCAGGTACCGGCTGCCGGGACAGCAGACGAAGAGGAGGGTGATCAGGGACAAAGTGTGCCGAGGGCAGGCTTTACCCAAGTTAGGGGGGCAGGACATAGATTTACACCTCAGCGGAGGCTCCTCTCCCTGAGTTTGGCTCCGGTTGTCCTCTTTGTCCTCCACTGGACGTGATGCTCCTCTGGACCTTTTATCACCTGTGTCTCCATGAGCAACAGCCAGTGTTCTTGGTACCAGGTTGGTACCCGTCTGATGGCAGGACACCAGCTGTTGGCGAGACGCAGCGACCAGAGCCAGCACGTCACGCTTCAGACTCCAGGGACAGCCCAGGAGTTCCTACCAGCAGCGTTTTGCCAAATCTCAACCCCATGACATCCGATTAGCAGAACCGACATGAGCTGTGTCCTAAATTTGCAGAACCAGCTTTTGCCGCCACATGTGCATGTGCTGTTGGTGACGTTCAGAATGTTTCCAAGCAAACATCCACTAAGGAGATGTTGCTGTGAACACAATAATAAAAGACCCTGGTGTGCGGGGAACCTGGAGGGCGTTTCTGGGAGGAGAGGGGAGCTGGACAGGCCTCCGAGTTGGAGGACACACTGCAGGCCGGGACCACTAGCCCTCCCTCGCTCCCGCCACGTCCTGGCGGGACGTGTGCCGCGCACACCTTAGCCCTGAGTGCACGCACAGCTCTGGAAATGTGATCCGTGATTTCCTTAATTCACTGCCTTCCTTCCACGGCAGTGTTAAACGTAATTGGAAAATTAATACAAATATCTGAAAATTCCTATTTTGTAAGCATCAAGCTGAGTTACGTTATTTATCCTGTTTTCATTCAGATCCCTCATTTTGGGATCATGTCAACATGAGCTCTATCACCGTAGTAATTACAAGAAGATGCAACGTGTCACGTCGTAGTTCTGTCATGCTGTGCTGTGTGTAATTTTGATTTAAAGCCATACTACCTCCTAAACAATTTTAGGAAAGAAGTAGGCATACGGCGTGAGGGCAGGATCGGGTGGACGGTTGTGGAGCAGGTTTGTTCACTGACCACAACATTCTTTCCACATAGATACTTCCAGGGGTTCGGATCATAATTGCCAACCCAGAAACAAAAGGACCCCTGGGTGACTCCCACCTGGGAGAGGTGAGTGACAGGGCACCCCCCAGGAGAGGGGACTGACCGGGCGCCCCCTGGGAGAGGGGAGTGACGGGGCACCCCCGAGTGAAGGGAGTGATGGGGTGCCCCTCACGGAGAAGCTAGATGTGGAGCATCCACCTGGATGAAATGTGGGGTGCTGCCTGTGAGGGGAGTAGGGGGTGTCCTCAGAGGTGGAGCCCCTAGACCACACTTCCTGTCCTGGGGACACCAGTAGCTGGCTCCTGCGCCCCTCTCCGAGTGCGTCCCCATGAGCTGTGGGGCTCGGGAGCAGGTGCGACCCCATCTGGGACCCTAAGGGGCTGGTGAGCTGAGCAAGCAGCCTAGGAAACGGCAGGTGTGGGAAAGTCAGTGGGGCGTTGACCCTTTGGCTTGTTCGTACTTCATACTTTGGGAGGAGAGAGCCGCCTGGCCGCCCCCTGCGCCGCCCTCTGCTGCTGGCTGCGTGTGGCTGGAGGAGACATGTCCTCATCCCACTGCCCCCCCCATACCCCCCCCACACACACAGAGGACATCCGGACAGGTGTCGACACACCAGCTGTGGGGTCCTCTACCCCCCTCCCCCGCTGTGTGCACACCTGCTCTCGGCTGACTGCTCATCACAGACCCCACTGCCCCACACACAGCCTCAACCCGGTGCCCGTGGGGGGGGGGGGGGGCAGAGGCTACACGGACTGTTCCATGACCTCACGTGATACAGTAAGGCCGCCCTCGTGCAGCTAAAATGCACAGCCTGCCGCCAGCCCCGGAGCCCGAGAGCAGCCGCGTGTGTCACACCCGGTGAACAGACAGCCGTGCTGTGCCATGGCCCGGCTCGCCGCCCCCCCCTTCCTTCCCGGGCTGTTGCTGGATCCTTCATGGGGATCCCAGCTGCATGTAACGATCAGAACCCAGGTGATAGAATCCCGTACGGGTCCTAGGTAGGAATTTTCTTGGCGTGTAGTGGCCGGTGTGAGCTCGGGGAGGACGGCGGTGCCGGCACCGGGCCAGGGTCCTCCAGCGCTGGGCTCGCAGCGGGCTCCGGCCGGGCGCCACCACCCAGCGCGCTCGTTTTCTGAGCGGGCATGTGTCCTAATGAGACCAGACGTTCGAGGGCACGGGGCGGCGCTTCGGTCTCTGCTCTAGGGTTTGGTTCATTCCACGGGGATCGGCGCGGTGGCCGCGTGTGCCCGCGGTGCCCGGGGCCATGGGGACTCTGGCGAGGCAGATGGTCTCTCACTTCAGGAACTTGCCCGTTTTTCAGTGTAAATAATGAAAACAGGCGCAGACGTCTTCGCTGTGAATGCCGTGTAGCTTGGAAGAGCTGGCCCCGTTCCCCCTGGGCTTGCAGACTCGGGGTGTCCCGGAGTCGCTCCCCTCCTTCCCCGCTTGCCCCAGTGTCACACACTCAGGGTCTCGAATCCCCGTGTCTGCGGTTACGGGCCTTTCCCGCTCGGCCGTCCGGGTGTGTGCTGGGTTTTCCGTTCTGCGGATCCTTCGCGAGCCGGAGCAGGGATGGGGGCGGGGGCGGGGGGCGAGGATCCGCAGCCGACCGCCCCGAGCCGCCAGCCCCCGGGGACGCAGGACCCAGAGGCCAGGACCCGAGCCGCCACCGAGAGTCAGGGGCCCCGGCGGCCGAGCCGCGCAGGCGCCGGACTCCCTGGAAGTAGGCAAACCGTGCGAAAGGGGAAAACAGGCTGTAAAGCTTTTAAACATTTTTCCAAATTGCTTTTTAGAAACAATTGTATTTGAGTAAGTCCGAGCAAGCTAGCGCAAGTCGGCTGCTCTAAGTGCCCCGGGGGGGGGCGGGGGGGGCGGCCCCTGGCCCCCGGCCCCCGGCCCTTGGCCCCTCCCGCGGCCTCACCGCCCCGCGGCTTCCCGGGCAGATCTGGGTCCACAGCGCCCACAACGCCAGCGGCTACTTCACCATCTACGGAGACGAGTCCCTGCAGTCAGACCACTTCAGCTCCAGGTTGAGTTTCGGAGACACGCAGACCGTGTGGGCGCGGACGGGCTACCTGGGCTTCCTGCGGAGGACGGAGCTCACGGACGCCAACGGAGGTGGGCGGGGCGCGGGGGAGGGGCGGGGCCCGGAGGTGGGCGAGGCGGGGGCTCCTGGGGCGGGGGCGGGGCCCGGAGGTGGGGGCGGGACCCAGTGGTGCTCTGCTGCACCTACACCTGCTGCTGCACCTGCTGCTGCACCTGCTGCTGCACAGCGGCCCCGGGCAGCGCGGCGCGGGGAGGACGGTGTGAGTCCCGCAAGCTGACGCCAGGTGCCGCCGCTCCGCGTTCCCAGGGGGCCGCGCGCCCCAAGGCCGGACCCCGCCCCACTCCGCGCGTCGCGCCTCGCGCCTGCCTCCGGGAGGAAGGGGGGCAGCAGGGCGCTCGGGCCGGAGCTGGGGCACCTCTCCCCACGAGGGGCCAGGGCGGCAGGAGAGCTGGAGCCGGGGAGGCGGGGCTCAGCTCCGGGGGCCTGCCCCGCCGACCCCGGGGCTCGGTGCCCGGGAGGCTCCTGACACCTGCCGCGGGAGCTGCGGGAGCCTGGCCGCGTTGCCCTAGACGTGGTCTCACGTGTACGACGTGGGGAAACCGTGGGCTCCCGGGGGTGCTCTCGGGGGGGAGGGGGTTCTGCGGGCGGGGCCGCGCTGCGGCAGGTTCCTCACCCCGCGGGCCCCGAGGCGGGAGAGCCCAGGAGCGGCCAGGAGCCGACCAGGAGCTGTGCCCTGCCCGCGCCCTGGGTCGGGCGGCGTCCGTGCCTGTCCCCGACGGGCCTGCGCCCCGGGGGTCGGGCGGCGTCTCGAACCCCTCCCCAGCCCGTCCTTCCCCAGGAGGTGGGAGCTCGCGTGACGTCAGAGGCGACGGGGTGGCGCGGGCCGTGCTGCGCCCCGGCCTGCGGCTCCGGGAGGGCGCCCGGGCCCGGGAAGCTCTCTCCCCCGCGCGCCGACGTGGGCAGGGGTGCTGCGGGCGGCGGCGTCCCCCTCCGGCCACTTCCCGCAGCCCCGGGCTGCGCAGCGCCCCGAACAAAGGACCCAGCAGCTCGCACCCAGCAGGCCGCACCCGGCGGCCTGCACCCACCTGCCCGCACCCACCAGTCTCTCCTGGCGTCAGGTCGCTCACTTGGGAGTTTGAATCTTTGTTGCTAACAAGCGGCGTGAGCGCCGTTGTGGTGAGGTTCATGCTCTCTGTTTCCCTCGCAGAGCGCCACGATGCCCTGTACGTGGTGGGCGCCCTAGACGAAGCGATGGAGCTGCGCGGGATGAGGTACCACCCGATAGACATTGAGACCTCAGTCATCAGAGCCCACAAGAGCGTCACGGAATGGTGAGCGGGCGTGGGGACAGCCCCGTGCAGGGGAGTCTCCGCCGTGACCCGGGCCTTGGCAGTCGGGAGGGGCGCCGGCGCTGTAACGGCCCGCCTCGGGAGAGCGAGGCCCGCCAGGCCTGTCCTGCCTTGCGGTGCATGGCCTCTGGGCGCAGGAGGGAGAGGAGGGCAGGGAGGCGGCAGCGACTGAGTCACGCAGGGAAGCTCAAGGGTTGGAGAGAAGACTTGCAGCAAGTGGTGCTGGCACAGACGAGGGCCCGCGGGGACCCGGGGATGTCGCCCCTCGCGGCCCGCCAGATGGGTGCCGCCCTGGGGCCAGGAGGCATACTGGAAGAGCGACGGGGCCCCACAGCACGAGAGGTCAGCTTGCTGGTACGCTTGGTCCCAAAGCGGCAGAGACCTGACGCAGCTGCTCCCCAAGTCCAGGCAGGGACCCCCAGGCAGGCACCTTCCAGAATCCCTCGGGAGCAGCTCTCCGGGCGCAGGCAGACCCAGGACCGGTCACTGCCCCTTGGGAGCCGATGGCTGCAGGAGAGTTTGCGTCCCCACACTCGGCCCTGTGCTCCCGACTTGGCTGCATCCGTCCTCCCCCCAGAGCTGCTGAAGCTGCCCGGCCGCTAGAGGGTGGACAGGAGCCAGGACATCCAGATGTGGCACAGGGCTGCTTCGGTTACCCATAACTAGCCATCCGTACCGATGACAGCCTTCCATGTCTGTATTTTTAAGAAAACAATTTAGAGTCATTTGTACTGCTTTTTTCAAGCACTTTCCATCTGGTTGCAAATGCCGTTTCAACCTTAAAGGTCTGTGGCAGGGGGTCCTGTGGCACCTCGTGGGGTTTTGTTGTAAGCACTGCTGTTGCCACCTGCCACGGGGCCTCACACTCACCTGTGCTCACATGAGCACCGATTATCAGCTTCTGCTGGGCTCTAGTGGGTTGGAAACCTCCCTCTGCTCTCTCCTCGCCCGGCCTGTGTTCCTCCAACCCGGCACCGAGCCAGAAGGCAGACACTCACGTCGCTCGACGTGGCTGTTGTCACAGTGGCGTTGTCCAGCCGACCGAATCTGTCCCTTCCCCTTCCTTGGACATCGGTGGCCCTGGGGAAGTGATGCTCATCCAGCCCAGAGCTTCCCAGCAAACCCCCTCCATCAAATACAGAAATCCAACTCCGTGCCTCCTACTGTGTCATCCGTGTCAAATGCTGCCATAAGATTTTACCCAGGCGGCTAATCTGTGACATCACAGAGCCCATGGGGCCCACATGTGGGCTTTGCAGAGCGATTATTATAGCGTCCTAAAGAACCTGTCACGGCACAACTCGGAGACAGACCGTGGCAGAGCTGTTGGCCTAGGCACACGCTAGTCACAGCGACTCCAGAAGTAGAGTCACCTGGTGAACACAGTCTCCGGTATTTCCCTTCCACGTTATGGGTACGTTGCTCATACTAAACAAGATGCGCCTTTGTGTTTTCTGAGCAGACGTACCCTGTGGTTACAGGAGTGAGTTTCCCGACTCCTTGCTGCCCCACATCCCCTTCTGTGTGGCTGGCGGGAGGATGCTGTGGGCCCTGGAGCCCACCCACCGCCTCCCCCTACGCCCAGGACCCTCTGACCCACTCCCCTGCTGACCTCAGTCTGTCCAGGCCCCTAACGACCCCTGTTTAAAGACTGACCTTATAAAGTGCAGGTGGCTTAGTGTATAAAGCACCAAGCTTCAGCTTCCACGGATTGGCCAGAGCAGATGCTCCAGGCGACTCTCCTCCGAAAGATCCCAAATAAAATGCTTGTGGATGAATCCCCGCTGCTCTGGAGGGCCTTCTCCTCACATGGGTCACCGCTTGCTCGTGGCACTCATTCCAGACACAGTCCTTCCGGCAGTAGCCCGTGTCTGCCCCGTGTGTGCAGCAGATCGCCGGCTTGTCCCCTCTGACTAGGACCCGCGGTCAGCCAGGCACAGAGTGGGTGGCTCCGCACGTGTCTCCTCCTCCCTCCACGTCCACATCCCTCCACTGCTGTGGCGCGAGGGAGGTCAGGACCAGCCCCAAAGGCCCCGATGCCATCCAGCCTCTGCCAGCCCAACTGACCAAGGCCGAGGGCAGGACCCAGGCGGCACCGCAGGGATCTCGCGCTCACAGGGTGGCCGCCGTGCAGTGCCCTTCCAGCGTGTGGGCACCAGCGACAGCTGGGAGCAGAGGGCAGGGGAGGCCGGGTGCGGATGGCGTGTGCGCCCCGAGAGCACGCTAGCGACAGGACCGCGCAGCGGCTTAGTGAGCTGGAGGCCCCAGGCTCACCGACCAGCACTGCGCAGGCAGATCAGGAAAGAACCAGATGGTACCTGTTGAAGAGAAAACAAAATTGTTAAACAAAAGTCCCTCGGTATAGTGATAATTTTTTCTCTCTTCCAGCGCCGTGTTCACTTGGACAAATTTGTTGGTGGTGGTGGTGGAGCTGGACGGGTCAGAGCAGGAAGCCTTGGACCTCGTCCCCTTGGTGACCAACGTGGTCCTGGAGGAGCATTACCTGGTGGTGGGGGTTGTGGTCGTGGTGGACATAGGCGTCATCCCCATCAACTCCCGGGGGGAGAAGCAGCGCATGCACCTGCGAGATGGGTTTTTGGCAGACCAGCTGGACCCCATCTATGTGGCCTACAACATGTAGTCTTGTCTCTGGCTCCCGTAGACTTTTCTAGGAAAGTAAACGTTTTTCTCAGTGTCACTAAAGTTTGCAGACATGAGGGCAACATTCACCGGAACGGAGCCTCTGTTCTCGCGGCGGTGAGACTTTCCACAGCGGTCCCGATTGGCATGGGGGTGAAATGTGAAATGTGAATTTACCACTGAAGTTTGCTCAGAAGGACTTTGGATTACTGCCTTCAGTTTGTTGGAAAAACCCATTTCAAAAACTTTTTTTTTTTTTTTAATTATTGGATAAGAAGTGCTTTCTTCGTAAATGTGGTATTTTGTTAAAGCCAAAATAGCAATTAAAAAAATATTCTGCCCTCCAGATGGGTTCTTTTAAACAATTTATGTAGTGTGACAAAGAATTGTTTTCTCTGTTTAATGTGTCATGAAATCTTAATGACATGGATCTTGTTACTAATTTAAGCCATTGCTAGATCTCATCCTTTTAGGGAAGTTTGTTGAGGTACGAGAAAACCTTCCAAATAGCACCTTCCAATTAGAGTTTAGCAGCTTTCTTTGTCAGAAACGTGCTGGAGAAACAAAGGCTGACATACGGCCTTTGAAGTTAGCATAGAATGAGAAGAAATTATAAATAAGGTGTATTTCGGCAACTATCTTGCAGATATCTTTGTACTAAACTAAAAAGATAAAATAAGTTAACTTCTTCATATGTAATTATGTACAAAACGTTTAATTTATTTTGATCTCTTTAGAAGTATAAAAGAGAAAAAACATTCAAGAACATTAAAGTCTTGTAATGTTTGCTAATATAAAAAAGTGTTGTATTATCTTGCGTGGATAGTATCACAACAAATATATATATATGAAATATAAATTCACTAATGAACAAAGGAGATTTTAAAGTTTAAAATGCAGAACCTGTCACTTGCATGGTGTCCCCTCCACTGTACTGTAGATAAAGACAGATTCTCTCACACCCACTTTGTGATGTGAGCAGTCCCAGATCGCCGGTGCCCGGTCTAAATGTTTCTTCTAGAACCAGAGACCAGCAAGTGAAATTATCACCATCTCCGAGATGGGGAAGGAATGTGAGGCTACATGTGCACTATGTTCCCTTGGCTGCGGGGCAACGAGGGACGGTCGGCGCCGGCGCGTGCCCACTGCGCTGAGCAGGCATTAGGGAAGGCAGGTGGCAAGGAGCGCTGTCCTCTTAGCTGCAGGAATTCCTTGTTCTTATAATTTTTGTTAGCGTCCCCCGTTCCGGTCCTTGGTATGGAAAGGAATGCTCTTCTGTGGTCGTTTGTGCCGGGTCGTGCGGATTCCCCTCCGACGGCCGCTGTGTGGAGTGGACAGACTGTCCAGAACAGCTTTAAGGGAAAAGACTCCCGTGGAGACCGTCACCCTGGCCAGTGCTCTGGGCTCCCCAGCCTGGCGAGAGCGGGACCCGGGGACCCGCAGGAGCGGCCCCAGGACTCCCCACAGAGCCACCGGCTGGAGCAAGAGAACCTCCCAGCTGCCTTCACTTCCCACCTGTGGATAACACGTGTCTGATTTCCGTCTCTCGCTGCTGCGGCCGCCCCACACGCCTTCCAGTTTCCACGTCTCCTCCGTACACTCCTCGATCCGATTGGCCCATCTGTGTCCAGCCAAGAAGAGGTGTTTGCTGCCCGGGCGGGATTGATGCCGTAACTGCCCCACCATGACCCTGCCGTGGCTCTCGTTGCTAGAAATGCATGACCAAGATCGTTGCTGGGCAAACTTTAGAGTCTCTTTTCATTACGTTGTAGGCGATGTCTTCACCTGCCTTTGCTGTATGCGCCAGCAGTAAGCCCTTTGCTAAAAGAGAGTTTTGTTTGACTTCCGAGATCCAAGGCTAATTGTTTTTTAAAAATTTTAAGTGTCATTTCTTTTCAATTTGTCTGCATGTGAGGTGCATCCTTCCATCTCCACAAATTATTTGATTTTTAAAATACCGTTTGACTTCATTGCCATGTGTGACTATTTCTCTACACGCTTCAGATACACATTCCTACAGTCTTCTGCTTCCCAAGGGGGAGAAAACCCCACCACGCACAGGAAAAAGACCCTGTCCTACACACACCCACTTTGTGTAAGGGGAAGGGGGTTTCGGGTGGGATACTGATGACAACCCACGACTGCAGGGTAGCTTGTGAGGTCTAGCTGATGTCGGGAGCAAACCAGTCAGGTATCCCTTCCGCTCCGACCGTCACCTTCCCCACATCAGCTTCACGTGCAAGACGGTGCGGTTGTGAACGCGTTAGCAACGTCCTGTCCTCTCTCGTGTTAGAGTTGAGGTCCAAAGGGTTGGGGGCTGGGACCGAAGGTCGGTTGTGCAAGGAAAAGGAGAGGAAACCCGTTTCAGCAATAAAGAAGGATCGTTCCGTATTAGGAGTTGTGCTGTAGGTAAATCATTCATGACAATGTAACAATGTTTGTCTTGTGACCTTGTGCTTTGAAGTCAGACAAAACCGTGTGATCAGCTTGCACAAGGAAGGGTACACGACGGACATTGGAACACAGACCTAACCCAACAGGGCGGCTTCCTCATGGTGCTTGTTTATTATATATATTTAATCCTGCTTGACACTTTACCCAAGGGAAACTGCCCCTTTTATCAGTTGAATGTTAGCAGCGTTATTTCATAGAGTGTGGTGACTGGTTAGAGAAATTCATGTACTCAACCAATCACGGTTTCAAACAAAATTTTTATGTGCAAAGGACGGCAACCTTCTCGTATGTTAAACCACCAGTAAGCTTTGTACATCTGTGATAACGCCTGTTTTATATTCAAATGAACAAATAAAAGCTTTTATTTTTGTTGCTCTGAAAATAGCAGTTTCTTAATTGCTCCCCTGGAAAACTGTCTGGGACAGCTTCAATCCCAGGAAGGAAGTGACTCCTGCAGGGAAATGGGAAATGTATCTGACTCTGTTTACATAATTTGTTGCATTACTTATTAGTACAGATGATCATACTTTGAACAATGTTTAAATTTTGATGTGGGCATTTATTGCTTAAAAAATTCCTATGGCAACAAATGTTTTGTGAAATGTTTTTTTTAATTCTTTTAAATATATCTAAATATATTTGTTCACATTTGCTGCAAGTGTACAGATTCTTGGTAAATTTGCGGGAAAAAGAGTAAGCATGAGTCCTGTGTGCAAATACTTTGTCAGGTGTGACCGGGCACCTCTGCATCGCAGGAGGTAGGTCCAGGGGCTACGCCAGCCCCGATGGTCCCTGCTCCGCGGACCACGAAAGCTCGGTCTTTTGCCCAAGATCTGAGCATTTCTTAAAAGGTTTGTCTCGTGGAAGGTGGAGCGGGCGAACCGACCTTCAGCCTAATGGTGTCAGAGGAAGTTGTGGACACATGAGAACCAGCAGCGCCCAAACCACCCAGGTCACGGGGCTTAGCCTGCGGGTCACAGGCCCCGGAGCACCTCGACCCCGGCGCCGGGCGTCACCGGCATCGGCTTGGTGGCAGCTCGGTCGTGTCCCTGTGTGGTCCTCTCCCCCGCAGCGTCCTGGGCGCCCAGGTGGGCGGTCCGTGCACCTGCCGAGGGGAGACACACTCACACACACACACACACACGCACACAGAGTGGCAGGTGGCAGGGACAGCAGTTTTCGCGGCGCCGCCGGGTTGGGTTCCAGGGTTTAGGGGCCCCGACTGCCCAGAGCTCCAGGCGGGTGATGGGGTGGCGTCCCCAGGAGGCAGGACTCCAGGTGGTCGGTCGTCCATCCTCGGGGTACAGGTAACCCCCAGATAAGGAGCCCAAGGCTGCGGGGGGGGCGCGAGTGACCCTCGGGGAAGGAGCCCGAGGCTGCAGGGGGCGAGGGGGCAGGTGACCCCCGGGGAAGGACCCCAAGGCTGGTGGGGGCGCAGGTGACCCCCGGGGAAGGAGCCGGAGCCCGAGGCTGCGGGGAGGGTAGGTGACCCCCGGGGAAGGTGCCCGAGGCCACAGGGGGCAGGTGACCCCCAGTGCCCCACGGAGCGGCCCTCACCCGGTGTGCGTCAGGGTGATGCCTGTGGCCGCGGAGCGCGTGGAAACACCAAGGATGCGGCTTATGTCCTGGATACGAGGATGCCGGGGCCCCGCAGCCGGACGTGTCACCGCCAGGACGGGGGTCGGGGCCCGGGTGCCCCCGCCGCAGGACGGAGAAGGTAAAGTACGAGCGCAGGAAAGTGGGGGGATAGGAGCGGACGTGTCCTTGCCAGACAGCAGCTTGTCAGGAGGACCGGCCATGACGGGAGTGGGAAGTGGGGGGCACCGGGGGTACCCCACCTCCCCTCGGGGCGGCTCTGCAGGGGCCTGAGCCCCCCCGGTGATGGTGACGGGCACACGGTGAGCTGTGGAGCCCCGGCGCCATGTCCCCCACCCCGTAGGGACACTTCCGTGGCGTCCCCTCCGCAGGCCCCGCCGATGGCCCGTGAGACCCGGCCGACCAGGGCCTGGCGGCTCCGGTGAGGCGGTCACAGGCCGAGAGAATGAGCCCGGGCGTGTGCTCCGCTCCTGGCACAAAACACGCAGGGACTTCCCGGAACACACTGTCCCTGGGGGTGCTGCCACTGTGGAGCCCCGCCCGGGCGGGGACGCTGGGCTCTGCGGCTCACTGACCAGCTGGCCCTCCGGTTCCGCTGACAGGGAGGGAGGCTGGGCCGCCAACACTGCGCTCTCGAGGCTGCGGCTCCGAGGACGAGCTGCGGCGCCCACGGGCTTCGGTCCGTGCCCAGAAGTGTCATGGATCCCGCGTGGGCGCCTGTGCCCACGAGGCCCGAAGCCGGTGAGGACGGCCGCGTGTGGCCACGGCCCAGCTGGGCTTGCGCGGGGCGGTGCGGACGCAGCCGGGGTTCGGAGGGCGACGGCGTGTCGCGGGGGCTCCGCAGCCCAGGTGCCAACGACCCGCCCCGCGCTCGGCCGGGGCACCAGGCGGCCGTGGGGCTGAGCGGGGCTGCCGTGCACCCACTGCGCATAGGGCCCCGAGAGCTGGATCTGGCGTAATTGCCTCGTCACAAAACACGACCCTATCGGCCTTTCCGGCTGTGAGGGGCAAGCGTGCTGCTTCGCCTTCGGGTTCGACCCGGCGCGGCAGCCCGATGGGCCCGGGACGTTGGCTGGTTTGTGGCCTAAGGTCCAAGGCCTAAGGCCGACTCCTCAGAGCCAGGCTCGGAGTCTGATCTCTCCCGCAACAGAAGGCGGAGTCCGCGTCTGGTCACCGAAAAGTGTAATCTTCCAGACCGCGTGGCGCTCACTTACCAGCAAGTACCTGCGCGCCGGCGTTCGTGGCCGTGGGGTGGCAGGGGAGCCCGCGTCTGCGCGGTGCACACCCGGCAGCAGCAGAGCCGGGACTCGGCCGGGCCGCGCTCGCGGGGCACGTGGATTCCATGTGGGCTGCACACACGCGAGGTCACGGGGGCTGTGCAGTCTCCACAAAGAAGGCAAAACCCTGGATGATGCACTCCTGGGTTCGCTGTTCTGTGGCGCTGACCTGCGTGTTCCGTGTCAGCACCACGGCGTCCCGGCGATCACAGCGTCGCAGCGGGGCGTCGAGTGTGCGAGTGTGACGCCCAAACGTCCATCAGCTGAAGAATAAAGAACATGCGGGCTGTGTATGCACGTGTGTGAGCGTGTGTGTGCGAGTGTGAGTGTGTGTGTGTGTGTGCATGTGCGTACGGGTGCGCGGCCCATACAGCCAAGTGGAGCAGGAGCCCACCTCGCCAAGGGCCACTGCCTGCTGCCCATGGCGGGGCCGGGAGCGTGGCGTCCGGATCAGGTGAGTGAGAGGCGACGCCCGCAGCTCCATCATCGGGGAGCTTCAGAGGCGAGGGAGCCCCGGGGCGGGGGTGGCTCTGGGTGCTGCCCGGCTGCGTCGCTGGGAGCACCCCCTGCAACTCCCTCTGGGACGGTCCGCGGGGTCTTGACGGTAGGGACCCCGCCTGGCAAACGTCCCTTTCTCACTTTGTGGTGGTTCTGGATTCCACGCAGAGGCGGCAGGTCCCCCCACCCCCCGCAACCCCCCGGCTCCCTGCGTCCTGCGGCTCGGCTGCCCAGGGGCTCTGGGGCCGCACCCCCGTGACGGATGCTGCAGGTGGCGCGCGGGCCTTCCACGCGAGTATTTCCACGAAGTTGGGTAAATGCCTGCTCGGGGCAAAAGGGTCACAGTCAGGTCGGGGACACACCGGGTCACAGGTCGGGGACTCACCAGGTCACAGGGCAGGTCATAGACCCACCGGGTCACAGGGCAGGTCGGGGACCTACTGGGTCACAGTCAGGCTGGGTACCCACAGGGTCACAGGCCGGGACTCACCGGGTCACAGAGCAGGTCAGGGACTGACGGGGTCACAGGCCAGGACCCACCAGGTCACAGAACAGGCTGGGGACCCACCAGGTCACAGGGCAGGTTGGGGACCCTCCAGGTCACAGGGCAGGTCGGGGACTCACCGGGTCAAAGGCCAGGCACTGACCGGGTCACAATCAGGCCGGGGATCCACCGGGTCACAGGGCAGCTCCCTGTCCGGCTTCTGAGGCTGCCCCTCACGGCAGTGCAAGGGCCGCACCCTGCACCCACCAGCCCCGGGGCCCCCTCCCGCACGGCCTCGGCCTCGCCGACAGCTGCCGCTCCCCACTGGCTGCCACCATCCCCACGGCTGCGAGGCGACCGCTCCCTGTGGCCGCGGCTTGCGTTCCCCCCGACGGCCCGATGCCGAGCGCCTCCTCGCCGCCGATTACCTGCTGCTCTTCTGGGGAGAGGCGTCGGTTCATATCTTCCGCCTCCCCACTTTTAATTGAATTACTATTATTATTATTATTATTTGGCGTTGGGTTTTATACATTTTTTATATGTTTTGGATACTAAAAGACCTGCTAAAAATGGACAAAACACTTCAACAAGTTTAAAAAAAAATTTTTAAAGATACTCAGGCAGGTCTTTCTGGCCAGGAATCCCATCCCCATGCTTTAATAAAAACACCTTTTTGCATAAGAAAAAAAGATATTCAGAGGGCCAACAAATATTTTTAAATAGGAACCCTTTATCAGACGTGTCATTTGCAAATATCTTCTCTTTTTATTTTGACAAAGTCCTAATAGCTTTTGTTTCCCTCGCCTCAGGAGACATCTAGAAAAATGTTGCTGTGGCTGATATCGCAGCAATTCCTGCCCATGCTCTTTCCTAGGGTTTTTATGGTTTCAAGTTTCATATTTTTAATGCATTTTGAGTTTAGTCTTCTACAAGAGCATGGCCCGGTTCCGTTCCTCTGCCTGTGGCTGTCCAGTTTTCCCAGCACCACTGGTGGAAGTGACTCTCTGTTGCATACTCCCTCCCCCTCTGTCGTACGTGGCTTGACCACATAATCTCGGGTGCCCGTCGGAGCCTTCTCGCCCGTTCCATCAACCCTCATGTCTCTCCCTGCCTGTCCCATACTGTTTGGGTCACTACAGCATCATAGTACAGCTTGAAGTATGGGATTGTGGTGCCTCCAGCTTTGCCTTTTTCCCCCCAAGATTGCTTTGGCTCTATGGGTCCTTTTGTGTTTCTGTGTAAATTTTAGGGTTATTGGTTCTTGTTCTATGAAAAAATGCTGTTGCTACTCGGATAGGGACGGCACTAAGTGTGCACATTGCTTCGGGCAGGATGGGCATCTCAGTAATCCTGGCTCTTCCCATCCATGAGCGTGAACGTCCCGTTTCTCTGTGTTGTCGTCAACTTCTTTCATGGGGTTTATGCCTTCAGAGTACGGATCTCTACCCCCTTGCTTAGGGTCATTAGTAGGTACTTAATTACATTTGGTGCAGTTGTAAATGGGATTTTGTGAGTTTCTGTTTCTTCATTATCAGTGTATCAAACTACAACAAAATTTTCTATATTGGTTTTCTATCCTGCGACTTTACTGAATTGCGTTATGAGTAGAGTCTTTAGTCTTTGATAGAATCTTTAGGGTCCTCGGTACACAGTATCAGGTCATCTGCAAATAACGGAAGGGCTACCGCTTCCTTACAGATTCCAATGTCTTTTACTTCTTTTTTGTTGTGTGCTTGCCGCGGCTACAACTTCCAGGACTATGTTGGGTAAAAGAGAGGAGAGTGGGGGCGCCTTGGTGGCACAGTCGATGAAGTGACCGACTCTTGGCTTCAGCTCAGGTCGTGATACTGGGGTCGTTAAATTGAGCCCCGAGTTGGGGTGCCCGCGCAGCGGGGCATCCGCTCGAGCTTCTCTCTCCCTCTCGTCCACCCTCTTCCTTTCTGACGGTTCATCACACTGTCCTGTGGTTCTCTCTGGTCATGTCTTCATCTGGTTTGGGTATCGGGGTCATATTGGCCTCATAGAATAAATTGGGAAATTGTCCTTCTTTTACTATTTTTTGGACTAGTTTGAGAAGAATACATACGCACATACGCACTCTTCTTCAAGTGTTTAGTAGAATTCCCCTGTGCGGCGTCTGGGCCTGGACTTTTGTTTATTGGGCGGCTTCACTGTTGTTGTTTTAGGGTTTGGGGGTTGTTTTGTTTTGTTACTGATTCTGCTTCATCCAAGGTAATCACTGTGTTCGTGTTTCCTCTTCCTTCTTGGCTGAGTCCGGGGAGGTTATCGGTTTCTAGAAATTCTTCCATTTCTTCTACACTGTCCAGTCTGTTGACGCATGACCTTCTCTAATATTCCCTAATGATCCTTTGTATTTCCTTGGTGTTGGTTGTTATTTTTCCTCCTTTCATTTCTGGTTTCACTTACTTGAGTTCTCTTTCATTTTTTTTTTTTTTTAACAGTCTGGCTAAAGTTTTATCAATTTTATTGATCTTTCGGAGAACTAGCTCCGGTTTTATTATCTGTTCTGTTGTATATATTTCACTTATTTCTGCTCTAATATTTATTATTTTCTTTCTTCTTCCGGGTTTGGGTTTTGTTTGCTTTTGTTCTTCTACCTCCTTTAGGTATAAGGTTAGTTCGCTTCTTTGAGATTTTTCTGGCCTCTTGAGGTAGGCCTGCGTTGCTGTTTACTTCCCTCTTGGAAAAGCTTTTGCTTCATCCCAAAGGTTTTAGACCATTGTGTTTTCAGTTTATTTGGCTCCATGTACATTTTTATTTCTCCTTTGATTTCCTGGATGACCCGCTCATTGTTTAGTCACATGTTATTTAGCCTCCTCCATCTATTCATGTCTTCCCAGATTTTTTCTTGTGGTTCATTTCTAGTTTTATACCATTGTGGTCAGAAAAGATGTGAGGACTTCAGTCTTTCTTAATTTGTTGCAACTTGTTTTGTGGCTTAACATGTGCTCTGTTCTGGAGAGTGTTCCCTATGAACTTGCAAAAAGGTATATATATACCGTATAGATGGGTCTTGCTTTTTTTTTTCCTTTTTTCTACTTAGTCATCATATGTCTTTTAATTAGAGCATTTAGTCCATTTATTTTTAAAGTAACTATTGAGGGCAGCCCTGGTGGCTCAGCGGTTTAGCGCCGCTTTCAGCCCAGGGCGAGATCCTGGAGTCCTGGGATCGAGTCCCACGTCGGGCTCCCTGTGTGGAGCCTGCTTCTCCCTCTGCCTGTGTCTCTGCCTCTCTCTCTCTCTCTCTCTCTCTCTCATGAATAAATAAATAAAATCTTAAAAAAAATAAAGTAACTATTGATAGGTATGTACTTATTGCCATTTTGTTACTTCTTTTAGGGTTGTTTTTGTGGTTCTTCTCTGTTTCTTCTCTTTCTGTCTTGGTGTTTGATGGCTTTCTTTAATGATATGCTAACATTCCTGTCTCTTTGTTTTTTGCATCTCTTTTCTAGGTTTTTGAGTTGTGGTTACCATTGAGTTTATATTAACATCTTATGCTTGTAAGAGTCTCTGTTAACTTGATGGTCACTCAAGTTTGACCCCATTCTAAAAGCACTAAAACTTTACTCCCACCCATGTTTTGTGTATATGCTATTGTACTTTACATCTTTTTATTTTGTGAATCCCTTGACTGATTTTATAGGTATACTTTATTTTACTGTTTCTGTAGTTTAACCTTCATATGTTTTGTATGTGATTAATCTACTCTTTATTATGTTTATCTGTATCTGTGAAATTCCTTGGCAGGGCCGCCTTGGCTGAGTTGGATGAGACCAATTGTTAGGCAGAGACTCAGTGGCACTGAGCTGCAGGCTGCCCTCCCCATGTTGTCCCCTGAGACGCTTTCATTGGGTGGGGCCCGCAGTCAGACCACGTATCTGCTCCCTGCCCACTGGTAGGGCTGCCGCTGAAGGGGCACGCGTGTTTCCTACAGAGAAGCAGCCACTTCGGAGAGGTCCTCTCCACTTTCAGGGCTGCTTGCTTGGCTGGACTCCTACAGAGGTGGGGTGTGTTGGATGTGGGAGATCCACAGAAGGAGCTGGGGCAGGGCACACTTCTGGCAAAGCTAGGTGGAGAGTATTGGTGCTGGTTCATGCAGGTGAACATGGATTGAGGTTGTAGTGGGGAGAAGAATGGCACCTTTTGTTCTTGGATAAATCTAGAAATCCCTCCTCTCCTGTGCACAATCTGAGATTCGTAAACAAATCTTCTTGTGTGCCTCACAGTTTTTCATGCTGCTGCTTCGGTGTTATAGCTCAGTGGGTTGCTTGTTATGCTGTCTCTCTAAGGGAAGGGACTCAGTTTCCCATTGCACTCTACGTCTCCCAGAGCCGAGTTCCCAAAGTTAAGCCCCACTGATTGTAAAAACTCATGAAGTCAAGCCTCTCTGGTTGTCAAAGCCAGCTCGGATGATGGGGACTCGACTTCCTAGTGTGGGTCTCCTGTGCCTGTGGTGCCCGGTGCGGGGTCCACTTCTCTACTTTCTCCATGCCTGCAGCGTCCCTCCCACCTGAGCACAGTCCTGCAGGTCCTTTTTGCTCCCAAGCACATCCTTGCCCTTTCTACCCTCTTTGATGTGGCCCCTTTTCTACAGTTAGCTGTGGAGAGTCTGTTCTGACAGTCTGTGGGTTGCTTTCTGGATGATTTACACGATGTGGGCGTTGTCTGGGTTATTCTGTGGGATGAGATGAGCGAAGGAGCCTCCTGCTCTGCCATCTTCCCTGGAAGCTTTGCCTTTTATTTCTTTTTCTTGTCTGATCACTGCGGCTAGGTCTTCCAGTACTGTGTTGAATAAAAGTGATGAGAGTGGACATCTTTGTCTTATTCCTGATCTTAGAGGAAAAGCTAAGTTTTTCACCGAGCATGATTGTTAGCTGTGGTTTTGATTATGTTGTGGTGTATTTCCACTAAGCCCACTTTGTTGACAATTTATATATGAATGGATGTTGAATTTCATCAAATGCTTTTTCTGCATCTATTGAGATGATCATATAGTTTTTATCCTTTGTTTTGTTAATGTGATGTATCATCTTGGTTGATTTGTGGACGTTCAACCATCCTTGCATCCCTGGAATAAGTCCCCTTTGATTGTGGTGAATGATTCTCTTAATGTATTACTGAATTCATTTTGATAATATTTTCTTCAGGATTTTTGCGTCTTTGCCCAGCATATTGGCCTATCGCTTTCTTTTATTTTGCATGATCTTTGGTTTTGGTATCAGAGTAATGCTGGCCTCGTAGAATGAATATGAAAGGTTTCCTTCCTCTTCTCTGTTGGAATAGTTTGAGAAGAATAAGTATTAACTTTTTTTAAACATTTGGTAGAACTCACCATCTGGTGAAGCCATCTGGTCCTGCACTTTGGTTTTTTGGGAATTTTTTGATGACGGATTTAGTTTTATTACTTGTACTTAGTCTGTTCAGATCTTTTAGTTATTTCTAATTCTGTTTTGGAAGATTGTATGTTTCTGGGACTTAATACATTTCTTCTAGGTTGTCCAATTTGTTCACATAAAACTTTTTGTAATAATCTCATATAATCCTTTGTATTTATTTGGTGTCAGTTATTTTGTTTCATTTCTGATTTAATTTATTTGAGTCTGCTCTCTCTCTTGAGTCCACCAAAAAATTTATGAAGTTTGTTTATCTTTCAAAGAACCAGCTCCTGGTTTCATTTATCTTTTCTATTGATTACTGGTTTTGTTTAGTGTGGAGACATGGTTTAAAGGAGAAGAGGACTGTGGGTCCTTGGGAGTGGAGGGAGCCATGCTTGTGGAGAAATGAGGCGGGGGGGCGGAGAGAGAGAGACAGAGAGAGGAGAGGAAGAGGAAGAGGGGAAGGCACAAGGAGAATGTTTCCCCAAAGCCATTGGTTAGATAATGAGAGGGGCTGAATTTCTTGCGTTCTTGGAAGCAGTGGGGCTGTAAACATCAGTAGGCAGTGTGGAAACAGTGATGTGAAGAGTGCCTGGAGCACACAGTGTGGAGAAAATTCACTTGGTTGTTTTGTTTTGAAGTATTTCACTCATTTCTGCTCCAATTTTTTTTTTTTTTTACTTTTAGTAACTTTGTGCTTTGTTCTTCTTTTTCTCATTTATTTAGGTGTATGGTTAGATTGTTTATTTGAGGTTTTTCACTTTTCTTGAGGTAAACCTCTATTGCTATGAACAGTTTTTGTTGGGTACCAAGGATTTGGGACCACGGTGTTTTGATTTTCTTTGGTCTCCATGTATTTTTTATTTCTTTTTTGATTTCTTTATATTGTTCAGTGGTATGTTGGTTAGCCTCCACATGTGTGTGCTTTTTTTCCAGTTTACTTCTTTTACCTGATTTCGAGTTTCATACTGTTGTGATCAGAAGAGATGCTTGATATAATTTCAGTCTTCTTAGGTTTATTGAGACTTGTCTTGTGGCCTGACATGCGATCTGTCCTGAAGGATATTCCACGTACATTGAGAAGAATGTCTATTCTGCTCTTTTTGGACAGCATGCTCTGTATAGATTTGTTAGGTCCATATGATCTAATGTGTTGTCCAAAGCCACTGTGTCCTTATTGATTCTCTACCTGGATGGTCTGTCTCTTGAAATAAGTTGGGTCTTTATGTCACTACTATTAATGTATTACTCTTACTTTCTCTTTGTGTCTGTTAATATTTGCATTCTGCACTAGGAGCTCCTGTGCTGGGTCATTAGATATTTACAGTTGTTGGGTTCTCTCGTTAGATCCATCTCTGTCACCATGTAGCCCTTCTTTGTCACTTATTATGGCGTTTGTTTCAAAGTCCATTTTGTCTGATAGAAGTATTGCTACCCAGGTTTCTTTTCACTTTCATTTGCAGTATCTTTCCCCATCCCTTTGGGCTGTATGTGTTTTCGGGTCTGAGGCACTCTCTGGAAGGCAGCACGCAGACGGGTCTTGTTATTGTAACCTATTCAGTCACCCTGTATCTTTTCATTGGAGCATTTAGACCATTTAAACATATGCGACGTTTTGAATAGTCGTTACAGTCACACAGCCCAAGTATGGCAACTCTGTGAAGACGTATGGTGACGTCGTTCCTGTCCGGTACCTGCCCCTCACTGGACTTAGCCTATGACAGGTAACTACTCGCACCCAACTTGTCTTCAGGTTTCTGCATGTGAATATTCTTGCTGTCTTTCATTCTAACTCAAAAGATACTGTGGTGTATCCTCCTCGTTTTCTCCCATGTCTCTGAGGGCTGACTTCTGCGCAGCAGCATTCGTGCTCCGTGTACACTGCAGCCCCACTCCTGCCAGTGGATGCATAGCCGTGTTCCAGGCTCTTGCTGTTGTAAACAATCACGTTTTGTTTGGACAAAAAACAGTTCATTTTATATGTGAGCAAGACTATCTGATGGATAGATTTCTGGAAGCGGGATTGATGTGTCGAAAGGCAGATGCATCTATGCTTTTGACGGATTGCACAGAACCCTCCGTGGTTTGGGTTTCTTTACCAGCAGCGCTTCACCAGCAGAAGGGATGGTCTTTTTTTTTTAAGATTTATTTATTTATGATAGAGAGAGAGAGAGAAGCAGAGACACAGGAGGAGGGAAAAGCAGGCTCCATGTAGGGAGCCTGACGTGGGACTCGATCCCGGGACTCCAGGATCACACCCTGGGCCAAAGGCAGGCGCTAAACCTTTGAGCTACCCAGGGATCCCCCGGGATTGTCTTTAATTTGCATTTCTTTTATTATAAAGCTAAGGTTGAAGATTCTAAAAATATTTTAATAGACCATTTATATTTCTCTTCCCTTGAACTGTTCATGTCCCTTAAGCTACTGGGTTGTTGAACTTGCAAGAAAATTTTGTGAAAGATTTTTAAGTGGAGGGAGGGAAGATTATCAGATGCCCTGTCTAGCTCACCTACCCAAGGTCTCCCTGTCTTTTCTTGTCTTTGGGCTACTTTACAATTTATAAATTGTGGAAAACTGATAATAGTATTAATTATTCTTGTCCATAGCAAATTACGTTCCATGAATTACAATTGAATATTTCCCTGTGAATAGTAATGTTTCATATCTACTTCTAAATTCAGGGGATTCCTGGGTGTCTCAGCGGTTTGGTACCTGCCTTCTTCCCAGGGCGTGATCCTAGAGTCCCAGGATCAAGCCCCGCATCGGGTTCCCTACATGGAGTCTGCTTCTCTCTCTGCGCCCTCCCTCTGTCTCTCATGAATAAATAAATAAAATCTTAAAAAATAAATACATAAATAAATTCATTTCAGAATTCCTTGTTTTCTAAATATGTGGTACTTTTGGAATCCCCCTTTGAACCAATTATAACATATTCCATGTTTTCTCATTAATGAACTAAGTAAAATTGTTGATACATGTTAATTATTTTTCATTTCTAATGGTGTCATGATTGTAACTCTTTAACATTTTAAAGACTTTTTCTTCTTGGGGTGCTTGGGTGGCTCATTGGTTAAGTGTCTGACTCTTGATTTCAGCTCAGGTCATGATCTCAGGGTCCTGGAATTGAGGCCTGTATCAGGCTCCCCACTCAGCAGAGCGTGTGCTTGAGGATTCTCTCTCTCTCTCCCTCTCCTTTTCCCTCTGCCCCTCCCACTGCTCATGCTCTCTCTCTCTTTAAAATAAGTAAGTAAATATTTTTTTTATTTTTTATTTATGATAGTCACAGAGAGAGAGAGAGAGGCAGAGACACAGGCAGAGGGAGAAGCAGGCTCCATGCACCAGGAGCCTGACGTGGGATTCGATCCCGGGTCTCCAGGATCGCGCCCTGGGCCAAAGGCAGGCGCCAAACCGCTGCGCCACCCAGGGATCCCAGTAAGTAAATATTTTAAAAATAAAAAAGGTAAAAACCTTTTCTTCCTTACAGCTGTGCACTCTCAATCAAGGAGGTCAGCCCTTTGTATGAGTTGAAAATGTTTTTTACTTTGTTACTTTCTTAAATCTGTGTTTTGTCATGCCAAATTTTTTATGTAGTTGAATTTATCAACTTTTATGTGTTTGGGGGTTTGAGTCATGTTCAAGCACAGGACAGGGCAGCCCGGGTGACCCAGCGGCTTAGCGCCACCTTCAGCCCAGGCCCTGATCCTGGAGTCCCGGGATCGTGTCTCACGTGCTCCCTGCACGGAGCCTGCTTCTCCCTCTGCCTGGGTATCTGCCTCTCTCTCTCTGTTTCTCGTGAATAAATAAATAAAATCTTTTTTTTTTTTTAAAAGCACACATTTTTGGTCCACAGTATTTCTCCTACTTAGTTTAAGGTTTTTTAATTTTTTTTATTTTTCCTATTTCTTAGCTGAAATTTTCTGAAGTCAGCTAAGTGAGGGCCTGGAGATAGTCATTCTGCTACACAGTTTGTTGCCATTGAATAGGCACTTTCCCTAGGTACGTTGTACTAACATTACAGGACTAAGAAAGGTTTGCTTTGAAGTCTAATTGTGCTTAAACTCATTTACTAAAAAACAAACCAAGCAAACAAAACTATACAACTTATCTCTCCTAGTATGCTCTCATTCTCATAGTACCCTCTTGTCCTCATCCTGCAGTACACTCTCAGGTCTTCTAGGACACTCTGGTCCTCATCGTACACTCTCATATAGGATGGAATTTTTAATGCAAAAAAAAAAAGTCTTTGGAACTTGGTTGGGGATTCTACTGGGAGATGGGATAACTGGGTGATGGGCATTAAGGAGAACACGTGATGTAATAAGCACTGGGTGTTATATGTAACTGATAAATTGCTGAACATTACATCTGAAACTAATGATGTACTAAATTGAATTTAGCTAATTGAATTTAAAAAATAAATATTAAGAAGGAAATATTGGCTTTGAGCAATACATTAGATCAGATGGACCTAACAAATATATATAAGCCATCCCATCCAAAAATAGAATAGACATTCTTCTCAAGTGCACATGGAACATTCTCCAGAACAGAACACATGTTAGGTCACAAACAAAGCTCAATAAATTTAAGAAGGCTGAAATCATATCAAGCACCTTTTCCAACCACAATGGTATGAAACTAGCAGTGAACTACAAGAAGAAAACTGAAAAAAAATCACATCCATGAATTCTAAACATGCTACTAAACAGCCAGTGGGTCAACAAAGAAATCAAAGAGAAAGTTTGGTGAAGTATTTTGTAAAAGAAATATGAAAATACATTAATGAAACTAAGAGCTCGTTATTTGAAAAGATAAAGTTGATAAAACTTTAGCAAGACTCATCGAGAGAAAAGAAAGAGGGCCCAAATAAATACAATCAGAAATGAAAGAGAAGTTACAACAAATGCCACAAAATACAAAGGATCTTAAAAGACAACTATGAATAATTATATGTAAACAGACTGGACAACCTAGAAGAAATAGATAAATTCCTAGAGACATATAATTTTCATAGACTGAATCAGGAAGAAATGGAAAATCTGAACAGATTATTAGTAATGAAACTGAATCAGTAATTAAAAACTCCCAACAAACAAAACTAGGGCCAGATGGCTTCACATGCAAATTCTACCAAACATTTTTTTAAATTTTTTAAAGATTTTATTTATTTATTGAGACAGAGAGAGAGAGAGAGGCAGAGACACAAGCAGGCTCCACACAGGGAGCCAGACGTGGGACTCGATCCCGGATCTCCAGGATCACACCCCGGGCTGCAGGTAGCACCAAACCACTGCACCACCGGGGCTGCCCCCAAATATTTTTTTAATTCGAGTATAGTTAACATACAGTGTAACATTAGTTTCAGGTGTACGTGATTCAGCACTTCCATGCCTCACCTGGTGTTGATCATGACAAGGGCACTCCTTAATCCCCAGCGCCCATTTCAGCCATCCCCCCATCCATCAACCCTTTGGTGACCATCAGTTCTCAGCAGCTAAGTCTGCTTCTTGCCTTGTCTTTTTCCCTTGCTCATTTGTTTTGTTTCTTAAATTCCATGTAAATTCTACTCTAAAGAATTAATACCTATTCTTCTCAAACTAATCCAAAATAATGAAGAGGAAAGAATACTTCCTGACTCATTCTACAAGGCCAGCATTATCCTGATATCTACACCAGACAAAGCCACTGCAAAAACAGAAAATTATAGGCCAGTATCCCTGATGAACATAGATGTAGAAATCCTTAGCACAATATTAGCAAATTGACTTCAACAATACATTAAAAGGATCACACACCGTGATCAAGTAAAATGTCTTCCAAGGATGCATGTATAGTTCAGTAACTGCAAATCAATCAACATGATACACCATGTAAAGGACACACAGGATAGAAATCATTATTTCAATAGGTGCAGAAAATGCATCTGACAAGAGTCAACATCCATTTATGAGAAAAACTCTCAACAAAGTAAGTAGAGAGGGAATGTACTTCAACATAATAAAGGCCATATATGAGAGACCCACGGATAACATCATATTCAACAGTGAAAATTTGAAAGCTCTTCCTCTTGGCACTTTTATCCAACATGGTATCAGATGTCTTAGCCACAGCAACTAGGCAAGAAAAGAAATAAAAGTCATCCAAGTTGGAAAGGAACAAATAAAAGTCTTACTATTCACAGATGACATACTATATATTGAAAATCCTAAAGCATCCACCAAAAAACTATTAGAACTGATAGATGAGTTCAGTAAAGCTGCATGATACAAAACCAATATATAGCAATCTGTTGCAGGTCTATACACTGATAATGAACTATCAGAATGAGAAATTAAGAAAACTATCCCATTTATAGTTGCATCAAAACTAATACCCAGGGATAAATCTAACCAAGGAGGTGAAAGACCTGCATGCCAAAATTAAAAATGTAGGACGTTGATGAAAGAAATTGATAATGACACAGAAAAGTAGAAAGATACACCATGCTCATGGATTGGAGGAATTCATATTGTTAAAATGCTCATATTGCCCAAAATAATCTACAGATTCAGTGCAAACTGTATCAAAATACCAATGGCATTTTTCACAGAACTAGAACAAAGAATCCTAAAATTTGTATGGAAACACAAAAGATCCTGAACGACTAAAACAATCCTGAGAAAAAAGAACAAAGCTGGCATCATACCAGATTTTATTATTATTTTTAACATAAACAGATTTTAAACTATAAAACTATTGTAATTGATACAGTGTGGTACCAGCACAGAAATAGACACACAGATCCATGGGACAGACCATGAGAGACTCAACTAAAGGAAACAAACTGAGGGTCACTGGAGGGGAGGGGCTGTCGGGTATGGGGTAACTGGGGGATGGGCACTAAGGAGGGCACATGATGAGCACTGGGTGTTGTGTGCAACTGATGAAGTATTGAAATAAATCTTTGAAACTAATGATGTACTTTATGTAGGCTATTGAATTTAAATTAAAAAACAAACAAACAATGGAACAGAATAGAGAGCCCAAAATAAACCTATGCTTACAGGTCTATCAACAACAAGGGAGACAAGACCATGCAATGGGGAAAACTCAGTTTCTTCAACATACGGTGTTCAGAAAACTGGACCATGAGGTGAAGAATGAAATTAGATTGCTTTCTTACGCCATATACAAAAATAAAGTCAAAATGGAATAAAAACTTACATGTATGACCTGAAATCATAAAATTCCCATAAGGAAGCATAGACAGTATTTGACATTGGTCTTAGTGGTATTTTTTTTTTTTTTATTAGTGGTATTTTTTTAGATCTGTCTCCAGTCAAGATGAACAGAAGCAAAAATAAACAAGTGGGACGATGTCAAACTAAAAGCTTTTGCACAGGGGATCCCTGGGCGGCGCAGCGGTTTAGCGCCTGCCTTTGGCCCAGGGCGCGATCCTGGAGACCGGGGATCGAATCCCACGTCGGGCTCCTGGTGCATGGAGCCTGCTTCTCCCTCTGCCTGTGTCTCTGCCTCTCTCTCTCTCTCTCTCTCTCTCTCTGTGACTATCATAAATAAATTTAAAAAAATTTTTTAAATAAATAAATAAAAGCTTTTGCACAGCGAGGGAAACCATCAACAAAAAGGCAACCTACTGAATGGGAGAAAATATTCTCAAATGATCCAATAAAGGGTTAACATATCTAGTAAAGGGTTAACATCTAAAATGTACAAAGCACTGAGACAACTTAACATAAAAGATGTGACTAAAAAATGGGCACCGAAGCTGATTAGAGAATATTTCAAAGAATTCTGATCTTTGATATTTCCTTTCTTCTAAATTTGAGTCTCACTTGTTCTTTTTTTACCTCTTTGAGGTGTATTTATTTGAGGTGTTTGTTTTCTTCATACACATCCATTGGCGTAAGCTTCCCTTTTGCAGCATTCCATCAGTTTTGTATGTATTACTTCCATTTTCATTTGTTTCCAGATAATCTGTAATTTCCTTTTGATTTCTTCTTTGACCCATGAGTTGTTCCAGACTATGTTATGTAGTTTGCAGGTATTCATAGGTTTTCTTTCTCCTTGATTTTTCGCTTCACAACATTGTGGTTGGAAAAGATATTTGTTACGATTTGTCTTCAATTTGCCAATACTGTTCACATGGTCTATCCCGAGCACGTTCCATGTGCACTTGAGGAGAACGTGTATTTTGCTTCTGTTGAGGGAAGGTCTTAAATGTGTTTTAGGTCCATGTGGTCCAGTGTGTCTGGTTGAAGTGTAACGTGCACCGGGTAATCTCCCATCTGAATGATCTGTCAGTTGCTGGAAGTAAGACACTAAGTCCCCCTACTTTTACTGCACTATTTTTCACTTTGGATGTGTTACTTCTTGCTTAATGATGTATGTAGGTGCTGCAATGTCAAGTGCATATATACTGACCCCTTGATGTACTGACCGTCATGGCCTCTCGTTACCGTTTCTTGCCTAGTGTTTCTCGTGGGACTGAAGTATACCTACCCCTGTGTTCTGGTTTTCGCGTGTATGGAGTATCATTTTCCATCCCTTCACCTGGAGCCTGTGTGTGTCTTCAGACCTGAAGTTGATTTTTTTGTAGGAAGCATATGGTTGGGTCTTGTGCTTCTATCTTCCAGCTACTTTGTACCTTTCGATTGGTCATTTCAACCTGTTTACCTTCAGAGTTGCCATTGAGATGTAAGAACTGACTGGTGCCATCGTGCTGTCTCTTCCCATTGTTTCTTTTCACGGGCTTAGTCTGCCTTTGTGAATTTGAGATTTTCTGTGGTGATATCCCAGGTTTCCTTTTCGTTACTTTTGTCCATCTACTGTGGTTCTTGCTTTGTGGGTCCCGGGAGGCTCCCATACACCATCACATGGGTAAAACAGGCCACTTTTTAGCTGATGCTACTTTGATCAGGTACAAAAGCTTCACTTTTCACTCTTCCCTTTAAATTATTTTGCCATTACCTCTTTTTATATTATGTACTCAGCAACAAATGATAGTAAGTACAACTAGTTTTAATATTCTTGTCTTTTTGCCTTTACAGTTAAATGGCTAACACACCATCTTATTACAGAATTAGAGTTTCTCAAGTCTGACTCTATATTTTCCTGTTTTTTTATTTTTTTTTAATTTTTATTCATTTATGATAGTCATACGGAGAGAGAGAGAGAGAGGCAGAGACACAGGCAGAGGGAGAAGCAGGCTCCATGAACCGGGAGCCTGACATGGGATTCGATCCCGGGTCTCCAGGATCACGCCCTGGGCCAAAGGCAGGCGCCAAAACGCTGCACCACCCAGGGATCCCCATTTTCCTGTTTTTATGTCATAAGTAGTGTCTTCACTTCAGCTCCAAAGAAACCCTTTTACCATTTCTTGTAAGGCAGGTGATGAGGACCTGCTTTTGTTGGGAAGATCTTCATTTCTCCTTTATATCTGAAGAGGCACTTAGCAGACAGAACATTCTTCACTGGCTGGCAGTTTCTTCTTTCAACCCTTTGAAGATGTCATCACACTCTCATTTCTGGCCCATAGGGTTTTTGCTGAGATACCCACTGAGAGCCTATAAGGATTCCTTTGTGGGTTATAACCTTTTTTGCCCCCTAGCTGCTTTTAGAATTCTTTATGTTACATTTTTTACAGTTTCATCATAACGTGTCTTCAAGATGTTCTTTGTGCATGGAGATAGGAGGGTGATCATTTAGCTTCATGAACTTGGATGTCCAGTTCTCTCCTTGGGTTTGGGAAGTTCTCAGCTATCACTTCTTCAAATAAAATTTCCTGCCCCTTCCTCCCTTGCTCTCCTTCTGGAACCCCAGTTCTTGTATTTGTTCTTCTGATTGAATCCCATAGTTCACATAGGTTTTCTTCAGTCTTCTTTGTTCTCCACTAATTGGGTTATTTCAAAATTCTTTAACCTCTAACTCACTGTGTTCCATTTGTTCTGCTGGAGATGTACTCTATTGCAGCTCTCATTTCGTGTGTGGAGTTCTTCAATGCCACAATTTCTATTTGGTCCTTTCTATAATTTCTAGCTCCTTGGTAAATATCTTATTTTGAACCTGTATTTTTTTTTTTTCATTTCATTGACAGGTCTTCCTGAGTTTTCCTGCCCTTTGGGATTCTTCGAAAGAGCTAATTTTTAATTCTTTATTAACTAGGTCACCAAATTATTTTAATTATTAGAGAATTATCTTTGGATGGTGATGCTTTTATTTTTTTTTCATGTTTCTTGTATTTCTGCATTGCTGTTCTTGCATTTAAAGTAGCAGACATCTCCTTAAATCTTTGTTAGCTGTCTTCCGTACTCTGTTGCTGTTGTTAACCGGGTCATCTCTGCCTTTGGGTGGGTACACCTAATTCCACTCTTCTTGTTCCCCCTGCAGCAGGATTCTTTTTTTTTTTAATTATTTATTTATTTATGATAATCACACACACAGAGAGAGAGGCAGAGATACAGGCAGAGAGAGAAGCAGGCTCCATGCACCAGGAGCCCGACGTGGGATTCAATCCCGGGTCTCCAGGATCGCACCCTGGGCCAAAGGCAGGCGCCAAACCACTGCGCCACCCAGGGATCCCCTGCAGCAGGATTCTTAAGCTTTGTCTCCTTTGGTTCTTCCAATTCAGTTGACTGGTTACTGAAAACCTCTCCCCTGCTTTCCAGAAGGTAGTGCCATGTTTGCGGGTTCTCCCTTGCCCAGGTCCTGGCTCTTTCCTGACCTCAGAGTGTACTCTCACTGCTGCCCTCAGGATGAGGAGCAGCCGCAGGGCAGGGGGTTGTGTGGATTTTGCTCCTGGGCATCGGGGATACCCTGTGCCTGGTGCTCCCAGAGGCTGCTGGTGGACTTCTTGTGGAGTGCAGTCATCGGGAACTGCATCTGCTCACCACCCTCTGGTTTCTTCTCTGTCGGGCCTCTCCTCCTCCTGCCAGTCACAGAGGCCCCACTTCGGGGCCCGCGGGTTCTACAGTTGCGTCCTGCACCACTGGGGTGGCTGGGGTCTCCTGACTGCTCTTCTCTCCTGCGTGGAGGTCACTGCAGCTGCCCGTCAGCCCTGTGCAGTCTTTCCTTGAGGATGCAAAGCTGAGAACCAAACTGCTGTCAGGGTTCCTGGATTCCTGCAGTTTGTTTTCTGTGGGTATCTGCTCAGCTCAGCACTCTCCAGGTGTTCTCCTGAACGTGACAGGAAGGGTTGGGGCAGGTTCTTCGCCCCACTGGTTCCAGAGCCCACGGGGAGGTGTGTCTGCCCGTCTCCACGTGCACCAGCGGACGAGGCTCTTCTTGGGTGCTGGAGCCCACAGCAACCACAAAGGCACTGCGGTTAGTGGATGTCTGAGCCTTGTTGAGCACCTCACCCACCACGATGCCAACGTCACTTATGTTCCTCTTCTTGTCCTAAACATGACGCCCATTTTTCTTCTTCCCATTCATGAACCAACTTCTCAAGGGCAGTGTTCTCTAAGCTTCACCTCTCGCGTCATCACCTCCTAGGCAGTCACTGTGCAGGATCTCGATTGGTCTCTGGTGCCAGGACTCCTCCCCTCCTGTCCTCTGCCTTCCTTAAACATCAAATCTCTCATTACTTTGAAGAAAAATAATGTCCGTAACCCTTAACCCAGTAGACCTCTTTGGCAAAGACATTTTTTCTCAAGTCTGCCTGATTATGTGCTCAGCGTCTAACACAGACGCTGGAGATCCAGCATTTGTTAGCTGGATGAACAAATCAGTATTTGCACTGTGTCTTCTGCGCTCCCTTAGCATCCCACCCCTTCGGCTATACTCCGTCCTGGTCCTGGAAGATAGGGACTAGTAGTTGCAAGACTTTACTAAGGCACGTACGGTCTTCCAGGGGCTGACGCTAGGGACGTGGTTCTCAACTTGGGCAGCTCTGGGCCTCTGTTTTCTCTCCAGTGGGAGATCAGAGTCTATCAGCTCAAATTCTGGCAAAAACGGAGTTTTCATGTCAGCTGCTAGGTTATTGAGTAGGCCCCCAAATACACATTTGCTGAGTAAATGCTGCCTACGGGTAAGGCAGTGGTGGGTGCCACTTGTCAAGGCAAAGGTTTTCTTGAGCCTGCTCTGTCCATCCTGGGCAGTCATCGGCCACATGTGAAGGAAACGTGGCTAGTCAGATGGAGACGGTAGAAAGCCTAAAACACACAACTGGATTTCGAAGACTTTGTGCAAAATAAGCACGTTAAAGAGCTCATTAACTGGCCTATTAAATATTGAAACATTTTGGATACATTAGATGAAGATGTGGCTCTTAGAAAACTTAAACTTACCTATGTGCCCGACACTATAGGTTTCCATCCAAGAGCATTATTTTGTGGTAGTTTTGCGAATGTCCCTACCTGTCACCGTGACCCCTGGCCAGCAGAACCAACATCACCTGGAAGATGATGAGAAATGGCACAATGCCAGCTCCACCGACCCCAGACTTACCGGGCCAGACTCTGCGTTTTAGTTAAGAGTCCCAGGTGATCTCTGTGTACGTGAGTCTGAGAGGGTCTACTTCAGGTCACAGAAGACCCATGGATCGGGGATTCCTAACCTGAGGGACCTGGATCCTCCTGGGGTGTGAGGAGCCTACAGATGGGCCCTGGGAATCTGCGAAATACTACAGTTTTATTATGCAGCTTATTTTCAAACATAAGTGGCTCTTCGTGAAAGGATGGCCCTGTCACCAACACTTGGGAAGTTGTGAGCAGTGCAGATGCTGGGTGTGGAACCCAACAAACTTCCAGCCAGTTCTCCTGTGATCCTGACGTCAGCAGTGGGAGAACCATGGAACCAGGTACCGACGAGGGCTAAGCCATCACTGCGTGATGATCTGGAGGGTGACGCCGGCCTTTATGGGATGACTTTGATGCAAGACAGTGTTCAGGCTAGCATGAGGGTTCAGAAAATGGGCTTTGTAGTCAGACCTGAATTTTTCAAGAAACAGCGAAAGTACATTCAGTCTTTTTGAGGACTGGTGAAAGTCCACTCAAATGTTTAAGTGATGAAGACCCTGCCTCCACAGAAAGGTGAAGTCACCAATGGTAACTTCGGTACAGGGCCACCAGGTGATCTGGCTGTGTGTGGTTTGGCATAGGGGAATGGGTGAAACCAACAATTTATTAAAGCCAGTTTTTTTAAATACATTTATTAACCAATGTTAACACATTAAATGAATCTATATATTGCTAGTCAGAGCAGCTTACAAAATGCCAGAATGCATCATAGAACTGGACAGCCACGATGAGTAATTACAATGTGCATAGTGGCTAAGCTCAACACCTTGATATAGCTTTATGATTTGCAGAAAAATTTTAATAATGATTCCTAAAACAATCAGTTGTAATTTTACCTAAAACTTTTACAAAACCAGGCCACAATCTCTTTTTTTTAATTTGTTTTTTTTTTTTTTTTAAACACACAGTTTTCACGCTGTAGTAACTTGGAAATGTGCAACCGTGTCAACGGAGACAAAAAGCCAAAGTAACACGAATCTTACTTTCATGCAGCTATCAGTTAAATAGTACATACTCTGGAATGATTTTACACCAAAAATATTTCCACAAGAACTTGCTCTCATAGGGGTGGATCGAAGTTTTAAAACTTGAAAAACAATCAGAGAAGGTAAGTGTTCTTGGTTACCGAGACCGCGGGCCCCGCGGAGTCGCGACAGATCACAGGCAGCGGGTAGGGAGCAGGACGCCCAGTTGCTAACTCAGGCTTGGTGCGGAGCGGGCTGCGGGCAGCAGCTTGTCAATTAACTTGTGTCACCACCTCAACAGCATCAGGCCTGGATGGAGGATTATTTCACAGAAGACTTAGTTACATTTTCATCTTTAGAGTGACCCTGACAAACCTGGAGAAAACTTTTTAAAAGGTTTTCCTCCTGATTCTTTCACTTCCATGGTGTGTAATTGCTTTAATAAATATCAAAGGTCTAAATAAATATTTACAAATTATTTCTCTAACCTTTAAAAATAACTAAATGATAAATGGGAATTTGACTTGGTCTAAGATCAGTCTCTGAAAAAAACATAAATGGTGAGATTTAAAAAAAAAAAAGTAATTTAAGTTTTCCTGGCTGTATTCCATATATCTATGTATAAAAAATCGTTATTCAACTATCGATCCATTCCTATTGGTAATGCTTCTTAATCCAGACATTCCGCAAAATACAGACTTTTTACAAATCACGGCATCTTTAATACAAGAAAATTAACATGCATTATTCTTCATTCTGTGTACAGTGATGGAGTTCATTAGTAGGCAATGACCCATTACTACAAACATAACGGCCTCTGTGAAACTTAAGTGCTTTCTTTCCTTTTAGTATTAATTTACAATATACGAGGTGACACCAGATAATAGGCAATCAGATGATACTTGGGGAGGGAAGGGAAGCATTAAAGAAATTTGTATGCCTCATCTATAATTTCATGGATGGATAAAGGTAGTTTTTGGCTTTTTATTTTTTATCTTGTTACAAGCACTCATGTTAGGACGAAGATGAAATGTGCAAACTTTAAAATTTAAATATTCATTTTTCTCTAAGATCCAGCTCAGTAAAAGATTACCCCAGTTCCCTGCAATTTTAAACTACAAGATCAAAGCTAATAATTTGTTATAAAAGTTATATATTGAAAAGAAATAATGAAAAACACAATTGGGAAATATTTAAGAAAAAATATGCAGGTCTAGCACCTGCTGTGTCAACCCTGTTCCCTAAATTCAATCATATACCCACTGGCATAACCAACAGATAATGCCTTTAAACAGTGACTTAAGCTGAACAAAACCAGCTCAACAAGGTTAAGAAATAAATTTCACATCAAGGTAGTATGTTTTATTTCTGAAACAGTTCTGTAGTTCTTACACTCAGATCTATTTTACACGTTTCTTTGTGAAACTCACTTGTATTCACCTGTTGTTTTTTTTTAAAGATCTGTTGTTTAAAGGTTAAAATCTCTGTAAAACCTAAAAATGTTTTAAAATTTGCTGAAAATGCAACAAATTCTCAATTAAAATTTATTTAAAATAATACCCTCCACTGATGTTACTTTTACCCCCTGAAAAACTCTGGAGGAGCATTAACAAAAGATTTAAACTACTGTGCAAAATTTCTTCACGAAAAGTGTTTAAAGGCTGGTGCAAAATGGGAAGCAAATTCTAAACAATTTTGGCTTCTTGGAAACAAAAACTGCTGTGTCTGCGAAGAGTACTCATCGGTGCTTCTCCGGAAGACCCGCCTTCATCTTTTCCGGCGACAGGTGCGCTTATGCTCAGCGTGCCAGTGCTCCTGCTGGCACTTGATGGAGCAGTACGAGGTGTTCCAGCAGCAGTGGTACATAGCTTCCTCCTCACAGTTGTAGCACTGCAGGTGAGAAATCAGGTCCGTGTTTAAATGGGGGGAGTGGCTCAAAGTGGACACTTTGGAAGCTCAGCTTTTAAAGATCTCTGTGGCTCAGCCTTCAGCCACTGTCACCAGGAAGATGACGGTGTGTTTTATGCACCAAGCTGAACGGTGGGTAACAATGGGGCAGTGGAAGCTGTAGCATTTAGTCCCCAGTGAACATGAGCTTACCTGGCACACCAACTTCTCACCTCTACTGCTCATTCCCATCAGCATACAGATGTGCACAGAGAGGATTCTGGAAAGATGACAGGGCGGGAGGCACTACAAATCTCTCCCCATGTGGAAAACAACTGCCTTGGTAGAATCTGTCTTGGGTAACTACTTTGGAACTCTGCAGTCTGCTGAAGGCTCCCAACTTCCCAGGGAAGTAGTGGACAGTAAATTCTGATTAATTCTGGTCAATTTCAGCTCTTAGCACTGTAACAAGTGCCTCCTACATCCAGCCGCACGGTGGCAGCTGTGTATATGCAAAACTAACTGCATATAAGGAGAAGTTTAGGAAGTGTGCATGCCCAAGGAGAGGCTCAGAGAAGACCTAAGAAGTCCTTAAGTTTATGCCTCAGATGGATTCTCAGCACAAAGACAGCCTACAAAACCCAGCAAACCTGAAAAGGGGAGAAAACAGTTCTAGAGTTACCATAAAATTAGATTCAAATGTCCAGTAGTATTCAGCCTCAACAACAAAAAAATGAAGGTATATAAAGAAAGAAACAGCACTTAAAGAAAATAGCTGTCCCTGAAAAGGGCCTACTAGCAGAGCTATTAAACAAAGACTTTAATAGCTGTTTTAAAGATGCTCAAAGAACTAAACAGATGTGAAGGAAGTTAATGAGGTGTGAACAAAGTGGAAATACCATTAAAAGAACACCAAAAAGAAAATCTGGAGCTGAAAAGTCCCGTTAACTGAAACAGTGATTCTCTAAAGACAAATCTGAGCAGAAGTTAGGACAACAGAAACTAACATGGGCAAAGACAGAAAAAGAGTGAGCAGAACCTGAGGGACTGGGGGGACACTGTTCAGTGTACCAAGATGCGTGTTCTGGGAGTCTCAGCAGGAGGAGAGAAGACAGGGTAGAGATCATGTGAGGAGATAATGGCTGAAAACTTCTCAATCTGATAGACGATGTGAAAGTAAATATCAAGACATGTTATCTCCAAACTTTTGAAAGCCCAAGTTACAAAAGCATCTACCACATGCAAAGGATCCTCAAAATGTTACCACCAGCTTTGTCATCAGAAACTCTGGAGGCCAGAAGACAGGGAGCTGATATATTTCAAGTGCCAAAAGAGAAATACTGTCCACGCAGAATCCTATATATATTCAGCAAAACTGTCCTTCTAAAATTCCCAGATATAAAAAAGCTGAGGGAACTTGTGACCTGCCCCACAAGAAATGATCAGGGGAGTCCTACAAGGTCCTCCAAAAGAACACTAACCAATACTTCAAAGCCATTAAGAAAAACAATAAAGATTACAGTAAAGATTACAGCAGAGATTAAAAATAGGGAAAATATGTGAAATCCAAAATTGTTTTTTTGTCAATTTTATTGATCTTTTCAATCTTTTAGCTAAAAGGCAGAGGACTCAAATTACTAAAATCAGAAATTAAAGTGGGGACCTTATTACTGATTCTACAGAAATATGAAGGACTGTGAGTCTCATCAACTATTCCACATTAGAAAACTGAATAGAGATGCCTGGGAGGTTCAGTTGGTTAAGTGTCTGCCTTCAGCTCAAGTCATGATCTCAGGGTCCTGGGATTGAGCCCCTTGTCAGGCTACCTTCTCAGAGGGGCATCTGCTTCTCTGCCTCTGCCCCATCCCCTGCTTGTGCTCTGTCAAATAAAAATCTTAAAAAAAAAAAACCTGATTAAACTAGATAAAATGGACCCACCCACAGAGTCAGTGCAATCCTTATCAAAACCTCCATGAAGCTTTTTTCAGATATAGAAAGCCCATCCTAAGATTCATGTGGAACCTCAACAGATCCCAAATAGCCCAAATAATCCCCAAAACAAGAAGAAACTGGACGACTCACACTTCGTTTCAAACCTACTACCCGAAGCTACAGTCACCAAGCCACATGATCCCGGCATAAAGACAGACACGCACACTAAGGGAGAGGGGCGAGGGCCCAGAGAGAAATCCTCACACGGACACTGAAAGGACTTTTGACGAGAGCGCCAAGACCTCCCCATGGGGAACCGACGGTCTTTCCAACAGACCAAGCTGGGAAAACTGCATCTCCACATGCAGAGGAGGAGGCTGCACCCGCACCTAACGGCACACACAGAAACTAACCCAAAATGGACCAAAGACCCAAATGTAAGGCCTACGGCGCTACGACCCTTAGAACAAAACAAAGGACAAAAAGCTTCACAACACTGAATCTGGTGATGATTTCTTGTGACCAAGAAAATAAAGTGGCCTTCACAAAAACTCTTGAAATTTTTGTGTGTTCAGGAGACACTGTCTACAGAGTAGAAAGGCAACCCGCAGTCTGAGAAAGGGATCTATAAAGCTTACATCTGGTAGCAATTAATACCCAGAATAGACACACAACTTCTGGAACCAACGAACCACCGGACTCAAAAACGGGCCTAGAAGTAGAACAGACACGTCTCCCAAGATACAAGAATGGCCAATGAGCACAAGAGAAGATGCTCAACATCACTGATCATCAGGGAAACACAAATCAAAACCACAGCGAGGTGCCACCTCACACTTGTCAGGACGGCTAGAAGCCAGAAGGCAGGAAACAACAGGCGCTGGCGAGGCTGTAGACAAAGGGGAGCCCTCGTGCACGGCTGGTGGGAACGCAAGCTGGTGCAGCAAGTGTGGGAGACAGCAGGTAGGGGCTCCTCCAGAAAATGGCCAGAGCTACCCTAGAGCCCTGCAACTCCACTTCCGGGTGTAGACCCCAAGCAACTGGAAGCACGGGCTCAGAGAGCTCTGTCCACCCACGCTCATGCCAGCATCAGTCACAGGGGCAGAACCACGGGAGCAACCCAAGTACCCGTGGACAAGCAGATGGGTAACAAGAGGCCGTGTACACCACACTCCGTGCGGTGGAATACTACCCGGCCTTAGGAGGAAGGAAATCTTCCTTCTGCCACAACAGGAATGAACCTTGAGGACATCGTGCTGAGTCCAACAGCCAGCTGCAAAAAGACAAATATGTACAATCACACGTGAGGAGATACAAAGAATGGTCAGAACTGTAAAGACAAAGCAGGATGGTGACGTAGAGGCAGAGTTTGAGTCTTACGAGAAGGAAGAGTTGTAGTAATGGCTGCACAACAGCACATGAGTGTATTTACCACCAGTGATGTGTACACTTAAAATTTACCATCTTCACCGCTACTATGTCTATTTTAGCATAATTTTAAAAACCTAGGCCTCATGTCTCCTTTGATCCACCACCCTCATTTTTCTACTGCCCTTCACAAACTCTGAGAGAGAACTGCCTGAACTTCCTATTTCCAATTATCCTCTTCCTTTTCTTTCCTTTCTTTCTTTCCTTTCCTTCCCTCCCTCCCTCCCTCTCTCTCCCTTTCTCCCTTTCCCTTTCCCTTTCTTTTCTTTCTTTCTTTCTTTTCTTAATTGTATTAGCCAACCTTAGTTTCAGGCATAGAGGTCAGTGACTCACTGGTTGCATGTAAAACCCAGGGCTCATCCTGTCACGTGCCCTCCTTCATGCCCCTCACCCAGTCACCTCATCCCCCAACCCTCTCCCCTCCAGGGACCCTGTTTGTTTCCTAGAGTTAGGAGTCTCTTGTGGTTTCTCTCCCTCTTTGCTTTAGTCTTACTTTACCGGCGCCCGGGGATGGGGACACCTACAGTCTACAGGAGGGCTAGCCCCGCCTGGCTAACCTTGCCCCCAGGAAGTTTTTGGTCCAAATGTTAACAGTACTGAGGTTGAAAACTGGTCTACACCAGGGTGAAGAATCCACGTAGCATTGGACTATCTGGACATGGGGAAAGTAAACACGACCATTTCAAGCTAAGTTAACAGAAGAAAAGTGGGATCTCAGACACTCACAGTGAGGACGAACAGGTACCAGGGAGCGAGAGGGCTGCGCTTGGATGTCATCCAGCACTTGGACACAGCCCCAGACAAGTATGTATAGGCAGGAATTTTGGCTGGCGGTCAGAGTCCTGGGTATTAGGACCAGGGAGAAAGCCTACAGGTGGGACCTAAAACCCTAGCCTCTAACTTTCTTCGTTACTGGGTATGTTGTGCTTTCTTATCAATATTAATCTTTTGAGATGTCTTGTAATCTTATTGCAATTTCAGTAAAGTTGGACACAGCTGGAATGAGTCCTGAGTTTCAATCTAGTGCTAATTACTCATGTGAGTTTGGACCAAGCTTTTTAGCTTCCATCTCCGTTTCCTCATCTTTAAATGGTTAATTTTAAGTAGCGCCATCCTTTCTCCCAAGTATCCTGACATTTACTTATGCGTTCACTCATTCATTCCCCATCTCTCTGTTTCTCATTTGTAGCTTGTCTTACATCCATTTTCCAGGATCTGTCATATACCTGTGTACTTTCTGTCCTAAGATTTGATTATAATAGTTTTAAATCTTTTCCATCTTATTAGAAATGACATGATGAGTAGAGTGTTTTTAGTCACTCCACTTAATCTCATAAGTTTCAATCCCTCATCTAAAAAAATGCATGTAAATGGAAGTAGCTCCCTTTTTGCTATAAAAAGAGATGTACAGATCAAGGGAAGAGAACAGAGTCCAGAAATAAATCCGCACCTATAGGGCCAATTACTTTACGACTAAGGAGGCAAGAATACGCAATGGGGAAACGCAGTCTCCTCAATTGGTGGCTAGGAAAAGTGGACACTCACACACAGCAGGATGAAACTAGAACACTTTTGTAGCCCAAACACTGGTTAACTCAAAATGGACTAAAGAAGTGAATGTAAGACCTGAAAACATAAACTCCTTGACATTGGTCTTGGAGAGGATTTTTCTGGATTTGACACCAAAAGAAAACTACACAAGTGGGAAGACATCAAACTAATAGCTTCTGCCCAGCAAAGGAAATAATAAAATGAAAATGCAGCCTATGGAATGAGAGAAGAGATTTACAAATCCTGTATATGATATATGTGGTTCATATAAATAATTCTTAACAACTCGGTAGAAAAAAACAACTACCTAATTTTTTTAAAATGTGCAAAGGGCCTGCAAAGATCTTTCTGCAAAGACATGCAGACACACGAAAAGATGCTCAATATCATTCATCACCACGGAAATGCAAGTCAAACCCACAATGAGATCCTACCTCACACCAGTGAGAGTGGCTAGAATCAACAAGACAGGAAACAGCAGGTGTTGGCGAGGATGGAAAGAAAGAGGAACCCTCTTGCACCGTGGGGAGGACTGCAAATTGGTGCAGCTACTGTGGAAACCAGTATGGAGGGTCCTCAAGAAGTTAAAAATAGAGCTACCCTCCGACCCCCACAATCTCCCTACCGGGGTATCTGCCCAAAGTAAGTGAAATTGGGATGCTGCAAAGATGTGAGCAGCCCCACGCTCACTGCCGCACGTGCAGCAAAGCACGGCCTCCGCGTCCACCAGGGCATGGGTGAAGAAAGATGATGATGAGTGGAGTACTGTCTGTCCCCGAGAAAGAAGAAACCCTGGAGCTGCGACAAGCTGGAGACACACAGAGTGTTGGCAGTGATGGGCGCCGCAGGGCGGTACTGACGTGGGGGACGAGGCAGGGAAGCAGACCCACCAGCAGGGCTTCAGCAGTCTCACGGCTGGGGAATGCTAGACGAGCAGCGTTCCCTTTCCCTATTACAGCCTTCTCCTCTCATTTCTTTGATTCCTCAGTAACCTTATAAGTCTAGGGCCCACTTTCTAGCTTTCTCTTGTCTTTGCATGAGACAGAATGACAGGGCGCCAGGGCCTGGCGCGGGGGATTATCTGGAGTACACCTTAATTCCTGTCTAGCGGTATTTATCTCGTTACTCATCTGCTTTTCCTATCAAGTTCTGAATTAGATGCTAAGTTCCCTTTTCTTTCTCTATCACGGTATTTGTAGTGGTCACTTTCCTGAGGGAACACCTACTGGACGTGGAAAGACCTGCTTCAGAAAAGGTAGTCTGGATCCCATGAAGACTCACAAACGTTTCCCCCACCAGTTAGCTGAGATGTGGTCCGAGCTCCCAATCTAGGGAAGAGCCGCCAACAGGACATGGTGAGAAAGGAACCGTGTGTCAGATTCTACGTGGAGTCAGAGGCTCATGAGACGTCACCATCGAATAGTAAATCGAGTGAAAAGACTAACATATAAACGCTGTGCAGCATGATCTGAAAATCCTTAATTTGCTGTCGCGACTGCTGACACCAGGTTCCAGAGACTGAGCCCTGGCCATGAGGAGTCAGCAGGCCAACCTCAGGGGACGGCGCGTGCATGGATGTAGTCCCGTAAATCAGACACAGTAACTACACGTCTGAGGGTTCACAGACTCAGCGAAGTAATCCTGAGCGGTACTCAGTACGGGGGTCCTGGAGCTCACCGGGGAGAGGACTTCTAGTAAAAATATAAAACCCATCTAGAGCTGATCATTTCACATTTGAGCTTATTTCAGGTATAAACTTGGCATAACCACGTAGGTCTCTCTGAGGTGACTTGCATCGCAGACCATTTCACCACCATGACACTGGGTGGAACATGTTCATGGGTCACACTCTGAGAACAAACCGTACTTACCCACTGCTTCTTCTTGGTCTGAGAAATCAGTTGTTTGTGCTGTGTTGCTAGCTTCTTGATTTCTTCTACAAATTCTTCTTTACACTTCTCCTTTACTTGCTTACATTTCCTGTCCATCTCACCCTGCATATTGGCTACAGCTTTATTTACAGCTTGACGCTTCTCTTCCTCCATTTCGGAGCGCAGCTGGAATGAGAACATTAGCTCGTGACTGGCCCGCCCGCGATGCACACACCTCACTCCACAGTTCCTACGGAAAGGGGGGACCCCCTCCCTGTGTTTCATTGAGAGCAGTACACGTCTTAGGTGAAGGAAAACAAGGTTTACTAGCAATCAAACGTTATAAAAGGTATTATATGATGGTTCTAGTTTTAAAAAGGAGCTGCCTGGCTGATGCCCAAGAGAAGCTGCCTACGCACTACCGGAGCGCTCCCGTCACGCTCAGGGTTCTCCAGGTGGCCTTACCTTTTCCAGAGCTTCTCGCACAACTCTTTCCGTTTCTCGTTTGTGGTCAGACTTCATTCGGTCTTTAAAGTCATTGAAAATCTTGGTGTATTTGTCGTGGCACATGCTTTGACACACTCCGTCGCTGGTGGTCTGGGTGCTTCGATGCAGCATTCGTGGTGAAGAGGCACTTAACTTCTTGGTCTGAGTTGACACAGACACCTTTTCGATTGGCTGAGGCATGGTGGGGATCTCCTGGCTGGAACTCACGGCTTCCGTTTCCGGCTCTGGTTCCTGCAGAGCAAGGACAGTGCTGAGACGCGACACGAAGCCGCCTGTTAGTAGTCCTGGTTCCAGAACGAGCTCTAGGAGGATAAAACTAGGGTAATGAACTACTGTTAAAAAACATGTAATTGAGATGGTCAATTGTGTCATGTGTAGTTTACCACAACTAAACCAAAAACAAAAAAAAAGCCCCCAAAACTTCTCGCAATGAATAGCAAGAATTTAAAACAGGAACTTCATTTTGTGGCATATGAACACTACAGTCTTTGCTTTCCAGACAGACGAAAGAAAAATACCATATAAGACGTAAAACCCTTATCAATTTAGTCGCTGCTGTGGACCAGATTCATTAACAGATGTCCTGAGCATGGGTCACCAGATGAGTACCTGGTTTTAGAGCATGGACATACAACTTTGAGAGGCGGAGCGTAGCCACACTTTCCTCCAGTTTTTCAACGTTGACCTAACTGAAGGATCGGGTAAATGCTCCGCTTCTCATAATGCTGAGTAACTAGGAGAGCTCCAGGAAGTGCAGCAAAGCGCCCTCCCCGTGCGACGCAGACTCCAGGTTGGTGCGTGTTCTTCTGGCACTGCGGGCGGGCGGGCAGACGGTGGGGTTCCAGCTGGGCCGAGGGTATGGACGGCACCCCTGGGGCGGACCGTCGTGACCGCGACAGGGAGGCACTTCCTACAGCCGCCCACCTGGACACTGCAGGGCGGGCAACTTACTTCCTTTTTGGGTTCCACACTTTGATTACGTCGTCCTTTCTTTGCTCTTGGTTCTTGCGTGACCTTTAGCTGCGGGCATCACACAAGTAAGAGCGTGTTACTGCAGACACTACAGACAACAGTGAGCAACCTGTTCCCTCCTGTGCTCAGCTCCCCCAAATCCTTGCAGCCTCGGCCCTGGTGGGCTCGGGACCAGGCTGCGGGTGGCCCGTGGGTGGGTTTTGTACCAACGTTTGTAGAAGGGAAGGGCACGTCAACTGTGTGCACAGCCGCCTCTCACAGGGACACCCACCTGCTCATTACTGGTAGACGAGATGCTGGACTCCGCCTCCTCCTCTCCCCGGTCCTCGTTCTTGGACTTCCAGAACCTCCCTTCACGAAGGAAGCGCTGATGCAGCTCTAGCTCGTCACAAGCCTTCTTCCAGCCCATGCTGCGCTTCACGTGCAGCCGGTGAACGTTGACTGTGATGTCCTGTATGTTTTCAGAAGGGATCCATGCCCTTCAAGGAACACCAGAGGCACAGTTAGAAATTTCCGGAACGCTAGTAGACTCTATCCAGTACAAAGTAGGACCTGGGGCGATTCCTCGCCCCGAGGCTGTGGGGGACGGCTGCAACGCAGACGCTCACCGAGGAGAAAGCAGTGAGGACGGTCAGAACCGGAGCGGGAGAGACTGGCCAACGCACCGGCCCCACTGTGGGCTCTGGGCTCCGGGCAGCCCAGCCACAGCCCCCGCGGCTCCCGGCCCTCCTGCTGCAGAGGCACGCACACCTGGCTGGGGCGGAGGCCGGCAGAGCCGAGCGTACACACAGATCCGTACAAGCAGCAGGGCCCCGACACCGTGACCCACCACATAGCGGCTCCAGCACGTCGTTGTCTCCCAGGCACCCTGACTGACACAGAGGCGCCCGTCATCACGGCCAGGAACCCGCTGCGGGCAACACAGACCCCGAGGACTGGATGTGAACCCGTATGCAGCTCTACCGAGAAGGAGCCAAGGAGCCGACAAACTCCAGGAAACTTCCCCAGGCTAATGCCCCCCCACCGAGGGGCGCCCAGAGGCAGCGGACCACGGCCCACGGCCCCCGGGGGGCCGTGTCTGCAGCTGCAGGACACACCGCGGATGCGCCACGCTGGGCCTTCGGGCAGGACCACAGGGCACACGTGGCCTCTGCCGGGAAGGAGTGTGGCCAAGGGGACTCGGGGGGCTCTGGAGGCGGCGGGGGCACACAGGTGCACCCCAGGAGGGAAGGTGTCTCTAGAGCATCAAGCACCAGGGGGGAAACCAGCTCCAACACGGATTGATCCTGTCCGTCCTCCATGTAAATGTGCGCACTGTCAGCTTCCACTGTGGGCCTCCGGTCTCGGGGCTCACCAAGCCCGCCTGACGACTGTTTGGGACGGCCCGAGGCCATCGAAACACACACACACGCCTGAGCCACGGATGCAGGCGCCTGCCTTGCTGGCCTGAGCTGAGCTGGCTGCTTGGCGGTGTCCACACACGGTCAAAACGACACACCTGACTGCCGGGCTGTGAAATCTGAACTGCCCTGTGGTATTTTTGAATATTCCATCCACAGGGTCTCACCTGACATTAGAAACCCTACAAAATAAACATGTAAAAACTCTGACCTCTATTTCAAAGAGCACAGATGGAAGAGCTCCTGTTTGATCTTATGATGAGCTTGTGATGAGTTAGTATCACATTTACTCTTTAAGTCAACAGTTTGCATCGAGGGCCTCTCACGTACCAGGCAAGCGCCAAGTATGCTTTCACTTTTTAAATGCAGTGTATTTGACACAGATTTCTGCTGTTAGCAGTGCTGACTACCTGGGATGAATCTATGACCTGTGAGAGTACTTTTTCTCCTTAAATTGTCCATTTATCACTCGGATATAAAAAAATAATTCACATCTGTTCTTAATATGAGACATAATTACATAACCACACCTCAGTGTGGTTTATACACACATCCCTGTTCTCTTGGAATCACCTCCTATAGATAATCAGATTCCACTTTTAAAGAGGATTGCGGATTATGCAATATGATCTATAAAAAACACCCTACTCTTATAGGGGCACCCTAATAAAAAGAGGTCGGATGTAATTTGGCTGAATCTACACATCCGTCAGAAACCGAGGGCTTAGAGATGTGTTGGCGTTTAAGTGAACTCCCGAGACATGCTGCTGCTTGCCCGTGACTCCCTGCTGACTGCACACCCTGGCGGCAGTGGCAGCCTATACCGGGCATGCTCGTTTCCTGCTACCTTCTCCTCGGGCAGGCAAACCTTGCAAATCCTAGAAAAACCGCACTTCTGTGGAGCTGCCTTTCCTCCTGGAGCGTGACAACTTGCTCCGGGAGGGCCAGCACGTTCTGAACATACAGAAGGGACCAGTCCAAGACCATTTGTCTAGAATTTTTTTTCTCCCACTTATGTATAAAGAAAGTATGAACTGGCAAAATAGTATTTATTAGTAGTGACACTGTAGAACAGTGTGAAGTCCTCAGCACCAGAGATGTTTACTGAAACATGCCTACGGTTGTAAAAACAGTACGAATGAAAATGTGCGGCAGGTGGCCGGTAGGAGCTATCTCCTCTTGCTGTGTGACATGTTGCTTAATTAAAACTCATGCTTATAAATGTATAAAGTTCATTTTTTGAGACGTGAAATCTTCTAATAAGGTAGAGTGTAACGTGTTAAGGTCCATGCTTGTCACTGTTTACTGGGCCCAACTGGGCTGCCCGTGCAGCCCCCAACACGAGCACAGAGTGTCACACGTCATGTGTGTAACATACAAAGGATGACGTCAGCTGAGTTTCTGAGGGAGTCAAAAGTCATACGTGAATTTCTGATTGTGGGGTTCTTGGGCTCAACCATCAGCTGTATTTTCTACAGTAAAGTCCTCAGAGTCCCATCTGTCCAGAAGTGTTCCAATACAATCTTCTAGGAAATAATAAATTTAGGAGAAAAAACTCTGGAAATTCTCTCTTCAGAACCCAAGTGGATTAGCTCACACGTTCTTTTAAATATTACCTGTATTATACACTAAATGACAGAAAATAGCACGCATGGTTGGAGATACTTGTGAAGCTGTCTGACCATGGACGAAAAATTGTAAAATACCATGAAACAGTTCTGAGGATCACTTGTTCTGACCTAGAAGTAGCAGCATTTTACAAAATAACTGAAGTCTTGGTTTTTCTAAGTGAACTGTGTTTTATCCCACAAACCTTGTGCCCTACTGCATGGGTACCCGCAGGAAAGCTGGCCTTCACGAAGTATCTGCTGCACACCAAGCACGAAGCTCAGGTCATTCATTTCCCTGAGGCCCTGACCGAGGCCCCAACCGCATGCACTGAGGGACGAGGGGTCTGAGCCCGGAGGTTAGGAGCGCCGGCGGCCTTCCGGGGCTGCCCCCCAACACAGCCCTGTGTCCCTGCCACGCGTGCACCACCTGCCTGCCTGTCCTGACGGGAAACCAACACACCGAGTGTGATGCGCGGAGGACACTGAAAACACCAGCTAAGAGCCACATGATTAGCACACTCGTCTTGCTCTGAATGGTGGCATTACTTCTGTCTCCTGGCCGGACAAAAGCCTGCATCTGTCTGTGAGGGAACGGAACTGCTTGTTTCGAAATTAGTCACAGGTTTCTTGCCTAAACTTAAGATTCTTTATTTAAATTCAATTAAAAAAAATTCTTGCCACTAAACTTCTACTTAAATTAAATGAAAACTAAGTAAAACTTCACCACGGAGAGGAATACAGTGCCTCATGTGTAGATTCTCACAGCAGTGACAACTGCAGAAATACTGAGCCATTGGGAACACAGAAGGCACTTCATGGACTTGCCTTTCAGATCACGCAGTGGACGTGGTGCCGTCCCTGTGACCCCCGTGCCTGGGAACCCTCCTGGTGTCCGGTCAGCCCTACTCACGACACTGTTACTCAGAATGATACTTCACACTTTCTGATTTTCAATGCTCTATACATTTTAAGGCCCTGACATCACAATGAAAGAGGTAGCTACAATTTCATAGTACAGTTCACATTCTTTTATGAAGTACTTCATGTGCAAAAATAAGATCACAGTAACAAAAATAGTTTTTACTGTTGGGATACGTGTATTGTTACATTACGAAAATGTGAACTTTTACGCTTTGCTATACACATCTCCCTAGCAAAGGAACCTCAACATCTAGGTTGGAAACAAGGTCTGGGAGTTACACGTGTGTAATTCTTACACACGTTCTTAGACCACAGCATCAACAAGGCCTCCTGCTCCCGAGTCAATTACTTTTGTGTGTGGCATCGAACGGCGCTTTGAGAAGACAACCACGTCCTCTCATCGAAACTGTGGCACAACCACACTCTGAGAGCCCTTCCAAACCCCTGCCTTACCCCCATCCCAGCAAAAGCGAGCACCGCATCCCACCATGTCAGGCCCTAAAACTAGAACTACCATTTCCAGAAGTCACTGTCAGGCACATGCTGATGGGCAGGGTATGAACCAAGTAGAACTCAATAAAAACTGTAAAATCAGAACAAAACCAAAACCAAAAAAAAAGAAAGGTAAAAATGATAAAGTATTAGTAATTTCCTACTCTGGGTAGTAGGTTTCCTGGTTTTATTAATTTTTCCCCGCTGTGCTTATGTATTCTATTGAATCCTCGAGAAAAAAGTAAAAGCTAATTAACCAAAATCAATCAATGGGTAATAAATACAAAAGAAAAAAGAAATGATGTGATTTGTTTCTCCAAATTAGAATAAATTCCAGGCTATTTCAGATGGAGGGGCCCTCCAACACCAAGGACCACCTGATGGGAACCCTATGATCGCTCAGGGGTCAGCTGTGATGGTGCAGGGCCATGCTCACCTTTGGTGGTGGTGACCAAAGAAGCGGACGTCAACCTGGTTGTCCTCTTTCTGTAGCACTTTGGCGGGCCAGAATCCAAAGCCTTTCATTTTAGCCCAAACTAGTTCATGATTAGGTATCTGGAAATAAAATGTTTTACTTTGTCACGTTATTTTTAAAGTATTAAATGCAAGCACATCATTAATAATGAACAATGTAGGGGGCACCTGGTGGCTCAGTCAGTTAAGTGTCTACCTTTGGCTCAGGTCGTGATCCCGGGGTCCTGGGATCCAGCCCCAGCATCGGGTTCCCTGCTCAGTGGGGAGCCTGCTTCTCCCTCTGCCCTCTCCCACTCCCCCTCCTCGTGCTCTAATAAATAAATTAAATCTTTAAAAAAATAAATTTCAATTTAAAAAAATGAACAAGTTAGTAAATATAGTCCATTATCTTGAAAATATCTTTTTTTAGCTCCTAAACCCACAGAACTCTTTCCAGATTGATTCTGCCTTCAAGAAAAACATTATAATCTGCATGAGAGCAACGACATGGACCTTCTTCTCTCAAAAGAGACAGCCTGCAGCACTCGGGGACCAGGATGTCCCCGTGCCGGCTGAGGCATATGAGTAACACTGGCAAACACCTCGCCCTCACTGCTTCCTGAGGTGCAGACCAACAACTGGGAGCTGGGGAGAAATGTGAGTCTGAAGCCCTGCTCTAGGCCTACGGAATCAGAGAGGTGTCGGGGTGCCTGAGAAGCACAGGCCTGGTGCTGCCCCTCCAATCACGGGGAGTGAGCACCCTCCCGACAGGGCACTCCAGGCACACACGAAGCCTACACTTCTTGTGAAACACTGCGGGGAAAAGCAGAAAGTCACTTTGTTGTATATTAAGGGACCCAGAGTCTTTTCCTAAATTCCTCATTTTAAAGTCAGAAATGGATAATGCCAAGTGGTTACCCCTGGGTTTCAGGTGTTATGTTCAGTAAAATCACATACAATGTGATATAGATAAAAATATCGAGGAAGGATTATAATCCTTGAGCATACTGGAAATAAAATTTCTTAGAATAGTACATCACACGAGGTAAAAAACAAAATCACAAAATTTCACATACACAAGGATAGCAGAACCAATTGTCAGGACGAGCATTTGACAAATAGAAGCAGTTCTTGCAAAGCTGTAGTTCATCCAGCTAAAAAAGAAAAGCAACTATTTTAGCCTACGTAAAACATGAACATTAAACTCTATAAAACAGATCCATTTAAATTAACATTCTCATGAGCATAATCATTCTTGATTTTCTTCCTAAGCTCAAATATTTCATTTTTTAAATAAATACTACGAGAGATACTACTTTCCTGTTCAAACCATCTCCAGCGTGCAGGTGGCACAGTTCCTCTGTAGCTCCACACACCTGGCCTCCTGCCCAGCCTGGCTCCTGCCTTCTCTCTGGTCGGCTCACACTCGAAATGCTGCACCCTCACACAGTCCTTTCAACCTGCCCACATTAAACACCCAGGACCAGGAGCAGCAGTCCTTACATTGCCTCCTCCCTCGTTCTCTGCTCTACTCCTTTTTTCACGCTCATAAAGAAATGTATTTTATCTGTTTCTTTTTTGAGTCTCTTTCTTCTGAGTACAGCCCCATGAGCAGAAAGCAGGACCTTGATCACCACTTTATCACTAACACACTGCACAGCACATAGCAGACACTCAATAAATATTTAAAATAAATATTTATTAACATAAATAAAATAAACCACACACATATAGGAAACCTTCCCTAATAATATGTATTTCATTTATTGTATGAATACAATCTTTGTGGGTTGGGGGGGGTTGCCTGTGAAATCTATATAGGAACTCAAACGTGAATCTTTCATTCCAAGAGATAAAACATTTCTGCACAATGAAGGAAACCAACAAAATGAAAAGGCAATTTAACGAATGGGAGAAGATAATGGGTTAATATCCAAAATATATAAAGAACTACCACACCTCAACCCCCACCCCCGCCAAATCCAATTAAAAAATGGGCATAAGAATTAAATAGACATTCTTTCAAAGAAGACATCCAGAAGGCCAAAAGACACGTGAAAGGATGCTCAATGTCACTGATCATTAGGGAAATACAAAACAAAACCACAATGAGATACGACCTCACACTGGTCAGAATGGCTAAAATGAACAAGTCAGGCAACAACAGTGAGGACGTGTAGAAAGGTGAGCCCTTGTGCACTGTTGGTGGGAATGCAAACTGGTGCAGCCACCATGAAAAACAGTGTGGAGGGTCCTCAAAAAGATAAAAAATAGAACTGCCCTATGAGCCAGCAATCCCACTTCTGGGTATTTTTGTGAAGAGATATTTATTCGAAGAGACAGATACTGCTTCTTGGCCTTTTGGCTAAGACCAAGTGTGAAGAGATACAAGCTCCCGGATCTTTACTGCAGTGTTATCCACAACAGCCAACATATGGAAGTATCCATCAGTAGATGAATGGATAAAGAAGATAAGGTGTACTATTCTTCTCAAACTATTCAAAACAACAGAAAATGAAGGAAAACCTCCAAACTCATTCGATGAGGCCATTATTACCCTGGTATCAAAACCAGATAAAGACTCTACTAAAGGGGAGTCTGGGTGGCTCAGTCAAGTGTCTGCCTTCAGCTCAGGTCATGATTGCATGACCTGAGGGTCTGGCAATCAAGCCCCACTTTGAGATCATCCCTGCTCAGCGGGGAGTCTGCTTCTCCCTCTCCCTCTGCCCATCCCCCCTTCTCGTGCTTTCTCTCCCTCAAATAATTTTTTTAAAAGACTCCATTAAAAACCAGAATTACAGGCCAATATCCCTGATGAACATAGATGCAAAAATTCTCAGCAAAACATGAGCAAATTGAACCCAATGATACATTAAAAAAAAAAGATCATTCATCATGATCAGGTGAGATTTATTCCTGGGTTGCAAGGGTAGCTCAATATTCTCAAATCAATCAACATGATTCACCATATTTAATTCACCACATTTAAAAAAAAAATTCACCACATTAATATAATAAAAGGATAAAAAACATGATCATCTCAAGAGATGTAGACAAAGCACCTGGCAAAGTACGATATCCATTCATGATAAAAATCCTCAACGAAGCAGATTTAGGGAACATACCTCAACATTATAAAGGCCATCTATGAAAAACCCACTAGCGGATATAATCCTCAATGGGGAAAAACTGAGAGCTTCTCCTTTAAGGTCAGGAACATGACAGCAACATCCACTCTCCCCACTGTTGTTCAACATAGTACTAGAAGTCCTAGCTGCAGCAATCAGGCAACAAAGAGACATAAAAGGCATCCAAATCCACAAGGGAGAAATCAAACTTTCACTATTTCTGCAGGTGACATAATACCCTATATAGAAAACTCAAGACTTCACCAAAAAATTGCTAGAACTGATATGCAAATTCAGTAAAGTCACAGGATATAAAATCAACCAACAGAAATCTGTTGCATCTCTATATACTAATAATGAAGCAGCAGAAAGAGAAAGTAAGGAATCAATCCCATTTACGACTGCACCAAAACCAAGATACTTAGGAATAAGCCTAACCAAACAGGTAAAACACCTGTACTCTGAAAACTACAGAATACTGATGAAAGAAATTGGAGATGACAGAAATGGAAAGACATTGGAAGAACAAATATTCTTAAAATGTCTCCATTACCCAAAGCAATCTTCACATTTAATGCAATCTCTATCAACATAGCAATAGCATTGTTCACAGAGCTAGAACAAATAATCCTAAAATTGTTATGGAACCAGAAAAGACCCCAAATAGCCAGAGGAAGGCTGAAAAAGAAAACCCAACCTAGGGGCATCCCAGTGCCTGACTTCAAGCTGTATGACAAAGCTGTGGTCATCAAGACAGGATGGTGCTGGCACAAAAACAGACACATAGATCAGTGGAACAGAACAGAGAATGCAGAAATGAGACTCTGTGGCTAACTTATCTTTGACAAAGAAGGAAAGAACATCCAGTGGAAAAAAGCCTCTTCAACAAATGGTGTTGGGAAAATTGGATAGCCACATGCAGAAGAATGAAACTGGACCCATTTCCTCACACCATAAACACAGATAAACTCAAAATGTATGAAAGACCTAAATGCGAGACCAGAATCCATCAAGATCCTAGGGGAGAACACAGGCAGCAATCTCTTCAACCTTGGCTGCAGCAACTTCTTGCTAAGACACGTGTCCAGAGGCAAGAGAAACAAAAGTAAAAATGAACTACTGGGACTTCATCAGGATAAAAAGCTTCTGCATAGCAAAGGAAACAGTCAACAAAACTAGAAGGCAACCCACAGAGTGGGAGATGAGAACTGCAAATGACACGTCAGATAAAGGGCTAGTATCCAAGATCTATGAACAACTTACCAAACTCAACATTCAAAGAACAAACAATCCAGTCAAGAAATGGGCAGAAGACATGAACAGACATTTCTCCAAAGGAGACACATACATGGCCAACAAGCACATGAGAAAATGCCCAACGTCACTGATCATCAGGGAAATACAAATCAAAACCACAATGAGATACCACCTCACACAGGTGAGAATGGGGAAAATGAACAAGTCAGGTAACAACATGTTGGCGAGGATGCTCTTACACGGTTGGTGGGAATGCAGGCTAGTGCAGCCACTCCTGAAAATGGAATGGAGATTCCTCAGAAAGTTGGAAATAGAGCTACCCTACGACCCAGCAAATGCACTACTGGGTATTTACCCAAGGATACAAAGATAGTGATCTGAAGGGGCACCTGCACCCTCACGTTCATAGCAGCAGTGTCTGCAATAGCCAAACTGTGAAAGGAGTCCAGATGTCCTTCGACAGATGAATGGATAAAGAAGATGTGGTACGTACACCGTGGTATTACTCAGCCGTCAAAATGTATGAAATCTTGTCATCTAAAGCAACATGGATGGAGCTAGAGGGTATGTTACACAAAATAAGTCAGAGAAAGACAAATACCGTACAATTTCACTCATGTGGAATCTGAAAAGCCAAACAACAAAAATAAAAGCAACTCATAAACACAGAGAATAAACTGGTGGTTGCTGGGCGGGGGGGCCAATGGGGGGGCGCAGGAGCTTGGGGCACAGATGAAGGTAGTACATCACAGGGACGAACGGGGCAGTGCAGGGAATGCGGTCAGTCCCGGTGTGATGACAGCGGGTGGTGCTGGACGGGACCACACTTGTCCTGATGTGCAGTGAGTGGCCGATGGACCGGTAGCCCTGGCACTAATATGACACCATACGTCAACTACACTTCACTTTACAAATTAAAAAGAGGGTAACATTTATTGAGTGTCTGCTCAGTGTAACACAGCTGCCTGCATCATGTAACCGACGCCCTTGAGAGCAGTCACAGAAGAGGAGACAAACTGTCTTTGTTGAAGCCACTTAACAACTAAATCTAACTCCCAGGATTTCTCTGAGGAATCTTCCCCTCTACTTGGATTATTTTCCATGTACGTCAAACATGGAAATAAAATATTTAAAGGAAATAGCAAAACCGAAGCACATGTAAGAGTGGAATTCTGAAATGAGTCAGTCCGGAACACGGCAAGAGCGTCGTCAGGAGGCGGGAACAGTACCTCATGGCAGGTGTCCTTATACAGCATCCGGGCTATGTCGGCCTGCTCGCTGTCTGCTGTAATTAAAGGCAGAGATTACCTATTACCAGCCATCGAGAAACACAAGACTGTCAAAAGCAATACAAACATTTACATGTTCTTTTGGTGTGACAGGAGTGGACGTATACCATTTTAAGTGAAAATGTCTATTTTAAAGTTGAGGTAGAACAACACTTTATATATAGGCGGCTTCCACGTTGCTTTCAACAGAGGCCTGAACATCTAGGTACAGGGCGGCCTCTTTGTTTCCCTGGGAATGACGAAGACGTTAACGTGGAGGATCCGAATAAGCCAAAGTGCTTATAAAAAGCCTCTCAACTAAATTTACCTATAAAACCATAAGGTATAATGTTTCACCATGTGGTGTGCCGAGTCTTTGGCCAGTCACTTCTATAAGCTCTAACCACATCACCAAATATTTTCGAGTTGCAACCTCGACATTATTGCTTACAAATCATTAAAGTGCGGTTTTGAATGTCACATTTTATCAAAGATATTTCCTGACATGAGACACGAATGACATGGAGAAACATGTACAGAAAAGAAAACCATTCAACCTCCATAGAAAATCACGGTGTTGTGGAGAAGCAGCTGGGCGTCCGCTTTGAATTCTTCGTAACTTCGGTACTTTCCCTCGTTCACCTTCTGTGGAGGACCAAGAGCAAGACGGCGACAGTTACCAGGGACAATTCTGGTCTGCGTTACACAAACAGGGTGAGAGCACAGGAACAGGAGAACATCCCAGAACGACACAGCGCAGCTGGGACAAGCCTGCCTGTGGCTGGAAGCGCGGGCAGCCACTGGCGACCCCTGCGCTAGGCTGGCTGCTGGCTGAGCTCCAGCGGCCGCGTGGGCCCCTGGACAGAGCGCCTCGGCCGGCATGCCAGGGAGACCCCAACTACACACCCGCCGCCTTGTAGCATGAAGACTAAGAAAAAGACAACTGTTCGCCTCTGTGACGCTTTACCATCACCGTGAAGACAATACACTTCTCATTCTGAATTGGAACTAGGAACTGAATTGTAAAGAATTTTAAATTAAAGTCCAAGGTGTTTCTCTGTGCACAAGACGGTGCAAGGGCTCCTCCGTCTACGCCAGAGGCTGTGCGGGAAGGATCTCTCCCAGGGGGCTCCCTGCTGCTCTGCCTTTAGCTGCCAGAGGGAAGGATTATGGAAGGAATCTGAGGGGATTTTGTGGAGGAGGCAAAGTTTTTAGAAGGGTATATGGCAAAGTAATTTAAAAGTAGCAGGGAGGGATGCCTGGGGGTTGAGCATCTGCCTTTGGCCCAGGGCATGATCCTGGGGTCCTGGAATCGAGTCCCGCCTTGGGCTCCCTGCAAGGGGCCTGCTTCTCCCTCTGCCTGTGTCTCTGCCTCTCTCTCTGTGTCTCTCATGAATAAATAAATAAAATCATTAAAAAAAAAAAAGTAGTAGGGAGGCATTTTCTTATCCTGGTGGTACTTTTAGGAAATCAGTTTGGAAATTAGAATATGAAGGCTTCTAAAGAATAACTAAGATCCTGCCTTTCTGCAGTTGTCCTTCCTTCCCAACGGCCTGGGAGAAACACCCTGATGGAGGTCCCTGTCCTGTCTGCCAGCGAGGGTCACAGGGCTTATTTACAAATATCCACCTATCTAAGCCCCACTCTGAGTTTCTGACTGCACTGGGTTCCCCGGATCTGATACATACCCAGGTGGAAAAGCCCTACCGCACACATCCAAAGCAACTTTGTGATTTTTGATGTTTGCACCATCATGGCCTGGATTTGGATCTGAACTGCAAGCTCCCGAAGATAGAAAAATCGTGTCTTCTTGTCTCTTTTCCCTACAGTGCCTGTTGTTCATGGACGGCCCCTGCTAAGCACCATCAGCCCACCTAGTACTCCCCACGATCACCCAGGGTCCAACGAGAGGAAGCTGGCAGGTGTCTCAGAGAGAGGAAGCAGCAGAGCAAAGTCAGGGCAGGGAAGGGCAGAAAGGTGGCTGTGCTCATCATGGTCCTTCGAGACCTTAGGGGTTAGGAGAAGAGGCTGTGCTTGAGGGCCTGAGACCCAGGGGCACGAGGTCAAGTGAGAGCTCCTGTTTCACCCCAGGCTCTGCAGCCACTGCACAGGGAACGACCTTCCTTTACCCTGGTCCTACTGAAGCACCTCAGTCCTTCCCAAGGCCAAGGGAGAGGAAGTCATTCCTGTGGCCTCCCTGTAAGCTGTTACAGACAACCACAAGATCCTGAATTCAAAATGACATGTAACGTACAGAATTAGTAATCCAGCAACCCTACTGGAAATGCATTGAAATGATCTACTGGATTTTACTGCAACTCATAATTACATATTAACAAATCCTCGGCTAGAACAGGTAACATTAAGAACTCTGAGCCAGTTCTCTGGTTATAACATCTGTGTCATTCAAGTCCCAAGACGCTAGTCCTATTCTCTAGCGCTTCCTGAGAGCCAGCCACTCCAGCCAAGAAACCATGTCCAGACGGGAGTCCTTGGATCTGGAGCAGCAAGTGGACCAGGCTACATGCCCCTTGTAGTCAGCAGGTACCAAGAACTCGCACATGGCTTACCACCAGGGCTTCTCAGAGAGGACAGCTGATGCGCACACAGAGCAAGCGCACGGCAGCCATGCGGCAGCAACACCCTCGAGGGCCCAGCCTGTTATGTTTTGGGAGGAGGGTGGGCAGCCACTCTATCAAGAAGGAATGGCAATCAGAAGCACGCACCGGCAGGAGCTACTGGGTCACCGGGAGCCCTGGGTGTATTGGGAACAGGCCAGAGGGCCTGGCTTTACCTCCTGGATGGTAGGGACGTCGACCGCCGAATGCACCAGCCTCCGATACATCGGGTGCTTGTTGTCCTTCCCCTTTTTGTTAAGGTCGATAGCCTGAAAGGTCATCAGACACATCAGATTTAAACACAGCTGGAGAGAGGCAAGTGAGACAATTTCTAAACAACAGAACTTATATACAGGGACTACATAGTTTACTATGACATTTTTAAGATTCTGATAGAACAATTACTTTGGAAAACTCCACTTCGTTTTGACACTACCAATCAAAATGTTCATTTTGACAAATGGAATTACACATGCAAAAACATTCACGTTTCCACAACGGGGAAAGGACCATAAAGGGGCCAGCTGACTGGATACCTTCCAACACCCACACACAAACACAAAGTCAAATGGAGACACAAATGTGAAACCTGAAATTACATAAATCCTGAAAGAAGACAGAGGCAGTACACTTCTGCACATCAACTTAGCAATATTTCTCTGGATATGTCCCCTGAGGCAAGGGAAACAAAAAGCAAAAATGAATGAAAAATTTCATCAAGATAAAAAGCTCCTGGGATCCCTGGGTGGCGCAGCAGTTTGGCGCCTGCCTTTGGCCCAGGGTGCGATCCCGGAGACCCGGGATTGAATCCCACATCGGGCTCCCGGTGCATGGAGCCTGCTTCTCCCTCTGCCTGTGTCTCTGCCTCTCTCTCTCTGTGTGACTATCATAAATAAATAAAAATTAAAAAAAAAAAAAAGATAAAAAGCTCCTGCCTAGCAAAGGAAACAGGTGACGAAACTAAAAGGCAACTTACAGAATTTAAGAAGATATCTGCAAATGTCTTATCAGATTAAGGGTTAGTATCCAAAATCCATAAAGAACCTATCAAACTCGACACTCAGAGAACAAATAAACCAATCAAGAAATGGGCAGAAAACATTAATAGACATTCTCTGGAGAAGACATCCAGATAGACAACAGACACATGAAAAAAATGCTCCACACCACACATCACTAGGGAAATACGAATCAAAACCACACTAAGATACCACCTCACACCAGACGGAATCACTAAAATTAACAACACAAGAAACAACAGGTGCTGGTTAGGATGTGGAGAAAGGGGAACCCCCCTCTTGCCCTGTTGGTGGGAACACAAACTGCTGCAGCCACTCTGGGAAACAGCGTGGAGGGTCCTCGGAAAGCTAGAAATAGAGCTACCTTACGACCCAGCAATTGCACTGCTGAGAATTTACCCCAAAGATACAGATGCAGTGAACCTCAATGTTCATAGCAGCAATGCCCACGACAGCCAAACCATGGAAGGAGCCCAGCTGTCCATCAACTGATAAATAAAGAAGATGATAACACACACACACAATGGACTACTACTTAACCATGAGAAAGGATGAAATCTTGCCATGTGCAACATCGTGGATGGAATTAGAGGGTATTACACTGAGTGAAATAAGTCAGAGAAAGACAAATACCACATGATTTCATGGGATCTAAACAACCAACCAAACAAACAAAAATAAACAGACTCTTTAATAGAACAAAGTGGTGGGTGCCAGAGGGGAGAAGGAGAAGGGTCAGAATAGGTAAAAGGGATGAAGAGGTACAAACCTCCAGTTATAAAAAGGTATGTCTCAAGGATGAACAGGGCAGCATGGGAACACAGCTAATAATACTGTCCTAACACCGTGTAGTGACAGATGGTGACTCTACTCATTGCTGAGTATTGAGCTCTGTGTACAAACGTGGAATCATGGTGTTGCACATCTGCCACTAATAGAATATCATATGCCAACTACACTGCAATTAAGGATTTTGAAAAACAAAAGATGAAACAAGAGAAATGTATTTGCAGAGAGTAACAGTGACAGTTTAATCTAAAGCAGCTAAAGAAAAAAAAATAAAGCAGCTAAAGAAATGTCCATCAAAACAAAACAAGCCTCTTATGGAATAATTCACCACACGAAGGCAGTACGGTGGCGGTGTCCTGCACCCTTTCCCCTGCTGTGGGTGGGTACGTGCCGGTCCTCACTGGTCAGGAAGGACCTTGGCTGGAGCTCGCTGAGACCCTCTGCAGGACTTACCCTCTCCTTCATGCGGGAGACGATGAACCGCAAGTATGTGCTCATCTCCTGTTTGTTTGTGTTTTTCTTCTTGATGCTCTGTTAAAAATAGAAAAGGCCAGATATAAAATATGATTATTTACCAGTCTGTATTCATGTAAAAGACTTTTACATATAAAAGATTACAGTATGCAAAGATTGTATCAAGAGATGCATTATTTCCAACATATCTGATACAGAGAAATCTTTTAAAAGTGCATAGCATTTGATGTGACAAAATGGAAAATATTATGTTGTACTTGGCATAATACCTTAGAGAAATATGCATTTTTTCTTGATATTTAGAACTTCAACCATTTCCAGATAAAACAAATGATGACATAATAATGACATGATGTAGAATCACTTACTTTACCAAGAAAATTAAAAATTAAAAAAGTCGGCCAAAACCCTTTAGGGAGCATTGTGAATCAGTAATACCGGATGGTGAATTTCGACACACACTAATCTTCATGTAGAAGGTCACTGGAGTCCACGTCACCTGTGAACTGTGTACAGCACAGCTGCACACCTAACTTCTGTTTTAAGAGTTATGGGCTCTCTTTGGTAATAACTCCAATTTCCATTAGCCTGACCTGCAAAGCCAATTAGGTTCTCCAATCTGTCTCTGAAAACCTAAATTCATGTGATGAGGCAAAGACAGGATTCTACCTTTTGTGTCATTTCTAGGCAGCTAGGAAGCAGGGACAAATGTCCTGTTTCCTCCATTGAGACTGAGGCCTCCCGGCAGAGCCCTGGCCCCGCGGACTGGGTGTGGTCGGTACGTCCCAGCTGCCCTTGCCCCCTCGGGCCCCCAGAGGACAGTCCTCCGCCCCTTGGAGTCGTGGCTCCCAGAGAACTGTGCCACCAGGGAAGTCCTCCTCATGGTCACAGACTGCAGGAAGGAGCTAAGAATTCTTTGCTGTGGCTAAGTGAACTGATGACCCCCACACACAACATGAAAAATGGACATTTTCTTCCTAGAGATGTGGTTTCATGCCCTCTGTGTTTAAAGTGTTCCCTTCCCAGGATGCCTGGCTGGCTCAGTTGCAAGAGCATGCAACTTTTGATCCTGGGGTTGTGAGTTCAAGCCCCATGACGGGTGCAGAGAGGACTTACATAAAATTTAAAATAATAAAAATACACTGGCCCCTTCTTTCCACTTCTCACCTGGACTCTGGCCTAGAGAATTACTGCTTCTGTTGCACTCGACTCTATTTTATGACCTGTGCACGCACACAGCTTCTAATTTATGCCCACTACAGAGCGGTTTCAACACCATCCATCCCCAGAGACACTGGTGGGACGTCTGTAAGCAGAAGTCGGACCTCCCCGTTGAGCACACGAGCTGACATTTCTGAGGGAAGGCCCCTGTGCTCGTATCTGTGTGTTCACTCCCGCATTTGCTCACGGACCAGGTGGCTGTGACGTGCAACCGAGACCAAGCACCCGCAGTATTCGCATGGAGCTCACCACACAGGGCATCTCCCCGGACTCCAGGGTTACAGTCTTTGGGGCAAGGGGCAGTTCTGGCGTAGCTGTGGACCTTCATGTCTAACAAGACCCAGAGCAACACGTGGGAAGCTGCTCCGTCCAGTAAGCCGGCACCTCAGGGAAGGGACAGCTGTGTGCACCTGCTCCCCACACAGGAGGGTAGGGGGCTGTCAGGGGCCTCAGGGGATGCAGGGCATGGTCAGCTATGTGTGACGCTGGACCAATGTTTTTGCAACATGGATATCCTCCCATGCACTGCTTTCTACACTGAATGAACACCTGGAGGGACTGTCAGATACATGGATGGCAAAGGGTAAGAGGCCAAGCAGGCTGTTTTCCTCACCTTTTGGGACACCTGCATTCTCTTAAAAAGAGAAGAGAATGAAAATGAAAGCTTTCAGCTACATGCTCTATCACATTAACTCCAAAATATTCTGGATATGTTCCTAAAACCACTGATCCCAAATACCAGTCTGATATTTAAATCACAAATTTGTGTAAATTCAAATAAAACAGCAACCTACATCAGGTTACAAAGTCTTATAACACCATCTGTGGAGTTACGGTTGTTTTAATGGGTGACATGTAATTTAGGGGAAATACACAACCAACACTTCACGCAACGAACTAGAATTTCAGGGCTCACTCCGTACTGCTCCAAACTCCCCTCGATGAAGCAGAGTGGGAATGCCCTCCTCCCAAGGTCTCCGTTTCAATACCTCAAGCTCCACCTGGGGAGCCCCTGAACAGACGGGTGTGGAGTGGGGACTCTGGGGACAGTGGCCCTCTCCAGGCTACAGGGCATTCCGCATCTGTGCAGGAAGATGGTTTTTCCTCACTGTGCTCTCAACATCAACCTACAAAGTACTTCGCTGTTTGTTAAAACTTAACCCCCTTGGTTTTGTGTTTTTTAGAACCTTAGAAAATAAATCGATTCAAACATCTCTTCTGGTAACGAAGGCTCTCCTGAAGATGTAGATGGACTGCAGTGCACGTGAGCACTGCCGAGGACACGGGGTTCTGGGCCTCATCTGCCCTGGGCACCCCCGGGGGTGGCAGGCACCTGCTTCCCACACCTGCAGGCCGTGGGGCTCGCTGGGGGCGCTCACGCCAACAAGAGAGAGACCCTGAGCGCACGCGGCCTCTCCCCACAGCTCTAAGAGACAAAATATTTGCCACAAGATGCTTCCGCACTTGCTCATCTTGTGAGCTTGCTTTCTGACACTTCCCTGTTTTAATTTAGAGGTTTAATATTTCACTGAAGAAATGAATGGAGCATTGCAGCCTCTGTAGGATGGCACCATATGACTTGTGAGGCTTTCCTAGGTGACGTGGTATGAGCTGCCCATGTGACAGTCACAGCACTGTTTCAACTGTGCCTGTCAGCCAAACCAAGACATTCAAAGTGACTTAAGAAAAACCCACTTTAACAGAAATTGGAGTAGCTTCTAAGGTAAATGATATTCTGTTTGTAACATAAGTAAGACAGCTCTTAACGGCAAGGTCAGAAAAACAAAAATAATGCAGGTGTGCTACAAACGTGTGAGACACCCTCTAAAGTGAGATGCTCTCAAGCACACAACAGATGACCAAGGGGCTGCGTTCCTCTATGGGGAGAAAATAACAGAAAATCTCAAACATCTTCCCGAGTATGGGATTCTTACCACTGTCACAAACAACTGCTGAGGCCAGAGCAACCCGGATGAGGCCAGGTGGATGCCACAGGGAAAACACAAACCAAGCAACGCAGCCACACTCAGGACCTCACAGTGGTTCTGGCGAGAAGAAGGCACGAGTCACCTTTGATCCTGTCAAGGCTCCTCCTCAGCTGATTCCTGACCACGATGCCCAAGCAACGCTAAAGAACACATGCTCAGGACAGAATGGTCTGGAATCCTTAGTATTCCTTAGAGATCCAGCTTTTCAGCTGCAGAAACGTATTTTAGCAAAAAAAGAACTTGTGGAAATAGCATCTCAACACACCTGGTACCCAAATGAGAAAACTGTGCCATCAGAGATCCAGGGATGTTTTCCTCAGATCATGAATCTGTGCCACTAGAGTGGACCAAACCCACATCCCCCAGTCTGTGACTAACCAAGACGGATCCCTAGCATCCGTAATATTTTTCCTGTCATAGGGCTAGACCAGCAGTCAACAAACCTCCTCTGTGAAGGGCCGTTAGTAACTATTTTAGGCTCTGAGGACATAAGGTTGGGGTCTGTCCCCACCACTCAACCTTGCACTCATAATTAACACGTGCACTGCACAAGCACAGCTGTGTTCTAGTAACACTTTGGGATACTGAAAACTGAATTTCTTATGATTTTCACAGGTCACAAAATATTATTCCTTTTTGATTTTTCTTCAACCATTTAAAAATGTAAATCCCATTCTAAACTCACGAACAGTACGCAAACTGGCAGACCTGACTTGGTCCGTGGGCTGTACTTTGCCAACCCCTGGACTAGACTCTGTTCTGTGAAAACAGCGTCCACACTGGTCCGGCTCAGCCAAGTCTTCACCACGGTCTTGTACGATATGCGGCACAAAGTAAGTGCTCAACAAAGACTAGCAGGTGAACTGCTGGTCGTTGTTACCAACTTCACTGCCTACTAGAAAAAATATTCTATACAGCTGAACTCAACTCAAGCACAGAAAAGCCTTCCAAATGTGAAACACTTATTCACAGCCAAGCTGTGTCAGCATTCTCTGGCCACTATAAACCGTTTTATTTATTTGTGGTGTCTATACCGCCTCACCACCAGCTGACACCTAAATACCGCCTTGGCCTCCAACCACAATGTGCGTGAGCTCCCAGACATCTGGGGCACCTGCTGGAAAGTCCTCGGCCCCAACGCTAAGTTCTCAACAAGCACCCAGGCGACTGTGGTGCAAGCAGCCTCTAGTGTTGCTTCAGAAAGACACACATCTGTGTATAAATTACCCATATTACTCAAGGAATCGGGAAGCTCCAAGCTCTCCTCAATAACTATCTGTGATCGCAGTGAACATCATCTACACGTAAACTGCCTGTGTTGTTAGGGAAATCAGAGGCCCTACATGCAGTAAGTACTCTCCGCAACCACCTGTAATGATGGGCTACGAAAGAATCCTCGTTTGTAAGAAACCCGGTAACTGAGACGTGCACAGCAGAGCTGGCCTTGTGGACATGGCCCAAAGTCCGGCCACTTCTCCTTCCATAACTCAGGGGTCCCAGGAGCCCCTTAAAGACAATCATTTACCAGGCTAATTTTCTAAAAATATACCTGTGTTCAGTCTTTGTCACACCCCACTGCCAACATAGGGACGTTAACTCTCCTCTCCAAGACCGGAGGGCAAAGCACCCATCTACTGCCAGCGTGGAGGGATGAAAACGCGGAGTGCCCACTTCTGTATGTGGAACGCACCGCGTGTAACCACATGGGTCCCCCTGTGGCTCTGGCCTAAGTCCCAGAGCCATTTGCATCTGGCTTCCTGGCAGTAGCTTTTTTTTTTTTTTTTGTACTTAAAGGGATTACAATTTAAGTTTTAACCCTCCCTTACACTGTCTCCTTACTCACAGGTAAAAGCTGGAGGTCAGAGGGTGAGTCAAACTAAGAAGAGCATGCTGAGCTGGATTCCTGGAACCCGGCCCTCCCGAGTTGGGACGGGAGCCCAGAAACCCCGACGCAGAGTTTCCAGACTACTTGACCGCGACTCACAAACAGCACGGAACGTTACTCCAGCTGTCCCTACACTTCATTGTTACGACGGCAACTCCTTCCTGTCTGATTGAGGCAATGTGTTTTGCCTCAGTTCAGATGATACGATCAGCTTTGTAGCAGCCGACATATCAAAGCACAGTCTCAAATTAATTCCACATGCCACAAAAATGACTGGAATGGTAAAAAGAGGCCGTATTTCTACACCCACTACATCCTCATACTCACAAAGAAATCGCTCAACTACCAGCTAGGGAGAGAGGAGGGTGCTCCACACGTCGAGGACTCTCATCCCGACATCAGACGCCCTCGTGGCGGGCGTGTGGGTTCCTCTGAGCGTGTTCCACGGGTGGGAGAACAGGAAAGGGACATCCAGGGACACGTTATGGAACACAGGTCTTAGGTCTTACATCGACTTGTTCCTTTTCCCTCCTACATGACACTACAGAACAAGACTGGAAACACCCGGGCAGCAGGGACTCTTCCGTGGGATGTGCTTCCCCACTCTCTTCTGAACATCGGGTACCCGCCCCAGGGCTCGGGTCTCCTCCTCTGCTCCGTAAGGCCGTCAGCCACAGGAACACTACCGGCCTCCCTCCCACCTCGTCCCCTCCTACCGCAGACATCTGCAGAGACAATAAAAGGTAACTGTGCCCATTTTGTCAATAGTTTAAGTTCATCAATACTGGAAACATCAAATGAGCATTTGTGTCTCTAGATTAAGTTGGAACCATTCTGATGTAGAAACTGGCTCAACTATCGTCTCTTAACCCTCAAAGGTCAGGTTTAATTAAAATTCACCCATTCAGCAAAAGATACATCAGGAAGAACAAATAATGTACCACCACCCAAAACACTTCACACCCAACTCCAAGCTTTCTGACAGGATGTTAAACTCATCATGGGAGACAATGCAGAAAACGTGTGGTTTTCTATCTTGTTTGGGTCCAGGTCATTTTATAAAGACGTTAGACCACAATACATGAGATTTTATAGTTTTAGATGCTAGATCTAATTTGTAACACTCTCTGGCTGGAACAATATTCCTGTCACCTTTTCCTACTGTCAGGCCTGTGATGAAGAGTTCAGCAGCCTCAGAAAGGACTTGGTTCAGAAAAAGATCTCCCCCTCCCCCCCAAAAAAGAAAAAGATCTTCTCAAAAGTAATTTTGTTTTTTATGAGTATAAAAATATGATCCAGTTGGCTTTAAAAACTGTAAAATATATTTGGTTACTGTTCATTTTGTATTTTTAAAATAATACTTTGTCTACCATAAAACAAACAAACTAAAAAGCTTCTACTTCTATTTAAAAATCAAATCTCATTCTACATTCATTAATATGGTTAAAATCTGACTTACCTACATTCAGGGTGAATGTATTAATAAACTTCCCACACTGACAGAGGGAAACAGACCAGAAGGCAAGGACAGTTACACTTTCATGGTAGACACAGGAAGGACAGGTTTTCAAAACAGGTTCATTTACCATTTTGTCCTATTCATTCTGAACATTAAATGAATGACCTCCCTACTTTGGAAATTAAAAAAGACCTATACTGCCTACACACCAAAAAGAATGAAAAATGGATTCACAAGTAAATTTCTATCTTGAGTTTCAAGAAATAGCTTTCATCATGATTTTTTTAGCTGTCTCAGCAAACAGAAGTTACAGTGCAGATGACTCCACATAGCTCACCCAGAACTAAGCTGACATTTACAAGTCGGGGCCAATCCGTCCGACTCCAGGTGGCCCCTCATGGCAACAGAGTCCTGGTTTAGCATTAGTTAAAAACAGTGAAGTGGGATCCCTGGGTGGCGCAGCGGTTTAGCGCCGCCTTCAGCCCAGGGCGCGATCCTGGAGACCCGGGATCGAGTCCCATGTCAGGTCCCGGTGCATGGAGCCTGCTTCTCCCTCTGCCTGTGTCTCTGCCTCTCTCTCTGTGTGACTGTCATAAATAAATAAAAATTAAAAAAAAAAACAAAAAACAGTGAAGTTCCTTCATTTCCGTTATCTACCAAATAGAAATGCGGGTCGTGAGCCTGATAAGCCTGCTCGCACGCCCACTGGACACATGCGCCCAGGGCTCCCACAGGGCAGCGGGGAGAGGACACTCCAACCCCACAGAAAGGTCTGCCAGGGAGCATGTACCGGCCCCAGGAGCGATCCTAGGGTAGCTCAGAAAACATCCGTGTGTCCATATATTAAAAAAAAAAAATTCAAAACGTTATCACCAAACATTATTATGATGTTCACCAGCAGAAGTAGAAGCCAGAAAGCATGCGGTGCATGCACACATATGAACATCTGCATACGTATGCAAGCACACACCGGCACGGACAGGAACACTGACATGCAGCATATGTTCACACAATGCAACTGCCACATGCATGTGCACGTGTACATGCAACACAGATGCACAAAGAAACCCCTAGTCCCACATCTAAGCACATGCACACACACACATAACACACAGACAGCCATGCATGGACACATACGAACACATACATGTGTGTGCCCACACACACACACACATATGTAGGCTTATGCACACACACAGGCCTGCCTTCCATAACTGAAGCGCGAAGGATGAGGTGATTTTGTAATTCGAAAACTATATAAAAATGAAGCAAAACTGAAATGACACATTCATTTGTATCCCATCACACTGGTAACAAAGACCTGAGAAATACTTTCATGTTGGCATAAACGGGTCTAATCTTCTAAAGGGCAATATGGTGATTTTTATCACAAATTAAAATGTGCCCATCCTTTAAATTTATGAATTCTACCTCAATAAACTTATCCTGTGAAGGTGATCACACAGAGTGACATAAATATGTTATTTATACGTTAAGTTTCTTTCCTTTTAAAAGATACAACTGACTACACTGTGTATTACAGATTTATCTTTTAGACAAATAAAATCTTAAAAGCTATTTCACTTAAAGGTTATGATTTTCTAATTTTTTTCCTGAAATATTCATGGCTATTTTAGGCATATAAAATTCAAATACACTTGACTATAACAAAATACAAACTTCATTTGCACACAGAAGTAACTCATAGCGAGACGACTGCTCTCAAGTGTCATGGTTCTGGGCACAGTGGGACGAGTCCCCTGACAGAGTTTCAGCGCGATCCTGCTGATCAGACAGGATAGTGGGGATGGTGGGAATGTGCATCAGGAGGAAGTAAACTGAGGCAACACCCTTGTAAAGAAACCTGGGATAGTGCTGACCTGTGCGGATACACACTACATTCGGTCATGTGCTTGAAGTTATGCAAACACAGAACAAATGGATGGGCACACACACACACACGCACACGGGGAGGGGTCTGTGAGGACATCCACCTGCTGTGTCATACAATTTCTGGAAATGTCATTTTTAACTTATCCTTCTCTAAATTATTTGAATTTTTCATAGCAAACTATAAAAGAAATAATTTTAACTCCCTCCCTTTTTGTAATGAAGGAGAGTTCCATGTTAGAGTGCTAAACAGTACGTTACTAGAATTTTTTTCAGAGCAAAATGTTAACATGACATTCAAAGGTTACTTTTCAAGAACAATCTATTGTGTCTCTACAGTTTAATTATTTTTTAGAAAAGCAGATATTCCAAAGAAATATCCTCAGGGTCGTGAGATTCTTGAGATTATGAATGTTAATAAAATTATTTTAAATACAGAAAACTTCCTATCATTGCCTTCTTAAAATATCTGGAGGTAGTCCGATACAGGAGACAAAGCTACTTGAACTGAAGCAAATCTGGATAAGGCTAACTGCTGGCTGACAGAGACCAATTCTCAGGGACATTTTCATCGCCAGAGTGGACAGAGTATACATAATAGGAACAAAAGTCTTCCAATTGCTGTAAAATACTAGAAATCCTCAAGTTTAGGTAGTAATGGATGACTTCCACCTACTATTTCAACTTGCACTGGAATATGGCCCTGGGCATCTTATCTTCAAAATCTGTCATGAGTGTAAGTGGTTCATCTACGCTCTTTCTAAGCCCTGATTGGAAAGGAGACTGGAGAGACTATTCTGATCTGCAACCACGTTCTTTGGTCCCAGTCTATAGACTCTCTGGCTCATTAAGTGCAAGAACATTTAGATCGCCTCCTTTTAGATCACAAAAATGGTTTTACTTCAAGTTTTGACGCTGTTTAAAAAAACAAATCAACTACAAGATATTTAAAATCTCATTAGAATTTCAAGATTCTTATTACCCCTTCTCCCGGAATACCGGTTCTTCCCGGATACCGCTAAGCATGTATCTTTTTCTTGACTGTAAAGATTAAAACGATAGAACAGATCCTACACAGAAACAACTATTTCTTTAGATGTTTTAAAGCTCAAAATAAAACTCCCCATCCCCAACCCAGATGCAGGCTTTCTGAGCCTCCCAGAGTGACTTCTGCTCTACGAAACCAGTGTGGAGTCATGAGTTTTTACTGACTCCGCATCCCCGCAGCAAGCTTAACTCTCTCACAACATGGGCAAGTCCAGACTGACAAGGACAAAAGGAAAACCAAAGGATAGAAAGTAAAACAGATGAGGTGCGCTGAGCTCTGCTGCGGCTACCGTGTTCCTATGTGATCCGGTAACTCTCTGAAATTTAACAAAAACCATCTGGTCAGTAAAAGTAGAGCAAACACATGGAAAATGGGACTTGACAACCTGACAGTGAATTCCTACAAAAGTAGCATTAGACATTTTCTTTACAAGTGTAATTGTTCAATTTCCTCTCAGGAATATAAAATATCCACAATACAGTTTAACCCATCTTCAAAAGTCCTACCTAGCGTTTTTGCTCAAAGTCTGTACTATGAAAGCTATGGCTGTAAAGACACCTGCCTGTCAGCAACTACCTGAGTTCCAGATCCCTCCTGAGCAACCCAGTTCTTTTGTATTTTTACTGCCATTGCTATTGTTCCTCAGATTTCATTAAGAACTCGTGTCAATTGTTATAAGAAAACAGATATTTGTTTTTAAAATGCATAGTCAAATCCATAAGAATATGAATATTAATACAGTTCTCACACCCCCAATTAAACCAAGTGAAGTACACTGAGGTAACATACTGAGGGTATACAGTGGTGCTCCTGAGGGAAAGTACACTGAGGTAATAATACACAGAGCGTGTACGGTGGTGCCGGTGAGGGGAAGTACACTGAGGTAATACACGGAGCGTGTACGGTGGTGCCAGTGAGGGGAAGTACACTGAGGTAATACATGGAGGCTGTACAGTAGTACCACTGAGGGGAAGTACACTGAGGTATTTCATGAGTGTGGACAGTGGTGCTGGTCAGATCAAGTGTACCTAGGTAATAAACAGAAAGTGTACAGTTGTGGTGAGATGAAGTCTACTAAGAAATTACTAAGCCAAAATTACTAAGACAATACTAGAAGCTCATCATCCTGGCAGGTTATTTAAGATGCAACTAAAGAAGGAAAATATTATGAAGATACAACTCTTTTACATTATTAACAAATATTTAACTGAATAATACAAAGTATATTCAGCAACTGAGCCCATCAGTAACCTAGGCAACTTGTGTGATTTCAAATATGGATCATAGTAAATACAAATACAAAACAATAGAGGTTGCAATAAAATAACCCCTTACTAATCACCATCAACGCCATATGCAATATACTCTGAAGGCGTCACACATCACTTGTACGCACACATACCACGTTCTACAGCCAACAAGCACAGTCCGTTATACTTCTCACTAGGGAAGTAACAGGAAGGAAAATAATTGTGGTAAAGTCCCTATTTATCCTACCAGACTATTTCATTTTGCTTTAAGTAATTAGAATGCTTTAGAGACAACTGCCCCATCCCTCCACCCTCCAAATAAAATACAAGTGAAGAATCAACTAACCCATGATATAACAGAAAATAAAGGTGACATTACATGGATATAAAATGGGAAGTAGATACAAAATTTTCCAACAACATGCCTTTTGCTGGCTGTGTTTTCTCAGTGGAGAGGACGGATTGAAGCGAACCTGGTGTTCCTTGATTTCCAAAGGCTAGCCATGACAGGAGTCACACAATCCAGAGGCAAGTGTGACAGGGCAGAGAGCATATTTTTATGTGACTGGAACTTTCTATGGTCCATACCCTGAATATGTTAGGTGTTCTGGGGTTTGCGCTAAAGAGTGCTGTGTTCATTCACCATCATTTCAGCAGATAACCCCCACCCTCCAGTCCATCATCCATTCACCTGGCACGCCCACCTGGGGTATCTTGCACAGCTATTATCAGTGAATTCCAACCCTCTGACCAGCACATGAAAGCTCATAGGTACTCACCCTGCATACTGGGCACTGCCAGTGACTACTGCTGTCTCTAAGCCTGTACTCATCAGACAAACACTTGGAATGATACACACGAAAACACAGGTCACATATCAACACCTCTCCAGGCAAATGGCATTCAAAACAATACCAGTCATGATTTTCTGTTTCCCAGTCCTACAAAAAATACAAAATAATTTTGTATGACATTTTGTCAATATCTGCAATGACTAAGAACAAAATTGAAACTAAAGTCCATCAGAAGTTAGGCATTAAAAACAATTTTAGACATTTACTGTGTTAAAACAAGAGGGAAAAAATACCTAGAAATTTGCCCCTTTAAATTTTGAATTTCTTTCCTAAACAGTATTAATAATCAGAATATTTTAAGGTGATCTGATAGTAAAACCAGCCCAAATGAAGCAAGTCCAGAGCCAATCCCAGTTCTAATGTTATCTTTCAGTTTTTAAAATATAATCTATGGAATAATTTATTCAATAAACTGAATACCCTAAACCAACACCTATAACTTCATATTTCCAATAAACAAACCTCTGTTTTGTTCTGCACTTTAAACAAAATACAGTAAGTACTTAGCACGCTGTGAGAACAGAGAGAATAGTAATAAATGGTGATGCTCACTATTCTTAGCTTCTCATCCATGGTATTGGATGCGTTATTGAAAATAACATTAATCAGAATGTCCATGTTCTGACAGTTGTCAAATTTTCAGGGTCTGTTGAATTTGGAAAAATAAATTGAAAATGTGAAACTAAGGGTTTAATCACATTCTCCAAAGGACATTACCATAAATGTAATGAAACAAAAAAGCAGCAGGCCTGTTTTCTTATTGGGACTATCCCTGGAAACAAATGAGCATAAGGGCAGGTGCTCTTAAACATTCTCTGTTACACTCTGTGTTTGTACAGCCAATGCCATTTAACAAGAAACAGAAAGATGTCATCAGTTGTCTTAATTTAGAAGTAATTCATTAATTCATTCCTCATAAATATCACTCTTTGCTTTTATAAAAAAAAAAATACCTGTATTAAGAGTGATGGATTAACTCTCCACCTTCCTCTGCAGATGTGGTTAAGGAATGAACGAGGGTCAAGCCCACACGTGGTGCAATCAAGGCCACTTTCAACAGGGACCCTGAAAGTCCAGGCATAAGCTCCGTCGTCATTTTTCTTTTCATAAATCACTGTCTACAGTCTGCTTCTGAGGTTGGGCACTTTTTATGTTTTCACTTGGGTCAGTTACTCCCCCAACAGATGGGCTTCAGCCTGGCCCCTGTTTAGGAAGCACTGACTCCCCTATGGTACCTAAGGTCCGAACCTGTCACTGCTTGACCTCATGAGAGGCCTTCAAAAGAGAAGAGAGTCACTTATGCTCCCAAATGCATGTCTTCCTACCCATATTCAGGGTCATGGCTGGAGGACATTACTAAATTCCACAAAAATGTAAATTTTTGGTTTGCTTATTAAAAAAAATCTATATTGACAAAAGTAATAAAAAAGCATGACTATTTCTGGTTATTTGCTGAAGATGTAGATACGCTGCAAACTTACTTTGGTGGAGTGATTTCAGTCAGAGTACTTAAGATACTGAGTTAACACAAAACCCTGAGGTGCCCATGGTAGAAGAAACGAAGCTCACCAAGTTGGACACAGACTATGTGTGTGGTGCATGGCCGTGACAACGGTCACTGAGGGCGCCCATCTCACAGGGCTCGTGTGGGAAGCTGCACTTTGGCTATTATAAGTTTGTCTCATAAACTGTTGACAAATTGGTTTTCAGTAAGGATAACACAGTTTGTTCTATTTTTAATTAACCAAACTCTTTCCCAGTTCGAAATGGAGCCTTTCAGAATATTTTCTTCACAGCTGTTCAGAAACATCTTCAAGGATTTCGGTGGCTTATATTTGATTCATTATGAACAAAAGAAACTGCCATCCCTCATCATTTGATTTTTTCTTTTTTGCAGTAATTCATCTTCCTCTAATTCTCAAAATGGCAGGCACTCAGGTCAAGACAAGGCAGCAGGAGAGCATACCACTGGCACACAGCTCAGGTATCTCTGGTACCTCCTGCCTTCCTCTGACCCTCTTCTTTCCATCCCACTGAGACATGCAGATGGAAGTGCATCTCTCTTCACCAGAGTGAAGTTCTCCACAACGATTGTAAGAATGAAACTATAACTCAAACAAAGTAAAAGTAGAGGAATACGTGGAAACCTGTTCATACAATAGCATGTATGTGCTGTTCATTCTGTTCACGACAGCAGCAGCTGCTCAGAACACACAAATGCAAAAGTCAAGTTCAAAAGTTAATAGATTTTTAATCCAGGGAATGTTGTTATGGATATAAATCATATAAGCATGTTTGTTATAGGCAGAGTTGCCTACAGTTTGTCTTTTAGTAAACAGAATCCATTGATATAGGACTTTTGACTAATACTTAATGTATGCCAAAAAGATAAGCATGCATTTTTACTGGATTTTCCCAGGTGTCAGCAACTACTCTAGACAGAGCCTGGTCAACAGCACATTATATGAAAGGACACTCCAATACTTCAGAAAGCTTTAAAAATGCAAACTTACTAGCATAAAATCCAAGACTAGAAGCAATGTAAAGACAGTATGATTTTAATGAATAACTCTAGCAAGAATAAACTAAGATAGCCTTAAAAAAAAAAGATGGAAATGTAATACAAAAAAAAAAGGCAGAATTATAAAGTAAAATAACATAGTGCAAAATTAGTTCACCTTGTTTGGGGCTGCTGTCCTGGAGAAAGGCTGCATACTGTAGGCCTTTCAAAATAAAAACAAAATAATCTTGGTCTCTCTACTACAACTTTGCTCAAATCAGGCAATACACAGAGCTAAAGGGATTTTGTACACAAACTATTATTTGCTATACAACTTACATTATTTTGTAGATGATATCAGTTGAAAATCTACGAATGTGCTAATCATCAATGAAAAGACAGTAGCATGCAAACTCAAGAGTCATTACTAGTTTAAGAGGAAATTCTTACACTAACACAAAAGCTACAAATGGACAAAGAGAAAATTCAGAGAATTCATGTGCCATGAAACCTACAGTGATGTTAGGAAAACATTTTACTGATAAATTCAGTTCAATGCCATCGTAAATTTGCATGAGACCATGAATATATGTCTTTTAGATCTGAAACTGGTTTGAGGCTGGATTTTTTTTTTCTTTTTTTTTTTTTTTAAACTTGGGAATGATGAATGTGAACATGGTAAACTCAATACTTGACCACAGTGTGAGATTCACACAGCTGTGTCCAGAACCTAGAACAAAACCGTCCCCCATCTAGAAGCAGCCCGTTGACCTACATCCATCACCATGGACAGCGTTTGGTTAAGACTGGAGCCACAATGGTGCAAATCCTGGCTCCGGCCTTCATGGGCTCTGTGATCTAGGAGAACAATACTTAGCTTCTCTGTGGGTCATTTTCTATCTGTAAAACGAACAAAATAATAATGCCTCGTTTATAGGGATTTGTAAGGATGAAAACTCACAAAACGCTTGCTGGTTAATGAGACGATCTGCCTGCTATAGTGCACAAACACAACATGGTGTTTGTAACAGTGCCCATGTGAGCTTCTTTCTCCCAACTTTAAGTTCCTGAGACAGCTGACACAGCACTTCTGTAAGCTGGACAGAGCCAGAGATACTGCTGACTTGATTCAGAGGCAGCACCGCATCGAGAGGGCTCACTGGGAGGGCTATGTCTGCAACTGCGTCTCCCAAACTGTAGTCCACCCTCATCACATTCAGAAGAGATACTAACTTTTAAAGTCCTCCCCTACTTACACTGAATGAGCAGATAAATCTCAGTTTATCAAATATGTGTTTGATGTGGTACTTTAACATAGATACAATGCAAAATTAGTTAATCACTGAGAGCTAAGAATTTGATGATTAGATATTTCCAATAATTTTAATTATTTTGTTAAAAATAAAACTACTTTAACACTGCTTAGTGAACTAGAATTAAGACAGAAGGAGGGAAAAAAAGGAACCACACACACACACACACACACACACGCATACAAAACCAGTCAATCAAAGCTGAACAGAATATAACAGGATAGCATGACCCAAAATACTCAGTGAATAGAATGAAAATTCTTTACCAAATCAAAAATAATTTTTAAGTACACAACAGTTTGAATACACATAGAACCATAGTATAATTGATTTTTAGTTTATAATCACACTTAATACTTTACTTCTTAAATAAGTGGCTTTGTACATATCTTTGCATCTGAGACAGGTAATGGATCTTTGGAAGAAATGTGCACATAATTAGCATAAATGTAGTAAAATACATTTCACTTAAAAACAATCAGTGGTATCCAAGGAGCAATAAGTTTTGCACTTAGGGTATTTAAAACATATGATTGATTAATTTATGACAATTAAAGCACAAAAATGTAAAGATCTAAACTTAAAAAGCATTTCTCACTTCAATACTTGTATTTAGGAAACGGGCTAAGACAGTCAAGCTGCTTGAATTCAGCAGCCTCTCTTAATATTTTTTCAAGAGCAAATCAAGAGAACACTTCTTGCCATGGCTGTATAATGGTGTGATTTCTGAAGGAAAAGACACAGATGCAGTCCTACCTCTTATCTAAAAGATGTGAACTTAGCCAAGTATCAAGAGGTATATAAACCACAGCTGCTTTTAGACAGGTCAATCTGGAAAAACAGAATGATGGGGAAAGTGTATATCTTCCCCCTCTGTAAATTAAGACTAAATCCCTATATCCCCAGTAGAACATGTGATCTCTTCAAAGAATGTGTATTTTCATTAATTATGCTTCTTGAAATAAAAACCTTAAATAAATGAGAAAAAGCAAAAAATAAAGAATTCTGTCTTTTCACCTAGACTGACTTTAAAAGCAGCATGATGTCCTGCGTACTGGCAGGACCAGCTGGATTCTGTGGGAAGAAACCACTCAGACTGAAGCAGGGTGCAGCAGCCACAACCTGAGCTCCTGTGTGTAGGAGCGTCTGATTCCCCAGCAGCAGAGCTCGTACAAGGGCTGAAGTGACAGCGCCAGGGGTCACAGGGTGGCTGCTCTACAAATGCACTGACTCTGAGATGGCAGTAGGGAAAGAAGAAAGGGAATCCTAGTCCAGATCTGGGAGCTGAGTAAAAACAGTGGCTTCACAGTGCCTGCCACTGTTATGCGCTTTGAGGTCGGCCTCTACGCTGCTAACCAAATCAGTCAGCGTCAGATCAAATGCATCTGTGAAACACCAGGGCCGTCAAAGCTTGGTGTCAGGAGCCGTGAAGGAAGCAGGAAGTCATGGAAATAGACAGTAGTGTAACTGTGTCAGTATCGAAACACATATTTGATGTTTTATCTGCACATGATCCCTAGCACAAGGCTGCCTGCCCTACGGGATTACCCTCAACCCTTTTACGAGACCTTCCTATGTCTAGTGAACACCTCCGGAGTCAGAAGTGTTAAGTCCTAAGAAATTAACATGTATTTACTACAAAGGGAGCTACTAAATGCCAAACTCAGCCCAGCAAATGGTAAAATTCTGCCCAAGAAAGAGATTTCTCCAGATGTGAAGATCAAACATGGAGTGAGCACAGACCTCCATGCACCTCTCTCTAGCGCAAGCAGATGATGGAGCCATCTATGAAAGCATGCAATATTTCTTTAAAAAAAAAATCAAAAGAAAAAAACCGTGATAAAATGACACGTTGAACGGTCACACACCACCAAGTTTCACTCTGTGCCCTGGGTCTACTGGCCTTGACTGAGATAATTTTGAAAGCTCTGAAAACCATCTCAAAAAGAATTTTTGATACTTTGAGTGAATGTTAATGTCACACAAGTCTGGAAATGTAGGAGAACTGGAGAAATTTACAAGAGTGTTTCCCAGGTTCAGCAAGACTGCCATTGTAAAGTGGCTTCATACCAATACTTGTGCTGCTTTGATGACTAATATTTAAGCAAACCATTTAAAACTGAGAGTTGCCTCATTTTTAATAATTGTGGCTTTCATTCTGCTTTCTCAAACGGACACAACTTAAAATACCACCATGAAGATGCTTATCCACTGCCTACTTCTGTCATACTTTCTCCCAATGAATCTCCACTTTGACAGAGCTCTAGCGGTGGTTGGGGATCAGAATCCAAGATGTCTAGAAATCATTCCAGTCTGGCAGAAGGAGTCTCAGTGCCATGGAGGCCAGTCTGTGACTTAGCGTTAGGCATTTATTACGTGACTGCTAGCTAGGTTTAATAGGAATAATGTTTGAGGTATGTGTATCTTTCAATTGTATCAATTTTTTAAAATAAGCATCGGGAGAAAAGGCAACGGAGGTAGAATAAAAAACGTGACACCAACAGGTTCCTGGTCAGCTACCATGGAGTGGCGTAGGGCACCTCGTCGTCCCACCATAATGGCAGTAAAGAAACAGTCCCATCTCTGTGCTGATACAAGGTACCTCAGGAATATACCTTGGGGACTTATCAAGGGAGATCAGCTTTTCCCCTTTTCTGAGCTACAGCTCCTAATTTTAGAGATTATAGAAGGAAAAGAAGAGCTTTACCACCGATTTTTCAAATGACAGAACTTCCCAAGGAAAGAGTATTTTAACTTCCAATTAAAGGTTTAAAAATGAGCAAGCAAGAAACTTTATCCTTTTCCTTCCCAAGGCCATGTATATCTAGTCAACCTCTCCTCTTGGTAGTGAGTCAGAAAGTCAAGTCAACAAGATGAGTAACATGTTTCTTTCAATTTAAGGACTCAATATTCGGAGAATCGTATCGTGTACAAGGTGCAGAAACCATGAGGGCCTCAGACTGCAATGCCAGCACGTGGGATGGTCTCTGGCCCACAGAACACCTCTGTGTGAGGGAGAACAGGGGGCCCTTTCCTATCGCTGGTTTCACTAGGGGTGACATCTGGTTGCCCTACGCTGCTGGCAGTGGGGGCAGAGTTCACTTCCTGAGCTGTGCGGGTCAGAACGGGCCTCATACAGAGTGGCCCGCATGCCCGGGCCACTCATTTGCCATGTGTCCTTCTAGGGTTATATAAGTGCACAAACATGGGAGCATGACAGCCCTGGGAGCAGGTATTAACCCTGTCACGGGTTTGAGATACACACACCATCTCATCACTTCATAGCTAGACCTCTAACAAATCCAGTGTCTCAGGGAAAACTCCTTACAAATCTCGTGTTTGAAGATACAGGTTAAAAAGTAAAAAGACCCTGATGAGAATTTTGCTTGTGTGGTTAGTAAGGAATGTATATGCTTTTGCTACACTATATATAGGCATTTCTTAAGCATATTTCTTTGCTAGCCAAAACTTGCTTTGAGTACAGGGTTCTATACTTTATATAAATAATCTCACTTAATCCTTAATCAAGTGAAATACATATTAATAGGCTCATATTACTGGCGAGGAATGAGGATCAGAGGTCACACAACAAAATAAACGCGTGAAGTGGAATGGAAACTCTATTAACATGTAAGACCTGACCTCTTCCTGCCACACTACACTGCTTCTGAACTTGCAGTACTTATTTTATAAACTAGGCATAATTTTTGTATACCCAGTTGTAGTTGTAACATGCATACTTAGTATAAAAAATGTTTGTAAGAACCAACCAGAGGGACACCTGGTGGCTCAGTGGTTGAGCGTCTGCCTTTGGCTCAGGTCACAATCCCAGGGTCCCGGGATCGAGTCCCAATCGTGCTCCCCACAGGGAGCCTGCTTCTCCCTCTGCCTGTGTCTCTGCCTCTCTCTGTCTCTCATGAATAAACAAATAAAATCTTAAAAAAAGAACCAACCAGAATTAATAGAACTTGTATACTGGTTGTTTGATCTGTATATAAAATTTCATCTTGAAAAAAGAAAAAGGGAGGATGCTATAAATATGTGCAGTAAGGACACATACACATTAAACACAGAATACAGAATCTAACGTAGCAGTAAACGTGGGGCAGCTCATTAACTGCCCGTGGGAGCCAAGAGAGAAACTCCAACCTGAAGAGGAAGAAAGCTTAGAGGGGAAGGCCAATCCTAAAAGGTAAGAGGTAAAATCTCTTGCATGGAAAATGTATACGTGGTCCACAAACCAAAATGCTGTGGATTCAGCTGCACTTACTATGGGTTAATTACTAGGACAGCCTTCCAAACTAAGTCTATAAATTTCCAAGTGTTTGGGATTAGAATTTTCTATTACCTGGATTATTCTCAGTATATAATAAGCTATCAATGATCAATGTTTGGCTGGAGACAGGTTTAGATCACCTCACATTGTAATTATTAGGACTTGGCACCCAAAGTTTCTTTATTGGCAACAAAGCTCTACTTTTCTGAGAGGAAGTGAACAGAGATATTATTATAATAGAAACGTTCTCACTTAAGTTTTCAAGCACTTCTAGTGCACACAGATCGAATGGTAGCAGTGAAATTAAACGTCTTTTCTTCCATGTTTTTTATTTGTGGAAAATGTGCGTTTTCTTTCCTATAACTTTGAAGGCATGTGTTAAACTGATACGCACAGGATTAAAACTGAACAACTCCTCTAACATTTATGCTGGGGCTGCTCCCTGGACCGCTGCCCCAGAAAACATGCTGTCAGTTTCCTGCTCTGACACCTGACGGCGAGCGTATGTGCTGGCACATCCACCATAGAGCCGGAAAGGGAAATACATTTCACAATTCTTGGGAAATGTCCCCACAAAGAACCAATTTTAAGATTTTGTCATTTTTTTTAAATCATTTTAGAGAATCCATAATAAACACTCTCAAAACACCTACTTACTAAATTGATTTCTTTCAGAAAACCCCCCCCCAAAAATTGTATCTATTATATTTGAAACCTATCATCTTTAAATGATATTCCTTAGCAAAAATCAAGACTTTTCTAATCAAGGTATTAGAAATATCAAAGGCAAATAAAGGCAGGAATATTAAAATATTACACATGAAACCAATGTTTACCTAAAAAACAAATCCGTTTCTCTATGTGCCCAAGTATACAAGTATACAGTAAAAGATTAAAATGTCCTCACTTAGATGGGGAGTCAAAGTAAAAAGTAGGCAAAATAGAAAGAAAATTAACTTTGTCTTTCCTGATTTCTGCTGGAGTGTCACCGAACAGGCTTATGGTCACTGTCAGTGGGGACACCGTCCAAGGGGACCCTGACAGGTGGCTCTGGATGCAGATGACATCCAGCTCAGGGGCAGCTTTCCTGGGGAAGACAGACTCCCCTTCCCTCTGTCTGGATGGCATTACCATGATCCCGCATTATCTGTACTAACGTTTACTAAAGAAAACCACTAGTTACGTGTTCTATTTTTCAGATTCATGGTAACCTAGAAAGAGGAAGTAGGCTCTTTGTAGAGTAAGTTTTCCCTGAAAGAGGGAGGAAATTATCCATCTTGTCAAGGTAGGCCCTTCACTTTAATAAGAAACACTGAAGTGAACTATCCCTAAACTTCTAAAACTGAATCGCTATAGGTTGTAGTTAAATAACATTTAAAGACTTAAAGTCAACACCTGCAAGTTGATCAAACACAATATACTTACAATCTCATCTCCTGGCAGCCAGTACCCTTCCTGCTCAATACCAGCTTTGGAACCTTTGCAGCCCACTGTTAGGGTTTCGACAATGAGACCATCTTTCACAGCCAGGCTCAGCTGACGGGTGGTCTCTTTTGGATGCATACCGTGGACTCGAGACATATACCTGAGTACAGAGGAAAAACAGATTTAAAAACCCCTTAGGACTCCATAATACTTAAATAAATAAACAGAGGCGACTTCTTTCTCCTTTGAAACAGCTTGTTCTTCTGAGGCTGTACTGAAGAAACAGAGTCCTGAATACTTAAGTTTAATTATCATGCTATTTTCAACCTTAATTCTATTTGTATATTTAGAAAAATACTTGCTCAAAATAATCCTTAATCAGCAAAAAAAAAAAAAAAAAAATCACTTAGCAGATTGTAGGCTAACATGTAGTTCTGGCCTCTGGAGCAATTGCCATGAACTTCCACTCTGCAAATTTTCAATTTAGAATTTTACCATCTCTAGTCACAAGACTTCAGAATATAAAATATTCTGACTCAAAACTCAGGAAAGGACACTAAAGGATGGATAAGAATTACATGAATGGCTGTCGACATAAAGAAACGAGAATGCATGCTGGGATCAATAAGGCAAAAATGTGATTTTCAATGAAATATACTTTGGATTGGATCACTAATGCATACACGACTCCCTGATTTATGTCACATGGTGTTTTATTTAATCTTTAAAAGTGTATTATTTCAAACACACTCTGGACCACAGAGAATGCTGCTGCAGGGTCCCTTGTATTCACCAATTCTATGAACTCATGTTAATGTGATGGCATATTTGCTTCATAGGTTGTTTCTTAAGGAAATAAAATGTTACAGATATGGTTGAATGAGTGCTATTTTCCCATTCTTTCCATTCAAATCCCAACACCCTCTACCAGGAAGCCACTGGACATCCAGACACAAGACACAGGACGAGGCGAACCTGGCCAGCCACAGCCCCCAGAGAGGTGCTGCGTGTGCAGCATGTGGGGGCGATGTGCACAGTCCTTGAGGAAATTCACCAGCACACCAGATTTTTATACCAAATTCATCTGACATTTCAGTATCAAAGCATTCACAACAAATCATTTCAGAAATGCAAGAGTTCATCATAGAACCAGCTTCCAAATTCAAGGGTACATGTCAACAAAGAAAAGTGGTGAACCCCAGCTGAGGACTGATATACGTGCAGTTTATAGAAGATAAGTGTTTTCTCTTTACGAGATCATAAACTTTTAACAGGCTCTACTCTGTCAATGCAGTTAGCGGGAGGGCTAAGAAGGAGAGGTGGGGAGGAGCATACTTCAGCTTTGACAAAGTTACGTGAGAGCACCACCAACCAGGCGAGAGAAAACTGGATGCGTGACTCTGTCATCCTAGCCGACTGACCCAGAGGGGACAAAGCTGGGGGCAGCTCCAGTCCGATGTATGAAATCAGTGCTAGCAGAAATCATCCACTCCAGTGTGGGAAGGGGGTTAGGGGGATGGCCGAGGTCAACATGTCCTAATGTCCTCATTGTTCATGGAAATGATCTCAAGAGTGAAGTATACCACCTAAAATGACAAAGGTAACCATCTGAAGAAACTCATAAAAAAACACATTATGTGGTAAAACATAAAAACACCAAAAGAAACAACAGGAACATGGGACGCCTGGGTGGCTCAGTGGTTGAGCATCTGCCTTAGGCTCAGGACACCATCTCAGGGTCCCGGGATCAAGTCCCACTTCGGGCTCCCCTCAGGGAGCCGAGCCTGCTTCTCCCTCAGCCTGTGTCTCTGCCTCTTTCCAGGTCACTCATGAATAAATAAAATCTTAAAAAAAAAAAAAAAAAAAAAAAAACAGGACCAGAAAGCATAGAACATATGATGACAGGACCCAAACCAATGTGTAATAAATACAAACTGGCTAAACTCCACAGTATGAAACAGACTGATCACAACACCAAAAACGTGCGGTTTACACGATACATGTCTCACATGCCTCAGAGAAACTGCACAAGAACGGGCATAGGCACAAGAATGCAATCCAAACAAAGCAGGACTGACATGCAGTGAACAGGACTGGAATCCAGGACAAGAATTATTAAAGAAAAAAAAAAAAGACACACAGGGCATAGGTTGTTATAAAGCAAAGACTGTGAGAAATAAAGGAACTATTGACAGGAATACAGAATTATAAGACTTCACTTCTCTCCAGCCACAAAAACGTCCAGGCAGACAAACTAGGTATTCATACAGAAGACCTAATTAACAAGGCAGATCTAGTTAAGTTTATTCTGAAACTCAAAACATACCTTCAACAGGTCCAAGAAAAATTCATTAAAGTTGAGCATAAACCTGGACACAAAAACAAACTCATTTTATTTTATTCACTTGTTTTTTTTTTAAGATTTTATTTATTTATTCATGAGAGATACAAAGAAAAAGACAGAGACACAGGCAGAAGGAGAAACAGGCTCCATGCAGGGAGCCCGATGTGGGATTCGATCCCAGGACTCCAGGATCACGCCCTGGGCTGAAGGCAGGCACTCAACCACTGAGCCACCCAGGGGTCCCTCACTTGCTTATTTTAGAGAGAGGAAGAGTGTGTGAGCAGGGGAAGGAGCAGAGGGAGAGGGAGGAGGAAAGACCCTCAAGCAGACTCCATCTGTGTTCAGCACAGAGCCCCATGCAGGGCTTGATCCCAGGACTCTGAGATCATGACCTGAGCCGAAACCAAGAGTCAGATGTTTAACTGACTAAGCCACCCAGGTGCCTCCAAAAAAAACAATCTTATTTTTGGAAAACTCATAAACTAGTGAATCAAAAAGGTTATCTAAAAAGTGAAAAAAAAAATCTAAGCACAATGACATAAACGCTAAAGCAGTGCCATTTAAAAAACAACAACTGAAAACTAATATTAGTCCAAGAGCCTCTAAGGGAAAAACAGACATATCACTAGCTAATCTAATCAACAGTGAAGACACAAAGCACAAAAACATAAACTTAGAAATGTCTACAGAGCCACAGCCATATGTAACAAAGAAATTAAAATAATTATAAGCAACTACTTTGTTCATTTATGCACAAAAATAGAAGATAAACACTAATTTTCTAGGAAAATATAAATGACCAAAACTGGACCACAGAAAGAAACAGAATACTTGAAATGGATAATTCCAAAAGAAATTAATAGAGTAAGTTGGCAAAGAGCTTTCTCAGAAAAACACTAGCTAGGGATATATTCACAAGGCAATTTTATCAAACTCCTAAAGGCCAGACAACTCTAATGTGATTTAAACTTTTCTGGCACATAATAAAGAAGGAAAGCAAGGAATCTAGCATAATAATTGGTAACAAATCCCTACCAAGAAAAACACAAAAAAACTAGTGTCCTCTAAGAACACTATAAGAAAATCCTAAATTAAATATTTTAATAGACAAAATAATATCAATCATTAATATAAAACAGATGTTAATATATTAATACATTCAAAAATCAAAGTAATATACCATAACCAAGTGTTTAATTCCAGGATTTCTCCGAAGATTTATTATTATGAAGAAATCTAGAAATAGGATTCAGCCCATTAATAGATCAAAAGGGAGAAATCATGATGATTTCTGTATGTGTTAAAAGGCATTTAGTAAAATTCAACAGCCCACCCCTGACAAAACGGAACGAATCAATACTTCCTTAACCTGATTAGGAATATTCAATGATGTTTTTAACACTTTGCCAAAGGTAATAACCAGCACAGCTGGAATAAAGAAATGGGTGTAAAAGTTAGTAAAGATTTAAAGTGATCATTATTTGCAGATTACATATCCAGAAAACACAAGAAAATCAGATGACATACTATTTTGAATAACCAAATAATGTAATCAATTGTCTGTATACAAAATAATATACTAAAATTAATAGCATTCAAATATACAAGCCAAAAACACCAGAGATTTAACATAAGACCTCGATTATTTATAACAGTATTAAGAAAGACAGTAATACATAGTGGTAAGTAGAAAAAATGACAAGGTCTGTATGAAAAAAATTGTGGCTTGTGACAGACACAAGAGAAAATAAACAGATGGAAAGACATGCCTAATATTTAAATGTAAGACAACAAAATCCAAATTGCCTCTAAGATAATTTAAGTGTCACCACAAAGGGCACAAGTTAACTCTAAAGTTCTGTGTAGAATTAAAAAAGAACTTCTCAAGAAAATTCTTTCAGGGTAGTATAAGATTTTTTTTTAAAGATTTTATTTATTTATTCATAAGAGACAGAGAAAGAGGCAGAGACCCAGGCAGAGGGAGAAGCAGGCTCTCTGCGGGGAGCCCGATATGGGACTCGATCTAGGGACCCCAGGATCATGACCTGAGCCGAAGGCAGATGCTCAACTGCTGAGCCACACAGGCGCTCATAATATCAGATTTTAAAACATTAGAGCCAAAATAATTAAACTTGTACATGAACAGCAGCCCAATGGAATAAACACAAAGTCCAGAAAGAGACCAAAATTCACATTCTGATTATAACCAAAGTGCCATTTCAAATTAGTGGGGGAAAGATCGTTCAAACAACACACGACATTAGGACAAGGGGCTCATTCACTTGAAAAAGAATAAAGATGGAGTCCTACCTTAGTCTGTACCCCTAAGTAAATTTTGAATAGGTCAGATTTAAATAATAAAAGGAAAACCACAAAATTATTAGAAGAAAAATATGGGAGAGCAATCATGGTGTGAGAAAAACCTTCCTAAGATGAAACAAAAGCCACAGTGATTTAAGAAAAGACTGAAAAATTTACATAAAATTTATATATATTTATATAGCAATTTCTATATAGCAGAAAACCAGCATGATAATCAAAGTTAAAATAACAAATGCTGGGATCCCTGGGTGGCTCCGTGGTTTGACACCTGCCTTTAGCCGGGCCTGATCTGGAGACCCCGGATCGAGCCCCCCATCGGGCTCCCTGCCTGGAGCCTGCTTCTCCCTCTGCCTGTGTGTCTCTGCCTCTCTCTCTGTGTCTCTTATGAATAAATAAATAAAATCTTAAAAAAAAATCACAAATGCTAATCTGGGAAATACATTTGTAACATATGTAGCCAAAAGGTCTAACTTAAATTCTATATATTCTTAATATAGTTTTAAAAATCCTACCTAGTAAGAAAAACCACAAAATGACATTCTGTATCTGTCATATTCACCGGGACAGGGCTTGGCGGAAGGTATGTCACACGTTAACGTGTAAATGAGCGCCACCTCGGGGAGCAAACGTCTACTGAACATAGAAACATGTACACCTTGAAGCCAGCGGTTCCACTTCCAGAAATTCCTCCTATAGATAGACATGTATGAAATAATATATATATACAAGACAGGAAAGCCATCCTAGCATTGTTCACAACAAGACCAGAAAGGATCTGAACATAAGTGTTAGGGGATTGGCTAAATTATAATACAGCTATACCAAGAATTATTATATAATCATCAAAAAAATGAAGCAATGTTATATATAGTTAAAATAAAATAATAAAATAAAAGTTTTTATGTTTAAAAAATCAGGGTACACGGGTTAATACCTAACACATATAAAGGACCTACGACTCAATAACCAAGAGAAAAACAATCCAATTAAAAAATGGCAGAACCACCATTTGCTTCAACGTGGATGGAACTAGAGGGTATTATGCTGAGTGAAGTGTCAGTCGGAGAAGGACAAACATTATATGTTCTCATTCATTTGGGGAATATAAATAATAGTGAAAGGGAATATAAGGGAAGGGAGAAGAAATGTGTGGGAAATATCAGAAAGGGAGACAGAACGTAAAGACTGCTAACTCTGGGAAACGAACTAGGGGTGGTAGAAGGGGAGGAGGGCGGGGGGTGGGAGTGAATGGGTGATGGCACTGGGGGTTATTCTGTATGTTAGTAAATTGAACACCAATAAAAAATAAATTTAAAAAAATGGCAGAACCTATGAACACACACTTTCCCGAAGATGACATGAAGATGGCCGGCAGGTAGACTGACAGCAGCTGAACACTGCTGATCCTCAGGGTAACACAAATCAAAACCACACACACAAGAATATTATTCAGGCACAGAAAGAAATGAAATCGTGCCTGTTGTGACAACATGGATAACTCTCCAGTGGATCTTTAACTGACATGTGGAATCTTAAACACACATACACACACACACACACACTCACTCTCACACCCCCCAAGCTCACAGACACAGAGAACAGACTGGTGGTTGTGTGTGTGTGAAATGGGTCAAAATGTATCAACTCTAAGCCACAAAATAAAGGTCGTGTGGGAAAATGTACAGCATTGTGTTAACAATACCTTATTGCATATTCAAAAGTTGCCCAGAGAATAGATCTTAAAAGTCCTCATCACAAGAAAAATTTTTTCTGACTATGCAATGTGATGAATATTAACTAGAATTATTGTGGTGATCATAGTACAGTCGACCCTTGAACAACACAAATTGTTAAGAGCGTCAACCCCTGGTACAGGCAAAAATCCACATACAACCCTGACTTCCCAAAATTTAAATACTAATAGCTCATTGTTGACCAGAAGCCTAACTGATAACATAAACACTCAGTTAACACATATTCTGCATGTTATATGGACTACATATTATATTCTTATAATAAGCTAGAAAAAAAAGGTTATTAAGAAAAATCATATGAAAAAATACGTTTGCAGTACTATCCCATCTTAAGAAAATACTCGTGTGTGAGTGGACCCCTTGTTGTTCAAGGGTCAGCAGTATATACAGATACTGAATCATTATGTTGAGTGCCTGAAACGAAGATGTTATTTGTAAATTATAACTCAATTTAAAAAAGGGAAAAAGTCGGTAAAAAAAAAAATAATGGTATAAAATGGTACAGTTTCTCTGTGCATTGATTTTATATCCTGCCACTTTGTCGAATTCCTGTATAAGCTCCAGCAATTCTGGGGTGGAGTCTTTTGGTTTTTCCATTTAGACTATCATGTCATCCACAAAGAGTCAAAGTTTGACTTCTTCTCTGACAATTCAGATGACTTCTATTTCTTTTTGTTGTCTGACTGCCGAGGCTCAGATTTCTAGGACTATGTTGAACAGCACTAGTGAGAGCCGGCATCCCTGTCGTGTTCCTGATCTTAGCTCTCAGTTTTTCCCCACTGAGAATGATTATTCGCCGTGGGCCTTTCATAGGCGGCTTTTATGATATTGAGGTACGTTCCCTCAATCCCTATGATGCAGAGAGTTTTAATCAGGAAAGGACGCTGTATTTTGTCAAATGCCTTTTCTGCATCTACTGAGAGGATCATCTGGCTCTTGTCCTTTCTTTTATTAATGTGGTGTATCACACTGATTTGTGGATGTTGAACCCTGGATAAATCCCACTGAGTCATGGTAAACAATCCTTGGAACGTACTACTTTTTCTTTTATTAATGTGGTGTATCACACTGATTTGTGGATGTTGAACCCTGGATAAATCCCACTGAGTCATGGTAAACAATCCTTGGAACGTACTACTGTTGGATCTTATTGGCTAGTATACTGGTGAGAGTTTTTGTATCTGTGTTCATCAGGGATATTGGTAATTCTCCTTTTTTGGTGGGTGGGGTCTTTGAGTTGGGGAATGAGTTTGGAAGTTTTCCTTGTGTTTCTATTTTTTGAAACAGCTTCAGAAAAATAAGTATCAATTCTTCTTTAATGTTTGGTAGAATTCCCTTGGGAAGCCATCCGGCCCTGGCCTCATTTGTTGGGAGATTTCTGATTATGCTTCAATTTCCTTGCTGGTTATGGGTCTTAAGGTTTTCTGTTTCTTCCTATTTCAGTTTTGGTAGTATATATGTTTCTATGAATGCATCCATTTCTTCCAGATTGCCTAATTTGTTGGCATATAGTTGCTCATAACATAGTTCTTATAATTTTATTTCTTCAATATTGGTTGTGATTTTTCCTTTTCATCCATGATTTTATGTATTTGGGTTTTTTTTTTTTTTTTTTTTTTTTTTTTGGGTCCTTTCTCTTTTCTTTTTGATAAGTCTAGTCAGGGGTTTATCAATCCTATTAATTCCTTCAAAGAATCAGCTCTTCGTTTCATTGATCGGTTGCATTTCTAAACACTAACAATGAGACAGAAGAAAGAGAAATTAAAGAATCAATCCCAAAAAAATTACATCCAAAACCGTATGATACCTGGGAATAAACCTAACGAAAAACGCAAAGGATCTGCACTCAGAAAACTAAACAACACTCATGAAAGAAACTGAGGAAGACACAAAGAAATGGAAAAACATTCCATGCTCATGGATTTGAAGAACAAATACTGTTAAAATGTCTATGCTACCCAGAGCAATCTATACATTCAATGCAATATCTATCAAAATATCATGTTGTTGTTTTTTTTTCCACAGAGTTGGAACAAATAATCCTAAAATTTTGTATGGAACCAGAAAAGACCCCAAATAAACAAATCTTTAAAAAAAATAAAAATAAAAAAAATAAAGATTTATTTTTGTTTATTTATGATAGACAGAGAGAGAGAGAGAGAGAGGCAGAGACACAGGCAGAGGGAGAAGCAGGCTCCATGCAAGGAGCCCGACACGGGACTCGATCCTGGGACTCCAGGATAATGCCCTGGGCCAAAGGCAGGCGCGAAACCACTGAACCACCCAGGGATCCCCTATATTTGCAAATGTCTTATCAGATAAATGGCTAGTATCCAAAATCCATAAAGAACCTATCAAACTCAACATCCAGAGAACAAATAATCCAATCAAGAAATGGGCAAAAGACATGAACAGACATTTCTCCAAAGAAGACAGACAAGTGGCCAACAAACATATGAAAAACTGCTCAACATCACTCGGCATCAGGGAAACATGAATCACAACCACAAGATACCACCTCATACCAGTCAAAAAGGCTAAAATGAGTAAGTCAAGAAAAAACATGTTGGTGAGTGAGGATATGGAGAAAGCGGAACCCTCTTACACTGCTAGTGGGAACACAAGCCGGTGCAGCCACTCTGGAAAAGAGTATGGAGGGTCCTCGAAAAGTTAAAATTGTGCTACTCAACGACCTAGCAATTGTACTACTCGGTATTTACCCGAAAGATACAGATATAGTGATCTGAAGGGGCACCTGCACCCCAATGTTCATAGCAGCAATGTCCATAACAGCCAAACTGTGGAAGAAGCCAAGATGTCCTTGGACAGATGAATGGATAAAGAAGATGTAGTATATATAGACAATGGAATATTATTCAGCCACCGAAAAGAAAGAAAAGAAAAGAAAAGAAAAGAGAAAAAAGAAAGAAAAAAAGAAAAGAAAAGAGAAAAAAGAAAAGAGAAAAAAGAAAGAAAAAAGAAAAGAAAAGAAAAGAAAAGAAAAGAAAGAAAAGAAAAGAAAAGAAAAGAAAAGAAAAGAAAAGAAAAGAAAAGAAAAGAAAAGAAATCTTGCCATTTGCAACAAAGTGGATGGAACTAGAGGGTATTACACTGAGCTAAATAAGTCAATCAGAAAAAGGCAATTATCAAAAAAAATAAAAATAAAAAAAAAATAAAAAGAAAAAGGCAATTATCATATGATCTCACTTATATGTGGAATTTAAGCAACAAACAGGATTGTAGGGTAAGACAGGAAAAAATAAAACAAGATGAAATTAGGAAGACAAACCATATGAGAATCAACTCTAAGAAACAAACTGAGGTGGCTGGAGGGAAGGTTAGGGATGGGGTAACTGGGTGATGGGCATGAGGGAGGGCACATGATATGATGAGCACTGAGTGTTATATACAACTGATGGATCACTGACCTCTACCTCTGAAACCAATAATACATTATATGTTAATTAATCTAATTTAAATTTTTAAAAATATAGAAGATACAGTTTCTCAAAAACATTCTATAACCATGTGTGTGCTTGCACAAGAGTTCTAGAGGTGGATCTAAGAGCCATCGAGAGAGGCCCCTTCTGAGAAGAACCAACTGACTCAGCAAGCAGGCGCAGGGTGAAGACCTCTTTCCACAGTGTCCTCTTCAGGACTTTGTCCCTCTATTATTAGCTGGAGACTGCTGTTCCTTTTCAAAAGGAGCTACCAGGGGATCCCTGGGTGGCTCAGCAGTTTGGCGCCTGCCTTTCGCCCAGGATGTGGAGTCTTGGGATCAAGTCCCACATCGGGCTCCCTGCATGAGGCCTGCTTCTCCCTCTGCCTGTGCCTCTGCCTCTCTTTCTCTGTGTCTCTCAAGAATAAATAAATAAAACATTAAAAAAAAAAAAAACTTCAACAAATAAAAAGAAAAACAAAAACAAAATACAAAAGGAGCTACCATCTCCCAACCCTGCAGCCATGTCGGCAAGCTCCTCTCTCCTACAGCCGCTTGCCAGGCTGGGGCAGTCCCCCATTTCCTCTCAAACTCGTCTTGTCTCTTCTTGTTCATTTATTCCTCCATAATAATTTTAAAATTAGTTTGCCAAGATCCATGAAAATGGAAGAAATTTTGTTAATTTGAGAAGAAACATCATTACAATACTAAGTCTTTCTTCGGATAAACTTGGTTCATTTATATCTTCTATGTAACAAAGTTTTCTCCCTAAAATTTTTGCACCCTTTCTGTGATTCTCCCTAGGTACTGTGTCTTTTTGTTTCTTTTGAGAAAGGGATTTTATTTTATGTATTATTTTCTGGCTGGTGGTTTCTAGTATATTTGAGAAACCATGCTCACCTCTCACTGGGACCTGTAGCACAACACTGCCAGGTAGGAATGGTGGGTATCCTTGTCTCAGATTTTGCAAAGGAATCTTATAATAGTTCACCATTAACTTGACACTTGCTGAAGGTTACTGGTAGATGTATTTTATCAAACATAAATAAACACAATTACAAGTATGATGCTTGCTACAGGATACTAGTAGCTCCGCCTTATTAGAGAAATTCCTTTTCAGTCCCAGTTCGCGATTTTGTTTTATTTTAACAAGAATGGCATTAAGTCTTACTATTCTTTGATGTACGTTAATCCACTTTTACCATACACTATGCATACAAACAGCTGTAGAACATGCCTACGACACAAGAAGAGTTGTTTTCTCTTTAGCGGCAGCATGCTGGGCTCAAAGAGAAGCAGAGTCAGTTGAAGGCAGTCCTTGCAGGTTGAGGGGGAACACAAGGTGAGAGAGGGCATGGGGCAGACTCAGGAAGCCCCTGCACAGGGACAGGATGACCAGGAGAACACAGGGATGAAGGACAGGTTCTCCCTAGCACACGGAACCACAAGAACTGTGATCGGTGCACAACAGTGCTTCCTCCCAGTAGCATCACAGCCTGGAGACAGAAAGGCTCCAGGGAAGGCCTTGTATTTTCTGAATGAGAAGTTTGGGTTTACGCAATTTAGAACGAAGTTAGTGATTAGTACTAATTTAAAAGCTTCGTCTAGGGGCGCCTATGTAGCTTAGTCGGTTTAAAAAAATAAATAAATCTTTAAAAAATAGTGTCATCCAAAGGCTAAGAATACGCACTCGTCATTTTTTTTTAAAGATTTATTTTTATTTATTTATGATAGACATAGAGAGAGAGAGAGAGAGGCAGAGACACAGGCAGAGGGAGAATCAGGCTCCATGCTGGGAGCCCGACGTGGGACTCGATCCCGGGACTCCAGGATCACGACCCCGGGCCAATGGCAGGCGCAAAACTGCTGAGCCACCCAGGGATCCCCTGCACTCATCATTTAAACTACTAGTTCAGCATCTGAATCTTTACAGATAGGTACTACTTACTTTCCTCTAAGGAGTTAGACTCACAGGACCTATTTGCTGAACTATCGGCAGCTGCAGCCAGAAAAGGGTAGGAGCAGATGACAAATTATTTTATTATTTTTTAAAGATTTTATTTTGAAAGAGAGTGCATGAGTACAAAGGGGGTGGTGGGGAGCAGAGGGAGAGGGGGAGAAGCACACTCCCTGCCAAGCACGGAGCCGGACGTGGGGCTCAGTCCCTCGACCCTGAGATCATGACCTGAGCCAAAATAAAAAGTCAGACACATAACCAATTGAGCCACCCAGTTGAGGCACCCTGACAAATTATTTTAGATATTGCTTTGCATAAAATTGATACTCAATAACTGTTTCTTGGGGATCCCTGTGTGGCTCAGCAGTTTAGGGCCTGCCTTCAGCCCAGGGCATGATCCTGGGGTCCTGGAATCGAGTCCCACATCGGGCTCCCTGAATGGAGCCTGTTCCTCCCTCTGCCTGTGTCTCTATCTCTCTCTCTGTGTCTCTCATGAATAAATAAATAAAATCTTTAAAAATAAGTAAATAAATACTTCTTGGATATATAAATAAGTAACAGAATTTCAATGTCATCTTTTAAATCTTTTATTTCAAATTAATTCCACACTTGCAGAAGACTTACAAAAACAGTACAGTCCCCATTCCCTTTACCCAGATGTATCTAATGTTAACTTCTTAAATAAAAAGTATAATTATCAAAAGTTATTAATTTTTCCTTTAAAAAGTTATTTTTTAATTGAGACATAATTCACATAGAACATAGTTACAGGTATATGAGATAAGGATGCAGTATTTGTATATGCTGCAAAATAATCCCACAGTAAGTGTGGCTGACACACAGTACTTCTTAGACTCCTAATTAATGCTGCACAATGTAGCCCACTGGACTTTATACCACAGACTTTATTCAGGCTTTCCAGGTTTTCCACTATTCTTTTCCCATACCATAGGCCAGATTCAGGATGTCTCAATATAGGATTTTATGAGTGTAGAAAGCATCCAGAAATGAAAGATGTTATCATAAAAAGAAGTTTTAAGAAGGAGGAACAATGGGTAATGACAAGCTCTGCCCCACATTAGGGTAGTTTATCAGGGGCAGGGACAATACTGAGGGGGCACTCAATCTTACTACTTCTGTCGGTACCGACAACTTATTAACAATGCAGCTGGACAGAAACATTAAACAAAAGATCAAAACATCTAGACATAGGTCCAAGTACACAAAAATCTCAGTACTGAAAGACAAGCATTAGAAAAGAAGGAAAAATGTAATAATATTTCCCAAGTGACTGTAGAACAAGCCAATGGCAGTCTGGATAAATATAATCCAGATGTGCATCACAAATTCTAAGTCAGATATTTAAATATAATGCAAAAGAAGGAGTTGGAACTGTTTTTTCAGTATTAGGGGCTAAGTATGAACTAAAACAATGGAAGAAACAAGGGAAAAGAGCTTTAAATACATAAAATTAAGATCGCAAAATCTAAGAGTAAGAAAACTCAAACAGGAAACAATGGATTAGCAAAACGACAGGGCCCATACGAGGGAAGGGTTAATACGTACCTACCAACATGGCTGGAGGGTTCCTCTTGCGCGTGTGGTCCACGCAGCACATCCAAAACAGAAGACCTCTGGTTAACGTTCACTGTGATACAATCACCAGGGAGTCGGCAACATCAACTGACACAAGCTCATAAAGCAATGCCTGAACGTGAACAAGCCCTACTCCGTGCTTTTAAGACAACAGTGATTCTCACAGTGTTCCAGGCCAACGTGCGCCAGGCAAGCTTAAGATCGTCCACAGGCCCGAGTCAAGCACGTGCAGAGCCTACGTAGGTGACCTTCAAGATAATAAAGGGTCCCAGCCCACGGCTCCCTTCCTCGGCCCGTCAGGCAGCTTTATCCCATGAGAAAAACACATATGTTAATATGCAGGTTGAGGTCACGCCAGGCCTCCCGCTGTCGTACACACTGCCGACCCGTCACAGGGGCCCATCTTCAACCAATCAGGAGGCAGTGCTAGCCAACGGTTTGAGACGCACGGACGGTGGCCCACCTGGTGTAAGTCATGAAACAGTAAATGTCTAGTATTTAAATTCAATTTCTCTGGACTTCCTCAGTAAGTTTTAATTCTCCCCCATCCTCCCCTGTACTCTGCCCCCAAGTCTTGGCTAGGATACTGCTCCCCACTGCTGCTCAGCACACTCCTCGACGCAGCTCTCCAAGTCCCAAGACAATACCTGCACAGTTAAGCGGTAAACTGCCACTGCTGATTTAACACGGTCACAAAAGAGATCTCACAAGTGCTCATTTCCTAAAAGTGATTATCTACCTTCAATCCTTCTAACGATGATTCAATCTCTTTAACTGTAACACGCTGTTGGAAACACACATCCCGGGAGATGACACACTAGCGCAAACAGTATGGATACAACCCACCACCAAGGCACGGACGTTGTCTCTGTCCACAACACACCACACCGAACGCCTCCCACCATCGAGGAATCTGGAGGTCTTCATCTGGATGAAGGTGTAGACCTGTTCCACGTGAGCGCAGGCCAGGCTGGGAAAGTGAGTCCTGCCTCCTGGTCCCACGACCTAATGTCTGCCAGCCGCCCGTGCTTGGGCTCAGGCCCCAAAGAGACCCACGTGAGAAATCAGCACGAGGACACGAGATCAAAGCTGACCTGCACATGGGCCCAATCTCTGAGTGTAGAAGCCATGGGAGCCGCAGGAGAAGGGTCAGAATCTCCGACCACGTCGGAAGTGGGGAACTCCTCAGTCACCAACATCACCAAGCACATCTGGCCAGCACCTGGGGCCATTAGCACCTGACTGGCGGATGCCGGGCCCCGGAGCCCGCATCCCCCCTAGCATCACCCCTCGCAGACCCCCCGCATCCCCCCTAGCATCCCCCCATGCAGATCCCCCCACATCCCCCCTCGCAGACCCCCCGCATCCCCCAGCAGACCCCTTGCATCACCCTAGCATCTCCCTCACATCCCCCCTCATCCCCCCTCACAGACCCCCCACATCTCCCTAGCATCTCCCTCGCATCCTCCCATATCCCCCCTCACAGACCCCCCACATCCCCCCTGCATCCCCCCGCAACCCCCCATGTCCCCCCTCGCAGGCCCCCCACATCCCCCTAGCATCCCCCCTGCATCCCCCCGTTCCCCCCTCGCAGACCCCCCACATCCCCCCTGCATCCCCCCGCAACCCCCCATGTCCCCCCTTACAGACCCCCCACATCCCCCCTGCATCCCCCCACAACCCCCCATGTTCCCCCCTCGCAGACCCCCCGCATTCCCCCTAGCATCCCCCCACGCAGACCCCCCCACATCTCCCTAGCATCTCCCTCGCATCCCCCCTAGCATCCCCCTGCATCCCCCCCGCATCACCCCCTCGCAGACCCCCCACATCCCCCTAGCATCTCCCTCGCATCCCCCCAGCAGAACCCTTGCATCCCCCTAGCATCTCCCTCGCATCCCCCCTGCAGACCCCCTACATCCCCCTAGCATCTCCCTCGCATCCCCCCTGCATCCCCCCGCAACCCCCCATGTCCCCCCTCACAGACCCCCCCGCATCCCCCCTAGCATCTCCTTCGCATCCCCCCGCAGACCCGGGGGCGCAGTGGCGGGAGAACGTGCACTACACGAGCACCCCTTGGCTCAGCCCCCGCACACTTGTGCTCCCCGCGCTCTGCAGGAGACAGACCCCCCCCCCAGAGACTTGGGGGAAACCAACAGGAAATGGGAAACGTGCTGGTTTTTCTACATCCTTTCATAATTCTTGTAGTTTAAGCCTGTTAAAATCTTAACTTCCCTCATTTTTGAACTAGTGAAAATGATTTACAGGGCTCACCGACAGACACCTTGAAGGTTTGGGGGGTATCAATTAACAACCAAAAAAAGAAATCTCCATTTTTTCCCATCAATTGTCAAGGTAGTAAAAGACTTGTTTCAAAATCTGCTCCATTTACCCCAACAGCACACTGTCAATTATTACATTATTTGTGTGCAACTTTAATTAAAATCAGTAAACTCTTGAGTTACGTCACGGTTAGATGGAAACTTAGAAAGTATCAGGCAGTTTTCACCTAGAGGAAAAGACCTTCTTCCGTGACGCAGGGCCCCCCGAGCCTCTGGGTAACACGGGCCCTTTCCAACAGGCCGACTGTGGCCACTGGGCCTCGATCGCAGGGAGTGATGCCCCCGTGCCCCCCGCAGCACGCGAGCCCCTGCCGCCTGCGAGGACGCACAGCTCTGCCCGCGAGGACACACAGCTCCCGCGCCGCACCCCCACTCTCTCGCCGGGAACCACGACCTCCCCTCCCGGGTGAAGCTGCACCGAGGTTCGGCCGACGGCCCCGGGCTGGGCTCCGCCACCGCCGTGAGCTTTGCAACGGACACTCTGCGGTAAGCTCTGTGAACACGCCGGGCACAAACCTCCTTCTGGTGTTAGTACATGAGCGACGCTGTTGCACTCAGCAACTGGGTCCCTGCGGGCAGCGTCACAATGTGGGGCTCGCACTGGGGCTTGGGGGCCGGAGCTGGGGGGCCGGGCCTGTGACGAGCGCTTGCTCGGCCGCTGAGGGGCTCCGGGCAAGAGCCCCCCCGCAGCAGCTGTACTTCCCGGTCCCGTCCACCCGACCTTCCTCTCCCCCTCCTCGCCTCCTCCTGCCACAGGTGACCCGACGCACTCTGTACTCTGCTTACACCTTTTTCTAATTGTCCCCCAAATACGCATGGAACAAGTGACATTCTGGTAAAACACACTGAGTACACCTGACACACGTGCAAATACTACACACATCCATGAATTAGAACCTGCCCACCATCCATCCTGTGCTGGCTTGTCTGCCTCCCATGTTGCACCAGCACGACTGCCAAGAGCACCCGTGACACCTGCCCCGGGCATTCATCCAGATGTGCATCACTACCCCTGTGCACGAGAGCACACCCCACATGGAAATATCCCAGGTGCCCTGAGCAGGTGAAGGGATTTCCATGAACTGTCAAGATGCACAGCAAATGAATGTCAACCCATGCTGACCAAGAAAAGTCGGTCATGGAAAACCATATATTGTATGATTCCACGTACATAAAACTCTAAAACAAGCAAAGCTACTCACGACCATGAAAAGCAGATCAGTGCTCGTGGCTGGAGGTGGGGAACGAGCACCAGGGAGTACAAGGAACTTCTGGGGGTGATGGCAATTTTCTGTATCTTTGTTAAGACGGAGGCCACACAGGGGCACCTGGGGGGGGTGGTGCAGTCCATTAAGCTAAACTCTTGGTTTCGGCTCAGGTCACGGGCGTGGGGCCTGCTTCACATTCTCTCCCTCCTGCTGCCCCCACCCTCAACCCGTGCCCCCTCCCCAAAATGACACAGGCTACAGGGGGGCCTTCATTTGCAGAGGAGCGAAAGGAAGGGAATTCCTTGGGGAAACACAGCTGGTTAACAGCAGAGCTGATCCCGTCCTCAGTGCGGGTCCACTGAAGATTCCACGCTCCATGTGGACAGGACGATAGGATGCCGCAGAAGGGCCTGCAACCACTCAAGAGCAAGCAGGCAGATGATGAGGTAATGCCAGGTGCCACTTCCTAGTCTTGGGTCTCGGCACCCACAGACACGCCAAAGAGAAGTGTCGGGGCCGAGGGCAAACAGCATGGCACTGCCAGCACCTGGCCCACGCAGCCCCCGAGTAACTCCCACTAGAGCCTCTGGCTGTAAAGTTTAAATTTTGAAATAGAAGGCAGACTAAGAGAGGAAAAAAAAAGAACTAAAGCTTTCCCCCACTGCAAGGAAGGAAAATGGATGGATCAACAAACCGTGGAAGGTAAAGCTCTACAGTCAGGAAAACGATTGTGGCAGAACGTTCTTGCCGTCTTACTAAGTAGGATCCCTCAAATAAAAGATTTCAAAAGCACAAAACACCAGGCCAAAGACAATGAATTTGACGACTACAAAATTCAATTTTTCATTCCACAAATAACAGTATGGGAAACTTTAATAAACAGATCCACAGAGCTTCTAGAAACGGTGTGTACAAAGCATGATGCACGTAAAGGAACTAACATCCAGGAGAACCCAGCTCCCACAAGTCAGTAGACACAGCCAAGAACCCCAAGGGGAGAACAGGCAAAGGGGAGGATGAGGCATCCACAGCAAAGAAAAGCCCAAACCCTGCAAGGACAACTGCTGCCCAGTAACGGACACAGGGATGTGAATTCTGACACCTCAGTGACAACACGCGTGCAGATGAACAGCCGCGAGGGAGGCAAAACCCCTGTGCCCAGCTCCTAAATAGGCATCCCCTCGAGGGCTGAGCCAACGACCTACCTGCACATCCTGCAATCAAGGGGATCTGTGTTCCCGGGCACGCACAAGAATGAATGCCGCATGTGTGCTGGTGGCTGTTTGTGGCAGAGGGACGCCCAGCACAGCCTGAGTGTCCACCAGGAAGCAAGGATTCGAAGCAGGAGGACGCAGTGTAGAACTGGAAACACCCAAGTTATCCAGGAACAAAACAGCAGCAGCATGACAATAAACAGCGCAGGTGATCACGTACCCCCAGAGGGCAGGAACGAAGGTGCTCCTTGGCCCACTGAGTATGCTCTAACACATGGCCCCTGCACCACCACTGTGTGGCCTCCATCATTCCGTATTTGTACGCTTGCAGGAATCCGACAGATGACGGCTGGAGGGGGTGAGTGGACACAGTGGGAAACGCCTGGCCTTAGTCACAGGTCCAGGCTCTAACAGCTGCTCCTACGACCAACAAGCTGCACAAACCCAGACAAGTTACTTAACCTCTTCGTATATCAAAGCACATATCCAGAAAATACAATTACTAGAGTCAACCCTTTGTGGCTGTTTTGAGGGCAAATAAATTAACGTGACGTGAACCTTACCATGCATGTTCACCTAGTGCTTATCCCTCCTCCCTCTCAAACAGTTTCACGAAGTCTCACCAACTGGAATATCGTGTAGCCATTACCAATAATAATTTATGGTGATCAAGCAGCAATGTGGTCAACGCTAAACAATGGTCAAGGAAAAGCATAGAAGAAATGACCAGAAATAAACAAATCAAAATGGGTCCCTCATTTGAACCTGAACAGAGACATTATAGGTGATTCTTCTTCTGCTTTCCCTTTCCCAAGTGTCCTGTGAGGCGATGATGTAACTTACAGTGAAAACACCTTTAATAATAATGCCCCGCCGCCAGGAGCTTCGGAGACGCAGGCCCGTGCACACATGCTCTTCAGGAGGGCTGACAAGCCGCACTGAGAGACAAACAGACGCAACTGAGCAGAGGCATCTGACAAAATCAACACCATCTCATCAAGAAAACACTCAACGGATTAGGTCCAGGAGAAAACCACTTCACCATATACGACAAGCCCACAGCTAATACCACAGTCAACTGTGCAAGCCGGAGCCTTTCCTCTATGGTCAACAACAAGACAAGTCCACTTCCATCACGTCTAGCACACAGTACTGTACCTCCCAGCTCGAGCATCTATTGAACAAACAGCTAACAAGCATCCAAACTGGAAATAAGAAGTAAAATGAGCTCTGCAGACATTATTATCTTGCACGTAGAAAACTCTAAAGACTCCAGAAAACAGCTGCCGTAACTAACAAATGAATCCAGCAACGTGGCAGGAGGCAAAGTCATAAAAACAGCTGAAATTCTAAAGGGAACAATGAACAATCTCAAAAGGAAACTATGAAAACAATTCTGCTTAAGATCACTCAACCAAGGAGGAGGAAAGCCTGCACAACCAACTTTACTGAACACTGCTGGAAGGAATTAAACACGTAAACAAATGAAAACACATCCCGTGTTCAGGGACTGCAGGAATTCATATATTTAAAATGTCAGTAGCACCCAAAGCCACCTATAGAGTCACGGCAATCCCTATCAAAATCTCCATGAAACTTCTTTCAGATATAGCAAACCCATCCTAAGATTCATGTGGAACCTCAACAGATCCCAAATAGCCCAAATAATCCCCAAAACAAGAAGAAACTGGACGACTCACACTTCATTTCAAACCTACTACCCGAAACTACAGTCACCAAGCCACATGGCCCCGGCATAAAGACAGACACGCACACTAAGGGAGAGGGGCGAGGGCCCAGAGAGAAATCCTCACACGGACACTGAAAGGACTTTTGACGAGAGCGCCAAGACCTCCCCATGGGGAACCGACGGTCTTTCCAACAGACCAAGCTGGGAAAACTGCATCTCCACATGCAGAGGAGGAGGCTGCACCCGCACCTAACGGCACACACAGAAACTAACCCAAAATGGACCAAAGACCCAAATGTAAGGCCTACGGCGCTACGACCCTTAGAACAAAACAAAGGACAAAAAGCTTCACAACACTGAATCTGGTGATGATTTCTTGTGACCAAGAAAATAAAGTGGCCTTCACAAAAACTCTTGAAATTTTTGTGTGTTCAGGAGACACTGTCTACAGAGTAGAAAGGCAACCCGCAGTCTGAGAAAGGGATCTATAAAGCTTACATCTGGTAGCAATTAATACCCAGAATAGACACACAACTTCTGGAACCAACGAACCACCGGACTCAAAAACGGGCCTAGAAGTAGAACAGACACGTCTCCCAAGATACAAGAATGGCCAATGAGCACAAGAGAAGATGCTCAACATCACTGATCATCAGGGAAACACAAATCAAAACCACAGCGAGGTGCCACCTCACACTTGTCAGGACGGCTAGAAGCCAGAAGGCAGGAAACAACAGGCGCTGGCGAGGCTGTAGACAAAGGGGAGCCCTCGTGCACGGCTGGTGGGAACGCAAGCTGGTGCAGCAAGTGTGGGAGACAGCAGGTAGGGGCTCCTCCAGAAAATGGCCAGAGCTACCCTAGAGCCCTGCAACTCCACTTCCGGGTGTAGACCCCAAGCAACTGGAAGCACGGGCTCAGAGAGCTCTGTCCACCCACGCTCATGCCAGCATCAGTCACAGGGGCAGAACCACGGGAGCAACCCAAGTACCCGTGGACAAGCAGATGGGTAACAAGAGGCCGTGTACACCACACTCCGTGCGGTGGAATACTACCCGGCCTTAGGAGGAAGGAAATCTTCCTTCTGCCACAACAGGAATGAACCTTAAGGACATCGTGCTGTGTCCAACAGCCAGCTGCAAAAACACAAATACTATAGAATTCTACTTCTCTGAGGTACGTAGAGTTGTCACGGCCACAAAGATCAGGCGAAAGGAGTGGGTGCCGGGTGCTGAGGGGACAGGGGCTTAGTGATTACTGGGTGCAGAGATTCAGTCACAAGGCGAAGTGAGGTACGGGGGGGATGGTGCTGACAGCAGCACAGCAGCGTGGATGTATTTAATCCCATTCAATTGCAGACTTAAGCATAGTGAAGATGCAGGTTTCACCACAGTAAACAAAAAAAAAAGTAATAATAATCTGCTACTAGGTGCTTCAGATGAGTGTACAAAAAAAATTGTAATATTTCATTGAATAAACTTCAAAACCTAAAGAACACCTTTGTAGATCCTTTATCGATGAATTTATTTAAAAATTCAGAATCTACTCTGAAGATTTAGGCGGTTTCTAACATTTAACTGGGAACAAATCATCATCTGCTCGTATAGCCTCACACTGTTCACCCGTGAAGCGGGCCTCCTCTGCATCAGGGCTGTGGTCCGCGGTTATATGGAAGCACACGTACATAACAGTGAACACATTCGACACATTCAAGGATACCAATACATCGAACACCAAAAGGAAACAGGTAATGATTAAAAGCTTGGACTGTGACCTCAGATCTATATTTATATTTGTGTTCCACCACCAACGATCTACATGGCTTCCTACCGCCTGAGTTCCAGCATCTTTAGCAACAAGAGGAGAATGACAACAGGCCTCTTGGACTTGGGAGGATTCATGGGGACAAACCCTACCCAGTACAGGGCTTGTCACTGAATAACCACGTCTCTCAATTCTGAGTCTCCTTGAAACTATGTCTTCAACTAATGCGACTGAGTTTTTATCATTACTGGGAAGTCTGTCTCCACCTCCTTGTCCCAGTTACACCTCACAGTAAGATCCAAGCAGAGGAAAGGTGCATCTCCTGCCCTCAAGGTGCTCTCAATCAGCAAAGGATGCAGAAACGTGTTTAGTAATAAGACTGATCACTGTGAGCAAGAGCAAGGGTAACGGGACTGGTTATCATGAGGAATGAACGAATACCTCACAGGACAGGGTATCTGGGTTGTGTATGTTTTGTCTATCAATGAAGGAAAAATACAAAATAAAGAATGGAGATCACAGAGTGCGCAGACCTCGGAGAACAGTCTCATCCCATGGAAATCTGCATGGAGAGCCGCAGGGCATGCCAGGACACTCAGCTCTCATCCAAGGCCTCACACAAACGTCCTGCTCAGGTGTTTGCACTCTCTGCACAACAGGGAAATAAAAACGAACCTCTGAAGAAGAATATAAACAGACCGATAATCTCGAAAAATACTGACAAAGCACAAGGCTGAAGTTCACTTGAAGGGGTCAGACACATGGTCCCCAGGGGCATGACCTGAACGTCTGAGGCCTGCAGGGAGCCCAGAGCGTCAGGAGCACAGCAGTCTGGGTGGGAGGGGGCCGCATCTCCTGTGGAGATGGAGGCCCAGATGGTAACACCCGGCACAGGAACCTGGGCTTCAGAGGAACAGAGAAGAGTGGTCAGTCCTGCACTAGTGATAAAATGGTGCTTTGGAAAAACATCTCGGGTACCAGCGATGGGAAGACACAGACCAGCAAGAGTGGGAGTCAGAAGCCCAAGGAGGCTCCTGCTGCCAGTACACAGGCGGGAAGGGGAGGGGTATGGGGAGAAGCACAGAGGCAGGGAGGGGGACGCAGTGAGGGGATGTAGAGGGAGATGGGGGGGCACAGGAAGGGGGCCAGGGTGTGGAGGGGGAGGCAGAGGAGGCCATGGAGGGCTCAGACCAGGCCAGAGCAGGGAGGGACAGGGAGGGGTACTCCATCCATTTGGGGAAGGAAACATGAGTGGATCTGCCCCTCACTATTCCCATACAGCGAACACTCCATAACCCCTTGTGGGTACAGGATAGAAATCTCACTGCCGGCCTCGGAGGACCCCTCTGTCTGCCCTCTGCTTTTTCATTTCCTTTCCCTCAACCCCTCCAGCCCTTCTGCCTTAATCCTGTCCAGCCTCCCTGGCCCAGCCTCCCCAGCCTCCTGACTTCCAATGAGCCCTGGACACAGGCCTGGTGTGCAGGCCAGCGTGTGGGCCATGCCCCATCCCGGCACTGATGCTTCTCCTATTCCTCGGTCAGACTAACGTACCTTTCCGTGGTTGTTCACACTCTTCTGTGCCTTGTCTGTATGCTCCCTTCACAGAACTGCACCGAAATGTCAAACATGAGAACAGCTAGACAATAAACTAAGCCAAGAGAAGAGACCAAAGAATTTAGCGTACTGGAGAAAGCACACTGTGGAGCTCCTGGAGCTGTGGGTTACAGCTGCGCAGGATCCGTTCTTCTGCAAACATGTTATTATGGAAAATAAAACAGCAGTGGTAACAATGGCCAAGTGTACCTGCCCAAATGCTACCACAGAAGAAATATAAGAGAGAATAGATCACTATAGATCAAAGTGTGTATGCAGTTAGCAATTCTGTGAAGAATTCTTCAGATTGCAACTATGGATATTTCTGTTTTTCAAAATAATTTATTTCCAAAGAATTAGTAGTCAACTACTACTTCTCCCTCATGCTCAACAAAAGTGGATCACAGTGCTCGCTTTGGCAGCACATACAGAGAAGATCTGCTCCTGTGCAAGCCTGACACACAGATTTGTGAAACATTCCATATTTTTGTGCAGTCTGCCAAAAAAAAGAAACAGACATAGAGACAAAGCAGAATCGTAACTCAATAGTCTCTAGCAGTGTCACAAAGTTAATTCTCAACAAGTCAGTACAGAGATGGAGCATGCCTCCTGGAACCTGAAAGGCCACCCGCACACAGAGGACTCACAGTTCTGGCTTGTGTTCAGCTGTAGCGACACACACACTTCACTGCCAACCACGGCAAAAGAGGTCAGAGGCCACATTTTATACCTGGGCTTTGACCTGAAAGTAAGCAAATTAATTGATGCCCTGATGTGAGACATTTACTTGAATGGGACTAGTCTTCGGACCCAATGTCAGTACAATCACATCAGTCAAGCACGGTCACCTCTAGAAACACCAAGTCACAGGTACTCAGACAGCAAGAAGACATAAAGGGTCAACGGCTCTTCCCAGCAGGCAGCAAAATGCAATGTGACCTCTCACAATGGCACAAACTAGCCATAATGCGAGAAGAGATGAACATAAAATCCACACTTGCTTCAACAGAGTGTATTTGCATTATAACTATTAGAATACTTAACAAAATGCTAATGCCACATTATAATTATCCAAATGAGATATAAATAGTATGTTTGGGTTTAAGATGAAACAGAAGTGACACACATGACTTACTTTATGGAACATTAAAATATAGTATATTAAAACACACTAAATACACTTAGTAATGACATAAAAATGGATTATGAGGAATCTTAGGGATTCAACTTTAAATTTGTTACTAATTTTGCTGTCATACAATTTTTTTAAAAAGATTTTATTTATTTATTTATTTATTTATTTATTTATTTATTTAGAAGGAAAGAGAGAATATGAGCGTGGGCGGGTGCCGAGGGAGCTGCAGACCCCTCACCGAGCAGGGAACCCGACACGGGGCTCCATCCCAGGACCCTGAGATCATGACCTGTGCTGAAGGCAGATGCTTCACCCACTGAGCACCCAAGTGCCCCCTTCATAGGACTCTTAATCTTTGTTCCTGGACTTAAAAACTGTAAAATAAGAGCTAACATTATGATCTTAAGCATAAAAATGTTATAAATATTTGTTTATATAAGTAATTAATCTTCCAAAACTTTAATTTCATGACACCTCTTCAAGTTCCATAAAATTTATGAATTCTTTTGTGCTGCTTACAGACTTTTTTTTTTTTTAAGATTTTATTTATTTATTCATGAGAGACACAGAGAGAGAGAGAGGCAGAGACACAGGCAGAGGGAGAAGCAGGCTCCATGCAGGGAGCACGACGTGGGACTCGATCCCGGGTCTCCAGGATCACACCCTGGGCTGAAAGCAGACGCTCAACCACTGAGCCGGGCTGCCCTACTTACAGACTTTTAAACTAAAAGACTTTTAAACTAAAAGCTATTCTTGCCTATGCTTACCTTCATCTCACCTGAGGACTGTACTTTTTTATGATAAAATGACTTGCTCGTTTTCATTTTATGATGATGAAGTATCACAAAACATACCTCAGTTTCTAAAAATATAAAATGTTTTTACTGAGAAATCAAAACTAGTTGTTTATTTAGCTCTCAGATAAGAACTATGGAATTTTATTATTATCATTAAACCCAATTTATAAACATATACTTTTAAATCAGAGGGACAGCCTGTTAATTAAAAATCAAATTTTCATCTCATATGTGTACTATGATTTCAGACAGACTCCTCTGGTGAAAGTATTTTCCATCCCAAATAATCGAACCTATTAAAGAAGTTTCTGTTAGTTATACCTTCGGAACAGAACACTAGCTGTTTAAAAACAGAGAGAATTACACTCTGGTAAAAAGCACACAGGCCTTTTTCCTGGGGCACAAGGCGACCAGAGGGAGCTCTTTAAGCTAGCATGCAGAACACACAAAGCACCAAAGAAAGAGAATATACAAGTTCAGGATTTTATGTGCAGCCAAACTGACCTTCCAGGGAAAAGGCTGCAATAACCATTCCGAAGCAGTGACAACCCAGGACGCCCTGAGTAAGCATTTCCTGGACAGTCTGCCTCTCTGGGCACTGGGATGGAGGCCACTCACGAAACCGATACAGCAATCCCACTTCCAGGTATTTATCCACAAGACATGAAGTCCTATCTCCAGGAGCTACCTCTTCCCCCGTGTCCACGGCAGCTACAGCATGGAAGACCCCACATCCCTGACAGAGGAGTGCTGTACAACAGCATGAGTGTGCATCCTCAAAAAGGAAACCCTATCGCTCTGTGGCAGCATGGGTACAACCCGAGGGCATCATGCTGAGTGATGTCAGTCAGACAGAGAAAGACAAACATTACATCATCTCACAGGCGTTACCTAAACAGACCCAGCTCACAGAAACCATAACAGATCGGTGGGCACAACAGGGAAGGGAGCAAAGGTACAAACTTACAGATATAAGTGAGTCCTGGGCATGTCGGGTACACCATGCTGACTACAGTTAATAACAAAGGATGGTGTGTCTGAAAGGTGCCAATACAGGAGATCTCTGAAGTTCTCATCACAGGAAAAAAGTGTGTAACTATGGGCGGTGACAAGTGTTCACGGAACATACTATGGTGATCATTTTGCAATATGTACGCATACAAAGTCATTATGTTGTATGCCTTATAACCTAACACAGTATCACATGGCAATTATATTTCAGTAAAACTGCAGGTAAAAGAATAAACAAAGAGATCTACCAGAGAATGAACTCTGGACACCAGAGAAGGGTGGTGGTGGGAACCCCAGCTGCGGGGTGAGGAAGGACAGTCTAACATGCACCTGTTACGGTACAAGTGTCTGAGAACAGGGATAAAGCAATTTACACTGTTTCCAGGACACACATTATGGGTGACAGTGCTGGTGTTGTTACTCTCTAACTGTTCATATACAACGTTGGATAAAATGACTGAGGATCTACATTCAGGACCTCCTTACTCTGCAAGCAAAGAAATAAAGATTTTTGGTAGAAGAATTACAGAAAACCAAGCAGCCACAAATCTGAAAGGAAAACATAAGTATGCATTCATAAGATTTTTTTTCCTCTTACAATTCTATTTACTACCTTTGCCCACAGAAAGGCCTGGACAGACCAAGCAAGCAGCAGTGAACACACCAAGGGCCAGACACGTGTCTGAGATACAATTTCTATGTGACAAGAAACCAGAGCCACTTGGAAAAGTCGAAGGTTCCGGGTCTGCAGCAGGGTGTAAGAGAGGTAAGCCTGAAAAATCCTGCTGGTGAGAAAGCAGAAAGCCACTTCGGGAGTCCACAGGGAGAGGCTCCAGCTGGGGACAGACGGAAAAACTGGAGCATAAATAAGGATTTTGTCAGAAAGGGACTGAAGTATATTAAAACTACTGAAATGCATGAATTCCAAATGACAATTAAAGAACTAGTTTTCATTAGAGAATGCTATTTTTAAAAATGGGGAAAAAAGAAAGAGTGTTATTCTCCCTTCAGACACAAATACACCACAGGAATACCCAACAGCAGCAATGGCAATTTTACGTCCTTCCAGAAGTACTCCGGTTTAAAACAGCAAGACGAAAGTAGATTATCACCATTCTGCACTCCGTAACGAACCACCGGCACCGTTGGCGACACAGCAAGGCTGCAAACCCAACCCCGGGAGAAAGTGGCAGCGCGGCGGCCTGCGGCAGGACATGCCACCTCCACGGGGTCTCGCCCCACCGAGCCTCTAGGGCAACTGTCCATTTCCACGAGCGCACAGGAACGACCAGCCACGGCCAGACTATGGGAAACCACGGAGCAAAGGAACCAGTTTCTTCAGTAGACAAATTTGAAAGGATGAAGGAGAACCTTTACATTGAAGGTGACCTCAAAGATATTTTCCAAAATAAACACAAGCAAAAGTCAAACAGTGCACAGACCCGAACTGCCGAGTTCAGGGTTTGCCAGGCTTCCAAATAGCCGAAGAGCCCGGATCCCAAAGCCCCAACCTGTGGAAGGTCCACGGTTACAACAGAGTCACGCAGCAGACACAGCAGAGAAGGGGTCTCAGTGACCGCAAGTGCTTGCTCCACGGGAACTCTGCTCCAGCCTCGGGGCCTCGGCACGTGTGTAACGATTACAAGAGAACTACGTTCAGGTGTCACTGTCACTGAGCACGGCAATTTGATGTAAAGTTAATCTAAGGGTGCCTGGTGGCTCAGCGGGTGAAGCGTCTGCCTTCGGCTCAGGTCATGATTCCAGAGTCCTGGGATCGAGCCCCATGTCGGGCTCCCTGCTCAGCAGGGGGTCTGCTGCTCCCTCTGCTCATGCTCCCGCTCCATGAAAGTTAATCTAAAACTTGAAAAGTATTTGCCTGCTCAGAATACAGAATAGAAACCTGACTATCATAGGACAACGCTTCTCCCAACTCACTTTGGTCAGGGTGGAGACAAGGACACCAGCTCGGCCCACGAGCTAGGGCAGCAGGCCCGGGAGAGTGCACACAGGCCCTCCTTGGGGCTGACAGCCTCGCACAGATCGAAGGACATGAGGGCGGCGGTGGAAGCAGCAGATGCCATGAAGTGTGCCCCATAATAGAGAAGAGGAGTGGCTCTCAGGTGGGAGGTGAAGACGCTGGGACAGGAGAGAAGGGAATGCTTATCAACCAGTCCTCGTGCAAAATGAGCAGGGGTGTGCGCTCCTGGTGACAGGTCTGTGCACACGCCAGTGCCACGAACTAACAGCAACCTTCACAGCCAGACCGTGGAGCCTTGCTCTGGGAGAGCACCTCCACGGCTGTCAGAGGAGGATGCCCGGGAACAGAGAAACACTGAAGTACTTCCATCAAGCTTAAGTGACCCTAATCCAAAGAGCACCATCTGATTTCCAGGTTCTTCCATAAGTAATTTTGATATACATAAACTATGGTTTAAAAAAAAAATCCCAGCCATAGGAAAATAGTTATGACTTTGTATTCTTGAGGTTTTGAAAAAATGTTTTTAGGTCAATACCACCTTGCTGCAACTTGTACTTTGTAACACACCCTCAAATTATTTGCTGTCTAATCAAACATACTAATTTGAATTATTCTGTACTATTGTATTTGTATTTTCCACAAGTGTTAACTATTTTCTTCTTCTCTTGGCCTGCAGGAGCTAGAAGGTGTACATAGCAACTTTTAAGTACTCAGAGCATCAATACAGACACAGAGCAACACACAGCATCACTCTTTCTCTTTCTCTGGTCCCTCCCCATCTCATGAGCAACCTTTATCATCTTTAACAGAATGTAGGTAAGAGACAAAAATGCAGCACTCAGTTTTGTTACTTATTAATAAGAAAAAAAATAAGCATTTCATTAAACTGCTCACAAATCACCTGTTTCCCACTTTTACATATAGCATCTAAGGAATGTGTACCAAGAAAGAAAGAAATTCTAACCAAATTACCAAAATATATCAAACATTTTTAAGACGATGAATTTAGCTTTGTTCTCTTAAAAATACTCAGAGAAACAGAATCAAGTTCTATACGAAGACCCCCTTGTAATTAGTACATAACGTGACTATTGATAGAGAAGTCTGATGATTTCCTGTCCCCAATCTTGGTCTACCAAAATAAACAGCATGGAAACTAGGAAGATAAAAAAACACCTGTTCTTAAATTGATGATTTATTTAATATAACTTCCAAAATACGGAATGAAATGGTCAGGACATCCTGGTTTAGGGGGCTGAGAACCGAGGGGAGGGTGTTTCCCGCACGCTTGTCCTGTAGCTGTGAGCAATGAACAGTTCACAGCTTTTAGACAATGGACACAAAAGCAAAGCCTTTTTAATAAAAAGACTTAAAGATTTCTTCTCAAGAGTTAAAAAATGTTTGATCATTAAAAGTTATTGTAAATAGAACACACTGATGTTTTACCTCTCTGGTATTCATTCATAAAACACCGTAACACAAGCTGCCTATTTATGTCTCTGTTGTTTTTCTAACAAGTGCATAAGACAAAACGTGACGGTTACTTTGTGATGGGTTGATGAGCATTAAGAAGTTATTTTTGGGCCTTTCTCCTCCAAAATCTTACAAAAAAACTTTACAAGGACATTTTTGCTTAGATTCACTTACTTTGTAATACGGTCAATGTTGGCAATTTGCTTCTGGTTCCGTATAATCTCAATGGCTGCCCAAAGATGCTGGATAGCTTTTGTATCCGCCTGTCGTCTTTTTGTTAGACGTGCCATGACCTGTTCACTTCTTTAACTGCAGGAATATACAAAAACATAAGGGGAAAGAAGCATGGATTACACGATGAATCACTATCAATACAAGTAACAGTCTCAGCACCTCCTGACTCCTAGTGAATATGCTAATGTAGTATAACAAACTGTATTTTCTACCATCTGTTGCCAAATACTTTGTAAAATCTGCTATTCACTGTTACTTCATAAAGAGTTAAAAAGGTCTTCCAAAGAAGGACAAATGGCTACTTCAAAAATACATACATTTCAATTTTATTTCAAAGCAAAACTATAACATAAAATTTCACTTTTTGATACTATATTATATGTAATTTCATAGATCAATATAAATGGAATTCAAATATCCTAATTCTTTGGTACTTTATTATACTCATGGTTTTAAAATTTCAATTTTATGTAGACATGCTGACAAATGAAAACATTTTTCCTTTCAAATAAAACCATAAACAAACTACAAGATAGTTATTTCTGACTGAGGTGTGAAAGGCTGGGAGCTGGTGTCCCAGGGGAGGACATGGGTGAGCCCACAGGCTCAGAAACGTCCACACGGCTGGGCCGGGTTGCTCGTCGGTTATTTTGCTGGGCACCGACCGCAGCACCGTGGGGGCAGCGAGGAGAGCCCAGGGGGTGCGGGCTGGACGCGGGCGGGGCTCCCGGCCGGGCAAAGGGGTCGGCCCTGGGGACCCCTGGCTGCAGGTTCGGGGTGTGCAGGCCCCGGGCCGCTGCTGGACACTGAGCCCCCTCGACGGGCCCGTCCTCTCTCTCAAGGGAAGAGACTGAGCGAAGGAAGCCCGGCCCCTTCCCGTGTCCGTGACCCGCTGGCAGAGCCTCAGAGGCTGTTTGCACAAGGCGGTGCTCACTCTCTCTGCCGAAGCCCAGCAGGAGCAGCAGCCCCACGGAGGCCCACCCAGAGACTCTCCCCAGAGTCTGGGCTCAGCCGGCCCCCGGAGCACCTGTCCTTCAGAGGTACCTTCCCAGCAGGAGGATTCTGAACCCTTCTAGGCTATTCCCAAATGTCCTACATCTTCCCACCACGACTCGTAATAGCTGCACAGTTTGCTCCACAGAGAGAATCTCCAACACATAAAGCCAGCATTCGAATTTTTAAGAGAACCTAAGGAAAATCCAGTTGGGTTCAGGACAGAGACACAGAACTGAAAGATAATAACAATTACAAGTATAATTGATGGGGATCCCTGGGTGGCGCAGCGGTTTAGCGCCTGCCTTTGGCCCAGGGCGTGATCCTGGAGGCCCGGGATCGAATCCCACATCGGGCTCCCGGTGCATGGAGCCTGCTTCTCCCTCTGCTTATGTCTCTCTCTCTCTCTCTCTGTATGACTATCATTAAAAAAAAAAAAAAAAAAGTATAATTGATGGATACATCTTTGGAAAGAAACCCCTTTAAAACATAAGGATACTTTTCAGGGCCAACGCACCTGTGGGGTGAGCGCCTCCGGGGGATCACAGCGGGGGGAGCACCTGGGGGAGCACCTACGGGGGGAGCACCTGCGGGGGGAGCACCTGCGGGGGGGCGCCTGTAGGGGGAGTACCTGCGGGGGAGCACAGCGGGGGTAGCACCTGCGGGGGAGCGCCTGTGGGAGGGGAGTACCTGTGGGGGAGCACCTACGGAGAGCGCCTGTGAGGGGGGAATACCCGCGGGGGAGCACCTGCGGGGGAGCGCCTGCAGGGGGAGCACCTGCAGGGAGTGCCTGTGGGGTAGCACCTGCAGGGGAGCGTCTGTAGGGGGAGCACCTACGGGAGGAGCACCTGCAGGGAAGCGCCTGTGGGGGGAGGACCTACGGGGGTGAGCGCCTGCAGGGGAGCGCCTGCGGGGGAGCACCTGGGGGGGAGCGGGGTAAGGGGGTGGGGGAGCACCTGCAAGGGGTAGTGCCTGCGGGGGAGCACAGTGAGGGGAGCACCTATGGGGAAGTGCCTGTGGAGGGGAGCACCTGCGGGGGGAGCACAGCGGGGGGAGCACCTATGGGGAAGCGCCTGTGGAGGGGAGCACCTGCGGGGGGAGTGGGGGAGGGGAGGTGGGGAAGCACCTGCGGGGGGGGGGGTGCCTGCAGGGGAAGCACCTGCGGGGGAGCACTTGCAGGGGGGGGGGAACACCTGCGATGGGAGGGGAGCACCAAACTGCCTTCCTGGGGCTGCTGGGCTGCTGGCCAGGGAGCAGGGAGGGAGGGCCAACCAGCAAGTAAGACGCAGAGCGACACCTGAGCGACACCTGACGGTCAGGTGCAGCGGTACAGGCCGCAGGGGGCTGCAGGGACTCCACCAGACCCCACCTCAGCCAGACCCGTGCACCTGAAGACGACAGATGTCCACTTTGTGTACGGCGCTATGCTAGACAGACACCATGAAGTACTCAAAAATGAAAAACTGTAGTCCTTGCCAGGAAATAGCCTAAAGCTGGCAAAGGAAGTTTGACATCTGCATCAACTGCTAACTGTAAGGTCAGACTGGACAAAGGTCATCTAAATATGTGCTGGGAGACTCCACACAGAGGGGACAGTACTTCTAGCTTAGGAACACTGAAGAATGGCAAATGTATGGGAAAATAGAAGAGAAATATCTTTAGTTCCTTTGAAAGATAATTGGCTGTCTAAAGCAAAGATAAAAATAACTGTTAGGCTTCATTACGGCTCTGACACATGTAGAAATAAAACACATGACAACAGAAGCACAGAGGGTCTCAGGGTAGTGACCATATCTTGTAAACATGCAATTCAACTTGTGTTTAAGTACATATGTGAAATTAAATTTAAGAATAAATTTAAGAATAATTTATTTAGAACTAAAGAAAATATATAAAACCAAAAAAGAAAACCTATGAAACCAAAGCTAGCATTTTAAAATACATAAATAATAGATATATTTATTATATATAACTATTTATAAGGCAACCCCCGTGGCTCAGTGGTTTAGCGCCACCTTCAGCCCAGGGCCTGATCCTGGAGACCGGGGATCCAGTCCCACATCAGGCTCCCTACATGGAGCCTGTTTCTCCCTCTGCCTGTGTCTCTGCCTCTCTCTGTGTGTATGTCTCTCATGAATAAATAATAAATAAAATTTTTTTAAAAAGAAGTAAAATTCTAAAAAATAAATAACTATTTACAGAACATAACCGAAAGAACACAATGAGGACAGTAATAGCAGAAATTCTAGAAGTGATGTCACTTAAAGGCTAGAAATGGTTAAAATCAAGGCTAAAGGATGAAGTAAAACAGATATAAAGTTAAAACCAAAGATTTCTGGGATCTATCTGAATCTGAACCAGGCCACACAGACACATACATAAGGGAGATGCTCGCAAGCCCAAAGAGAGCCTTGCAAAGAATGCTCACCAAGTAAGATGGGAACAAGGAATTCTGAGACACAAGATCAACGAAACCAGCCTGACCTATTAGGATAAAATCTCTTGAAAGAACAATCACTGAGATTTTCCCTCCTTATGAAATCTAAAATCATTCATTAACATAACTCACATATGCCTGAACTACTCAAAATTCTTAAGTCTGCCCAGAACTGCCATCCTCGATTCCCCCTGGTTAAGCTGTGCTCTGCCCTTTCTCTGCTCTGCCTGGGGCTCGCTCCCAGCCTCCTTGCTCCGACCAAGCCCCCTGCCCTAGAACCCAACTCAACTCTTGTATATTCTAGTTATGATTTGCTTATAGGACTCTCACATATGTGCTGCCTTGTGCAATTAATTCTAAATTCCTCAGATGAATCTATCCGTTCAACTAAGAAGCGATAGACCTCATTTTTCAGGTCTTTCAAGGTGGCCTCGCAGTTACAAACGTAAGCTTCTGATACAGAATTATGAAATTCAACTTCTCCAGCTATGTTCCATGTTATGTAAACAATGTCCCAGAGCAAACCCTCATTATGAGCCAAAAAAAAAAGACCATAAGACTCGGAGAGACATCTAATGCGGTCCTCAATTTTTGGCTCCCTTTAGGAAGAGGAGCTCATTCAAAAGTGATTCTCGGGGTCCCTGGGTGGCGCAGCGGTTTAGCGCCTGCCTTTGGCCCAGGGCGCGATCCTGGAGGTCCGGGATCGAATCCCACGTCAGGATCCCGGTGCATGGAGCCTGCTTCTCCCTCTGCCTGTGTCTCTGCCTCTCTCTCTCTCACTGTGTGCCTATCATGAATAAGTAAAAATTAAAAAAAAAAAAAGTGATTCTCAAGAGGCTTATAGTTTAAAAACTATAAGTACAAAGCCAAAACTCCTCACTAATTTTTCCCTCAATTTCTCTTATTGTAGCAAAATATACATAAATTGGCATCACCACTTTTAAGTGTATGGTTCAGTGGCGTTACATACATCCACTCTGTACCTCACTTCATCCTGTGACAGCGAATCTCTGCATCCAGCAATCACAAAGTCCCCATCCCCTCTGCTCCCAGCCCCCGGCACCCACTGTTCTGCTTCACTTTTGCAACAAATCTAAGTACCTCACAGAGGTGAAATCAGAAACTATCTGTCCTTCTGTGCCTGACACTTAACAACACGTCCTCAAGGTCCACCCATATGTCCTTCCTTTTGATGGCTGAATACTATTCCATTGCATGTATGTAGCACATTTGGTTTTCCATTCATCTGTGGGCGGACATCTAGGTAGTATCCACGTTTAGCATATAATGTTGCTATGAACATGTGCATACAAATATGACTCCGGGACTCTGCTTTCCAATACACCCGGAGAATTACCATAAGATCCAGCAATTGCATGTTTGTTTTTAAAAACCCAACATTCAGTTTTCCACAGTGGGTGCCCCATTTTAGTTTCCTGCCACTCACGTGCAAGGTTCTAGTATCTCCATATTTCCATCAACATTTGTAATTTTCTGGGCTTTGATACTAGTCATCCTAATGGGTGAGTGTTGGTTCCAGGAACTCTGGCTAGCCCCTAGGTGATCCTGGTATTCTCTACCCCTGCAAATCCCGATTTAATGCAATCCCTTCCATCTATATATTTCCTCTTACATCCTGCAAATGCTACAATTGAGAGAATAAAATAAATCAAATCAAGAAATTAAAAAATAAGCAAAATTTAACAATGCAATACTTGGAGATAAATACATATATAGGAAAGCTCTGTATTGCAGGAATCTATAAACAAGATAGTAAGATTAAAATAGCAGGAGGCAGAGAAGAGAATGCATCCACGGGACCCACCAGGAGTGCAGAGAGCATTAGGTATGTTCTGATGTTTGCTTCTGGAGGTGGATGGGTTCAAGTTGTTGTTTTATTATTATACTAACAAACAAGTTTTATAAATATTTTAAAGTATTTACATCAAATATTATTATGAAATCTAAAATTTTAATCTCATTACAGAATGTCATTCCTTTATTACTTACATTAGGTTGAAACTTTCCCAAAGTCTACTAGTAATTTCAAATTATGTTTTATTAATAGTCTGCTCATACCATTTTCCCATTTATATATTAATATCTTTTTGTATTAAGGTTATTCCTGAGATATGTTTGTCTTTTAGCAAACATTACATGGAGTTATACAGAAATCCTGCTAACTACATATTCTTTTATGACTGGAAGTCCTCCCACATTTGGATCAGAAAAATAGTCAAGTGTATTTTCCTGGTTTTTAATTTTTTTTTAAATTTATTTGTGATAGTCACAGAGAGAGAGAGAGAGAGAGAGAGAGAGAGAGAGAGAGAATGAGGCAGAGACACAGGCAGGGGGAGAAGCAGGCTCCATGCACCGGGAGCCCGACGTGGGATTCGATCCCGGGTCTCCAGGATCGTGCCCTGGGCCAAAGGCAGGCGCCAAACCGCTACGCCACCCAGGGATCCCCCTGGTTTTTAATTTTTAATAGACTTCTTAATCCATCTGTGAATAAGTTTTTAAAAGTAATAACACCTAATAAATTCTGTTTTGTAGATTAGTTTTGGGTTCACAGCAAAACTCAGCAGGAAATAAGAGTCCCGTGTCTCCACACATCTGCCACCCATTATCAATACCTCAAGCCAGAAATCACCTTTGCTACGATCAACAGGCCTGCCCTGACATACCACTCACTACTTTCCCCCAAAGACCACAGTCTAACTTACGGTTTGCCCTCGGTACTGTACACCCTATAGGTTTTCACATATGCACAAAAACAAGTACCCACCATCCAATTGTCATCAGGATAGTTTAATGTCCCCCAAATCCTGTGTTCCACCTATTCATCCCTCCATGTCCCCAATCACTGGCAACCAATAATTTTTTTACTACCTCCATCATTTTGCCTTTTCCAGAATGTCCATAGTTGGGGTCATATAGGATGTATGCAGCTTTTTCAGATTGACCCCTTAGTAATATGCATTTATGATTTCTTCCGTGTTGTTTCACAGTGTGATAGCCCTGAATAATGCTCCCTTGTATGGATGTAACATCGTTTATCTATCCATTCACAGACTAGAAGATATCTTGCTTGCTCCCATGTTTCGGCAATTATGAATAAAGTTGCTATAAACAACCCGGTTCAGGTTTCCACAGGTAAGTTTTCAGGTCCTTTGATGAATAATGAAGAGTGTGATGGCTGGATCACACAGGAACAGAACATTTAGTTTTGTGACAAGCCAGTCTTCCAAAGCGGCTGCGCCATGTAGCATCTCCCCCAGCACGGCCTGGAGTTCGTACTGCTCCAGGTTCTCATCCGCAATCAGTGTTGGCTGGGTTTGGGGATGTTAGCCATTCTAACAGATGTGCGCTAATAAACCAGTATTGTACTTCACAATTCTCTAATGACATAGGCTGTTGAACATCTTTTCATACACTTACTTTTCATCTGTGTATCATCCTCGGTGAGATGTTAGATTTTTTATTCATTTTTTTAATCAGACCCATTTTCTTAATGCCAAGTTTTAAGAGTTCTTGTCTACTCTGCCTAACAGTCCTTTATCACATGTGCATCTTACCAAAATTCTCCTGGCATAAATGGCTCATTCTACCATTCTCGATACTGTCTTTCAGAGAGCAGAAGGTTTTAATTTTAACCAAGTCTAGCTTATCAATTATAACTTTCAAAGACTGCATCTTGGTGGTGTATCTAAAAAGCCACTGCCATACTCAAGGACATCTAGGTTGTGTCCTCTGTTATTTTCTAGAAGTTTTACAGTTCTGCATTTTACATTTTAGATCTATGACCCATTTTGAGTTATTTGTGGTGAGGGGTATAAGGTCTGTGTCTAGACCCATTCTTCTGCACATGGATACACAGCTGTGCCAGCATCATCTGATGAAGACATTATATTTGCTCTATCGTACTGCCTTTGCTCCTTTATCAAACATCATTGGCTATATTCACGTGGGTCTCTTTTCCTGGCTCTTTCATAGATTCCCCTGATCTATTTGCTACTTTACCAATACCACATTGTCTTAATTAGCATAGCTTTATAGGAAGTCTTGAAAACTCTAAATTTGTTCTTCTCCTTCAATACTGTGTTGGCTATTCTGGATCTTTTGGCTCCCCCTCCCCCCCCCCCATAAGAATTTTAGAATCATTTTGTTGATATCCAAAATATGACTTCCTGGGATTTTTATTGGGATAGCACTGAATCTACAGATCAAATTGGGAAGAACTGATCTGTTGACAATATTGAGTGTTTCTATCCATGAACAAGGGTTCTCGCTCCATTTATTTCATCAGAATTTTGTTATTTTCCTCATATAGACTTTACACACATTTGTCAGATTTATACTTTAAGTATTTCATTTTGGGGGTGATAATGTACATGTAATTGTAACTTTAAATTCAACTTGTTCATTGCTGGTGTACAGGCAAGTAATAGGCTTTTCTGTATTAATTTTTTATCACACAACCTTGCTATAATTATTTTAGTTTCAGGTGGGTGTCAATTCATTCAGATTTTCTGTGGAATCACATCATCTGTAAATGAAGACAGTTTTATTTCTCTCTTCCAAATCTGTATACTTTTCTTGTCTAGGACTTCCAGTCCAACATTGAAAAGGGATGTTAAGAGGAGACATCCTTGCTTCATTCCCAATCTCAGCAGAAAACCTGTGAGTCTTTCATCATTAAGTAGGATATTAGTGCAAGGTTTTTATAGATAGACTTTATCAAGTTGAGGAAATTCTATTCCTAGTTTGCTGGAAGTTTTGTTGTTGTTTTTTTAAAGATCTTATTTATTTATTCATAAGAGACACAGAGAGTGAGGCATAGACACAGGCAGAGGGAGAAGCAGGCTCCCTGCAGGGAGCCCGATGCGGGGCGGGGCGGGGGGGGGGGGGGGGGGGGGGGTTACACAGACGGGGAAGGGACTCATCGCTCATTGATCCTGGGCCCCTGGGGTCATGCCCTGGGCCAGAAGGCAGATGCTCAACCGTTGAGCACCCCCCAACCCCCACCCCCACACTGGAAGTTTGTATTATGAATGGATGTTGGGTTTTGTCAAATGGTTTTTTTCTTCCTCTATTCAAATAATCATGTGATTTTTCTTTAAACTGCTGAAGTGATGGATTGCTATTAACTGATTTCCAGAAACCGAAGCAGCCGTGCCTGAGATAAATTCCATTTAGTCACGGGCAGAGCACTTTTTATAAAACATTAGATTCATTTTGCTAATATTGGAGAGTCTTACATTTACATTCATGAGGGATGCTGGCCTTTAGTCTCTTGTAATGCTTTTTCTGGATTGGATATTAGGGTAATGCTGGGCTCACAATAATTTAGCAATCTTCCTTCTGCTTCTACCTTCTAGAAAAGACTGTGGAGAAAAAGTATAAACTCTCCCATAAATGTTTGGGGGGCATTCGCCAGTGAACCCATCTGGGCCTGGTACTTTCTGGTTTTGAAGGTTATTGATTACAGATTCAGCTTATTTCATACAGGCCTACAGACTATTTCTTCTTGCAGAAGTCTCACCAGATTATGCCTTTCAAAGACTTGATCTGTCTCATCTCGGTTATCAAGGGGCAACAGGGGCACAGAGGTTTGGTTTGGTTATAGCATTCCTTTATTATCCTTTCATGGTTTAGAGGATTAGTAATGATAGCTCATTTCCCCCCACCGCTTTTTAATTCCTCTTTCACCTCTAATATTTATCTCTATCATTTTTAAGTTAGCTTGTCTAGAGATTTACGGTTTTATTGATCTTTTCAAACAACTAGTTTTGTACTTCATTTTACCACTGATTTCCTACTTACAACTTCATTTTTCTGCTCTATTTCTTTTCTTTCTTTTTTTGTTTATTTTGGATTTAATTTTTTCTTATGTCCTAAGGTGGAAGCTCAGAATATTGACTTTAGATCTTCTTTTTTTTCTTTTTTTTAATCTTTCTTCTTTTTTAACGTATACATTCAATGTTGTACATTTCCCTGTAAGCACTGCTTTTGCTTTATTCTACAAATTTTGATAAGGTATTTTCATTCCCATTTAATTCAAATTTTTAAAAATTTTCTCAAGATTTCTTTTCCGGCCTATGTGTTAATGTTCAAGTATTTTGAAATTTCAAGCTATCTTTCTGTTACTTCTATTTTAATTCTACTGTAGTCTAACAATAGACATTGTATGATTTCTAATCTTTTCAAATTTATTAAGTTTTAGTTTATAGCTGAAAATGTAAGTGTTCCAAGTGAGCCTGAGAAGAATGTATATTCTGTTGTTGTAGGATGTAGTAGTCTATAGATATTGATGATGCCCAGTTAATATTGTTGTTGAGTTCAACTGTGTACCTATCCATTTCTGAGAGGGGTACTGAAATCTCCAACTATAATAATGCATTCACCTACTGCCCTTTATAGCCTAATAGTTTTTGCCTGAAATACTTCGACACTCCGTTGGTAAGCACACACACATTAAGAATTGTCATATCTTAAAAAAAAATAAAAAATAATAATAATTAAATAAATAAATAAATAAATAAATAAATAAATAAATAAATACGAATTGTCATATCTTGGGGATCCCTGGGTGGCTCGGCGGTTTGGCGCCTGCCTTTGGCCCGGGGTGTGGTTCTAGAGTCCCAGGAATGAATCCCGCATCCGAGTCCGGCGTCAGGCTCCCAGCGTGGAGCCTGCTGTCCCTCCTGTGTCTTTGCCTCTCTCTCTCTCTCTATCATGAATAATAAATAAATAAATCTTTTTAAAAAATTGTCATATCTTCTTTCAGTATTGATATGTTTATCATTATGTAATGTTCCCCTTTACACCTAATAACATTCTTTGTTTGAAAGTCTGCTTCAGGGGATCCCTGTGTGGCTCAGAGGTTTGGCGCCTGCCTTTGGCCCAGGGCACGATCCTGGAGTCCCGGGATCGAGTCCCGCATCGGGCTCCCAGCATGGAGCCTGCTTCTCCCTCTGCCTGTGTGTGTGTGTGTCTCTCTCTCTATGTCTATCATAAATAAATGAATAAACAAATCTTAAAAAAAAAAAGTCTGCTTCATCTGAAAGTAATATATAGCAGTTCCTTTCCATTACTGTCAGTATGGTGTATCTTTCTCTATCGCATTTATTTTAATCTATTTGTGTATTTATATCTAAAATGGGTTTCTTGGGGGACCTGGGTGGCTCAGTGGTGGAGCGTCTGCCTTCCAATCAGGGCGTGACCCCAGGGTCCTGGGATGGAGTCCCACCACCGGGCTCCCTGCAGGGAGTCTGCTTCTCCCTCTGCCTGTGTCTCTGCCTTTCTCTGTGTGTCTCTCATGAATAAATAAAATATATAGAAAAAAAGAAATTCCTGTTCTAGGGGCACCTGGGTGGCTCAGTCAGTTATGCATCTGCCTTTGGCTCAGGTCATGATCCTGGGGTCCTGAGATCAAGATGGGCATCAGGCTCCCTGCTCAAGGGAGAGTCTACCTCTACCTCTGCCCCTCCCCCCTGCTTGTGCACTCTCTCGCCCTCAAATAAAATCTCTTTTAAAAAAAAGATGTAAGGGAGTGTCTGGGTGGCTCAGCAGTTGAGCGTCTGCCTTCGGCTCAGGGCAGTGGTCCTGGAGTACCAGGACGGAGTCCCACATTGGGCTCCTCTTGAGGAGCCTGCTTCTCCCTCGGCTATGTCTCTGTCTCTCTCTCTCATAAACAAATGAATAATATCTTTAGAAAAGAAAGACGTAAGAAATAAAAATTCCGGGGATCCCTAGGTGGCGCAGCGGTTTGGCGCCTGCCTTCGGCCTAGGGCGCGATCCTGGAGACCCGGGATCGAATCCCACATCGGGCTCCCAGTGCATGGAGCCTGCTTCTCCCTCTGCCTGTGTCTCTGCCTCTCTCTCTCTCTGTGACTATCATAAATAAATAAAAATTAAAAAAAAAAAAAAAAAAAAAAAAGAAATAAAAATTCCTGTTCTGATAATCCCACCAACTCTGCCATACAGACCCAGGTTAAGACGCTGATTCAATCTTTTGTGTTTGTTTTGCTTTGAGTAGGCCCTTTATTTTCCTTCCATAGTAAATGCCGGCATGCAGTGTGAGGTGTGGGGAATGCTTTCTGGAGTCCCAGGAGTCAGTCTCACTAGTTGGCGAGAGCCTGTGTCCCTGGCACTGTGATCTTCCCAAGGACTTCCCGTTCTGTGTCCCCTACTAGTACGACAGTATTGCTAGAGTGAGCTGGATGGGGTATTTCCCTTCGCTGGGTTGGTCAGGCTCTGGTTGAAGTTCCTCCTGCAGGCAGGCCTTGTTAGGACAGAAAAATGCTCTGGTCTATGTTTAAGTGGTTCCTTTTCCCCTCCCCCCTCAATGGAATCCCAAGGGGATTTTTGGTAGAGCTCCTAGAAGTAAATCTCATGAAATACTGGGTACCCCTGGATTTGTAACTCAGATGCCCACCCTGGGCCTCCTGCAATTCATCAGTCATACTCCAGTTTTCTCACCAAGCACTGGTTCCTGAGGAAGTTGCGGGGGGTGGGGGGTGGCGGGGGGCTACAGTAAATTCTGTCTGCCCAACATTTGTGGCAGCAATTTGTCCTGTGGCCTCATTGCATTAATAAATCTCAGTACATTGGTAGGCTTTTCAGTTCTGCTTTTTACCTGTTATTAGGACAGGGGCAAATTCCAAACAACTCACATGCCCAAACAGAAACTGTGGGGTTACTTTCTGAATACAACATGAGGTGAAAATATAGAAGGCTATATTTTCCTATATTTATCCTAGAGAGAGCACAATTTGCTGAGATTTCTTTCTTCTCCAGTGAAATGTGATACACGTCTAATCATACATTAAGTTCTAATCTATACTAGCATTAGTTTCTTTGAGATGTTTGGTCTTTTGTTAGTATCTTCCAAAAGATATCTTCCTTACTATAACTTGCTTTATTATTAGTTACCATTAAGTTAATTAGGTTATATTCAGTTTTTATTGTAACAAGCTATATATATAAAGTCTACAATTACAATTAATGCCATGTTGCTATTGATTGCTATATAATTATTTTATATGCATTACTCAGCATTGGGTTTTTTTAAATTTCTCAAATAGTTTTTTCTTTTTTTAAAGATTTATTTATTCATTTATGATAGACATAGAGAGAGAAAGAGAGACAGAGACACAGGCAGAGGGAGAAGCAGGCTCCATGCCGGGAGCCCGACGCGGGACTCGATCCCGGGACTCCAGGATCGTGCCCTGGGCCAAAGGCAGGCGCCAAACCGCTGAGCCACCCAGGGATCCCCAGCATTAGGTTTTTTAAGAGCAGGCCACATTTCAAACTTTATGTCCTTAACAATTTGTATCGTGAAGTATAGAGTAAGTGCTTACTGACTGAATGCATTCTGGATAAGCCCCGAGATTAAAAATAAAAATAAAAGAAAGAATAAAGCTAGTTTAGTCTATGATAGTAACTGGTTGGCTACTAAGTCTCAAGACTACAGAACAACTGTATTCCTTCAAGAATCTCCATAACAGGTGCACTTGGGTGGCTCATTCGATGAAGCATCTGCCGTCAGTTCAGGTCATGATCTCAGGGTCCCAGGATCCAGCCCAGGCTCCTTGCTCTGCAGGGGGCCTGCTTCTCCCTGTCCCTCTCCCTGCCACTCCCCCTGCTTGTTCTCCCTCTCTGTATCAAATAAAATCATTAAAAAAAAGAACCTCCAAAACAATCAGGTGCTGCCCAATTTCCATATTTACCAAGTATAGAACATGGAGAACTTGCAAAACAGAGCACTTCTGCTAGGAAACCTACCTTGTTTATTTAAAGCAAATTACACTACTTTAGCAACAGAAAATAACAGCATGTAAAACACTGATCAAGATCCCTAATAACAACAAATATGTTTCAGTTATTTTATTAGCTATAACAGTAAACTATGATCTTGACAGGCCTCTGGATTTGACAAAATACTAGCTTAAAAAACAATGTGCATGGGGAAGAAAGACTTAACCCTTTGTTTTTTTAACACCTTTATGGAGATATAATTCACATACTATTTTCATCCACTAGAAGTATGCAATTTAGTAGCTTAAAAAAAAAGATTTGAGAGAGATAGCAAGACAGAGCACAAGTTGGGGCAGGGAGCAAGAGGGAGAAGCACACTCCTCACTGGGCAGGGAGCCCCATTCGGGACTTGATCCCAGGTCCCCAAGATCACGACCTGAGCCAAAAGCAGACACTCAACCATTGAGCCACCCAGGTGCCCCTTTATTTAAATTCTTTGGGTACATACCCAGAAGTGGAACTCTAGATCATACAGTAATCCATTTAACCTTTTCAGAAATCACCCAACTGTATTCTACACTAGCTATCTCACTTTATAGCACACCAACAATGTGTGAAATTTCCAATTTCTCCATGTCCCAGCCAACATGCACTATTTTCTGTTTTGGTTTTTTCATAGCGATCTTAGTAGGTATGAAGTAGTATCTCACCGTGGTTTTGTTTTTGTTTTTAATGATTTTATTTATTTATTCATGAGAGACACACAGAGAGAGGCAGAGGGAGAAGCAGGCTCCCTGCAGGAAGCCCGATGCGGGACTCAATCCCAGGACCCCAGGGTCACACCCTGAGCCGAAGGCAGACGCTCAACTGCTGAGCCACCCAGGCGTCCCTTCACTATGCTTTTGATTTGCATTTCCCTAATGACATTGAGCATCTTTCCATGTTTACTGGCTATTTATCTTCTTTGGGGAAATGTCTATTGGGAGTCCTTTGGTCATTTTTAATGGTGTTTATCTTTTTCTTGGTGAGCTGTAGTTCCTTACACACTCTAAATAGTCTCTTAATCTGTATGTGTTACAAATCTTTCCTCCCAATTTTTTAAGTCCTTTTTAAATTTTATTTATTCATGAGACAGAAAGGCAGAGATACAGGCAGAGGGAGAAGCAGGCTCCACGCAGGGAGCCCGGATGGGGGGCTTGATCCTGGGACTCCAGGATCACACCCTGGGTTGAAGGCAGGCGCCCAACCGCTGAGACACCCAGGCGTCCCAACCAATTTTTAAGTTCTTTTTCACTTTGATAACGTCCTGTGGTCGTGATGCATAAAAAATTTTAGTTCTGGTAAAATAAAATATATTTTTCCTTTCATTTCTCCTGCTTTGGTGTCATACCTAAGAATCCACAGCAGTATCAAAGATCATAAAGATTAATCCCTATGTTTTTTTCTAAGAGACTTAACAGTTTTAATTCTTCTGTTGAGGTCACTGATCCATTTTGAAATTTTGTCTATGGTATGAGGAAGGAATCCAAACTCATTCATTTACATGTGTAAATCCTGTTATCCCAGCACCATCTTTTGAAGAGACTATGCTTTTCAAATTGAATGGATTTGGCATCATTATAAAAAATCAATTGGCCAAAGTGTGGAAAATAATATGCAGGTTCCTCAAAATTTTAAAACAGAACTACCCTGCGAGCCAGCAACTGCACCACTAGGTATTTACCCAAAAATACAAAAACGCTAATTCAAAGGGACATATGCACCCCAATGTTTACAGTAGCATTATCTACAATAGCAAAATTATGGAAGCAGACCAAGTGTCCATCAATAGAATGAATAAAGATGATGTAGTATGTATATACAATGGAATATTACTCAGCCATAAAAAAAGTATGAGATGTTGCCATCTGCAATGACATGGATGGAATTCAAGTATATTATGCTGAGCAAAATACGTTAGAGAAAGACAAATACTGTAAGATTTCACTCATATGTGGAACAGAAGAAACAAATCAAAATGGGCAAAGAAAAAAAGAGAGAAACCAAGAAAGAGACTCTTACAGAGAGGAAAGTGCTGGTCACCAGAGGGGAGAGGGTGGGGGATGCATGAAATCAATGGGGATGAACGAGAGCACTTGTGATGAGCACTGAGTGATGTAACCAAGTGCTAAATCACTACACTGTATACCTGAAACTAATATAACAGTGTTTATTATGTTGGAATTAAAATGAAAAAAAAAAAAACTGGCCACAGATATATGAATTTATTTCAGAATTCTAAATTCCCTATGTTTATCCATATGTCAGTACCATACTGTTTTGATTACCATAGCTTTGAAGTACATCTTGAAATAAGCAGGTATGTTGTTTTCCAATTTTGTTCTTTTTCAAAACTATTTTGGCTATCTAGGGCCCTTTCAAATTCCACATGAATTTCAAGATCAGCTTTTTAATTTGGGGGGTTGGGGGGTGGGGGGAAGGCCACTGGAATTTTCATAGAGATTGTGCTGAACTCTATACTGGTTTGAGTAGTTCTGTTTTCCCATCCATGAGCCTAAGATGTCTTTTCATTTATTTTGGTTTCTTTCATTTCCTTCTGCAATGTTTTATAATTTATAGTGTACAATACAAGTCTTTTACTTCCATGGTTAAGCTCATTGTCAGGTATGTTGTTCTTTTACATGCTAACGTAAGTAGAACTGTTTCCTTAATTTCCTTTTCTGGTAGTTCACTGCTGGTGTTACTGAAACACAACTGACTACCCTACAACTTTGCTGAACTTGTTTATTAGTTCTGGTAACTTTCTCATGTATTCCTTTTAAATTTCTCAATACCTGATCATGTCACCTTCAAAGTTTTATTGCTCTTTTTCCAATGTGGTTGCCTTTTCTCTTTGTTGTCTCATTCCTCTAGCCAAAACTTCCCGAACAGTATTAAGCAGCATTAATGAAACCGGGCATCTCTGTCTCGTTCCTGATCTGAAGGGAAAGCTTTCAATCTTTCACAGTTGTCTACAGTAGTAGTTTGGGTTTTCATAAATGCCCTTTATCATGTTGAGAAAGGTCCTACCAGTCCTAGTTTCCTGCTAGTTTTTAATCTTGAAAGGATTTTGGATTTTGTCAAATACCTTTCTGCATCAATGGATATAATCATATTTTTTTTCCTTCATTCTACTAATGTGATATATTACACAGATGGATTTTCTTATGTCAAGCTTTGCCTTCCTACTAAAATTTTCACAAGGCCATTGTGTCCATTTGTGTTCCCCCAAAATTCACATGCTGAAAACCTAATGCCCAAGGTGATGGTATAGATGGTGTGTCCTTTAAGAGATGATGAAGTCCTGAGGGTCGTGGCCTTACAAAAGTGGCCCCAGAGATATCTCTGTGTAAGACAGGAGAAGTCAATAGTCCAACTGGTTAGAAGGCCCTCCCTGAACCACGATGGCACCTGCAACAGATGTCCAGCCTCCAGAATGGTCATAAATAAATGTCTATTGTTTATAAACTACCCAGGCTGTGGTATTTTGTTACAGCAGCCCAAACAGACTATCAGACTGGCTTTACCATCATTTCATAAAATCACAATGAATGGACATATCAGAAATAAGCTGTGATGTGAGAAAATGAAAAACAATACAATTAATAGATTCTTACAAATCCGATTTTATTCCATTTAAAAAGAAATTATCTTTGACTTTTATCAGTCTCTGAATGTGTGTTTGCCATGAGCCATCAGAAAGATAATATTTACCCTAAAATTCTGAAAACTATGAGCTACAGCCATATTTAGTTAACAATATTTAAGGGGCACCTGGGTGGCTCAGTTGTTTAAGCATCCGCCTTCAGCTCAGGTCATGATCTCAGGGTCCTGGGATCAAAGCCCCACATTGAGCTCCCTGCTCAGCAGGGAGTTGGCTTCTGCCTCTCAACCTGCTCCTATGTCTCTCTGTCTCTCTCTCTCAAATAAATAAATAAAATCTTTAAAAAAAAAAAACAATATTTGAAAGTTACGAAGTGGAAAGCTATGAAAAATTGAGACATATGAACTTTTATTAATTTATACCTGTCCTTTATAAAAAATATACATGTAATTATTGCACTTTGAATAAAACTGAGTTGTGTATAACTAGTCAGGTATGTGTGTTCCTTAATCATTAGAAATTGAATAAACTACTACACAGAATGTTACAGTCTTGTAACAGCAAAGTACCTGCCCATGAGAACCTGAAAAACTGAACTGAAAAGAAAAAAATCTGTTTGAAGGCATCAACGAACAAACACTGAAAACTTACAGAATTTAAGATCAAGGCAAACAGAAAACCAAGAGGTAAGCCTTGTATCTGGAGTCACATTTCTCCTTACAGAGGCACCTGGCAACGCTGTAAGAGCAACTAAGAACATGAGCGGAACTTTCAACACATACAGGGCTAAGAGGATTAAAAATTAGAATTGAGTGCCTAGTATGGGAGGAGAGGAATACTGTAATCCCCTAAACTTTAAGTTTAGACACCAAGGGGCTGCCTGCCTCCTAGGAGTAAGAAAACGGACAAGGAATTCAGTCTTCACACATAAAATAATAACCTAGCAGAAAAGGAAAGTACCTCATTAACTATAAAAGTAACTACCATTTTTCTTAAATTTCAAATCACCTCAACGGTTGAGCAGATTAATATAAGCTAGGTCTACTGGGGCCCCTGGCTGGCTGTCAGAAGCAAATACAAATCCTCTCTGGATAACATCATCCTGAATTTCAATTCATTCCTATAATTTTTCATCACAGTATCTGGAACATATGTAAAAATAACTAAATCCACAAAGAGTAAGAGGGTATCACCAAAAGGCAAGAAAAGCAAAACAAAAACAATGGAAACAAACTGCAGGAAGAGTTCTGGATGGGTCATTATTAGACACGGCCTTTAAGATAACAATGCTTGGGGCGTCTGGGTGGCTCAGTAGGCTCTGCCTGCCTGAGGCTCAGGTATGATCCTGGGGTCTTGGGATCGAGCCCTGCTTCAGGCGCCCTGCCCAGAGGGGAATATGCTTCTCCCTCTGCCCTTCCACCTGTTCATGCATGCTTTCCCACTCTCTCTCTGTCAGATAAATAAATAAAATCTTGAAAAAAAAATAATGCTTGATATGTTCAAGAAATTAAAAGATTTATAACTCCAGCAAAGAACATGCAAAGAAGCTAAGTGGAAAGGACAGACTTGTAAAAGTACAATAACTACAGCACTCCATGAATGATTTCCTATCAGATTTGATACAGACGAGAGAATTAGTGAACCGGAGGATTATTCTCAAAAGGAAGCATCCAGAAGAAAGCATGGATAAACAAGAGCATGAGGCATATATGGACGTAATAAGGTCTAATATATTCACTGCGATCCTAAGAATAGAGAAAAGGAAGACTGAAGAGGAACTGACTTTCAGAGACAGTGGCTGATAATTTTCCAAAACTGACAAAGGCATGTAGCCTCAGAACCAAGAATCATTCCCAGAAAACAAAACCAAGTGAACACAACTACACCTAGGCATTTCACTGTAAGATTGCTTGAAACCAAAGATAAGAGGGAAGAGTTAAAGTCACTAGAGGAAAAGCCATACTATCTCCAAATGAGCAACAATAAAACTTCAAAAGGAGTCATCAGAACAATGGATATCGAAAGACAATGAAATAATGTCTAAAAAGTTCTCAAAATAGCTGCCAATTGAAATTTTTATACCTACAAAAATGAAAGGTGAATAAGGTACAGTTTATAAAACCAAGACTTTATCACAGTAGCCCCACAATACAGACACTGGAGATGTTCCTTGGGCAGGAGAAGAATCCCAGATGAAAACTCAGAAATTATGAAAAGGGATGAAGAGCAATGAGAAAGGTACAGATGTAGGTAAATCTAAGTAAATGCTGAGTGTATAATACAACAACAATACTGTCTTCTAGATTTAGAATACATACAGAATTTAAATGTTTAAGTTCCTCGCATTATCTGGGAAAAATAAAAACCTGTATTAGACCTTGACACATCAAGGACACGTTACTGCCACTAGAGTAATTAATAAAAGAACAGTTAGTAAAAAGAACACATAAGGACCAAGCTATTAGATGGAGAAAGAGAATACAAGATGCTTTATCAACACCATCTCAAACAACAAACAAGAAAGAAAAAGGCACAAGATGAATAAAAAACATATTATGATGACAGATTAAAACCCAAATATATTCGTAATTACATTAAATCTAAACAAAGTATCTTCAATAAGAGACAACAATTTTGAGCTTGGATTTAAAACAAAATCTCAGCTAAATGCTACTTGCAAAAAGAAAATCTTATATAAGGAAACAAAAAATTTGCAGAGTCAAAAAAGAAAGCACCATGCAGAAATATATTATCAAATAAAGCTGTAATAACAAAAAGAAGAGTGTAACAACTAAGTATTACTAAGGGAAAACAGGGTCATTCCATTATAATAAAAAGATTCAACTCATTAGGAAATACTCTTACGTTTATGTACTTAACGTCAAAACATACAAAACAGAACAAAAAGAGACAAATCCAGTCACAACAGATTCTAACATATCTCTCTCAACTGTAAAAGAAAAAAACTGCTAAATACACAGAAGATTTATAGAAACATGGAACAAACCTGACCTCATCTACATAAATCTCTGCAGTCAACAAGCACAGATTCTGTTCAAACACACATGGAATGTTTACAAAAATGATCACACACTGGGCAGATCAAGTCTCAACAAATTTCAAAGGACTGAAATTACAGAGTTTGCTCTCTGCCCACAGAACTGAAGAAGAAATCAGTAACAAAAAACACAAAAATATCTGTTTTTGGAAGCTAAAAAACATACTTCTAAATAACATATAGGTCGCTGAAAGTCACAAATGTTAAATCAAGAAATATAATGAAAAGAATGAAAATGTAACAAAAGGAATAAAATACTAATCACCAAAAGTTCTACGATGTAGTTAAAAGGAAAACTTCTAGCATAACTGCATAGGTGATGGGAGAACACTAAAAAGCAATAATCTACACATCCAACCTCCAGAAAATCTAAAATAAAAAATGAAACCAATAAAGTGGAAGGAAATTATACACACACACAGAACAGCAATCAATGAAAACAGACTTATTTTTTTCATAACAGACTTTTAAAAGAGAGATTCAATAAAAGGGAAAGCTGATTCTCTGGAAGAACAAAACTGATAAACCCCTGGTTACTATCAAACAACTACCAAAACACACAGGAAGAAACAGAAAACCCAAGTAAGTCTTTATCTATCAAAAGAGGTTACACTGAGGATTAAAATTTTTCCCACAAAGAAAAACTCCAGAACCCATACAGCTTCACCTTACAGTCTACAAAAAATAGACAAGGGAAAAAACTCCCAATCTTACAGAAACTTTCTTAGAACAAAAAAAGAAGAAACAGGTCACAAGTTGTATGATATCAACGTAATAACCTTGATATCAAAACCTGAAAGGGACACTGAAAATTACAGGTCCATATCATTCATGTTCATGAATGTAAAATATTAGCAAATCAAACCCAGAAATACATAAAGTACAATACAGCGTGACCAAGTTTCTTAAACAATCCTAGCAACTCGCCTATTAACAGAATAAAGGAAAATAATAAAATCAGCTCAGTGATGCAGAAAAACACTGGATAAAACTCTTCATCCATTCGTAACCACTAAAAGCAAAACAGGAATAGCAGGGAAACTCCTTAATCTGAAAGAGGGTATCCACTTAAAACCAGAAGCAGAAAAACCAGACTCAAAAAAGTTCTCCAAATGAGAATGAGATAGGATACCCAGACTCACCACTTCTATTCAGCATCATACTGGAAGTCCCAGTCAGGGCAATAAAGCAAGAAATAAGATACATGGGGATCAGAAAAGAATAATTAGAGGATTCCTGGGTGGCTCAGTGGTTTAGCGTCTGCCTTTGGCCCAGAGCGCGATCCTGGGGTCCTGGGATCAAGTCCCGCATCAGGCTTCCAGCATGAAGCCTGCTTCTCCCTCTGCCTGTGTCTCTGCCTCTCTCTCTATGTCTATCATGAATAAGTAAATAAATAAATCTTAAAAAAAAAAAAAAAAGAATAATTACAACTGTCATTCGGAGAGGACATGCTTCTATCTACAGAGAAATTCAAAAAAATCTACAGATGAATTGTTAAATTAATAAATGTCCTCAAGAATATCAGAAGAACAGAGAGGAAGTAGGGCTTATGCACATTTCCTGTCTCAAATTCTCAGAATTGTTGCAGAACTCAGCTAACAGCCAAAGCACCTGTTGCGTGTCAGATGGGACATAAATGAGGAGTGCCCAGGTGGCTCTGTTGGTTGAGCATCTGACTCGATTTTGGTTCAGGTCATGATTTGGGGTCATGAGATCAAGGCCTGCAATGGGCTCTGCACTCAGTGGGGCATCTACTTGAGATTTCTCTCCCTCTCCCTCTGCTCCTCTCCCTGCTTGCACACACTCTCTGACTCTAAAAATAAATAAATGTTTAAAAAATGGACATATTTGCACTTCCTGCTTAGCAGTAGCTGTAGCAACAAATCAGGTATGGATGAGTTTAAATGTAGCCACACTAGCACCAATCACATCTTATTCAAAGCAACTTAAATATATTCCTTCTTTCCTCTTTAAAAATTCTAACCTCCTTTATCTCTCTGGAACATGCTACAATCAACTCTGTCTCCCAGATGGGAAACCTTAAGATTCCAAATACATGCACACAGTTTATTTTGTGGGTGGCAGTTTTGCCTTTCATTGGTCAACAGGAGTAACAATGAGTAAATGAAAAAAATTAAGATGGTATTTACACGGACGTCTGGGTTGCTCAGTCAGTGAAGTGTCTGACTCTTGGGGTTTTGGCTCAAGGTCGTGATCTCAGGGTTGTGAGATCCAGCCCCAATTCAGGCTCCATGCTCACCAGAGAGTCTGCTTAAGACTCTCTCTCCCGGGGATCCCTGGGTGGCTCAACGGTTTGGCGCCTGCCTTTGGCCCAGGGCGTGATCCTGGGGTCCCGGGATCGAGTCCCGCGTCGGGCTCCCGGCATGGAGCCTGCTTCTCCCTCTGCCTGTGTCTCTGCCTCTCTCTCTCTCTCTCATTGTCTATCATAAATAAATAAATAAATCTTTAAAAAAAAAAAAAAAGATTCTCTCTCCCTCTACTCCTCCCCACCAAAATAAATAAATCTTTTTAAAAAGTATATTATTTACAATAACACTCAAAAAAGTCAGATCTTGGAATAAATCTAACAAAAGATATGCAAGATCTCTATCCAGAAAGCCACAAAACATTGAAAGTAGAAATGACTTAAGTAATGGAAAAATACATCATATTCACATATTAGAAAATGAGCATTATAAAAATGCTCCTTCTCAAACTGATGTAAAATTCAGCGCAAATCCAATCAATATTTTCTTAGATTTTGGTATGTAAATTAACAAAAGAGCCTGAATTTTATATGGAAAAGTAAATGATCAAGAATGGCCAGTAATATAAACAACAAATAAATATCAAGACCACGGGCAGCCCTGGTGGCTCAGCAGTTTGGCGCCACCTACAGCCCAGGTGTGATCCTGGAGACCCCGGATTGAGTCCCATGTCAGGCTCCCTGCATGGAGCCTGCTTCTCCCTCTGCCTTTGTCTCTACCTCTCTCTCTCTCTCTCTCCTCTCTGTGTATTCTCATGAATAAATAAATAAAATCTTAAAAAAAAAAAATAAAATAACAAGGCCACAATGAATTTAATTGGAAGATCTGACACCATATATCAAAATTTACTGTAAAGCTAGAGCAATTAAGACTGTGTTACATAAGGACACGAAGAGTCATACACTCATAGAAAGTAAGAGAAAACCCAAGAGCAGACTCATGCATCCATGGTCACTAGACTTCTGTGACAAAGATGGCACCGCAGAGCAGCGAGTTCAGGTAAGGCTTTCCACAAATAATGTAGGTGAATTAGATACCCATGTGGGAAGAGAAAATCAGACAACCAGTCCAACACACACCAAACTTAATTCCTGATAGATTATAAACATAGAAAAGCTTCTAGAAGAAAGTGCAGCATTCTGTTTTCATGATCTTGAAATGGGGACAGCTTTCACCTACAAACAGCAAGTTACTAAATAGGACTACATTAAAATTAAGAATTTCTTTATAAAGCAGTATCATTAGGACAGTAAAAATTAAAAGACAAGCAAGTTATGAGCCAAAGGAATTGGGATGCTCTGCTAACTCAAGTATAGACTGATACAGTGCTTTCAAAAAGAGTTTGGAATTATATATTAAAATTGAACCTTCAACTCCTAGATATATATACTCAACAGAAATGTATGACATGGTCTCCAAAAGATACATACAAGTATTTCAAATCAGTGGGGGTGTCCAAGTAGCTCAGTCAGTTAAGTATCCAACTCGTGGTTTCAAGCTCAGGTCCTGATGTCAGGGTCATGAGTCAGCTTGAGACCCCTTCCCTCCCTTGGCCTCCCACCCCCCAGCAGTGCTCCCTCACTCTAAAATAAATAAATAAACCTTAAAAAAAATAATAGATTTTCAAAACAGTAGTATTTGTAATAACCCCAAACCAGAAGTAAATCAACATCCACTACCCACTATCAGTAGACCGGATAAAAGTGCCACGGTTTAGTCCTACCATGAAACAATAACTACCTAACAATGAAATGAATGAACACAACTAAATGTAATGGAAAGCCACACACAAAATAATACATGATAACCAAACACAAAAAGTTCAAACACAGCTGATCAAAGAAGTTTTAAGAGCACGGAAGTGAGGAGAGGGACTGGATTCTCTTCTCCTGGGTGAGGGCACATTCTGCAATGCTGTTAAGAGTTCTTCTCCACCTAGACTGTGATTATAGGGGTATATTTACTTAGGGACTATTCACTGAGCCATGCTGTTATTCTCATGTTGCCAAGCTCAGGCTCCTATACGGATGTTTTCCTCCGTCAAAATTTTTGTAAGAGGAAGGTAGTTAACACAATGTAAACAATAACCTTATCTGTATTTAATCCATTGAAAACATTACTGAAAAATAACATTTGTTAAAGTAAATCACAAATCATTCTCTACATACATATCATTTCGCACATAAGTACAGGAAAGAAACTTGGGTTTAGAAACACTGAAGAGCTATTGATAATTCTGGATTTCTTGCAAATTGTCTTAAAATTTTAAATTAAAACGCCAAACCATTTCCACCTAGATTACATATTTATTTGCCAAATGACGTTAAAATTAAAGAAAAAAAAAACAAATCATATGCAAAAGTTTAAGTCTGTGTATCTTACTACCCAGAAGCAAAGCCAGACTGAGCTTTCTCAAGGAGAAGGACCTGGCACAGGACACATTCCAAGGACACCCTGACAGAGATCTTCTGAAGGTTGCTGTGGAATGCTGGAAACAAACCGACCGGCTTGTCCTCCAGTTATTTCATACTCACTCAAGGAAAATGCAAACTATTTTCAAGAAATTTCTAAATTATCTTAACAGTGCTTCTGTCCTAAATTTATGTAGTGCTGGGGCACCTGAGTGCTCAATGGGTGAAGCATCTGCCTTCAGCTCAGGTCACAATCTCCGGGTCCTGGGATTCAGCCCCGGGTAGTGCTCCCTGCTCAGCGAGGAGCCTGCTTCTCCTCTCCCTCTGGCTGCCACTCCCCCTGCCTGAGCTCTCTAAACAAATAAATAAAAATCTAAAAAAAGACAAAAAAATTTGGGGGCAGCCAGGTGGCTTAGTGCCACCTTCAGCCCAGGGCCTGATCCTGGAGACCCGAGATCGAGTCCCACATTGGGCTCCCTGCCTGGGGCCTGCTTCTCCCTCTGCCTGTGTGTGTCTCTGCCTCTCTCTCTCTCTCTCTCTCTGTTTCTCATGAATAAATAAGTAAAATCTTAAAAAAAATAAAATAAAATTTACATGGTGCTTTCCTGGCTCACTCACAGAAACCAAAACACCCCACAAAGGGAGGGTGGGTAGTGGGGAGCAATGATGGCAGGAGGCTCTAGAAACTCTCATCTGCCCACCAAACAGCTCATAGTTGGAAAACATCAAACCAAGGTGCTTTAGGTTCATGCAATCTTCTGGCTCTATGTCCTATCACTTGAAAATGTAATAGATTTATCAGGGAAATGCAAATCAAAACTACAGTAAAATATTACCTCATACTATCTCATAGATGGCTACTATATTTTTTAAAGGGGCAGAAAAGTAGCACTAGTGAGGACGTGGAGAAAGGAGAACCCCTGTGTATTGTTGGCAGGAATAAATAATGCGGCCACTGAGTCAACAGTATTGAGGTTCCTCAAAAAATTAAAAATCGAATTATTGTATCATCCAGCCATTACACTTCTGGGTATATAGCCCAAATAATCAAAAGCAGGGTCTTGAAGAGAGATCTGTGCACCCATGCTTACAGCAGCATTACTCACAACAGCTAAAACATGTGGGCAACTCAAGTGTCCATCTACATATGAAGGCTTAACAAAGCGTGGTATTCACACACTGGGGAATATTATTCAGCATAAAAAGGAAGAAAATTCTGCCACATGCTACAACATGGAGAAAACTTGAGTGCATTATGCTGAGTGAGATCAGCCAGCCAGTCACAAGAAGACAAACACCAAATAATTCTACTTGTAACCGGTCCTTCGGATGGCCACGACCACAGACACAGAATGCAGATCAGTGGGGGCCGGGGGCCAGGGGTGGAGGCGAGGTAGTGTTTCATGGGTAAAGAGTTTCAGTTTCACAAGATGAAGTCTTATGGGATGGACTGTGGTAAATTTTATGTATATTTTACCACAATAAAAAATGTTTTTAATGTGATGAATTTGAATGCTAAAAAAAGGAGTCTTTTAGTAGATTTTTGTGTTTTTAAGTGACTTTTACAGTAGTCTCTGCAATAATCATTTATTGCCAGTAGACTATTTTTTCTATTAAGTTAAAGGTACAGATAATTACATTTGACTTTTTTTTTTAAGATTTTTTTTTTTTTTTAAAGATTTTATTTGTTCATGAGAGACTCACAGAGAGAGGCAGAGAGACACAGGCAGAGGGAGGAGAAGCAGGCTCCATGCAAGGAGCCCAATGCGGGACTCGATCCCGAGAATCCAGGATCATGGCCCAAGCCAAAGGCAGATGTTCAACTGCTCAGCTACTCAGGCATCCCTACATTTGAGTTTTTAACCCCTATTTTAAAATAGCATGATTATTTTTGACATTTGTTAGTCTTCAGTACTAGCAAAACCAAGATTCAGGTTCGGGCGAATGCACCATCCAGCACCAGCTGACAAGGAACCAGCAGGACCACCGTGCAAGTTAGTCCACAAATTTAAAAACGAACATGCAATCTTGCAGAAAACATGAAAACATGTAAACAGCACAAAGTCAAGTGTTTTTCCTGATTTTATGCCTTGTGGAATTTTATATATTTAACCATAAATATAAATTTACATAAATCTAAGTCTCCTTTTTAATGGCAGGTCTTACCGAGTCTGAATATGTGTGTTTTCTTCAACTTCACAAGAGTCTGAAAAGTAATGAGAAATTCTGAGAGACAACTACTGTGGAATCCACAGGAGGTCTGTCTGTGTCGATGAGAATACATGAGACACCACAGCGGGTCGGAAGCCCTGCATCCTCCAGGATGGGCCTCCCTTTGGAGGAGGCCGGGCAGCAGGACACCGTCAGCGGGGCTCTGCACCAGGGCTCTGCACCTGCCACCGCCTCGGCCCCGGGCTTAGACCCCGCAGACGTGGGTCAGAGCCCAACCCAGCCCTGACGAGACCCATCGCAACATCCTCCCCGGCTGCAGGAAGGGAGCCCCGTGTGTGAACTGGAACTCCAGCTTCCCTGACCAGGAAGAGCAGAGCCGATTTCACAAAAGGTTAAGGAGGAGGGGAGTGGGGAGCCGGGGCTCGGGCGAGGTGCTCCCCTCAAGCCAGCCAACAGCAAAAGGCAAGCAGGCCCACCAGAGCTCCAGGAAAGAGTCGCCCTAGGTCAGCGCCCGCTGCAGCGCACAGGACAGGCCGGCGACGGGAAGAGGTCACACGACTGGCTTCTGGGAATGCAAACCGAGGGGCAGGTGGTGGTGCCGCGAGCTGGGCCTGGTGACCCCCAGGCAGGGCGTCTGCACCCTCCCCGGAGGCGCTCAAGCGTGGGTGGCAGGGCGCGGAGGAGCTGGGACCCCCGAAAGCTGGTCCAACACGCGCCGGGAGAGGGGATACCGAGGGCAGATGCAGGGCGGCTGCCCTCAGGGAAGCAGCGCTCAGGACGCCTTGGGGAGCACAGCGCGCTGCCCACAAGGCCCACAAAGGGCTGAACCGTGTCGGCCCGCACAGCGGGGTCGCTGGGGACCTGAGGCGAGAGCCTGACTGCAGGGGTTCAGGAGCGCGTGGGACGTGGAAACACCAAAGGCGAGCAGAACACGCTCCAGGAGACCGAGAAAAAGGGGGAGATGGAGCCGCTGCAAAGACCTGGACAGCACGCGATCTGTGGCGTATTCAAAATGGATCCTCAGGGCAGCCCCAGTAGCCCAGTGGTTTAGGGCCGCCTGCAGCCTGGGGTGTGATCTTGGAGACCCGGGATCGAGTCCCACATCGGGCTCCCTGCATAGAGTCTGCTTCTCCCTCTGCCTGTGTCTCTGCCTCTCTCTTCACTCTCTCTGAATGAATGAATAAATAAAATCTTAAAAAAAAACAAAAAAACAAAATGGATCCTCAGTTACTTAAATACGTGGATGAAAATTCTCCCTACCCAATTCTGCTATCCTAAAGCAATCGCTGTCAACCGCCTCTAGTCTTGTTTTCAGGGACTTACCTCGCTATCTATAAACCACATGACTACCCTTCCCTGTTGACCTCTTTCCCGGAGGATCCTCCCCCCTACCCCCACCCTTTCTCAACAGCAGTACCCCAATTCCTGCTCAAATCGATCATCTACACGTTTAGGACAATGCAAATATTGCACCTCATCCTGAGACATGCAGTCTCCCCCTCTCCATGCTGACCCACACAACCAACTGCTCCCAGCTGCACCCTGCATCTTAGCTTCCCCAGGTACAGACCAGAGCGAACCTGGCGGTCACCTCCTGTCTCTCCTGTCTCTCATCTCAAGACCAGTCTCACACTGCCTAGGCGCCAGTGCCTTGCAAACCACTGCATCGCAGCTCTTACCCATTATCACCACAGTTTGCCATGGGAACGCAAGCCCAATAGCCACTGGCCCACCATGGCTAGACGTGTAAGTCCAGACCTCCTAATACCCGTTTTCAGAGTGGCAGTGCCCACCTTCTTTGGGTGGGCCTGGATCAGAATTGCTCTGGTTTGCCCTTTCCAGGTAATAGGCTTCATGAGCTGAGCAGGACAGGAGACAGTTCTAACTGGGTTGGAGGTGCCAAGCAGGGTGCTGCATACACTAGGAAAAATCACTCTGTTCTTGACCCCTGCCATCCATGCCGCCGCCAGAGCCACCCAGTACCTCTAACTCCTGAGACGTCCACATCTGTGAGGCCCAAACTGGCATGCTTCCTGGTCCTTTCCTCTGCGGGCACTTAGCTATCCTGCCTGCTAAATCAAAAACCAATCCACACACTTCTTTCCGGTTTACCAAATGCTATGACAGCTCTTCCATGCTCAAGTCTATCTTTCATTTTGTCCTCATAGGTTTAGGTACTTTATGCTTTTTAATAGGATTTCAGGAAATAATACATGTTCATTTCATCATGTTTTGCCCAAAGGCACGTTTGAACTTTTATTTCAAATGTAAAAGACTTGAAATGTTTGCAATCCAGAAAGAGGATATACTTGAAAGGCTAAGGCTGACTATCCAAGAGACAAGGAATATATAATCCCTGGAAAGCCAGAAGATGAATCCAAACTAACCAAGGAGTAATTAGCCTTTACTCTGAACATAAAAAGCACATGCAAATGAGCGATAATTCTAGTCAGATGCGAAAGGATGAATATTTCCAAATCTAGAGAATACTAAAGAAAACATTCTCTATTTGGGAATATAATATATTATTGAGATCAATAAAAGAGTCTGTAAAAGCACAGTTCTCAATTTTCTGTTGCTCAGTGATATACAGTGTGGCAACAAGGGCCCTGCAGTTAGCCTCAAGCCTTTGAAATAACAGCTAGTGCTCTATGCTCACAAAACCAGCACTCTACCCACCCCAGGGGATCTCGCTCTTTCTCCTTCCTTCTATTACATGTGTTCTGTAGGATAGAAACCCATGACCATCCAGCACAATATCCTACTGCCCCGACACAAACTATTCGACAAGTATTTGTTATATGACTAAGTCTGAATTTATCCCAAAAGAGTGCAAAATAAAATGGCCTGTGGAGGGACACCTGGGTGGCTAAGCGGTTGAATGTCTGCCTTTGGCTCAGGGCCTGATCCCAGAGTCCCATGATCGAGTCCCACACTTTGGGCTCCCTGCATGGAGCCTGCTTCTCTCTCTGCCAGTGTCTCTGCCTCTCTTTCTGTGTTTCTCATGAATAAATAAATAAAATATTTAAAAAAAAACCTGTGGAGGCCAATAAATCTATCTAAATAGAACTCTGGAGTACAGACTAATTAGTTCTTTTCCATCTTGAAGAACAGAGCTGGAGGCATCACACTTCCTGTCTTCACTCTGTTAGGAGAGCTAACACTGCTGTACAGTATATGTGAAAGTTGTTAAGAGAGTAAAGCCTACGAGTCCTCATTAGAAGGAAAATCATCTTTTTCCTTTATTTCTTTTCATGATGGACGCTAATTCAACCCTGCGGTACCATTTCATGATGTACGTAGTCAAACTCCAATGTGTACACATCAGGCCTACATAGTACTGTGTTAACTACCTCTCAATGAAACTGGAAGAAACATTCTTAAAGACAAAACTATCGCCAATAATCTAGTATTGGCATAAAGACAGGCACAGAGATCAATGAACACATAGAGAACCCAGAAAAAAACCCATGCATAGGGTCAACTACTTCAAAGCAAAGGAGCCAAGAATATATGATGGGGAAAGGACAGCCTCAGAAACAAGACACCACATGCAGAAGAACGAAAAATGGACCAGCAGCTTTCTTTCCTAACAGCAGCATAAATATAAAAAGCTTCAACTTCCTAGATATGAGAACTTTTTAGTCAAAGAAGAAACAAACGTTTCCTTTCATAAGAATGTCATCTGCAAACAAAAGGGACTAAAGCTAGTAATTACTCACTTCTGTAAGGACAGAAGAAACTAAAAAGATAAAAAAGATCAAAAGATTGGGTTGGTTTTTTTTTTAAAGATTTTATTTATTTATTCATGAGAGACACAGAGAGAGAGAGAGAGAGAGAGAGAGAGAGAGGCAGAGACACAGGCCAAGGGAAAAGCAGGCTCCATGCAGGGAGCCCGACCCGGGACTCGATCCCGGGTCTCCAGGATCACGCCCTGGGCCGAAGGTGGCGCTAAACCGCTGAGCCACCAGGCTGCCCAAAGATTGGGTTTTTTAACATCTTGTAACATAAAATTAAATAGAACATAAATGTCTCTCTCTCCTTACAGAGCAGAAATATAGGAGTATCTCATAAAAATATTATATAACAAAGAGGTGAAAATATTTGCTTTTTAGGTAACACTCCTGGGGCACCTGGGTGGCTCAGTCGGTAAAGCATCTGCTTTTGCCTCAGGACATGATCCCAGGGTCCTGGGATGGAGTCCCCACATCGAGCTCCCTGCTCAGCGAGGAGTCGGCTTCTCCCTCTGCCCCTCCTCCCCTCGTGCTCTCTCTATTGCTCACCCACTCTCTCTCTCAAATAATAAAATCCTTAAAAAAAAAAAATTTTTAAACAACACTCCTAATTTTGCAGTTCCATATTACTGAGCCAAGAAGATTTTTTTAACCAGTAATCTAAATTGATGTTACCATTGGAAGTTTAAGAAATTATAAGTACATAATTTTGTTTTCTAGTAAGATGATTTCTTTTTCTAAGTTTTTAATTCCCGGTAACACAGTGTAATATTAGTTTCAGGTACACAATGTAGTGATTCAGCACTTCTATACATCACCCGTTCTACACATCACCCGGTGCTCATCAGGACAAGTGTTCTTCATCTCCATCACCTGTTTCCACCATCTCCCCCTCCCCTCCCCTTTAGTGACTAGCAGTGTGTTCTCTGTAGTTAAGGACTTTTTGTTTCTTTTTCTTTCTTCACTTGTTTTTTCCTTCAATTCCACATGAGTTAAATCATATGGTACTTGTCTTTCTCTAGCTATTTTCATTTAAAACAATACTCTCTAGCTCCATCCACGTTGTTGCAAATGAGAAGTGATTTCTTAACTACTTTTTCTAAAATGTTTTGAATACCTAAAAATTAACTCTTTAATATTAAAGGAAGCTACTATTAGTTATCTACAGCAGTTCATACTACACACATACCTAATTTTGTTTAATGGGCATAAAAGAAAACAGAGAAGCAGTTCTATAATCAAGCCTCTTCAGAAGATGCTTTCGTGATGCATGATCCGGTCATCATGCATCCAAGGCCTTATGAGTGCTTGTCTTTGCCAAGCACTGCTCTAGGTACTTGGGTCATCGTGGACAATTCAGAAGAGGGGGGAGAGAAAAGAAACATAAAAACAAGATGAATTTGCATAGTGCCAAGTTGTATGAAGGAAACAAAAGGTGAGGGCTCACTCTGGCGATGGTTTATTTTATGTATTGGGACACCTGGGTGCCTCAGTGGTTGAGTATCTGCTTTTGGCCCGTGTCATGATCACGGGGTCCTGGAATCGAGTCCCGCATCAGAGGCCCCTGCAGGGAACCTACTTCTCCCTCTGCCTCTCTGTCTCTCTCTGTGTCTCTCGTGAATAAATATATAAAATCTTAAAAAAAAACTTTTTTTTTTTTATTTTATATACCAATGTCACAAGCCACAAGCACCTGGACAGCTGGCTAGATGCTGTTTCTGGGCCCAATTAACATCTGAATCTATGGAGTCAGCAAAGCAGATATCTCTCCTTTCCTCCATCCCTCTGCATGGGGGCCTCCTCAACTGCAAAGGGCCTGTATGGAACAAAAGGTTGAGGAAGGAGGGATGTGCCTTTTCCTTCCACCTCACTACTAGGGTGGCCAATTCCTCTCCTCCCTCTCCTGACTTGGAATGGGGATTCACACCATCAGCCCCCTTGGCTTCCAAGCCTTTGGACTCAGACAGGAGCACAGCGCCACCTTTTCTGGTCTCCAGCTCCCATATCTTAGGACCCCTGAGCTTCCATAAATTCAAAGCAAAGCCTTCACGATAATGTTCATTTGTGTGCATGCACATGGTCTACTGGTTCTGTTTCTCTGGAAAAGATGCCTAACACATCTCTACATAGGTTGGCCAAGCTGCTATGGTAATCCTTAGTGTTTGTTCACCAAAAACTTCTAGTTCTTGACCCCAGCACTGGTAGGACTGTACTTCCCCACTGCCCAATATCTAGGTGTGGCCACATGACTAGATGTGGCAAATGGAGTCTCAGTAAAAAGGATCAATGCCAATTCTATTTTGGAAGATTTAGAATTCCTCTATGATCTGCTATGCTTTTTTCCCCTTTATGCCACAATGCTGCAGACAATGGCTGCTGTGTCGTCCTAGGTCCCAGTGCACAGCACAGCTCCCAGCCAATCTGTAAGGGGTGCGTCAGATGAGCAGGATCCACTGTTCTTTTAAGCCACCGAGATGTGGAGGTTGCTTGTTACTGCAGCATAATCTAACCAATCCTGACTATCCTAGAAAATTAAGGAGATACTATTTGAGATAAGAGACGAATGATGAAAGAGAACTAGTTATACATGTTTTAGGCCACAATGGCAAGCCTGGGACGGGGGACAGGCAGAAGGACCAAACAAACATGTTTGATTAACACACATTCCACAAAAAAAGTGGAAAGAGACTGATACAGGAACTACAACTGTTCTGGCCAAAGATCCGGTTTACACAGGAAAAACAAGCCACCTGCCTACAATTCCAGAAACATTTGGGAACAGGAGGCAGCAGGTACAGGGATAATCAGGGATACTGAATAAATGGCCTTATTTAATGGGCTGGATAAGAAGCAATTAGACTTTGGGAATCCCTGGGAGGCTCAGTGGTGGCTCAGTAGTTTGGTGCCTGCCTTCAGCCCAGGGTGTCATCCTAGAGTCTCAGGATTGAGTCCTGCATCAGGCTCCCTGCATGGAGCCTGCTTCTCCCTCTGCCTGTGTCTCTGCCCCTCTCTCTCTCTCTCTCTCTCTCCCCCTGTATGGAGCCTGCTTCTCCCTCTGCCTGTGTCTCTGCCTCTCTCTCTCTCTCTCTGTGTGTGTGTCTTTCATGAATAAATAAATAAAATCTTAAAAAAAAAAAAAAGAAGCAATTAGACTTGTGGATGTGTAGTGTCATTAGGTTCAGTCAGGGAGCCGCCCATTCTCATCCCTGAGGAAACGGGGACACAGGCTCTAAGTATATACAGAACCAGAAAGCACACCTGGCAACAAGAAGGGTGGTGGTGAGATACAGACTAAAAACAGGAGGTTCAATAAAAATCTACATGATGAATTGTAAATACTTGGCATCTCCTTTCATCGCCAAATTCCAGGTACCTGATCTCAGGCCCTGGCAAGAGGCCAAATGAAAACTTCCTGGAGAAATGCTCTCAAAGAAAGGACCTTTAGACCTTTCTGAGGGAACCTGAGAACCAGCCATCTGGCCCCTGACATCCCTACAACTAAAGCCCATACCCAATTTAAACTAGCTTTCTAGTTCCTCACTCTTCAAGATGGACAGACAGCCACAGATCACTAGACACTGGAGAGCAGCTTCTCAATAGGAGATGAAGGGTCATTTCATGCAAAAAGAAAAGGACAGGGGACAGGGGACCGAAACAGAAAATACAGGAATAGTAAGGATTTTCAAAATACACATAACTAGTATCATCAAAGAGATGGAAAAGGAATTGCATCTATGAACCCATAAACAGAATATTTTATATAGGAATATTAAGAAAAATTTTAAAGATGATAAATAACACATTTCCTTAAAGGAACAGAAGATAAAATTGAAGCAATGCCCCATAAAGTAGGGAAAAAAAACAGAAACAAAAACTCGGAGACCAGAGGAGAGAATCACTGAAGATAGGCGTGTGCGGGTGGAAAGGGCCCACCAGGCGCCAGCACAGGAATGGCGGGAGGACTGGGAGCAGAGGTGCCTCCAGGGGAGAGGCCACACACTGGGATGGATCGGACTTCTCAACTGCGACGTACAAGCTAGGAAATGATGGGGAAGTGCCTTCTAAACTCAGGAAAAATCGGGGCAGCCCCGGTGGCTTAGCAGTTTAGCACTGCCTTCAGCCCAGGGCATGATCCTGGAGACCCAGGATCGAGTCCCACGTCGGGCTCCCTGCATGGAGCATGCTTCTCCCTCTGCCTGTCTGTCTGTCTCTCTCTCTCTCTGTCTCTAATAAATAAATGAAATCTTTAAAAAGTAAAATAAAATAAACTGAGGAAAAATCATTTAACACAAGTTTCCGTAACCATTCAAATGATCCATTAATAAAGTCTGAATTTTTAGTGGAGACTTTCCATCTGCAGATAACCCCAAAATGATTGCCCTATGCACCCCTCTTTCAGGAAGCTACTAACATGAGTAAATACACCATTGTAAAGGAAGACCCGGGAATCCTGTGCAGTCCCAGGACAGGACTGAACACAGGAAGCAGACAGAGGGAATTCCTGGGCCAAGGGCTCTACAGCAGACCCCGAGAGAACCCAGTCCACATCAGAGAGAATATGAGAGGGGTCAGGACGAAATGGAGAGTATCTTTGATTTAATAAACACACAAATTCATACTACAAACAATAAACAATACATATACATTTATGGATATCCTTGCAGAAATCCTAAATAAAATTTTTGCAAGCAGAACCAAACAGCACATTAGAATAAATGCAGTTTTCCAAGAATGAAATGATGGTTCCGACAAAAGGAAACACATTAACATACTTAATACTGGAAGAGCTTAGAAGAATATGATTACCTCTGTAAGTGCTGAAAAAGCTTGACAAAATTAAACATCTGTTCAAGTAGGGTTACTATATGTACCTACACATGTATACAGTGACAAAGCCAGCATTACTGAAGAAATACTAGAGAATTCTCTGCTAAAATAGAGTCATGGGTCCTCACTATATTCGTTCTTGAGCACCGCACTGGAGGTATTTACCAATGCAGGGGCACGACAGGAAGCAATCTGAACAGAAATGGGGGGTGGGGAGGAATGTACACTATCTCTATTTGCACACGATGCAGATGGTATGATTATACATCCAGAAAAGTAAAAAGAATTAAGGAAAAAAACAATCAAAAGACTTTATTTAATAAAATGGGATAAAAAAAAAAGTAACATATAGGAATCAATGCCTTCATATAAATGAGTAATAAAGTTAGAAGATATACAGAAATATATCCCATTTACAACGAGAAGATAAAAGAAAATTAAATATATGATAGAAACCGTTATAGTGAAAATAATAAAATGCTCCTGAAAAATAGGAATGTATAATTGAATACATGGAAAGATCTATCATGTTCTAGGGTAGAAAGGCTCAATATCATCAAAATGCCAACCCATCCTATGTTAATTCATAAGATATTGTAATTTCAACTACAGTACTCAAAATTTTTTCTGGAGCGAGAAACATTTTCATAAAAATTTCATTTAGGAGTTGTAACAAAAATTTTCCAAAATAAGAAAAACAATGAGGAAGAGCCAGCTGTAGCAGGAATTAAAACATAATAAATATAATTAATACAGTGGCAGTACTGGCACATGAAAAGACAGAGATTAACAGAACAAGATAGAAAGTTCAGATTTAGCCCTGAGTGCGTGCAGCAATCTATTAGAAGAGTAATCAGACTAGCAAAAATAGAAGAGCCCGGCAACATCCTCTATGTAACTGCAGAGCAAAACCCTCCTAAACTTTTCTGGCGGGAACACAAACATCACAGTCTTCATGTGAGGGAAGGTGGCATTAACCACCAAAATCATTTATGCATTTACCAGTTGACCCAGCAACATCAGTGGCACAATCACATGTTACAGTGCTATCTGTAATAGTAATTCAATAGGGGATCGGTTAAATATAGCATGGGGGCCCCCACACAGTAGGTTACAAAGCAGGTTTAAAAAAGAATGAGAGGTCGTGTAAAAATGCAATGAAGAAGTGGCTTCACGAAAATTAAAAGCCTTTGTGCTTCACAGGATACCATCACAAAAGTAAAAAGATAATCCAGAGAAAGAACAAAATACTTGCAAATCATGTATCCAATAAAGGACTTGTATGCATAACCTATAAAAAAATTCTTAAAATTTCATAAAAAGACAATCCAATCAAAATATGAGCAATGAATGACATGAACAGGTATCAGGATATGAGGATAAACAAATGACCAATAAGCACACAAACGGATGATATGTGTTAGAAAAACACATATCAAAACCACAGTGAGGTGGCATTTCTCACTCATAAGACAACCACACTCAAACAACGAGACAACAACAAGTGTCAGCAGACACAGAGAGGCTGGCACCCTCCGACGCTGGTGGGCACGTAAAACAACGCAGCCGCTTTTTTTTTTCCCCCGCTTTTGAAAACAGCTCAGCAGTTTCTCAAAATAGGAGGAAAGGAGTTGGTGGGGGACCCAACAATTTTTCTAGGCAAATGACCAAGAGAATTGGAGAAATGTTGGTCAAATGGTACAAACTTCCAGTTAGAAGATAAACAAGTCCTGGGGTATAATGCACAGCACCGTAATTATAGTTAACAATACTATATTACACACTAGAAAGTTGCTGAGAGACCAGATCTCCAATGTTCTCACCACAAAACAGAAATCATAATTATGTGATGTGACGGAGCTGCTGGCTAGCTCCACGGTGGTAACGGCATGGAAACGTCCAAGCGCAGCAACTCGGCATGTGGTCCTCCTTAACCCCTCGCGGCCTTGTGTCAGTTATATCCCCGTAAAAAGGAAGCACTGACACGAACCACAACATGGAGGAACCCGGAGAACAGCACGCTCAGTGAGTGGATGCGGACACAAAAGGCGACATGCCACAGCCCTCTCCCAATGGGAAACATCCAGAGTAGGCCAATCTGTGGGGGTACAAGCAGAGGAGGGGCTGCATGGTCTGCGGGAGGGGCAATAGGGAATTTGTTCCTGGATTTTAGGTTTCTTCTTGGGGCGTAAAAAGCTTCTAGAGGGCAGCCCGGGTGGCTCAGCAGTTTAGCACCACTTTCAGCCCAGGGTGTGTTCCTCGAGATCCGGATCGAGTCCCACGTCGGGCTCCCTGCGTGAGGCCTGCTTCTCCCTCTGCCTGTGTCTCTGCCTCTGTGTGTGTGTGTGTCTCTCGTGAATAAATAAATAAAAACTTAAAAAAAAAAAAAGCTTCTAGAATCAGATTATGAAGGGGCTGCACTATTCTAAGAATGTTCTAGAAACCACTGAAGAGCACACCTAAAACAGAAGTCACATAAGCCAAAGGATGTATCGTCTTATTCAAGTGAGGAGCCAAACACAAAAGTAGAATTACACAAACCTGCACTTCAATGATTGACACTTTGCAATATATTTTAAATCTAAATTATTTTCCTCAAGTTCTCAAGACCTAATATCAAACGTTCAATACTGTACAAAGTAGCTTATCCTCAATAACAGAATGATGAAGTATAAATTATGAAATTCACTCTAAAAAAACTTAACTCAGGGGATCCCTGGGTGGCTCAGCGGTTTAGTGCCTGCCTTCGGCCCAGGGCCTCATCCTGGAGACCTGGGATCAAGTCCCACATCAGGCTTCCTGCGTGGAGCCTGCTTCTCCCTCTGCCTTTGTCTTTGCGCCTCTGTGTGTGTGTGTGTGTGTGTGTGTGTGTGTGTGTCTCATGAATAAATAAGTAAAACCTTAAAAAAATAATAAAAAGATAAAAAATAAATAAAAAAACTTAACTCTTGGGCCGCGTGGATGGCTCAGTTGGTGAAGCATCTGCCTTCGGCTCAGGTCATGATCTAAGGATCCTGGGACCTCAGGGTCCTGCTCAGCAAGGCGTCTGCTTCTCCCTCTCACTCTGCCCCTTCCCCCACCTCCCACTTGTGCTATTCTCTCTGTCTCAAATAAATAACATCTTAAAAAAAAAAAAACTTAACTCTTTATAATATCCTCCTCTCCTCTATCACCAAAAAATATCAAAGATAGATTATACACTGCCAAGTTTCAAATATTAGTGAAAATATCTGTGCCTACAGAACCTAAAATATTAATATGAAAAGTATTTTTGGTTTATATTCTTATCTTGACTCAAATTACTTTGTGCTTTTACTAAGTAAGAACTTGGGAGTCACGTTCTGGATACTTATGAAAATCCAGACCAGGGGATCCCTGGTGGCTCATCGGTTTAGTGCCTGCCTTTGGCCCAGGGTGTGATCCTGGAGTGGCATGATCCAGTGGCCCAGGGCGTGATCCTGGACAAAGGGATCAAGTCCCTTGTCGGGCTCCCAGCATGGAGCCTGCTTCTCCCTCCTCCTGTGTCTCTGCCTCTCTCTCTATGTCTATCATGAATAAATAAATAAATAAATCTTTAAAAAAGAAAAAAGAAAAAGAAAAAAAGAAAGAAAGCAAATCCAGACCAAACTGCTACCTCTCAAAAGAATATAATCTAACTCCAATGTATGGCTTTCACACTGTCTAAAGATGAGAGCAGGGACGCCTGGGTGGCTCAGGGATTGAGCGTCTGTCTGCCTTTGGCTCAGGGCGTGACCCCAGAGTTCCGGGATCGAGTCCCACGTCGGGCTCCCTGCCCGGAGCCTGCTTATCCCTCTGCCTGTGTCTCTGCCTCTCTCTCTGTGTCTTTCATCAATAAGTAAAGAAAATCTTTAAAAAAATAAAATAAAATAAAGAGGGCACTAGATTTTTTTTTTAATTTAAATAAGGGTCTTTAATCTAAAGTATGCATATCTCTCATTACCATATTTATGTTAAGACATTAATCACAGGACAAGAAAAAAAGCTTTCCAACAACTTACAGGACTCACGTAAGTAAAAAAACCTAAAATACAGAGATAGTTTATTTAAAAACAAGACGTGTAAGAATTGTTGAATCATTACATTGTACACTTGAAACTAATATAACACTGAATGTTAACCATACTGGAATTTTAAAAACTTTAAAAAGTTAAAAAATCTTATTTAGTATAAATCTTCCAAATAAGTGTTTCTTTTTTAAGCATTAAAATTTCCTTAAAACAAGGTGATTAGAAATTGAACATAAATTAGATACAACCTACCTACTTAAACCGTGTACCCAGGTAGCAAACATTCTCCTGATAACCCAGGTTCGTCGCCATGCACACGGACACCTGCCTGCCTTGCAGTGGGGTTCTCAACCTCAGGCCCTCTCCCATGGAGCAGGGTCTGTGTTCTGGGGGCACTTAGCAGAGTCCTTGGCATCTACCCGCCAGACACCAGCGGTATCTCCCACAGCATGACAATCAAACACGTCTGCATGTCTGCAGACTTTGCCAAATGTCCCGCAGGGAACAGACTCACTGTTGCAAACCACTTGTGTACTTGACTTCTGTGATAGTCTGTGCCCTCCCTTACTGTCACCACTCACTGACACGCTAACCTCTTTCTGGTATGTGTCTTTCTCCAAAGATTGCCTTTCCCTTTAAAAATTGTTTTAAATGCCTGTCCACCAAATATCAGACCACCACCGCGATGACAGATGGTCCTCCCAGGGTCATGGTGTAGGAGGGCAGACGCTCTTCTCTGAATAGAGGGCAGGGTGCTTAAATCCCCACCACCACGGATATTAGTTAGCCTTCCTAGATTCTTTGTTCTTCTTAAGGTATCTCTATGCCCAACGCGGGGCTCAGGCTCAACCCTGAGATTAAGCGTCACACATTCCAGCCAGCCAGGTGGCCCTGGTCTTGCTAATTTTCAACCAAAACCAAAAGTGCAAAAATTGTATCCTGGTTTAATCTGCTTTTCATAAGATTGCCACTGAGGCCAAACGCGTTTTCAAGTTTGTTTTTTTTTAACACGTGTAACCCTTTTCTACACAACTGCTTATCTAGGTTCTCTATTTTTAAGGACACAAAAACTACAAGGAAAAGTATCCAATTAATAGAAGTCAAAGTAAGAGCAATTTTCTCACATTTCATTTGTAGCCATTAACTTTCAGATGAAATAAAAGATACAGAAATGAAAATCAGCATGGATTCTCATTATTTGCAGATCACAGGTCTATGAAAGCACCTGCTTGCTCAACTCCGTACCTGTGGCCTTCTGGCTGTCACTGCGGACAGGGGAGCATCCCAAGGGCGGGGGAGCAGGGCAGCCCGTTCCAGCTCAGACTGTCCACAGTGTCCTTTCTGCGGGCTACTTAATGCCACATTTTTCACAGTTCTGTGCTTTCTGTTGGCGACCTCCCGGTGTGAACGACCCACGCGCAGTGAAGTGGTGCGCAGGGCTCCTGAGCACGACGGGCTGTGGCTGCCTCTGCACAGGACGCACGTGTGTCAGGCCTGCTCGGTTCAGGCACCCGGGTTTGGCTGGGGATGGCCCGACACCCAGAACCGGGGATGAGAGGTGCGGCAATCTGTGCCTGAGGCCACTGTGCAAAGTGCTAGCGGAGCCCCTGCGGTGCACAGAGGGTGGCAACACACCTACACCTGTCAACCCAGGCGATGACAACAGATCAAAAAGTGTAGCGCACGCAACGCAACCATTCTGAGGCTGAAAGGCAAGGAAATTTTCGGTCACGTTACCTGGGAAAGTCTCCTCAGCCAGTGCCTGCTGGCTGGCGGGTTTCAAACAGTGAAACCGTGCTAGAAAAGGTTAAATTTGTAGGAAAATCCATGCAGTAAAAGGGTTATGGAGAACAAGTTTTCGACACTGAGACTGGCTTTTTTACAAGGATTTTAGCAGATGACCCTGGAGAAAGGAAATGGCAGGTCTGTTTACAGAACTGTGACCAGAGGCCTAACAGGAGGGAAGGCTGCATTTCTCCAGAAGCAAAGGGTCCCAACTGGGGAGAGCTCAGTGTCTGTGGTCACCTGACAGAGAACTATGGTGAATAAAGAATAAACTACAATTATAATAAAATATCATCTTTACTTTTTAAATGTTTCAAATAGTCATTTTTACATTATAAAGCCGAGATGCAAAGAAAACCAAAGCCTCTACCGTGTTTCCAGTGAGACATTGCCAGCGCTGAACAGATGCCACCGCGGCAAACTAAGGGCTGCTGTACCCGAGGACACGCTCCTAACGTTATTCCCCAACAAGTCTGGCAACATGGCATCACCGCTGTCTTTCAGGAACCTAAAAGTCTACAGAATAGGCCACATGATGTTTGTGTTGGAAATCACTGTTAAGTGGCCACTACCTTCTCGAGTATTTTTTTTTTTCAAGAGGAATTTGTGATAATGCACAGACCGTATACTGGTAAATGTTAACTCTGAATAAGGACAAATAACCATCTGTACCTCAGGATCAACGTGGGTACGTTTCAGCAGCCAAGGACGGGACAGAAGGGCAGAGGGTCACAGCCAACGACAAACAGTTCATGGTAACAGTAACACGGATCATCTCACAGACACAGGAGTGAACTTCACTGCTGCTTGTGATGACCTCTCTTCCTAACACATGCCTTTAAAATACCATCTTCTTTAATCCACAAAATTAGACCAAAGTTTGCAGCTAAACTTTTCCAGTATGTAGATTCTGATAACATGAGAGTCAACTATAAGTCTTTAAAACCCTCAATTATTTAGCAGTCCATTCAAGGACATTTTACCATCATGAAGGAGCAAATCTCATATATATGATTATATACATATGTAATTATTATAATGAATGAGCAACCGGAAAACGAAGATGTTACATGACCACTTTCCAGATCAGAGACGGCAAATCATGCAAGGGGCGAGCACATGGGCATACAGGCTCCTGTCACAAACTCCTGTACCTATGCCAAACTTCCAGGAAAGCATGCATTTAGGTTGACATTTGACCTCTGAGCAGGACTGGGTCATTCCGGGCTTGTTTCTTATACAGTCTTTATTGAACTGATGTAATAAGCATATTAAAGTTCATAATACTTCCAAAAATGTATTAAATATTTTATTACATATTCAAGACCACCTGAAATCTTAACCATTGTCTTCCACTGTGAAGTGTATGGCAACAGCAGACAATGACAAAGTCTGCCAGTAAATCTGGCACTTTCTATCTTTCTATAGCTAAATTGCCAAATACCTGTTATTTCAATACAATGCCTGTTTCTAAAATATTTCAAGTTTTAATTTTATTAAAATGTTTCCTGTAATCTTGAAGAAAGGTATCAGAAAGGTTTGGTCTCTTGGGACGCCTGGGGGGGTCTCAGCGACTGAGCGTCTGCCTTCAGCTCAGGGCGTGATCCCAGAGTCCTGGGATTGAGTCCCGCGTCTGGTTCCCTGCATGGAGCCTGCTTCTCTCCCCTGCCTGTGTCTCTGACTCTCTCTGTGTGTCTCTCATGAATAAATAAATAAAATCTTAAAAAAAAAAAAGATAAGAAAAGACAGGTTTGGTTCTTCATTTCACATCTGTAGTCAATGTGCCTGCCCTGTCTGCATCGGCTGCTGTGTTAAGAAGGATTTTGAGGAGATGGGGAGTGCAAGTAGGTCTGCAGATTTCTCGCCTAGGCAAGTAAGTCATTATGGAAAGTGGAAGAGGAGCTCATTTGAAAGCCATGTAGGATGTAGAGCCCAGACAACAGTGTAGTGCCTACGCCACACAGGCCACAAAGATAGAAAGCAGCATCTCGTCCTCCTACGCACACCGCGTACAGCATTACACTAGGTACTCAGAAATTTCAGTCAGGGTTCTCAGGTCAAGAAACCGTGAAGATGATGATGGGGTAAAGCTGAGGTAATAACAAGCAAGAGAGGGATCCCTGGGTGGCGCAGCGGTTTGGCGCCTGCCTTTGGCCCAGGGCGCGATCCTGGAGACCCGGGATCGAATCCCACGTCGGGCCCCGGTGCATGGAGCCTGCTTCTCCCTCTGCCTATGTCTCTGCCTCTCTCTCTCTCTCTGTGACTATCATAAATAAATAAAAATTAAAAAAAAAAAAATAACAAGCAAGAGAATTAGAACTGGCTGAGGCTAAAGCCGTTAAATTGAGGGGACAGATCACTGAGGCTTGGCAATAGGTGGAGAAGACGAAATCTAGCAGAGAACACAAATGTCCACAACCCCGTAAATTCTGAGCTGACGTCAGCATAGAAGGTAGGATGAGGAGGGGAAAGGTGGATACCTAAGCAAAAGGTACAAGCTACTAGTAGTACAAGGAGTACTGCTTGCGCATTAAAAAAAAAAAAAAAAAGTCACTGAAAGGATCCACAGAATTACTGGCAGAAGGAGAAGTTTTACCTTGAGGACAGCAGGTGAGTGCGGGCTCCCAACTACCCTGGACGACAGCATTATCACAATCCGGGGGGCGGGGTGGGGGGGCTCAGGCACCTGCGCTCACTGCCAACGGCCCGTGTCCAGGTCGCGGAACCGGCAGAGGACCCTCAGCGGAGCCCGGGCTGCCCAGCATCAGAAGCCAACGGAGGACCCCGCCGTGGCCAGCATTCAGGTCAGCAGGTCATGTGGCAGAATTCAAATTTCTCTCAATTGCTCCCCGTAAGTCCAACTGCCTGTGATCGTGTCCCTGGAACGTACAGCATTTAGAACCACTGGAGCTCGGCTGAATCCCGCCTCCCACTCCCTCCCACTCTTACACCCATCTGATTCTTCCAGGCCAAACTCCCTAAGAACTCTCCATTTAAAACGCAATTCAAACAACGGCAAGTACTACAACTTTGGAATGTGGCTGGTATTGTAAAACTGAGAAAACAGTCAAGAAAATGTGGCGACACACTCCGAAAGCTGTGTTCGTCCCATGAGGTGTAAGGAGCCAATGCACGAGGACGGCCAGCGGCAGAGACCGAAGCGAGGAGCGGCGGAGCCTGCAGGGAGGCCGGTCCTCCCCTCTCGACCCCCCTGCCGGATACCCTGGCTTCTATGGAGCTAACGAGCGAGGAAAAAGCCGAACTTTAAACTGGACTGGTGGCTGTTCAGCTTAATTCACCTGAATAACAGAGTCTAAAAACTAATTTTAATATTCCTCAGATGGGGCGCCTGGACGGCTCAGAGGTTAAGCTCTGCTTTCGGCTGGAGTTCGGGGATCGAGTCCCACATCGGGCTCCCTGAGGGGAGCCTGCTTCTCCCTCTGCCTGTGTCTCTCTTTTTCTGTGCCTCTCATGAATAAATAAAACCTTTTTTAAAATAAAAAAAATAATCCTCAGAAAACAAAATTTAACTTTCAAATTATTCAAATGGAAGCTTCTTATCTCCCAACAATCCAACATGAATACAGATCACAAGTGAGAGGCTTCCTAAGATTTCGTGGTCTACAATGCAGGTACGCATAATAGTAAAAGAAGGTATTTCAAAATAAAAGATAACAGCTATCTTGACAATATATAGTAAATGTGGGATCCCTGGGTGGCGCAGTGGTTTGGCGCCTGCCTTTGGCCCAGGGCGTGATCCTGGAGACCCGGGATCGAATCCCACATCGGGCTCCCGGTGCATGGAGCCTGCTTCTCCCTCTGCCTGTGTCTCTGCCTCTCTCTCTCTCTCTCTCTCTGTGACTATCATAAATCAATAAAAATTAAAAAAATAAATAAATAAATATATAGTAAATGTAATTTAACATTTATGTTTAAAAATATCACGAGTACAAGGCAGCCCGAGTACAAGGCAGCGGTTTAGCGCCGCCTGCAGCCCGAGGTGTGATCCTGGAGACCCGGGATCGAGTCCCACATCGGGTTCCCTGCGTGGAGCCTGCTACTCCCTCTGCCTGTCTCTCTGCCTCTCTCTCTCTCTCTCTCTCTGTGTCTCTATGAATAAATAAAATCTAAAAAAAAAAAAAAAATCACGAGTACAGTAGAAAAATAAATGGCCTTAAACTGTGTTTCCTCTGTAATTTAAAAAGACAGCAGCTGGGCAGGCCGAGTGGCTCAGCGCTTTAGCGCCCCCTTTAGCCCAGGGCGTGATCCTGGGGACCTGGGATCGAGTCCCACCTCGGGCTCCCTGCATGGAGCCTGCTTCTCCCTCTCTCTCTCTCTCTCTGTGTCTCTCATGAATAAATGAATAAAATCTTCTTTAAAAAAATAGACAACACCTGTCATGATTAATAAAACGCCCAAAAAAATCTTTTAAATATGGTATCGATGGACATCCCAAAGAAGTTAATCTCAGGCGTTCCTACTGTAAGGACTGAACAGTCAAAGGAAATGTGCTACACATCAAAACCAACTTCAAACCCAGGACCTGATCTCCCAGATACCATCTCTCGGGTGCAGCTCAGAGACAGAGAAAACTTCTTAGGAGGGCCTTCACGCTGACACAGTCTCCCCATGCAGCGCCTTCCCCGTGCTTACCCTTCATTAAAAGACTTCTTAAAAGTCTTTCCGCAGCTATTAGGTGAGAAAACCGCAGTTACTCTCCCATCCCAACATCCAGAGCACAGGGCGGTCTGGGTCCACGGGGGCCACACCTCAGTTGGCCTCTCTCCTCAGGTGCCGCTCGTACTCATCTGAGGACAGGAAACACCTACGGAACGCTGAAGCCTCGGCACTGGGAGCTACCAACTTCAAGAAATGAGCTACTTCCATCCGAATTGAACTTATTCGGCATAAGGAATGCTAAAAGTTTCCTTAAGACAATGACTTCCCCTAAGATGGCAAGAACACTCTAGAATTGGACTGAATTCTGAAAATGTGCACCTTCTATATACGTATTAAAATGAAGACTCTAGGCTCCCCCCTGCCCCCATGCCAAGTTCTCCTCACAGTGTGAGCTTGCCAACTGTGACAGTAAGACAAAGAGCCAATTACTGATGCTTGCCCTTAGATCACGAGCTGTTACTACCAAACAGAACTAACCAGAACTCTGCATATGGAACGTTGGAACTACCAGGAGGGACCTAATACTCCTTTCTTCCCACCTCCTACTTTTGGTAAACGGAGGAGGCACAGTGTTACATTCTTTTATTATTGTGTGCTTTTGCAGGATTATAAACGTACATTTGGAAGATGAAGGCATATCAGTATGAAGACCCCAGTAGTTGGTGGATATCTGAGAAACAGCAGCCAAATAGAGTACGGGTGTGGTAGTCACATACTTGGAACTCAAAACCCATTCGGTGAGGTGTTCTGTGCCACCTTCAGCACCCGGTCTTCTTGTACGTTATAGGACACTGGCAGCTATGCTGTGACACTGCAACTCACCACCTAACCCTACAGCAGCAAGACCCCTCTCCTCCTGGCTGTTTAGAAAGACTAAATGAGAACACAGCTGCCTGGTTACAGCAGGCGCTCACTAAGTGACACCTTTTTTAATGAACGGTGCTACCACAAGCAAGATGTTTACAATGAAACCCAGATTTCTAAAGCTGCTTCCAAGGTAATCTTCTCAAGGGACCTAATGTGGATACATGGTCAAATTAAAATGTATTTATGACAGACTCTCTTGCTATAAATCACGGTATCTTCCTGATTTAAAAAAAAAAAACTTAGCATTTTTTAATCCCAATTGTGAAAATTAGTAATAGGTGACAAGCTTTCAAAAAATCCATTAAAAATTCTGTACACAGATTTCTTTTGTTTCTACAATAAATGCCTAAGTAGGAAAGATTCTTCCCTGTCATATTTTAAATTTACTTAGCATATAAGCAGATCAAACCAGAGAAAATATTAAAAATTTTAACTGGGTCTACCTGTCATCACTTAAACTTGGCTAACATCTGGAGAACATAAGAAATTATTAATCACAACAAAGATTTTTTATTGGTGAACGTAATAAAATCCCAAAGTTACAAATCAGAATAAACTTCAAATTGGGGTTAAGGGGCGCCTGGGTGGCTCAGTTGGTTTAGCGTCTGACTCTTGATTTTGGCTTAGGTCAGGGGATGGAGCCCTGCAAGGGGCCCCACACTCAGCAGGGAATCTGCCCTTCTCTCCCTCTCCTCTCCCCCTTCCCTCACTTGTGCTCCTTCTTTATTTTTATTTTTTAAGATTTATTTATTTATTTATGATAGAGAGAGAGAGAGAGAGAGAGAGAGAGAGAAGCAGGCTCCACGCCAGGAGCCCGACGTGGGACTCGATCCCGGGACTCCAGGATCGCGCCCTGGGCCAAAGGCAGGCGCCAAACCACTGAGCCATCCAGGGATCCCCATGTGCTCCTTCTTTAAAATAAATCTCTAGGGCAGCCCCAGTGGCGCAGCGGTTTGGCGCCGCCTGCAGCATGGGGTGTGATTCTGGAGACCTGGGGTTGAGTCCCGCATCGGGCTCCCTGCATGGAGCCTGCTTCTCCCTCTCCCTCTGCCTGTGTCTCTGCCTCTCTCTCTTTGTGTCTATGAATAAATAAATAAAATCTTAAAAAAAATGAGGATTTAAAAATAAAAAAATAAATCTCTAAAAAAATGAACAAATAAATCAGTGTTCAACTCTCAAAAGTAATCTTAACTCAAATGCAATATACTGTGACTTACACTGACTTTCTGCACTTTCCTGGCTTCAGTAACTGTTACCTGCCAAGTGTCTAGTACACAGTAGTTTCCATAAATAACAATAATAAATGAATGAACTCCAGGTATTAAAATATATTCTAGGGCAGCCGGGTGGCCCAGCAGTTTAGCGCCTTAGCGCCCCCTTCAGCCCAGGGTGTGATCCTGGAGACACAGGATCGAGTCCCACGTGGGGCTCCCTGCATGGAGTCTGCTTCTCCCTGGGCCTGTGTCTCTGCCTCTCTCTCTCTGTGTCTCACATGAATAAATAAATAAAATCTTAAAAAAAAAAAAATTCTACCTATTGTAAGAAAACATAATACTTTAACATAATCTTACGAAACAGTAATTATGGAGCAATGTGAACTACAAAAGCATTTATTTAAAACTAGTTAATCTACTATAAATATTACTCAGTTTACAAAATAAATAAAACACCACACAAGTTTTCATCAATATACATCTTTCCAACATAATGTGATCTGCTAAACATACTTCTCTCCTCTCTGAAGAATACAAGAGCCATGTCATGCCTTTAAGTTGTGGATTTAACAGTATTCCATTACCTCTGTAATGGAATTTCATGTAAAGTTAAGGAAACATTTAGCCTTTCAGCTACCTAATATAACCTAGAATCAAAAATACAATGAAAGACTAAATGTCTAAATATTTACTAGTTCCATATAAATTAGAATCTTTGTAAAATTGAGGTATCTAAATATCTATGTCTAACAATTTGCTAAATGTCCTACCACTATATAATGAACTACAGAAATATTTTTAATGACCTAATAAATATACAGACTATTTGGACTTGTAAATAACTTCTACATGAAATATCTTACAGCATTTTCACAACTAAACTTTTTAAGAATTTTCTGAGTGGAAAATTATTAACAGGCACACATATGTGCAATGAGGTCTTTCCCTAAGGCAGTGCAATATGTTTAAAATATTACAGATAAGACTTGATTATTCAAAAAAAAAAAGAAAGAAAAAAAAACATACTCTTGGATATTTAGACTAGATTTTTATCTCCCTCCCATTCAACTTTGTATCACTTTACTTCTATCACAGGAATTCTCAAACTTTTAGAGCACATTCTCTCACAAAGCTACTAGTTTGTTCATTTCTCATTGGAAAGTGTGTGTTGGGACTGGGGTGTGCTAGGAGTAAGTGGAGCCTTCCACAAGGAAGACTGCTGGGCTGTTAAGATGATCACAGGTAGGATTTCTAAAAGCGGAACAGCCTATGTAGAGAACTCTGCCCAACGTCTAAGACACAGCGAACATACACTACTTGGTATATAGTATCAGGGTACGCAGTTATGTCATCAACCTGTGAATACCAAAACACTTCAAAAATCAAGAACAAAGGACAGACCATTGATGAAGTGGAGAACTTTCAGATCACTACTAATCTCCACAAAATCACCGTATCAAAGTAGATTTAAGTAGTTTTGAAATTTTGACCCCAATGCAAAAAAGGAACTCAAAGTTACTATGCAAGAAACACAGGTAGAAATTAAAGTCAAATCTGTTCTTTTTTGTCAAAATTCCTAGTAAAAATATTGGTAAGGGATTATGAAGTCCACGGTGATCAAACCAAGAAGTAACAAGCAGTGATTCTTTATTCAGAAAGTCTTCTGCTTCAGGTAAATACAAAACCTGTCACTCGAAGCAGTTAGGGTGACAGATGCAGGGAAAAGAGAAAATGATGCACTGATTACCAGTGGTTAAAATGGTTCTTCTATGTACTTCAGTTACCCAGACCCTTCATCAAAGACACAGAAGTCATGAGAGGTGGGTGTCGGGCACTGGGGGAGGCTGCAGGGAGCTGGTGTTCAAATAAGGAGTTTAAGTTTGACAAAATGAAAAGAGCTCTGGAGCTGGATGGTGATCTCTGCACAGTGAATTTATCTAATACCACCGCACTACACACTTTAAGACAGTAAATTGTGTTATGTATATTTTACCAGTCAAGAGAATAAAAGCAAGAAAAAGTAATGTCAAAAACATCCTTAAAAACTGCTTCAAGTAAATGAGCCCTGAGGAACGTAACAAATGCTGCTTTTCCACCTCTGAGAGAACTAAAGCAAAAACATGGAGGGATTCAGAGGTATGCTACAACACAAATTAGTAAACAATGCACACACACACACACACAAAAAAAAAAACCTAAACAATGCACATGTAAGGATGCTACGCTGTGATTTCAGAGGTCCACTCTTTTCCACAGGAGTTTAAGTTATCAGCCTGAACCAAATTTGATTCCACTGAATTGACCTAGTCTAATAGTGATTCTTGCATTCCTACCCCTATGAGGTCGGTACAATTACTATCACTCTTGTGCGCCAGATGGGGAAGCTGAGACCAAGCATTGCGAGATTAATCGATTGCCCACTGTTACTTTGCTAGTAAATGATAGAGGAGAGATTCAGACAAGCCATTTAGCTTGAGAGTCATTTTGCTCTAGGCTACCTGACTAATCTAAATGACAAAAAAAAAATCACCTGGTTTAAAAAAAAAAGTCTCAAGTCCAAGTCAAGGATGTCAAGCAGTGAAAAGTTTTTAACTATCATAAGGCAAAGTCTGACCATTTACTCAATGTTTTCTACCAGATACAACCTCTTTGCTTACAGGTTTTCCATGCAGAATTCAACTGGAGGTCGGTAAAGCTATGTTAAATAGGACAACCAGAGGTTTATATCTTTAGGCGTCATTAGGACAGTAAGTGATACCCTCTATTACAAATTCTATTCATTTACTTATTTGACGGGGGAAAGAGAACGAGTGCCTGCACCCAAGCCTGGGGGGGGCGGGGTACGCAGGCTCCCTGCTGGGAAGGGCCTCAGGATCATGACCCGAGTCAAAGGCAGATGCGCTCAACCCACCGAGCCACCCAGGGGCCCCCACCAATGTTGACGTTCTTCATTTCCATTAATGTCCCAAGTATGCCAAAGGGTCTGAGCGTCTCTATTACACACTATCAGAACCAGCCCTAAAGGAAATGGGTAGAGTTTAAATCAACACGTCAATCCAAGGGAACCTGGAGGAGGACACCCACTCAAAGTGCCAACGTGACCATGTCCCAGAACACTCGGGAGCTCAGGAGTGGAAATCGACATTTTCCGTGATTTCTCTCTTTAGATCATTTGCCTAGGTGTGTATTTAAATGCTTTCCTAAGGTGACTGCAAAAATAAATGGCTCACTTTACAGAATGCAAAAGGGAGACTCCGTTTTCACACGACCAGCACCTATGGGGAAACAGTACCACGTAAAAGAATCCTGTTGCCCGCAGGTACAGCTAAGCAAGGAAACACGGCATTCACTTTGGGGCAGGCGCGTCCCGCGTCTTGTGATGTCCGATCCCCTGCCCAGGCCGTGCGGTCGAGTCCGCAGAGGACCCCCGAAGCCGGCGCCACGGCCGAAGGCTGCAAACTAACCGCCTGTGCGAGGTCCTCCTCCATCCCCTCCTGGTACAAAGCAGGACGCAGGAACCCTCAGAGGTGACCTTGCTCAACGCAAAGCACGCAAACTTTTAAAGTACAACCGAGCGATCTCTCTGATAAAGTTCCCACCGTGATTCGCAGCCGATGCCCCAGCAGCCGAGGGGTTGGCAGCCCCGGCTCAGCCCCGGTCGCCCCCGGCTCGCGCCGCACAGCTCCTCGCCGCCCCGCGGGCTTCCCGCCTCCGGGCGCGGGGTCGGCGGGGCCGGCGGGGCCGGCGGGGCCGGAGCGGGGCCGGCGCGGGGCCGGCGCGGGGTCGCCGCCGGGTCGCCGCCGGGTCGCCGCGGGCTGCAGCACCCCCGCCCCGGCCCAGGCCTCCCGCACCTGCTGGGCGCCCGCGGCTCGTCCCCGGCGCCCGCGCCCCGCCGCGTCCACGTGGAGCTGGGCCCCGCGCCCCGCGCCCGGCCCCGCGCCCGGCCCCGCGCCCGGCCCCGCGCCCCCCGCGCCGCGCCGCCCGCGCCGCCGCGCCCGGGCCCTGGGGCGACCTGTTGAGGACGCGCAGGCCTCGCCGCCGCCGAGCCCGGCCCCGGGGGACGCGGAGCAGCCCCGCCCGGCTCCCCGGGCCCGCCCGCCCGCCGCCCCCGCCCCACGGCCCCGCCGGCCCGCGCCCCGCCCGCCGCACTCACTGGGCCGCGGGCCCCAGGCCTGGCCGCGCGCGAAGGGCCGGCGGCGGGCGGCGCTCACGCGACTCCCCGGCTTCCGGCCCGACCAGGCCCCGCGCGGTCCTCCTCCTGCGCCGCCCCGCCGCCCGCCGCCCGCCGCCCCGCCCGCCGACACAAAGCCCGCGGGCCGCCCGGGGCAGCCGGGAGGGCGGACCCCCAGCCGCCGCCCCCGCCCGCCGCCGCCGCCCCCGCTCCCGGCCAGTCCGCACCATTCCGCTCCGGCGCTCGCCGCCGCCGCCGCCGCCGCCCGGGCCCGCCGCCCCCGCCCCCGCCCCCCGGCCCCGGGCGCGCCCCCGCCCCGGCCTCCCCGCCCGGCCCCCGCCGCCCGGCCCCCGGCTCCCCCCGCCCGGCCGCCGCCCTCCCGCCCTCCGCCCTCCGCCCGGCGCCCGGGCCGCCATGTTTACCGCCCTCGGCCGCGGACCGGCGCCCGGCAGGGAGGGGAGGCCGCGGGCCTGCGGGGCCGCCGCACTTACGGGCTGTGGGCGCCGCGGGCCGGGCGGGGGCGGGCGGGGGCGGGGGGCTCGGCCGCCGCCGCCGCCGCCGCCGCCGCCGCGGAAAGTTTGCGTCCTGCGAGGCCGCGGCGCCGCTCACATGGCGGGGTGCGCGGGGCGGCCGCTCGCGGGCCCGGCCCCCGCTCCTCCGCCCGCCCCCGGCCGCCGCGCTGGGCTCGGGGCTGCGGGCTGCGGGCTGCGGGCTGCGGGCTGCGGGCCGGGGCTGCGGGCCGCGCGCTCCCCCCGCCCCGGCCGCGCCCACACCCACCTTCCCTGCGCCCCGTCCGCCGCGCGGGCCCGAGCGGCCCTCCGCATGTTCCCCGCCGCGCACAGGCACCGGCCGCGGCGCACGTGAAGGCGACGTACGTGCGGGCGCGCAAAGCTCCGGGCGCTCGCTGCACCGCCGGGCTGGGGCGCGGGCCGCGGGTGCGGGCGGGCGGGAGGGCGGGAGGGCGCGGACCCGCACCGCCCTGCTCGGTGCTGCGCGGTGCTGCACGGTCCTGGAAGATCCTGCTCGGCCCTGCACGGTGCTGCGCGGTCCTGCTCGGTGCTGCACGGCCCTGCTCAGTGCTGCACGGTCCTGCTCGGTGCTGCGCGGTGCTGCACGGTCCTGGAAGATCCTGCTCGGTCCTGCGAGGCCCTGCTCGGTGCTGCACGGTCCTGGAAGGTCCTGCACAGCCCTGCTCCGCCCTGCGCGGCCCTGCACGGTGCTGCTCGGTGCTGCACGGTCCTGCTCTGTCCTGCGAGGCCCTGCTTGGTCCTGCTCGGTCCTGCACGGTGCTGCGCGGCCCTGCTCGGTCCTGCACGGTGCTGCTCGGTGCTGCACGGCCCTGCTTGGTGCTGCACGGTCCTGCTCGGTGCTGCACGGTGCTGTGCGGCCCTGCACGGTGCTGCACGGTCCTGCACCGCCCTGCACGGTCCTGCACGGCCCTGCTCGGTGCTGCACGGCATTGCTCGGCCCTGCTCAATGCTGCACGGTCGTGCACCGCCCTGCACGGTCCTGCACTGCCCTGCTCGGTGCTGCTCGGTGCTGCACGGCACTGCTCGGCCCTGCACGGTCCTGCACAGCGCTGCTCGGTCCTGCACCGCCCTGCAGGGTGCTGCTCAGTGCTGCACGGTCCTGCACGGCCCCGCACTTCCCTACACCGCCCTGCACAGCCCTGCACCTCCCTGCACGGCCCTACACCGTCCTGCACGGCCCTGCACTTCCCTGCTCGGCCCTGCACCGTCCTGCACGGTCCTGCACCGTCCTGCACGGCCCTGCACCGTCCTGCACTGTCCTGCACGGCCCTGCACCGTCTTGCACCGCCCTGCACCCTTCTGCACAGTCCTGCACCCGCGCAGCTGCCTGCTGGGGCGGCGGGACCGTGCGCCTTAGCAAGACTGCCAACCTGCTTTGGAGGCCTCGTTCATGCCATCATCAAAAACAAAAACAAACAAACAAAAAAACACCACCACCCTGCAGGGAGGTGCGAGATTCCCTGGTCCGGGCGTGCACACACAGGACTGTGAGAGCAACAGGACCACCCATCATCAGTCGGGCAAACACAGGACAAATCCGTGTGAGGAGAAGCAGCTTCACTCTTTGTAATTCTACATCTGCCCAGTGTATGCTTTACTCAGTGACCAGACATAAGCACACTTGTATGGACACAGGCCCCATATTTTCCCTAATGACCCTTCTCCCGTGAGAGTTTGTTAGGAAGACCTGCCAGCCAAAATTTCTTACTCTGCTTCTCCGTGGTCATCCATACCTAAAATCTTTGGGAAAAGACTGTCCTGGAAATTCTGGGATTCTACTCCAACTCATCAATCTTCTTTCATCACTGGTCTCCTAAGACTAAGAATTTTTTTTTTTTAAGATTTTATTTTTTTATTCAAAAGAGACACAGAGAGAAAGAGTGGCAGAGACACAGGCAGAGGGAGAAGCAGGCTCCATGCAGGAAGCCCGACGTGGGACTCGATCCCGGGTCTCCAGGATCACACCCTGGGCTGAAGGCAAGGCGCTAAGCCACTGAGCCACCCGGGCTGCCCAAGACTAAGAATTTAGAAATGAGTAGTACTTGCATAGATAGGTATGCTATGGTGCACACCAGTCAAGGAAACAATCTTTCCACCACTCACAGCCCTGCTTCCAATACATCTCTGAGAGTTTTGGTTTAGATCAAGAGGCATCACAAAATAATTTTAACTCATTTTACAGATAAATATACATCATTAAAATCCAGCAGATGGGTTAAAAGGTGTCAGAAAAAAAAATCAAGCTATACCTAGTTTGAATGCTGGACCAGGAATTGTAACAATTTAAGTAAGCTTTAAGTAAATTGCCTTTTTTTTTTTTTTTAAGTCCTTTATTACATAGAGGACTTCATGGTTCTGTGGTTTGTTTTGGTTTTGGTTTTGGTTTTGGTTCTGTGTATTTCACGGAGGATGCTCAACTAAGACAAACTTATGTAAGTATAGAAGGAAGCTTACCTTTTAGGAAAGAAGTGACTGGATAACTCCACAGTCTTCTCTAATTAAGTTGTGTAGGCATCATTTTAGTGTTTGTACCCAGATACTATCATTCTACCTAATATAAGTGAAATACTTTATCTCCAGATTTCCTATTTGTTTTGCCTGCCGTTTAGCCCTTGGTTCCGTTTTGCCTTCAGAACAGTTTCATTTACCTCATTTCCTCAGCTGAGTGAATGTGGAGTGGATGTGGTCTGAGCCAGTGGTGTGCAGGGGATAGTTTGGGATGGGGAGTTGGGGGAGGCCCAGAAGACCAAACCGGTTATTTCCATTGAACATAGGCTATACCCTAAATTTACCGGCCACACTGCAAGAGAGGGCAAGGGTGTCAGAGAAGAGAGGAAAGGAGTTGCAGTGAGCCATGAGGAGTGGTTTGCATCAACTAGGGCATGTTTCAAAGACTTAGCACCACCAACAACCGTCCTAATTCTCCCCAGACTCCACCAGCATTTTCTATGCTTAACTAAAACTTGACTTGATCAGTGTTATTACTTTTTCCAGCTTCTGCTTTAAGAAATATTATTTAAGTAGAAAGGACATGAATTATCCAACAGATTGATGTGGAAAATATGTCTTTAAAAAATAAATTATATCCTTACCTTTCACTAAAAATAACCCAATGACTTAAATGTCATTATAAAAAAAAAACTAAAAATCATTTCCAATAGGTAGAAGAAAATATAGGTGAATATAAGGTTGAAGGTGGAGAAAAATATTCTAGGTCCTAAAGCAATGGTTTTTATCACAAAAGGTTGGAGTGATAAATTTGGCTGTATAAAAATACAGGAGTCCTGTAAGTTAAAATACAGACCTACTTTAAAATACGCCCATTGGGATCACAACTTTGACCCTTTATAGAGAGGGTCCCTCTCCCTTTGTTCACATTTGAGGACCAATTCAGATTTCCTGGGGCTGGTAAAGAGGGATACTTCACAGCCACAGGGCTGGGGACTCCTGCTGAGTTCTGGTCTCTCAGTGTGTTCCTGGTTTGCTAGTATGTAGTAATAATGAGTTCTCGGACATGCTCCTGAAATGCATTGCTTTTATTTATTTTGCCTTTACTAATATGTTTGATTTTATGTTTTGCTTTGCATTAAAGATCAAGAACATAGTCTTAAGTATATCATGCAGATTAACTGTGAAAAAGCTTCAGGAATGTAAATGAACAACACACTACAGAGAAACTGGTAAATGGAAAGTGTTACACTGTGTTATCTTAGGTAATGGAAACAGGTCCATTTCAATGAGACTTGGTGTTTTTCATGAATGAGGACTCCAGAATACATAGCATCCCTTCTGATTTAAAGTAATAGCAACTGCATTTTCAACTTAGGAGAATGTTTTTTCAATAGCAAATTACCCTTGTAAGTGGGAAGACCATACAAGTAAAAGTAAGAAGCAAACTGGGAGAATGTGTATATATATATATACACACACACATCTGCAAGAAGTAAACTAGGGTAACAGTCCTTAGATACAAAAAGCAGGGCACCTCGTGGCACCTTCAGTTGAGCCTCTGATTCTTAGTTTCAGCTCAGGTCATGGTCTGGGGTTCGAGAGATCAAGCCCCCATTGAGATCTCTGCACTTAATTCAGAGTCTGCTTGAGATTCTCTCTCCCTCTCCCTGTGCCCCTCCTGCTCGTGTTCTCTCTCTCTCTCATCAATAATAAATAATAATAAATCTTTAAAAAATAATTAAAAAGCTACTTCACATTAATAAGATACACACCAGCATTATCCCCCTCAAAAAAGGGACAAAAAAAAAAAAAGGGACAAAAGTCATTGGTAATTTATAAAAGAAGAAATATAAACTATCAGCAAATATTGACTGATATTCAAGTTAACAGTAAAAGGAAAAAACAGCAGAATACTGCTTTTCTTCAAACAGCAGAATTCTTTGGTGATCATATTATACAGGGTGAGAGAGATGGATGCTCTTTCACTACTGAACTGACTTGGTATAGACTCTTGAAATAGCAAGAGCCTGGAAAATATTCCTATCTTTGACCTCAGATGTCCACATGTAGAAACCTACCATAAGGATTCTATTTGAGAGACAGGCAAAAATGTATGAATACATTGTTCATGTTCGTCCCTACTTAAAAGCAACAATTTTCTGCTGCGCCTGGTCAAACCAATCCCTGTTTTTGGGCTTGCAAGGTCCAGCATCTTCTGGTACCTCTTTAGCTCCTAAATTTAAATTCATTATGCATTTCATTCCTGTCTCACTGACCTTTGCCCCACCTCAGGATGATACAAAGTTTGTCCCTTTGTTCTAGAACATCTTTCTCCCATCTTCCTGTAGGGATGATCCTACTCATCAGGTGTCTATCTGTTCGACTGTCACTTTATCCAAAAGGACCTTCCTGAACCCCCAATCTAAATTGGCCTCTTTATTTTTCTCTATAACACAAAATTACTTTTAGTGACATATTTATCTTAGTATAAATACGGTGTTTATAGGTTTAGTGTTTCTAGACTGATGAAAGGATTTGTTTTCCATAAAATACCCAGGCACTCAATAAATATAGTGAAATGGAAGGATGCCACAGATAAAATTGGTGATCTCACTGCACTTGACAGAGCACTGTCAGGATATTACTGTTCTGCTTTTAAATAACATATTAGTGGCTCTGTCAAGTATTGTAGTCCTTCTTAACACATTAATTAAAGCTACATGTTAATTAGATCATGTTGTTCTTAGGTTAATAGCTCAAGGGTTGTGAAATAAAGAATCTTGGATTTGCGAGTCTCCCAAACTTTGAGAGGAGCTGTGCAATGTTCTCTCTGTCCATGGATGTGTGTGTGTGTGTGTGTGTGTGTGTGTGTCTGTGTCTGTGTATAAAACAGAAAAGGTATGTAGAGATGGGCTAATATTCTTGAAGCACATTAATGTGTTTCCTCCTTTGCATTTCCATGCACAAGGTCCCCAGTTAGCCCGAGACCACCTGCCTTGAAGGGCATCGGGATTGTCAAAGCAAGAAGGTACATAGAAGAAAAGTTAATACTAAGCTGCTGACACCCCAAATAGGAAATTTTAATCTGCTGCAAGACAATAGGGTTGCAGGCATGGCTTTGTTGAGAGAGAACGCAGTAATGCCACAAGGTATTTTTTTTTCTCCACTTTTCATGGATTTAGAAACAGATCTCGCATAGGAGACCACTCAATCTCACCACCCAGGGAGAGGGCTGGGGGAGAAGTGGGAGGAAAGAGGAGCCAAGACTCTGGTAGTGGGGTGTGCAACTGCCCGGGGCTAGACACTTTTTCCAAATATTAGGAACTCAGAAATATTTGATGAATTAATAAATGAGGTTCATCACAATGTTTTTTGCAGTATCCGTACAGTCACATGGAAAGATTTTTAAAGTCTAGCGTTAGAAACTGTTCATTGAAGAAAATACCTAAAACTACGTATCATATGATTTCCATTTTGTTAAATATTAGAAGGAAATACCATGGAAGAAAATGTCAATGCGTATTTCTTTGGGTTACAGGTACCTTATTTTTTTTTAAATCTTGGTTTATAACCAGGGGGGAAAAACTGCTCATACAAGTCTGAGAGACTGGTTGTTCCCTATTTATGGAATGACACAGTCTAGTTATCCCTCACTTAATAGAATATCTACTTTTCAGAAAACTATGCAGTCAAATTGTATAGAATCTTATTTTCCATTGATTTCTTTAGTGTAGAGAGATTTGTGGCTGCAATCTACACACAGCTCACTTCCCAAAATTTATATGAAAAAACAAAAAAATATAAATATTGGCAAGTGAAGCTAATGAAATGAAGTATAAAACAGATCGGTCCGGGTTAGCTGTCCCAGGAGGAGCTCATGGTGAGAAAAGCCTTACAAATGTGGTAACTCACCAATGAGACTAAACTACTCTAACTGACCCAAAGTGAGTTTAAGTCATTATTGCTTCACACTTAATTACATTGTCACAAACGCCAGGCAATGAGATCTTATCCAGACCTTCCTTGTAGAAAACAGATAAAGGGCACAGAAGGAACACCCTTCAAAGAGAGAGCAGCTGTGGGACCCCCGAGACACCCCAGGGCTCTGGAGCGCACACTTCCACAGTCACCGGGCCCGGAGCGGGAGTCAAGAAGTAGAGACTCGTCTGTGCTCAACACCAGCAGACGCAGAGATTTGCGATATAAGATGTCAACACGGCAACGAGTTGCTGGCAGGAAAGCGTGGAATGCGAGTGGCTTGCAGGTTGGCCCCGTGATAGCGTCCCTTCTGCTCCTGCGCCCCCGGGACCCCCCAGGAGGAGCAGGCGAGGGCAGCTGCTTGCACCCGGGCCCGGCGGCCTGGGCAGCGAGGCCTCCCCTGTCCTCTGGCCTCAGTGTACCCCCTCCGAGGCGGCAAGAACCATTTTTTGATAAAAGAGACTAAAGTGAGCGTGTCCTCGAGCTGGCCGCTACAGAGGGCCAAGCGGTGTCTCTCCAGGGCCAATGGTGTTCTCTAGGACTGTGCCTTGCTTTTACAAACTCCATTTGATCTTATTCTGTACTTTTCTGGATTCTGATTGGATTTTGCCAGTCTTTTATGTTAGATATTGATGTTTTAGATAGGAAGATAGTTTCTCCCTATCTTCCTACGAGTTAAGTAGCATTCTGATATTAAATTACTATATAATGAGTTTAGTTAGTGTTGCTTAGGATCCAAGTGCCTAATAGCCTGTGGATGATTAAAAATCATGTTTTCCAAAGTGCAGAGCTGCGGACTAAACCTTGTAATGGCAACTACTATTGACAGAATTGCCATCCTTTGTGGCTGAAGCAGGCATTGTGCATATTTTAATTTTAAAAAATGTTCCAGTATAAAAAGAAGAGATCTATTTCCCTGGAAAGCCAGATTCCCCCAGGGCTGTGTGGCTTCTTGGGACCCGCTCTTCACACCTGGTCCTCTGGGCCCCTGGGCTGCCGCCTTAGGTCCAGGCGTCTCCTCGGGGTGCTTCCTGCGCCTCCAGAAACTCTCCTGCTTCTGCCTGACAGTCTGCAGGACCACTTCAAAGCAGGGCTCCTCCAACCCTGGCCAAGCTGCTTCAGGGCATTTAAAGGAAAGCAGACCCCCGTCTTTTCACTGGAAGTTTGTCATACGAGAGAGAAGGCTGTTCGTGCAGGTGTGTGTCCTTTGACCTCCAGAACCCTCCGCCCCCCCCCCAGTCCTGCCCCAAGCCGGGCTGTGGCCTGGGAGCCCCAGCTCACGGTCCAGGTAGCCAGGAGACCCTTGGGCAAGGGCCCCAGTAGCCGCCACCTGTCGGGAGCAGGAGATGGCTGGGTCGCAGTCCTAACTGCAGCATCCTCCGGCCACCAACCCTCAACACGGCAGTCGTGCCTCATTTCCGTCATCTGTAAAATAGGAATGATATCATGACCCCATGTCATTGAGTCGTTGAGAAGAGCCGGTGAGAACAGGCGTGTCCTGTCCGCATCACAACAGCCGCCGGAGTGGCTGCTGCAGTCCGTAGCCGCTCTCACGATCATCACCCGGACGGTGCGGACAGTATTACCCGCTTCCCAGGTGGACCAGGTGCTCGAGGAGCCACGGACTGTGAACCGCGCTCGCGTCTCCGTGGCCTCCAGCTGGGCCACCCGCTTCCTCGCTTGGCCTGGCCACCCTGCAGCTGCGCCGCGGCCCTCGGCGTCCTGGGGCCACCGCCCTCCCGCCGTCCTGCTTGCTGCAGTCGGCCACAGAAGTCCCAGTTTCAGCCTGTGCCCATCCCGCAGCCGCCTCAACGCCGCCCTAGGCCTATCGCCGGGCAGGCCGCAGCCTCTCCAGGCATCAGCGTCACCTGTGCAAGCCACAAGGCTCGCCAACTTGGCCTCAGGCCTCCCCCGAGGGCTCCAGGTCCACGCAGGAGCCATGCTGTCCCACACCTGCTCCCGGATAGCCCGGGGCTGCTTCCAGCTCCCAGCTGGCCCCTTCTGAGATCCTTCGGGATGCTCTTCCATCAGGTCATTTTCTGGCTCGTGCACCCTTGTCTTCACCCCTGCTTTATCTTCTTTCTTTCCCTCCCTTCTGGTGGCTTGTTTGTTTGGGTTTAGAGGATTCCCGGCCTCGGCACAGGCAGCGGCAGATCCGTGGGCTCCCGGCAGAGGCCCTTCCGTGTCCCCCAGGAAGCATGTAAGGCACCGGGACACGCACATGCAGACACACACGGCAACGGGTTATGTGCTTCCTGCACCCTCCCCTCAGGGATACCTTCTCAAATATCTTGTCACTCCTCGGGAGGACACAGTGAGTTACGTGCTACACCACCACCCTAGGAAGGACTCCCTGTAGTGGGTTTACATCAACATGGCAAACACCTGCCCTTTCCCATGAATCCTGAGGTTCACGGTCTTGGGGTTGGTGGGCGAGCGCAGCTAGTCACAGAGCTGTGAGGAGAAGGCCTTCCCCGTGCTGCTGTCCACGGAAGTCATTTCCTCGTATCACTGCCCCTCACAGTGACAAATGAGACAGCCCGTGGGGAACGGCTTGGCTTGTCCACAATCCAGTAGTGTAGACGCACAGGACGGAGGAGTCCTCCTGATTCTCTCCCTTCAGCTTTGCCATGGTGCTGGTCGGACGCTTGGCCAAGTGCCGTCCCACAGAAGTTCGGCGTTAAGAGAACATCAGAGTAGTTCCCGTCAGTTACTTTGGAATTACATCTCATTCTGAAGGATCCTCCACTTTACGTAGAGAAGCTTCCTTTCAGATTTGGATAACTGACATAAAATTACAAGTGGTGTTACCCTGACACATGTTTTAGTTTTGTTTATTTTTTATTATTATTTTTAATATATATATATTTTATTGGAGTTCGATTTGCCAACATATAGCATAACACCCAGTGCTCATCCCATCCGGTGCCCCCCTCAGTGCCCGTCCCCCAGGCACCCCGTCCCCCCCCACCTCCCCTTCCCACCCCTGTTTGTTTCCCAGAGTTAGGGGTCTCTCATGGTTCGTCACACTCTCTAATTTTTCCCATTCATTTTCTCTCCTTTCCCCTATAATCCCTTTCACTATTTTTTGTCTTTCCCATATGAGTGACACCATATGACATCTGTCCTTCTCCCACTGACTTACCTCACTCAGCATCACACCCTCCGGGTCCATCCACGTCGAAGCAAACGGTGGGTATCCGTTGTTTCTAATGGCTGAGGAATACTCCATTGTGTATATAGACCACAGCTTCTTGATCCATTCCAGGTTTCAGTTTTGTAACATCAACAGACTGGAGAGGAATTTTTAAAACCCTTAGGGGACAGGAACATTAGGGGTAATAATTCTCAATGAATAGCTTGTGAGAACATTGTCTCGTAGAAGCAATGAAATATGCCGTGTCCCTCTGTGTTCCCCTGCTAGTGCGGGAAGGAAGCTGTGTCTTACTGAATTGCCCGGTAATAAATCCCTCAGAGATCTCAGAGAAAAATGTATAAAATAGATCTCACAGGGGATATGTGTAAGAAGTAAAATCTAGGGAGACAGTGAAAGGAAAGGTAACTAACTGTAGTGATAAGTTACTTTCTTAAGAGTTGTCGTGGTCCAAAGTGTTTCCTGAATTACTTGGTCACTGTGCATTTACGGTTTGATGGTCACTTTTGCTCACGTGCAGTATTTCTTTTTTGAGATTTTATTTATTTATTCATGAGAGACACAGAGAGAGGCAGACACACAGGCCGAGGGAGAAGCAGGCCCCCTGCGGGGACCCTGATGCGGGACTTGATCCTGGGACCCCAGGGTCACGCCCTGGGCTGCAGGAGGCGCTCCCCCGCTGAGCCCCCGGGCCGCCCTCACCTGCAGTATTTAGATGGAGTCGGAGCAAAGCTGCACAGAGCACCAGTTCCTTTTTTTCCTCTTTATTCAACTGCACGAAGAATTTCAAACACAGGAAGTTCTGCTCCCTCGACAGCTGTGCGTGAGAACCCATGCGTTTCTTCCTGTTTCTGCCTCAGTCGTTCACCAGCCACTAGTCTCTCGGGACTTGATCTCCAACCTGGGTGTCCCCGAAGCCCTCACACAGTCACTCAGGGGCAGCTTGTCTTTTCATATTCTACTCATTTCTCTTTTCTTATTCCTGTTTTGAAAAGTCCTCCCGAATACCCACAAAGGAGGTAAATGAAATAGTGAAACTCAGCTCGCTGGGGGGTTGCCTTTTAGTTACTGTATTTTTTTAAAGGACAGTTGCTGAAAGAGAAAGTAATTGAATCTACATATTGCAATGAGATTTGGGGATAATTATAGAATTTCTTATATCTTTACCAATGTACTGAACACTAATTATAAAGCTGTTTTAGTGTGTGCCTCCATTCTAGGTAAGCCCGTAACTCAAATCAATGCTTGCTGTTTGTTGTAAATGCAGATGTATTTATTTCTATTTAATTTTTAACCAAGGGTTTCTATTAAAGGTGCTCAGTTGTTACCTGTTAAACACATTTTGGGGGCAGCCCGGGTGGCCCAGCGGTTTAGCGCCGCCTGCAGCCCAGGACCTGATCCTGGAGACCCGGGATCTAATCCCACATCGGGCTCCCTGTGTGGAGCCTGCTTCTCCCTCTGTCTGTGTCTCTGCCTCTCTCTCTCTCTCTCTCTCTCTCTGTGTGTGTCTCATGAATAAATAAATAAATAAAATCTTTTTAAAAACCCCACACGTTTTAGAATCCTTGTATAGACAGCCTATTATATCAGCAAGACACACACACACACACACACACACACACACACAAACAACTTGGCTAAATAGGGGTTTACTTGTAGATAGGATTTGTATATCCATTTATGTAACCATTGAAGAAATTGTTCCTAAAGGTTTTTTTCTGTTTTTTTTTTTTTTTTTTTTTTTTTATGATAGTCATACACAGAGAGAGAGAGGCAGAGACACAGGCAGAGACACAGGCAGAGGGAGAAGCAGGCTCCATGCACCGGGAGCCCGATGTGGGATTCGATCCCGGGTCTCCAGGATCGCGCCCTGGGCCAAAGGCAGGCGCCAAACTGCTGCGCCACCCAGGGATCCCAGGTTTTTTTCTGTTAAACAAAGAATTAGGGAGGGCTCCTGGGTAGATCATTTAGTTAAACAGTCAAACATCTGCCTTTGGCTCAGGTCACGATCCCAGTGTCCTGGGATAGAGCTGCATATTGGGCTTCACACTCAGTAAGGAGTCTGCTTCTCCCTCTTCCTGTCCTCCTGCCCTCCCCCTGCTCGTGCTCTCTTTCTCTCAATAAAATAAATAAAATCTTTTAAAAAAAGGTATACATTAGAGAAAATTATCACACCATATAAAAATAAATATACATGTTAATTTTTAAAAGATCAGATAAATTACTACATATGCTAATTGCTGCAAAATAAAATTATATGTGATTTACTTTTCCTTTTTTATATTTTTATATACTTTTACTTTTTATATTTTTTATTTTGTATATTTTTGTATTTTTACTTTCTGTTCTTGTATTCAATTCTATTTTTTTATTATTTTCCATAGATTTTATGTATTTATTCATGAGATACACAGAGAAAGAGAGGCAGAGACACAGGCAGAGGGAGAAGCAGTCTCCATGCAGGGAGCCCGACGTGGGACTCGATCCCGGGACTCCAGGATCCCAAACTGAGCTGAAGGCAGACGCTGAACCACTGAGCCACCCAGGCGTCTCCTCTATTCTATAAAAAATTGTCCTGAAAATAGAATAGTCGATGTTAGAAGATTTGCCTTATTGCTATAAATGGTATTTAACAGGAATGAGAGTACCCAAAAACAGCACATAATGAAGTTAACAGAACATTTCAATTAAAATTTCTATCGATACATTTATTCTGTCAAATAGGAACAACTCTACTGTTCATAGTAATATTAAATTGAAGCCATTTTTCTCAAAGAAATTGAATATTAACACTTTCATACTGTTTAACCTGATAGTATTATCTTCAGATTCCCTGAGTGGGATTTTTGAAAAATAAAAGCAAAAATGAAGCCAGACATACATGTGTGCCCTTTATGAAAATGGCAATCCAAAACGAGAAGCCAGAGTCCAATTAGAAGGGAGTGCTCATAGCATTTCTGATCAGTATTCCCTCAGAGTCAGCTTCCAGAAGTGAGTTCAGTGTTTCAGACTGAAAATGATAGTGATGTTTGCTTAGCTCATAATCTCATGAAAGTAAGAAAGTCTACATATGATGGTGAGGAATTGCAGTGACGACGTTTAATTCTTCTGTAACTGTGCTCTTGCTTGTTCGTTGCACCATAGGGACCTTTACTCATCAAATTAATATATCCTGAGCTCTGTGCAGTAGGGAGCTACACGGCACTAGCTCCTTTCGTCCATAACAACCGGTGACTTCATTACTCACCTTGTACTTGCAAGGAAACTGAGATTTAGAAACATAAGTATGTCGCCTAGACTCAGAGGTGACAGACAAGTAACCCAACGCAAACTTCAGTGCAGTATCATCTACTGACAGAGTCTAAAGTCTGGACTACACACCAGGTATCATTTCAAATGTATTCCTCAGTATTTACCTATAATGTTAGATTTGCATATATCTGACATTTACCGCTAATGCAGCCCATGCATTTAAATTTCTACTCTCTCCATCTGAAAAAAAGACTAAAATTTTTAAATAAAAGATGCACATTCATTAAGAGAGGCTTTTCCACATGTAAAAATACTCTAAAACAAGGAAAAAGAAACCCAAAATGTTGTATTCAAATGAGTCAACCAAAGTGAAAAAAAAAATTGTTCCCTTTGACCATCTACTCTTTAGGACTATAAAATTCACAATTGAGCCCATCTTGGTTATTTAACTTATTGTTTCCTTTAAGGAAATATAAATTGAATAATAAATTTATAAAAAATTTAAAATAAAATAAAAATAAAATAAATTTATAATAATAAATTCATAATCTAATCCATAATCTAAGGATGCTTAGATTTTACTCTGGCAAGAATGAGTTGATGATGATAGATAAGGTGAAGGAATCCCAGATTACGGTCAGGTGTGAGAGTTACAACTGTTACATTCTTTTAATAATAATCCTTTTATCAAAACATTAAAAATTTAGTCTGGATGACAGGTTTTTAAATTCTGATTTGAATTGAAATATTTTTATTATTGCTACTTTTATCACACGCTTCTTTCAGTAGGGTTCTGTAGGATATCCTATGTTTATGCTGGAAAATTTGCTTCAGATTTGAGTCTACATAGTTTGCCAATTGCTTTTCCAATGTTATCTATAATGTACAGATTTGTTGAATTTAAAATAAAACTAATAAAAGGATGCTCGTTTTTAAATGAAAGGAGAGTCAGAAACAACTTAGTATATCTGTATCACTCATAATGAAACTAAGGAAATTCATTAAAATCATGTTTTCCTCATCTCTGTTAAATTAAATTTACTAAATGTATTCTTAATAGTAAATATAAGTATACTTCTCTTAATCCCGTGGAAAAGTAGGAAGAGTGCTTTCACCTGATATTTGGATTTTACAAAATATTTTGAAACTAGAGGTTTGTTTGCTCTCCCTCTCTCTTCCCTCCTCTTATCTCATGTCAATCTACTCCTTCCTCTTTGTGGAGTGAAGGAGGAAAACCAGCTCTGTGTGGTGTTGGAAGAGAAAGAAGGAAATGCTCTGGCCTCGGGGCACACCCCTTTGCTACCAGTTGCTGAGAGGTCAAATAAAATGAGTGCAGATGGGCCATTTGCAGCTTATTGTTGAGCCTCACACAAACATTTTCACTGTGGAAGCCAGATTGGTGTGGTCGAAGTCATTATTGATTAGTTTCCTTATTTCACAAAAGAAATATGAGAAAAAAGGTTTAATATTTTTGAGAATAATCTAGTGTCAACAGGGATACGAGATTATAGAGAGATGTTTGGTAAAGGGGACTTGGGACTCTGTCCCTGAGTTGTTCCAGGTCAGAATTTTGTTATTTTGCAGATAAAAACATGTTAAAAAAAAGTAGCAACTTGTTTATCCTGTCATTATTCTAGTATACAATTTTGTTTTATTCACGTGTCTGTTCTCCTGCATTATTTGAGCAATGGAAAATGATATTTTATTTCTGTCCACCAAAGCACAATTAAAATAGCAATTATATAAAAAACATACATATTTAGTGCATACTAATATGTGTGACAGATTAACCTAATATATATAAACACATAAGTGTAGGTATATAAATAATATATTTACAGAGGATATATATTATTTCTCCACAGGGAATATATATATATATATATATATATATATATATATATATATATATATATAAATACATTTAGATATGAAAGTCAAAATAAAACTTGTATTTTTATACTCATAAGTCTAGTTTCCTAAAGTGGAAACAGAGGATTGATTTTATTTTATTTTTTTATTTTTAAAAATATTTTATTTATTTATTTATTTATGAGAGAGAGAGAAAGAGAGAGAGGCAGAGACACAGGCAGGGAGAAGCAGGCTCCATGCAGGGAGCCCGACGTGGGACTCGATCACAGGTCTCCATGATCACACCCTGGGCTGAAGGAGGCGCTAAACCGCTGAGCCACCCGGACTGCCCAGAGGATTGATTTTAGATCTTTCTTCCTTCCGAATATATGCATTCAATGCTAAAATTTCCTCTTTAAGTACTGCTTTTGCTGCATGCCACAGATTTGGATAAGTTGTGTTTGCATTCTCATTTAGTTCAAAATATTTTAAAGTATTTCCTTAGAGTTGTCCTTTGACCCGTGTATTATTTAGAAGCATTTTGTTTAGTGTGTGTTATGGCCCAGATTGTAGTTTATTTGGCTGAAAGCTATGTATGAGCTAGAGAAGAATGTGTTTTCTGCTGTTGTGGGATACACCACAGCTGTCCCTCAAACAGTCATGGGCACTGACCCTCTGCACAATTGAAAAATCTGCTTCTGACTTCCGATGAACTTAACCACCAACAGCCCACCATCGATCAGGCTTACTGATAACACACATAGTCAACACCTATTTGTGTGTTATATATAGTATACTGTGTTCTTTTATTTAAAAAATATTTTATTTATTTATTTGAGAGAGGGAGAACATGGGGGGGGGGAAGGGTGGAAGGGGAGAGAGAAGCAGACTTCCTGCTGAGCAGGGAACCTGCCCTGGGACCCCTGAGGCCTGACCTGAGCCACCCAGGGACCCCTGAATACTGTGTTCCTACCATACGTTTAGCTAGGGACCGAAAATGGTAAGAAAATCCCAAGAAAAAATGCATTTACAGGACTGCCCTTTACTTCCTGACATAATCTGCACGTACGTGGAGCCACCTGGTGCACACCTGTGCTGCTCCCGGGTCCTCAGGTGGCAGACGCCGGTCACATCCAGCCCTCTGTTGGATGGACACCGCTCTCGGTGGTGCTGGTGCCCAGCTGCCGGCGGCATCTGCCCGCCACGGCGGAGGGACTTGAAGTCCCGGCTACCGGGGTGCGGGTCCCCATTTCCCGGGCAGCTCTATCAGTGTCTGCCTCGCATAGTGCGACACTCTCTGTTAGATGCAGACACACCTAAGGATTGCCAGGTCCTCTCGGAGAACCGACTCTTTGGCGTTAGGTGACACCCCTCTTCATCCTGGACGCCCCTTCTTGCTCTGACGTCTGTTCCATCTGAAATTAATGCAGCTACTCCTGCTTTCTTTGCACCTGCTGTCAGCAGGGTATCTTTGCTTTACATCCATTCACATTCAATTTATATGCGTCTTTATATTTAAAGTGAGCTTCTGTAGACAACATATACTTGGGTCTTGCTTTTTATCCTGACATTCTTTTTGAATTGGTATATTCAGACCATTGACTTTTAAACTGATTATTAATATGGTTGGATGAATATCTACCATATTCTTTACTGTTTCCTATTTGTGGCCCTCGTACTATGTTCCTATTTCCTCTTCTACTCTTTTTCTACCTTTTGTGGGTTTTTTTTTAATTTTTTATTTATTTATGATAGTCACACAGAGAGAGAGAGAGAGGCAGAGACACAGGCAGAGGGAGAAGCAGGCTCCATGCACTGGGAGCCCGACGTGGGATTCGATCCCGGGTCTCCAAGATCGCGCCCCGGGCCAAAGGCAGGTGCCAAACCGCTGCGCCACCCAGGGATCCCTCTTTTGTGGTTTTTAACTGAACATTTTATAGGATCCTATTTTCTCTTCTTTATTAGCATACCAGTTGTACTTTTTTTTCTTTTTAGGTTTTTGTAGTGGTTGATCTACAGTTTACAATATGTATTTATAACTAATTCCATTCTACTTTCAAATAACACTAGATAGGCAGTGTGAGTACCTTATAATAACAAAATAATCCTGATTCCCCTCTCCCACCCCTTTGCTGTCATTCATTTCACGTATACATAAGCATGTGTATATAGTATGCCTAAGCACATGTGAGCAAATAAATACCTTGTTACTATTAATATTTTGAATAAACTGTTATCTATTAGATCAATTAAGAGTAAGAAAATAAAAGATGTTATCTTCCTTCTCTTATTCCTTCTCTGGTCCCTTCCCTTTCTCATGTAAATCTGAACTTCTAACCTATATTATTTTCTGTCTCTCTAAAGAACTTCTGTCAAAGTTTATTGCAAGACAGATCTCAATCTTTTTTTTTTTTTTTGTGAGGAAGTCTTTTTGTTTTTTTAAAACATAGGTGAATCTTTTTTTTTTTTTTTTCATTTATTCATGAGAGACACACAGGGAGAGAGAGAGAAAGAGGCAGAGACATAGGCAGAGGGAGAAGCAGGCTCCATGCAGGGAGCTCGACGTGAGACTCGATCCTGAGACTCCAGGCTCACGGCCTGGGCATAAAGTGGCGCTAAACCGCTGAGCCACCCGCGCTGCCCAGGAAGTCTTTATTTCTTCTGCCTCTGAAGGATAATCTCACAGAGTAGAGAATTCTAGGTTGGTGGGTGTTTTCTCCCACTCTTTAACTATTTCACCCATGCTCTTCTCACTTGCACGCCTTCTGAGGAGAAGTCTGATGTGACTCCTATCTTCTTTCCCCTACAGGTAAGGCATTTCCCCCTTCTGGCTTTTCTCATGGTTTTTCTTTATCGTTGATTTTCCGTAGTTTGAAAATGATGTGCTTGGGCATAGTCACATAGTTCTTCTGTTGTTGTTGGCATTTCTCCTGCTTGCTGTCCTTTGAGCTTCCTGCATCTGTCATTAATTTGGGGGAAATTCTCAGTCCTTGTCTCAAGTATTTTTTTCTGTTCCTCCCATCTTTCTTTTTCTGGTGTTCTCACGATATATATTTATACGCTGTAGTGGTCCCACATGCTGGATCTTCTGGGTTTTTCCAGTCCTTAGTGTCTTTGCTTTTCAGATTCAAAGGTTTCTATTGATAGATCCTCAAGCTCAGGGCTTCTTTCCTCACCTGTGTCCAGTTTCCGAATAAACCAGTCAGCGGCATTCTTCCTTTCAGTTATGGTGTTTTTGGTCTCTAGTATTTCTTTCTGGTTCTTCCTTAGAATAACCCCATCTGTTCTTGATGCTGTCTTTTCTACCCACTAGCATAGTTGTTTTAAATTCCCAGACTGATAATTCCAACATTCCTGCCATGCTTGGTTCTGATACTTGTTGTCTCTTCAAATTGTGTATCTGCTTTTTTTTTTTGGCCTTTAGTGTGGCTTTTGTTTTTTTCCTGTTAGGCAGACATGATGTACTGGGTAAAAGGAGCTGTAGTAAACAGACCTTTGGTGATGTGTTGAGGTGGGGTGGGGGGAGGGGAAGTGTCACATCTGTGGCCGGCCACGTGTCAGCCTTCACTGTGCCTGTGCCTCCAGACCGTGAACGTCATAAGTGCTTTTTTTTTTTTTAGTGTGTTTTCTCTCCTCTTTTAGTTGGAACAGGATGGCTAGAGTGGACTGGCATTGGGTATTTGCCCTGTGTCCTCTCCTCCTACAGATCTGAGAAGAGTTGTTGATTTTTTCAATCCAATAAGCATTTCCTCATTGTTAGGATGGAGTGGTAACTGCCAAACTCCTTACATGGGGAACTAGAAACCAGTTCATAAGCATATTCAAAACTGTAAGTAGAAAAACTGGCCTTTATTCTTTAAAATCTTGAATACTAGCAAGCACAAAGAAGATGAGGACCTATCAAAGAAGCAGTGAGAATGCCAGTTTGAACTTAGGACTTTGAGAAAACAATACCTGGGTTTGATTTTACTCACTAACCTGGAGGGTTGTAATTCAGATTACAGCTCAGTACCTGCCATGTAATGTTACTGTTGCATCACACCACGTAATGGGTCCGGGTTAAGGTACCTACCCCTCATATGATATAAGCGTATGCATGACTCACACATGTAATTTGTATGTATATGTACCTGATATACTAGGTACCCGATAAACATCAGCTTTCAGGATTATTGGGTAAATAATAAGTGCTTACTAAGTATTTGTTAATTTAAAAGGTGATAAACAGACAAAATGGTATTTCCTTTTTAATTCTTACAGATTTCATTACTCACTGAAATATCTAAGTTCTTTAGCTGGAAGTACCTTTACAGAACACAGGAAGAATTGGGGGAAAAGGGGATTTATTTGTATTAAGTTCCTTGTCACTATATAACTAATACAAAGCAAAGCAAACCTCTTAAAGCTAAGTCAAAGGTTGAACACTGGCATACCAGGCACAGCAAAATTAAATCTTTATTTTGCTTAAATTAACTTAAAAACACAACAGAAGTTATTTTTTTTCCTTCCTTGTTTTTCTGCTCTGCAAAATAAGCTCTCAGCAGGAATACTAGCTGTTTGGCTTGTTGAAAATGAGAGAGCATGAGGAAGGGGTCTTCAGTGCTACATGCTTCTCACCTTGAGAGGTATCATCCCCAAGCTGCCCTGGGCCTCACATAAGAAAGCCACAAAGAGTGCTTCCTAAGGCACAGGAGCCCCATTTCTGCTAAGTTAAGCAAAGCACCTGGGGGGTCTGGGTTGTATAGGCTAGATGCTCTATCCCTGGTATTTGCCTTTCCTGATTTCTGATTAAAATTGTTAGTGTAGCCGATAAATTCTTATGTCTCAATAAAACTAAAATATATATAAATGGATGTGACTAGTAACACAAGTACAGATAAGTATTCTATACTTTAAGTGACTATAAACTCATAATGAATTAATTCAGATTACATGGTAGATTCTCACAAACCTTAGAGGTGTTAAACTAACTTAAAAAGGAAAACATGAGGGCAGCGCTGGTGGTGCAGCAGTTTAGCGCCACTTCAGCCTGGGGCCTGATCCTGGGGTCCCGGGACTGAGTCCTGTGTCGGGCTCCCTGCATGGAGCCTGCTTCTCCCTCTGCCTGTGTCTCTGCCTCTCTCTGCGTCTCTCATGAATAAATAAATAAAATGTTAAAAAAAAAAAAAAAAAGGAAAACAAAGGCTCTAGGAAATTTGTCAGTATAGAGGGTAGAAGTCAGACTCTCCTGCCCTCACGTGGCACCAAGAGAAATGCTAGAAACATGCTCACATCTATTCCACTGTTGTTATGAGAGGTAGTGCGTTGCTGGAAGATATTCTTTTGTTTCATTATTTTTCACAACCTGTCTTAGAGCCTTTATTCTGAATCTAATATTACATTAAGTAGAATTCAATATAACAGAAGATATTTCACCATGTCACATTTCAGTATTGTAATCATTTATGTTAATAAGGGAATTCCTCTCCAACTTTTAGGGCTAACTTCCATATGGACATACACTTTTACTTCTACGATGCCCTTCCAAATCAGCAACGTGAAAGAGAACTGGGAAACTTTTCTCTCCTAAACTATGTTCTTGTTAAATGAGGTGTTCTAGAAGGAAGTAGATGTGCTTTTCACGTATGTTGATGTACTTGGGTAAAGTTAAATTTCAAGTCCTTCATTTGAAAGTCATCAGTATTTTTTTTTTTTTTGGTTCAAGATTTTTATTTATTTATTTTTTAATTTATTTTTTATTGGTGTTCAATTTACTAACATACAGAATAACCCCCAGTGCCCGTCACCCATTCACTCCCACCCCCTGCCCTCCTCCCCTTCTACCACCCCTAGTTCGTTTCCCAGAGTTAGCAGTCTTTACGTTCTGTCTCCCTTTCTCATATTTCCCACACATTTCTTCTCCCTTCCCTTATATTCCCTTTCACTATTATTTATATTCCCCAAATGAATGAGAACATATAATGTTTGTCCTTCTCCGACTGACTTACTTCACTCAGCATAATACCCTCCAGTTCCATCCACGTTGAAGCAAATGGTGGGTATTTGTCATTTCTAATGGCTGAGTAATATTCCATTGTATACATAAACCACATGAAAGTCATCAGTATTAAAGAGCATTTAGCAGATCTGCTTAACTCTGGGAATGACTCCGTAGTGGATTCACCAAAGACGAAGGAATACAACCTGAGTATATTGATACTACGTTAGGAGATTTTGCTCCAGGAAGGCACTATCTCTATGTGCTCTGAAGAATTCCCTCTTTTGATTCTTTGTGAGCCTTGGTGCCCTGGGCTCCGATTGTAACCGTTAAACACCCCCTGTGTACTCAGCCCATAGGCCCCCCAATCCCTCCAGACCCCACCGCGTGGTGGGAGCGAAGCCGGCCGGTGCACTGGGGGCCAGCAGGCCCGGGGGGCGGTCCCCGAGTCCCCGGGAGCCTGTCCGCCCGCAGGCCGCGCAGCAGCCACGAGCGGGGCCGTCCCCTGCACCCGAAGTGTGCCTCCCGGAAGATCTACAAACGAGAACATGATTTCTCAGGTAAGTCTCTCTGAACACGAGCCCGCAGCTCCCGCTCCAGTGGGCGGGTATTGGACCAGTTCCCCGCAGCCTGCTGGATGCTCCGTGTCTTTTTTGTAGTTAAAGGGAGGGTATATATTCAATTCAATAGGTACCGTGCTGATCATACCCATATAACCGATACAATTAAAATATATTTATGCGTAAGGAGCTATGCCAATGTCCAGGGGGGAACTGGAAGACTCAGGTTTTTCATTTTTCTGTATTAAGGGGGAGAGGGGTAGAAATCTGATTACATCTTTACTTCTCTTTCTTTTTTTTTCCCCCTCAGAAAATAAGGTTTTTTATTTCTTTCTTGCTACATGCACCTGCTTTTTTCTTCACTTCTCTCCACATTGATGTACTTGCTTTCTGGTTTTTCTTGAATTTGTTATTTTGTTCTCTCACTCCTTAAGCCCATCAGTACTGTGGCTCTGGGTTTCCTCTGCTTTCTGGTTTTTCTAAGGATGAGGTGACACTGTGGAGAGTATTTATCAACAACTCTGCAGGCTTCCACCCAAGTTTGTCCTACTCTGGTGAACAGTCCTGTTCGCATGTGAAAATATCCATCTGTATACGCAGGCACGAGCATTCAGGGGCATTTCCTATTCAGGTAAACTGATGTGAGTGCTTTTTGAATTCAAGGAGTGCTTCTGTGCTCAAAGTACCCACCTCCGGTTTATCTGGCAGCCCACACATGAGTTCTGGCCCAGACAAATCTTTCTTCACAAACTCATTAAAGATTCTGTATCAGTTCTTCTGAAGTAAGTGGCTTTTTTCTCTTGGTTCTGGCTGTGTTTTAGTGCAAGCGTAACTGGTCTCCTTTAGGTTCTAAAGTTTTCAACTGAAACATGTTTCTTTTTTCTCTTCTATTTTCAAAAATTTTTCCTTTTTTTAAAATTTTTTTAATTTATTTATGATAGTCACACAGAGAGAGAGAGAGAGGCAGAGACACAGGCAGAGGGAGAAGCAGGCTCCATGCACCGGGAGCCCGATGTGGGATTCGATCCTGGGTCTCCAGGATCGCGCCCTGGGCCAAAGGCAGGCGCTAAACCGCTGCGCCACCCAGGGATCCCAAAATTCTTCCTTTTTTAAAAAAGATTTTATTTATTCATGAGAGACACACACAGAGAGAGAGAGGCAGAGACACAAGCAGGCTCGGTCAGGGACTCAGGATCACGCCCTGGGCGGGAGGCAGGTGCTGAGCCGCTGGGCCCCCCCCGCCCCTGCCACGCAGAGACCTTCAGGGGCCGCGAAGCTTGTTGATGCTTTCTGTCAGGAAAGGCCTAGATATTGAAGAGACCACTAAAGTGTTAAATTAAGCTTCTCTCCGTTTGTCAAGGGCATATTTTCCTCTTATAATTAGATTCATTATACCTTCACTAGTTGTTAGTTTAAAATTAATTATTTAAAATAACTGAAAACTGTATCTGAGTCTTATGAGAATACATCTTGAGTGACAGCAAGGCTTCAAAGCCATGCACCTGTCTCTTCTGAAATGATGAGGTGAAACTGTTTTAAAATTTTACAGTAGGCATAGCCGCACATTGAAGAGAGAGCCATGGAGCTCACTGGCCCCCCCGGCCGCCCCCGTGCCCCTCCTCCACCTATTCCTCTTTCTGGGGCTTCTCCTTAGGACACGAACTGTGGTGATGGAGCAACACCGCACGGGAACACAAATCCGTGTGGCTGCCGCGCTCCCAGGGACTCCGGCACCGCCACGGTCTGGAAGACCCGGTCTAGGTCCTAGCCGGTCTAGGACCTCTAGAAGACCAGGTCGTCTAGGGCAGCCGGTCTCCGTAGAGACCAGAGAAGGAGCCGCGGAGCTCAGCCTGGAGGAGGAGGAGCCCAGGAGAGGAGGAGCCCGGCTGAGGAGGAGCGGCGGGAGAGGAGGAGCGGAGGGAGGGGAGGAGCGGCGGGAGAGGAGGAGCCGGGGAGAGGAGGAGCCCCGGGAGAGGAGGAGGAATGGGAGAGGAGGAGGAGCGGGACAGGAGGAGCGGCGGGAGAGGAGGAGCCCGGGAGAGGAGGAGCGGCGGGAGAGGAGGAGCCCGGGAGAGGAGGAGCGGAGGGAGAGGAGGAGCCGAGGAGAGGAGGAGGAGCGGGAGAGGAGGAGCCCGGGAGAGGAGGAGCCCCGGGAGAGGAGGAGCCCCAGGGAGGAGCCCCGGGAGAGGAGGAGCCGGGAAGAGGAGGAGCTCGGGAGAGGAGGAGCGGAGGGAGAGGAGGAGGAGCGGGAGAGGAGGAGGAGCGGGAGAGGAGGAGCGGCGGGAGGAGGAGGAGCGGGAGAGGAGGAGGAGTGGGAGAGGAGGAGGAGCGGGAGAGGAGGAGCGGCGGGAGAGGAGGAGCCCCGGGAGAGGAGGAGCCCGGGAGAGGAGGAGCCCCGGGAGAGGAGGAGCGGCGGGAGAGGAGGAGCGGCGGGAGAGGAGGAGCCGCTGGAGAGGAGCCGTGGAGGCCCTTTCACCTGCGGCCCTTAGCGCTCCTCCCCCCGGAGGAAGGAAGACCAGGTCGTCTAGGCCACAGGTGCATTGGGCTCCGCAGGCAGCCGCGGGGTGGGGGGGCGGCGGGGGAGGAGGGGGCTCAACAAGCCCACCTGCAAGGGTACAGTAATCCCAGGTGCATCCCTCATTTGGAGAGGTGCTTCTTTCATCAGAAATGGTCTGGACCAACCACCTCCCCGCTGGAGCAGACGCATCTCTGCACACTCTGCTTCTTCGGTTTTTTTTTGTGTGTGTGTGTTGTGTTTTTTTCCTTTTTTTCTTCCTGGACGTGGGTGATTTCTATTGTCCCTTGCTTTGCCTTTTTATTTTTTAATTGAGAAAAGTCTGAAGATGAAAGAACTGAGGATTTTATCTTCAAGGGCCCAATATCATTATGTTAAGTCACATGGTATTCTTATTTCCCATTAAGTAAATTAGTTGGCAGCTGGGAGATTTCCTAGAATTGTGCCTTGCCTACATAATACTTGCAGATCCAAGCGTCTTGTACACACACACACACACACACACACACACAAACTTAAGAAAGAACATGACAGGCTTAATGCAGAAGTGAAATTAACTAATTTACTTTATATTATTTAATCACTTATATAGCATCATTTATAGTTATTTAAGGGGAAATAAATTGATATTATTATGTAAAATTCTGTTTTTGCCCTGTCCTATTGTGTTTAGAGTTAATAAATGTGCTTTCCATTTTAACATGTGTAAAATTTATTCTAAAACTTTATATGTAAATATCTGAAGTTTTCTGAGATATTTTAAGCAAGCTTCGTCAAAATAGAGCATCTGAAAAAGATGTGACAAAATATTAGTAACAATATTTTATTTCAAGATTCATGTTGTTTGGGCTCTCCGCATGGAGCCTGCTTCTCTCTCTGCCTATGTCTCTGCCTCTATCTCTCTCTCTCTGTCTCTCATGAATAAATAAATAAAATCTTAAAAAAAAAGATTCATATTGTTTTCAGTAGATGTAACTCATTGGTGGTTTAATCTACATCCTTTGGAATTTTGGGTGGCACTGTGGCAAAATTATATCAGTAGGGCAGTGAGAGAGAGGAGATATAAAATGTAGGCTTTCATACATGTAGAAATGACTATAATTTTGCATTTATTAGGTCTATTAATGCATGCCGATTTATAGGCTATGTAAGTAGATTATTTTTTTTCTTTTGAACTCAGGTTTAGTTGGTTCCTTTTGGGTGTCTGAATTTCCATGCCACAGGAAGCAATACCTTCTAAGCATCTTGTTAATAAACAATTAGGTTCTAAGTGAGGGGGTAGAACAATTAGGTTCTAAGTTTGGCCAGGGTTGACTTATTTTTGGTCATAAGAATGAACCTGGGGACGCCTGGGTGGCTCCGCGGTTGAGCGTCTGCCTTTGGCTCGGGTCCTGATCCCGGGATCCGGGATCAAGTTCCGCATCGGGCTTCTTGTGGGGAGCCTGCTTCTTCCTCTGTCTCTGCCTCTCTTTCTCTCTCTCTGTGTCTCTCATGAATAAATAAATAACATCTTTAAACAAAAAGAATGAAACTGTATTATCTTAATGAAAATGAGATTAATCCAAGAAAGATGGATTTTGAAAATGAAAAGGATAAAAAAAATGTCATGTCTGTAAATAAAGCCTGAAACTAGTAGCTCATCCAAGTGTCAGGAATCACAGGGTGGAGGGTGTGTTTACAGATCCCAACTACCGGAGGCAGATGTGGGTGCTTCAGGGCACGGGCTGGACCACAGTGCTGCTCCGACAGATGCCAAGCCTGCGGCCACAGATGGCAGCTCCAGAAATGAGCAAAGTAACGGCCCTTTTACACATGGAGCAGAAGCTTCATACGGTTCTTCACCCCCTAAATAACGCACAGGCAGCCTCAAGTTGCCATTCCTCACGCTGCATCTGTATGCGCCCTATAGCTAAGGTGCGTGGTGCCTCAGAGACGATGGAGGTTTGCAATGCTCAGTTCAGAATGTCCCCCTGGGTTTTCAGACGTTGCTCACCCAAGCCTTTCTGACTCCTGGTGCTCTTTGCCTTCACGAAACAAGAGTTCACCTCTGCAATGGTGGCTGCATTGGACAGATGTGAGGCTAAATCCAGGGTCCCTTCTTCCACCTAGATTCACCCTCATCTGCATAAAACATGTGCTGGCATTGCGAACGATAGCACATCATCTTATCCATACTCTCTCCTTTTCCCTCTTCGGCTTCTGATATGGCTTTATAAAACTGGCATTGTGGAAGAGAAAATAAAATTAATTGATAACAAAGGCTAGCTTGAGGAAGAACATGCAAACCAAATTTAGTGGAGGATATGGACTTTAAAAAAAAAATTAAATATGATTAACATACAATGTTGTATTGGTTTCAGGTGTTGAATGTAATGATTCAACACTTCTATACATCAGTAAAGTGCTCACACAACAGTGGTCTCTTGATCTCCTTTGTTTCACCCCCACCCCCACCCCCACCCCTGCCTCCCTTCTGGCAGCCACCTGTCTTTTCTATGTATTTGAGTCTGTTTGTTGTTGTTATTTGTTTGCTCTGCTTCTTAATTACATATATGTGTGAAATCATACGGCATTTGCTTTCTCTGACTCACTTATTTTGATTGGCATAATATTCTCTATCTCTGTCCACATCATTGCAAATGACAAGATTCCATTCCTGCATTATGGCTGAGTAATATCCCTTTTTTATATATATACAACATCTTCTTTATCCATTCATCAGTTGATGGACACTTGGGCTGCTTCCATATCTTTGCTATTGTAAATAATGTTGCCTATCATAAAAAAAAAAAAAAAAAAAAGGGATCCCTGGGTGGCGCAGCGGTTTGGCGCCTGCCTTTGGCCCAGGGCGCGATCCTGGAGACCCGGGATCGAATCCCACGTCGGGCTCCCAGTGCATGGAGCCTGCTTCTCCCTCTGCCTGTGTTTCTGCCTCTCTCTCTCTCACTGTGTGCCTATCATAAAAAATAATAATAATAATAATAATAATGTTGCTATAAAAAACATAAGGGAAAAAATAAAATAAATAAAAAACATAAGGGTGCATGTATCTTTTTGAATTAGTATTTTCATATTCTTTGGGAAGATAATTCCCAGTAGTGGAATTACTGGATCATATGATAGCTCCATTTTTAATTTTTGTTTTTTTTTTAATATTTTTTTTTAAGATTTTATTTATTTATTCATAGAGATGCAGAGAGAGAGAGAGAGGCAGTGACACAGGCAGAGGGAGAAGCAGGCTCCATGCAGAGAGCCGGACGCGGGACTCGATCCCGGGTCTCCAGGATCACGCCCTGGGCTGCAGGCGGCGCTAAACCGCTGCGCCACCGGGGCTGCCCCATTTTTAATTTTTGATGTACTTCCAAACTGTTTTCCAGGTGGCTATACTAGTTTACATTCCCACCAACAGTGCACGAGGGCTCCCCTTTTTCCACATCCGCATCAACAGTTGTTTCTTGTGCTATTGTTTTTAGCCATTCTGATGGATGTAAGGTAAAATTTCACTTTGGTTTTGATTTACATTTCCCTGATGTTGGGCATCTCTTCATGTGTCTGTTGGCCATCTGGATATCTTTTTGGGAGAAATGTCTGTTCATGTCTTCTGCCCACTTTAAATTCATTTTTTTTTCTTTTTTTCCTTTTTTTTTTTTTTTTTTTGGTGTTGAGTCATATAAGATCTGTATATATTTTGGATACTAACCCTTTATTGGATATGTCATTTGCAAATGTCTTCTCCCATTCAATAGGTTGTTTTGTAGTTTTCTTGATGGCTTTCCTTGATATGCAAAAGCTTTTTATTTTGATGTAGTCTCAATAGTTTATTTTTGCTTTTGTTTCCCTTGAATCAGGAGATATAACCATAAATATGTTTCCAAGGCTAAGGTCCAAGAAATTGCTGCCTGTTTTCTTTTAGGAGTTTTACAGTTTCATGTCTCACATTTAGGTCTTCAATTTGTTTTGACTTTATTTTTCTGTATGGTGTAAGAAAGTGGTCCAGTTTTCTTCTGGACCTGCACGTAGCTGTCCAGTTTTCCAAGCTCCTTTAACTTATTCATTGTATTAGTCTACTTGGGCTGCCATAATAAAATACCATAGATTGAAATTTATTATGAAATTTACAGAATGACAGAAATTTATCTTCTCACACTTCTGGAGGCTGGGAGGTCCATATCAAAGTGCTAGTTGATTAGTTTTCTGGTAAGGGTTCTCTTCCTGCCTTACAAATGGCTGCCTTCAGACCAGGTGGCTCCCCAGTTTAGCGCCTCCTTCAGCCCAGGGTCTGATCCTGAAGACCCAGGATCAAGTCCCATGTCAGGCTCCCTGTATGGACCCTGCTTCTCCCTCTGCCTGTGTCTCTGCCTTTCTCTCTCTCTCTCTCCTCTCTCTGTCTCTCATGAATAAATAAGATCTTTAAAAAAAAGCCAACACAAATGGCTACCCTCTTACTGTGTCTTCACAAGGTAGGAAGAGAGAGAAAGAGAGAAGGGAAGTGAGGTATCTGGTCTCTTCCTCTAAGGACACTAATCCTATCAGATATGGGCCCTACCCTTTGACCTCATTTAACATTAACTACTTCTTGACCCCAATACAGCCAAACTGGGGGTTAGGGCTTTAACATATGAGTTCTGGAGGGCATGATTTAGTCCATAGCCCTTTCCACATTCACTCTTCAGTGTTTCTCTGAGGGTAAAGTAGGTATGTTATTATCATTAAAATCACATGGACAGAAAAAAAAAAAATCACATGGACAGCCATAGCCATAACTAAACGGTTGTGAAGGGATTTTTAAATATTTTAAAAGAAAGTTTGAATATCAGAGTGTGTAAACATACTCATCCCTAATAAAATTGCTTTTAATAAATAAACAATACAAAAATTAGGAGATGCAGGAAAAGCAGTTCTATTTTATTTTTTTTTATTTATTTATGATAGTCACACAGAGAGAGAGAGAGAGAGAGGCAGAGACATAGGCAGAAGGAGAAGCAGGCTCCATGCACCGGGAGCCCGACGTGGGATTCGATCCCGGGTCTCCAGGATCGCGCCCTGGGCCAAAGGCAGGCGCCAAACCGCTGCGCCACCCAGGGATCCCAGGAAAAGCAGTTCTAAGAAGGAAGTTTATGTAGACATAAACATCTACATTGAGAAAAAAATATTTTGGGGTGCCTGGATGGCTCAGTTAGTGGAATATGTGACTCTTGATCTCAAGGTTGTAAGTTTGAGCCCCACATTAGGTGTAGAGATTACTTAAAAATAGGGATCCGGGATCCCTGGGTGGCGCAGGGTTTGGCGCCTGCCTTTGGCCCAGGGCTCGATCCTGGAGTCCCGGGATCGAATCCCACATCAGGCTCCCGGTGCATGGAGCCTGCTTCTCCCTCTGCCTATGTCTCTGCCTCTCTCTCTCTCTCTCTCTCTCTCTGGGACTATCATAAATAAAAAAATAAAAAAATAAAAAAAATTAAAAAAAAAATAGGGATCCCTGGGTGGCACAGAGGTTTGGCGCCTGCCTTTGGCCCAGGGCACGATCCTGGAGACCCAGGATGGAATCCCACGTCCGGCTCCCGGTGCATGGAGCCTGCTTCTCCCTCTGCCTGTGTCTCTGCCTCTCTGTCTCTCTCTGTGTGACTATCATGAATAAATAAATAAAATCTTAAAAAATAAATAAATAAAAATATTTAAAGAAAAAGAAAAAAATATCTCAAAAAACCTAACTTTACATCTTAAGGAGCTAGAAAAAGAACAAAGCCAAAGTTAGTAGAAAAGAAGGAAATAACAAATATCAGAAAATAAATGAATGAAATAGAGACTAAAAAACCCAAAAGATCAATGATACTAAAAGCTAGTTTTTAAAAAAGATAAACTAGATAAACCTTTAGCTAGACTTCCCAGAAAAGAGGACTCAAATAAATAAAATTAGAAATGAAAAAGGATGGGCTCCCTGGGTGGCTCAGCGGTTTAGTGCCTGCCTTTGGGCCAGGATGTGGTCCCGGGGTCCCAGGGTCAAGTCCTGCGTCGGGCTCCTGGTGTGGAGCCTGCTTCTCCCTCTGCCTGTGTCGCTGACTCTCTCTCTCTCTCTCTCTCTCTCTCTCTATCATAAATATATAAATTAAAAATCTTAAAAAAAAGAAATGAAAAAGGAGACATTATAACTGATACCACACCAATACAAATGATTCTAAAACACTACTCTGAACAATTACACACTAAAAAATTGGAAAAACTAGAATAGAGAAATTCATATAAAAATATAACCTATCAAGACTTACTTCTAAAGAAATAGAAAATGTGACAGACCAATTGCTAGCAATCAAGAACCTCCTACCCAAGAAAAGTCCAGGACCATATAGTTTTATTGGGGAATTCTACCAAACATTTAGAGAAGAATTAATGCCAATCCTTAAACCCTACCAAAAAATAGAAGAGGTGAGAACTTTTCCAAAATTATTTTACAAGGTTGTCGTTACCCTGATAACCAAGCCAGACAAAGACACTACAAGCGAATTATAGGCCATTATCACTGATGAACATTGGTGCAAAAATCCTCAACAAAATATTAGTAAACCATATTCAACAGTGTGTCATTTACCATGATCAAGTGGGATTTATTCCAGGGATGCAAGGATGGTCCAACATCCACAAATCAATCAACATGATACAGTATATTAACAAAATGAAGAACCACAGTTATATGATCATCTCAATAGGACAGCCTTTTCAATAAATGGTGTTGGGAAAACTGGATTATCACTTGCAAAGAAGTGAAACTAGGCCACTACTCAAAAGTCAACTCAAAGCGAATAAAATACTTGATCATAAGACCTGAAACTATACTGAAACTATACAACTCCTTGAAGAAACATAGGGATAAGCTCCTTGGCAGTGGTCCTGACAATTATTTTCTGGATATGATACCAAAGGCAAAGGCAACAAAAACAAAAATAAACAAACAGGATTACATAAAACTAAAAAGCTCATGCTCTGACCCTATGGGAGAATAATTATTTTCATAGAAATAAATTTTTTGGAAAAGTAAACATTGCCTTATCAAACACTAAGACTTGTTTTATTTATCTGTTTGAAGGAAATATTTCTAAAATTTATATATATATATATATTTTCTTTTTTAGTAAATAATGCAATTTTTTAAAATGTGGCACAGCATCATTTGTTGATTATGTGTGTCTGGGATATTATCATCGAGGTTCTAGGAAAACAAAATTAAATCTTCTATAGAAAACTAGTGAAAGTTGATTAGAAATATTTCAATTTCTGAATTTCCAACAGAATGCTGTTAAATGGGGCAGTCCCGGTGGCGCAGCGGTTTAGCGCCGCCTGCAGCCTGGGGTTTGATCCTGGGGACCCTGGATTGAGTCCCACGTCAGGCTCCCTGCATGGAGCCTGCTTATCCCTCTGCCTGTGCCTCTGCCTCTCTCTCTCTCTGTGTCTCTATGAGTAAATAAATAAAATTAAAAAAAAAAAAAAAGAATGCTGTTAAATGTCAGAATATCTTTCTTTTATCACAGAAAGTTTTCCCCCAATGGATATTTCTATAATCTATTTATTCTATATGTTCTTTCCTGCTTCATACCTTTCAATTGACAGTTGTTATAGCCTCAACTACAGTGTTATTTCTGGTACTATACAACTCGGTGAATGGAATGTGAGAAGGAAAACCTTCTGCACAGTGAAGGAAAACTATCCACAGAATGAAAAGATAACCTATGGAATGGGAGAAACCCATATATCCAATAAGGAACTCTAAGGAACAGTAAGATATTTCAAACCCAATATCCAATAAGGGGTTAATATCCAAAATATACAAGGAACTCATATTACACAGTAGAAAAACAGACAAAAAACCCCCTCTACAAACAACTAAATCAAAAAATGGGCAAAGAATATGAATAAACACTTTTTGCAAAGAAATCCAGATGGCAAACAGACACATGAAAAGATGGATGAGGGATCCCTGGGTGGCGCAGCGGTTTGGTGCCTGTCTTTGGCCCAGGGCGCGATCCTGGAGACCCGGGATCGAATCCCACGTCGGGCTCCCGGTGCATGGAGCCTGCTTCTCCCTCTGCCTGTGTCTCTGCCTCTCTCTCTCTCTCTCTCTGTGACTATCATAAATAAATAAAAATTAAAAAAAAAAAAAAAGAAAAGATGGATGAAAGATCACCCATCATCTAAGAATGCAAATCAAAACCAAGATGAGAGATCACCTCACAAATTGTTAGGATGGCTATTATTTAAAAGACAAGAAACAGGACAGCTCAGGTGGCTCAGCAGTTTAGCGCAGCCTTCAGCCCAGGGCGTGAACCTGGAGTCCCAGGATCGAGTCCCACATCGGGCTCCCTGCATGGAGCCTGCTTCTCCCTCTGCCTGTGTCTCTGCCCCTCTCTCTCTCTGTGTGTCTCTAATAAATAAATTAAAAAAAAAGACAAGAAACAGGGCTCCTGGATGGCTCAGTGGTTGAGTGTCTGCCTTTGGCTCAGGGTGTGTTCCCAGGGTCCTGGAATTGAGTCCCTCATCAGGCTTCCCACAGGGAGCCTGCTTCTCCCTCTGCCTTTGTCTCAGCCTCCCTCTCTGTGTCTCTCATGAATAAATAAATAAAATCCTTTAAAAAAAGACAAGAAACAACAGAAAGACAAGCAACAACAGGTGTTGGTGAGGATGTGGAGAAAGGGGAACCCTCTTACACTGTTGGTGGGAATGTAAGATGATGCAGCCACTCTGGAAAACAGCATGGAGTTTCCTCAAAAAGTTAAAATTGAACCACCCTATCATCCAGCAATCCCACTTCTGAATATATATTGAAAGGAAATAAAACCATTATCTCAAAGAAATATCTACTCCCAGCATTATTCATAATAACCAAAGTATAAAACAACCTAAGTGTCAACAGATGAATGGATGAAGAAAATTGTGTGTGTGTGTGTGTGTGTGTGTGTGTGTAATGGAATGTTATTAAGTTTTAAAACTAGAAGGAAATAGGGCATCTGGGTGGCTCAGGTCATGATCTCAGGCTCCCTGCTCTTTGGGGAGTCTGCTTCTCCTTCTGCCCCTCCCCTCTGCTCATGCTCTCGAGCTCTCTATCAAATAAATAAAATCTTAAAAATAAAAAAATAATAATAAGAAAGGAAACACTGCCATTTGTAGCATTATGGATTGCTGCAATCCATAATACAGAGGGAATTATACTAAGTGAACTAAATCAGACAAAGAGGGACTAATGCAGCATAGCATGGTAGCACTTACATGGGGATTAATAAAAAGTTGATCTCAAAAATAGAGGCTAAAATCATGGATGCTGGAGGCTCTGGGTTGGGTGAAATAGGGAGAGATAGGTAAAAAGGCACAAATTCAGTTATAAGATGAACAAGGTCTGAGGACATGACAGGTAAGTGTGGGTCGATAACTCTGTACTGTGTAACTGGAATTTGCTAAGCGAAGGAACCCAAATGTTCTCACCCAAACAAAAGCACAGTGAGTAGGTGCGGTAATGGGATGTGCCAATTCACAGTGTGCACCTGTATCAAATCTTCATGGTGTACACTTTAAACATCTTACAACTTTATTTCTCAATTGTAACTCAGTAATGCTGAAAAAAAAAAACCAACCAAACAAAAAATAAATATCCAGGTGTACTCCTAAGTTTTCCTTAGGCCTCTTAGTGAAAATCACAAAGTATTAGTTGCTTCTTAAATGTGTCTTTTTCTTTCTTCTAAATTAGGGGTCTTTGAAAAATTTGTCAGACACATGGTTTAAATAAACCATTTGTTCTCTGCAAAACTAGATTTAAGGAGTTGACAGGGTAGGAACTAGATGTTAGGTTAAAGACAGGGCCTGGGGTACCAAGAGGGGCAGGTGGTCAGAACCCGGGATGCCGTGACAAAGATGGCACTCAGACTAGGCGGCCAGGATGCTGGGCACTTTGTGCTTCTGCCATTCAGAAGGGGATGCCTGCAAACAAAATTGCATGCTTGAGATTTTTATTGTTTTCCTAATCCCAAAAACTCTATAACAATTTCTGTAACAACTCACACTTATTATTCAGCTTGGGGTCTTTCACGAAGAGCTAGTCCCAAATGCAGATACAATTTTCAGACAAAATTTCCTGAAGCACAGTATACATTTTATTTATTTATTTATTTATTTATTTTTACATTTTATTTCAGACTGAACAGTGTAAAACCATGTAAAAAGGTTTTCTCCACAGTCCACTAATACTGTGATTTTACTGACGAAAACAACTCTATAGGAAGCCTGGTTTGTTCTTCCAAACTTCACATTATTTTCAATTTTATTCTATTTGCAAAAGATTGGATTCAATATATCATTTTCACAAGAAACTTCCTTTTTTGTCTTTGAATTGGTACCATATTTGTTATTTAGAAACATTTATTGTTTCCTAACACTAGGTGACTTAAGAAATAACTTAGTACACAAACCAACTTTCTCAAACCATTTATCTCAAACTACTTGCTTGTATGTTACAATTTCATATGAGTGCTGTCTCTCACCTTGGGGAATGGACAGTGCGTGTGTGTTTGTGTGTGTTTAAATCCACATGCTAGCTTTCCCAAGTGAGGTTTCCATGTATCTGGTGAAAAGCTTAAAATGGCAAGAAGCATGGCTGAGCTGATCTGTCCCATAAAGTCATCACCTGGTTTTAGTTAATCCGTGGCCTTTCCTTCATTGGCATTAATTCAATCTTCTGTGTTGCATTGTTTTTCCCTAGGAAGCTTTACCACAAATGCATCTTGTCTTTATATACATTCTAACCACTTTTATAAATTTTTATTTCGTTGTTTAAAGAAGGGCTTTAAATTAGATTTTTTTTTCTGATTCTCTCTTTTTATTATGGAAAATTTAAAACATAAACAAAAGTCAAGGGAATGGCATGATGCACTGCCATGTTTTATTATCCAACTTTAACAATTAATCACTAGCACATGGTCAGTATTGCTACATTATTGTGTATTTTTGCCTTCTTCTGCTGTTTTTCTCTGGTATTTCCTTAAGACACTAACTTTATCTGCTATTGTACTAGTATTTTGCCCTGTTATCTTGAACAACACTTACTGTGCTCCTTTCCTCTGTGCTTCCCTCTGGGTGTGAGAGATGCTGAAGCAGAGCCAGAGCCTCACACACCAGGGGAGGGGGCTCGGCTGTCTTCGTAGTTATCAGTTCTCACTTTCTTACTTTCCCAAGTTGCCCAAAGTTGTCTGTTCAGGAACTTACTAAGGATGTGCCACATCAGCAGGCCATGTGTCACTTGTTAGCATTTTCTACAATGAATTGGTGATGTCAGTGGTGCAGTGGTGATTTTTTTTTAAGATTTTACTTACTTATTCATGAGAGGCACACAGAGAGGGAGTGGCAGAGACACAGGCAGAGGGAGAAACAGGCTCCCTGCAAGGAGCCCTATGTGGGACCCAATCCCGAATAATGGGATCAGGACCTGAGCTGAAGGTAGACACTCCACCGCTGAGCCATCCAGTCATCCCTCCATCTGTATACTTTCTTTGGCAAGATATCTGATCAGGTCTTTGGCCCATTTAAAAAAAATGGATTGTTTGCTTTCTTATTATGATGTTTTAAGAGAGTTTTCCTTTTTTGTGTATTTTAGATAATAGTCCGTTATCAGGTATGTCTTTTGCAAATGTTTTCTCCCAGTGGATGGCTTGTCTTCTCATTCTCTTGACATTGTCATTTGCAGAACAGAAGTTTTTAATTTTTTAAAAAATATTTTATTTATTTATGAGACACACACACACACACACACACACACACACACACACACACAGGGAGAGACAGGCAGAGGGAGAAGCAGGCTCCAAGCGGGGGACCCCGATGTGGGACTCAATCCAGGGACTCCAGGGTCATGTCCTGGGCTGAAGGTGGCGCTAAACCTCTGAGCCACCCGGGCTGCCCTCACTTCTTTATTTTTAATTGAAGTATAGTTGGCATGCAATATTATGTTAGTTTCAGGTGTACAACACAGTGATTTGACACTTACTTACATTATAAAATGCTCCAAACAATCAGTGTCGTTACCATATGTGACCATACAAAGTTTTTAAAATGTTTTTTTTTTTTTTTTAATTTATTTATGATAGTCACAGAGAGAGAGAGGGGCAGAGACACAGGCAGAGGGAGAAGCAGGCTCCATGCACTGGGAGCCTGATGTGGGACTCGATCCCGGGTCTCCAGGATCGCGCCCTGGGCCAAAGGCAGGCGCCAAACCGCTGCGCCACCCAGGGATCCCCAAAGTTTTTAAAATGTTAGTGACTATTTCCTATGCTGCACTTTAGGTCACCATAATTTATTAATTTTATAACTGGAAGTTTATACCTCCTAATGCTCTTCACCTATTTTGTTTATCACCCCCCCCCATAAATCACCAGTTTGTCTGTCTTTATGAGTCTGTTTCTAATTTGTTTTATTTGTTTTTAGATTCCACATATAAGTGAAATCATATGGTACTTGTCTTTCTCTCTCTGATTTATTCCATTCAGCATATAACTCTTGAGGTCAATCCAAGTTGTCACAAATGGCAAAATTTCATTATTTTTATAGCTCAGTAATATCCTATTAGATATATCACATCATCTCCTCTATCCACTCATCTATCAGTGGACACTTAGGCTGCATCCATATCTTGGCTATTGTAAATAATAACAAGTAAACAATTTGGGGCTCATATATCTTCTAAAATTAATTTTTTCTTTAAATTTCTAGAATTGGGGGATCCCTGGGTGGCGCAGCGGTTTGGCGCCTGCCTTTGGCCCAGGGCGCGATCCTGGAGACCCGGGATCGAATCCCACATCGGGCTCCCGGTGCATGGAGCCTGCTTCTCCCTCTGCCTATTGTGTCTCTGCCTCTCTCTCTCTCTCTGTATGACTATCATAAATAAATTAAAAAAAATGTTTAAAAAAAATAAAATAAAATAAATTTCTAGAATTGGAATTGCTGGATTATATAGTTTTTCTTTTCTTGTCCTTTTTTTTTTTTTTAAAGTAGGCTCCATGCCCAGCATGGAGCCCAACATGGGGCTTGCACTTAGAACCCTGAGCCAAGACCAAGAGTTGGACACTCGACTGACTGAGCCATCCAGGCACCCCTGGTAGCTCTATTTTTAATATTTTGAGGACCCTCCATGCTGTTTTCCACAGTGCTGCACCAGTCTACGTTCCCACCAACAGTTCCTTTTCCCCTGCAACCTCGCCAACACTTGTTATCTCTTGTCTTTTTTATTTTAGCCGTTCTGACAGGTGTGAGGTGATATTTTATTATGGTTTTGATTTGCACTTCCCTTATGATTAGTAATGTTGGGCATCCTTTCATATGTCTATTGGCCGTTTGCATGTCTCCTTTGGAAAAATGTCTATTTAGGTCCTTTTTCCAGTATAATCAGATTTTTTGTGAATGTTTGTTTTTGGTTGTATGAGTTCTTTGTATATTTTGGGTATTAATCCCTTATCAGATACACCATTTGCAAATATCTTCTCCTATTTGGTAGGTTGCCTTTTCATTTTGTTGTTGGTTTCATTTGCTAGGCAAAGACTTTATAGTTTGACGTAGTCCCGATTATTTATTTTTTGCTTTTGTTTCCCTTGGCCTGAGGAGACAGTTACAAAAGAAATTGCTAAGACCACTGTGCAAGAGTTTCTTAAATTTTTTAAGGATTATTATGGTTTCAGTCCTTACATATAGATTTTTCACTCATTTTGAGTTAGTTTTTTAAAAGACTTTATTTATTTATTTGACAGAGAGAGAAAGAGCCCTAGAGCACAAGTGAGAGGAGGGCCAGAGGGAGAGGGAGAAGCAGGCTCCCCACTAAGCAAGGAGCCCAATGAGGAGAGAGAGAGACTATCTTTTCTCCATTTGCATATTCTTGCCTGTTTTGTTGTAGACTATTTGACCATAAAGCATGGGTTTATTTCTGGGCTTTCTATCCCGTTCTACTGATCTATGTGCCTACTTGTGTGCCAACACCCTACTTTTTTGACTGCTATGGCATTTTAGTATAATTTGAAATCTGGGATTGTCATATTTCTTGCTTTGTCAAGATTGCTTTAGCTATTTGTGTGTGTGTATTTGTGGTTCCATACAAATTATAGGATTACTTTTCTGGTTCTGGGGAAAATGTACTGGTAGATTGCATTGAATATGTAGATTGCTTTGAGTACTATGGACATTTTAACAATATTAATTCTTCCAATCCATGCTGTATCTTTCCATTTATTTGTATCATCTTCAATTTCTTTACTCAATGACCTCTATCTTTCAGAGTACATGTCTTTCACCTATTCAATTAAACTTATTCTTATGTATTTTATTCTTTTTGATGTGATTGTAAATGAGATTGCTCCCTTTATTTCTTTTTGCTAGTTCATTACTAGTGTAGAGAAATGCAACAGATTTCTGTATATTAATGTTGTGTTTTGCAACTTTACTGAATTTATTTATTACTTCTAATATATTTTTTGGTGAAGTCTTTAGGATTCTCTATATTTAGTATCATGTCGTCTTGTCACAGTTTTAGATTTTCCTTATCAAGTTGGATGCCTTTTCTTTTCTTTTCTTTTCTCCTCTCATTGCTGTGGCTAAGACTTCCAATGCCATGTTGAATAAAAGCGGTGAGACTGGTTTACTGCCTGCCCTCAGCCCAGGGCCTGATCCTGGAGTCCCAGGTTCGAATCTAGAGTCGGGCTCCCTGCATGGAGCCTGTTTCTCCCTCCTCCTGTGTCTCTGCCCCGTCCCCCCACCCCCTCTCTCATATGAGTGAATAAAAAAAAAAAAAGACTTTTCTGCGGGAAGATGGGGGCAGGGCGGCATTCAGATTAGGGCAAGGGTTACCAGTCTTTGTGTGCTAAGTTAGGGTAGGGCCGCAAGGCGGCCTTATTGGGAGGTTGCTGGCCTGGTGTCCGCTGTTTTGAGGTCCCCAGTCTCGCCAGCCCAACAACTAGCAATTGGTCTGTTCAGATATTCTATTTCTTGCTAATCCAGTTTTGGAAGATTGCATGTTTCTAGGAACTTATTAATTTCTATAGGTTGTCCAATAATTTGTTGGCATATTATTTTTCATAGTAGTGTCTTATAATTCTATTTTTGTGGTGTTGGTTATAATTCCTCTTTCATTTCTAATTTTATTTATTTGAGTATTTTCTTTTCCCTTGATGAGTCTGGCTAAAAATTGTCATTTTTTTTTATTAGATTTTATTTACTTATTCATGAGAGACAGAGAGAGAGAGAGAGATACATCTCTCCATGTAGGGAGCCTGAAGGGGGATTCAATTCCGCCCTGGGCCAAAGGCAGGCGCCAAACCGCTGGCCACCCAGGGATCCCCTATGTTAGTATTAACTAAAGTCCTTACTGTTGTGCCCAAGATGACATATCCGAGAAACCACCAGGAGCCGACACCGATGCAAACACACGAGGGTTTATTTTCAAGCTCGAGCTTGGGTTCAAGTATACCCTACACAGCGGAGCAGGGACTTGGACCCCGAGGTGGGTTCCAGCTTAGTTTTATGGGCTGGTCTAGGGGGACCTCCAGAAGGGGGGGAGGAATTTCTCAAGTTCTGTTTACATTCTGATATGGGGCTTTAAAGGGCATTGAGCTCTGTTCTCATCCTAATATGGGGCTTCCTGCCACTGGCTGGGGCTCTGTTCTTATTCTAATATGGGGCTTTCTAGGGCATTAAGCTGTAAGCTGTTTTTTCCTGTACCTGAAGCAAGGTAAATTTCAGCTCTTATTCACCAGGGCCTGGGATGGCTGTACTTGTGCTAATGCTGAACTTAAGGTAAAATGGCCTTAGTTTTCTCGGCCTCCACACTTGCTTTATTCAGATTCCCTTTGTTCTGCCTTTTCCTGCTCCAGGATCCCATGCAGAGCATCACCTGACATGTGGTCATGACATCTCTTTAGGTTCTCCCGGGCCCGGACAATCCTTCAGGCTTGTCTTGTTTCAATGACCTTGGCAGTGTTAAGGAGGACTCGTTAGATGTTTTGTAGGAAGTCCTGCACTGGGATTTACTTGGTCTTTTCCTCACGATTAGACTGGAGTTATGGGTTTCGAGGAAGCAGATCACAGAAATAAAGTGTTCTGTCACCACTGGGTATCAAGGGAACGTGCTCTGGAGGCCACCGTCACTGTGTTAATGTTGGTCACCTGGCTGAGGCAGTGCTGGTCAGGCTTTTCCACCATGAAGTTACTCTTCCTCATGTGCATCTGTCGTGTCTTCATGAGCAGGAAGACGCTATGCAGGACCCACATTTTAGGAGAGGGGAGTTAGCACACCCTCCTTGATGGAGGGCTGTCTACATCTATTATCTGGAATACTGCATAGGACAGGTCTATTCAACCCCATTTGTAAGAAATCAAACAAACCAATCAAACAAACAAGTACCTATATAATTTGTTAATAAAAATGCAACTGAGTAATTTAAAAGATTACATTACTGTATCGAACAATTCATAAATAGAGCATCAGAAAAAGATGTGACAAAATATTAGTAACAATATTTTATTTCAAGATTCATATTGTTTGGGTTCTTCTTATGGAGCCTGCTTCTCTCTCTGCCTGTGTCTCTGCCTCTCTCTCTGTGTGTGTCTCTCATGAAAAAATAAATAAAATCTTTTAAAAAAAAGATTCATATTGTTTTCGGTAGATGTAACTCATTGGAATTGGAATTGGAATATTCATTGGAATATCCTTTGGAATTTTGGGTAGCACTGTGGCAGGATTATATCAGTAGGACAGTGAAAGAGAGGAGATATAAAATGTAGGCTTTCGTATATGTAGAAATGACTATAATTTTGCATTTATTAGGTCTATTAATGCATGCCAATTTATAGGCTACATAAGTAGATGATAGGCAGCATCCCATCTAGTAAATAGAAAGGAGCTTCTTTGAGCCACAGGGAAGGAAAGGTTTTTAAAGGCAGAGAAGGAATTGAAAAAAGGAAATTATCAGCAAAAGATGTGTTTAGGCAAGGGGACTAGAAGGGGCCATTTAGTACCTTTTCCAGGTTGACTGGTGTGTGTGAGATTGCAGTGAGGTAAGGTAGTTAGTCTTGGTTTGTTGGCCTGGGTCTCTTAACACAAGTGACTCCATTTTCAGGGCCTATGGTTTCCTTTTTTTTTTTTATTTTTTTTTTTATTTTTTTATTGGTGTTCAATTTACTAACATACAGAATAACACCCAGTGCCCGTCACCCATTCACTCCCACCCCCCCTATGGTTTCCTTTTTAACAAATTATTTATATTTACCAGTGTGGATACCAGGGTAGTCATTTTAGGCCTTTGGTTAGACTCCAGTGCTTCAGTGTTGGTCTCTGGTTCATTCCAGCTTGGTGATGGAGAGCACTTTCCACTGGCTCCTGTTCTCCTTTGACATATTTCCATCTTGATGGGGTTTTTCTTGGTACTTCCTCACTGTCTGATACTTCGAGGTTATCATGGTTCCTATATTTACTGTCTCAGTCCTAGTGTCAGCAATTTCTTCAAAGAGCCCTGGTTCCTTGGCTGGGGCAGTTCTTCAGACTTATCTTGTTTCAATGGGAATGGTATTAAAGTCTTACCTGTGGGAACATGAATGTGCTCAGTGGACAATACAAGGCAATATATGCATGTATTCCCACCTATGCAAACACACCTAATTATAAAGATTCCAATGTGGAATTGTCTGTGTCTGTATTAAGCTAAAGATGAGTTTATACTGATGTCTCCAACCAGGTCCATCACCACATGGATATTGTAATCTCCCTTTGCTGATCTGTAGCTCCCACTCCAACAGTGACAAAGTGGCTCCCACCACCTGCCATTGATTTTATTCATTGCTCCGTTCCTGAGTACAGATGTGGTGTTTTGGTAACTGTTAGCTACCACCCTGACGGGAAAGCACTGTATAAAATGACGTTCCTTCTACTCTTTTAGGCTCTTGGCTGAGACCTCTTCTTCCAATATAAGATTAACAGGAGAAAAGCAAACAGAAACCTAATTACATGTATATGTCCTGTATACATAGGAGATACTCAGTAGAGCTGATTAACTTCCCCAAATGGCTCAGGTTTCACCCTACAGGCCATCTTTGGATAAGAACAAAACGAGTTTGGCTGGTGGGAAGGTCAGTTAAGGGAGATCATCAGGCCAAGCACAGTAAAAAGGGCATGATTGTTGTGCAAATTTAAGTCTGTACCTTCTCCTTGGATAAGAATTTCTTGAGATTTAGTCATTCTCCTGTTCCTGGGACACCTTACAAATAAATTTTCCTTTATAAATGTAAATTTTACTCACTAAAGTGCAATTTCTACTCATTTTTCAGAGACTCTCTTGTGTCTGCTGTTTATTAATTATCCCCAAATAATTCTTGTGCCAGAGAGGCATATTTTGGGATGGCATATTCTGCTTCCTTCACATGGGTGCACCCTTGTTTGCTTATGGATTCATCTACTCAAGGACATCCTGATTTCTTTACGTTTTTAGCCATTATGCATAGAGCTGCTGTGCATAAGTGCATGTGAATTTTTGTTTGGAAATAGTTTTTCCAACACTAGAAGACTGATTTTTGGACCTTAAGGTGAGACTTACTTAGGGACTTTGGAACAAACTGCCACATGGCCTTCGACAGTGGCCATGTGTGCATTCCTCCAGCATGAAAGAGCATTGCTATTATCCCTCACCCTCCAGCAACTGGTATCCTCATTTTTTGGAGTTTAGCATTTCTAACAGGTGTGCAGGGTTATCTCACTGTTGTATACATTTGTAATTTCCTAATGATAGGGGATGTCGAACAAAGTTTTGTATTTGTGTTTACTATCTGTACATCGTGTTTGTCCAGGTGTCTTTGAGATCTTTACCCATATTCATCTAGGTTGTTTTCTTTTTCCTGAGTTCTGAGATTTTTCTGTATAGTTCACATACAAATACTTTATCAGATGTATGTGTTGCAAACATTTGCTCCCAGTTTGTGGTTTGGTTCTCTGAGCAAGGCCTTTCATACTTTTATAAAATTTATGTTATCAATGGTTTTTCTTTTGTGGATTGACTTTTAATGTTCGGTGTTAAAACACATCACCGAATTCAAGGTCATGTAGATTTTCTTTCATGTTTTTAACTTTCTAGGTATTTCGATAGTTTTACATTGTAAATTTATCTACAGACTGTTTTGAGTTAATTTTGCTTTAACTTGCAAACTTTGTGCCTACATTTTCTTTAATTCCATATGGTTTGCAATTAATTATTCCTAAACTATTGGAGAAGTCAGGGGATAATTGTCTCCATTTCAGTTTGAATCTCCAAAATGTAATGGATTCAGCTGAACACGGGAAGGGCGCAGATGCTTCCGGGGAACTCAGCGCACTACATGCTGCAGTGCCTCCACTGCCCGCAGAGGGCGCTCGAGCCGCGCTCCCATCCCCTGCTGGGCACGTGTGCTCCGTGTGCTCCGTCAGCTTGGTCCGCCGCGCCGCCAGGGACCGCCCCGGCTCCTCGGGACCCGCTGTGAGGCCGCGTGCACGTCGCAGGAGCCCCGCCTCCTCAGGACCGGCTGTGAAGAGGAGGCGGGCTGAGGGAGCGCGACGGGCCTGCGGAAAACGGCCGTTCAGGACCTGCAGTGAGACGCAGGCGATGACCAAATGGACGGAGCGTGGGTCCTTAAGAAGCTGCTGGAGCCTCCTGCGGCATGGTCTGTCCACGCCAACGCCACAGGGTTACGGAACCTCTCGGAAAGTGACATGTTAGGGTTAGGTTACGGTTAGGGGTTAGAGGTAAGAGGTCAGGGGTTAGGGTTAGGATTAGGGTTACGGTTAGCATTAGGGTTAGGGGTCGGGTTCGGGGTTCGGGGTCGGGTTGGGGTGAGGTTGGAGTTGGGGTTAAGGTTCGGGTTCGGGGTTAAGGGTTAGGGTTAGGGGTTAGGGGTATGGGTTAGGGGTTAGGGTTTAGGGGTCAGGGTTAGGGGTTAGCGGTTAGGGTTAGAGGTTAGGGATTAGGGTTAGGGGTTAGGGTAAGGGTTGTTAGGGTTAGGGTGGTTAGGGTTAGGGTAAGAGTTAGGGTTAGGGGTTAGGGGTCAGGGGTCAGGGTTAGTGGTTAGGAGTTAGCGGTTAGGGGTTAAGGTTAAGGGTTAGAGATTAGGGTTAGAGGTTAGGGTGAGGGTTAGGGGAGAGGGAGAGGTAGGGTTAGGGTTCGGGTTAGAGGTTAGGGTTCGGGTTAGAGGTTAGGGTTCGGGTTAGGGTTAAGGGTTAGGGTTCGGATTCAGGGTTGGCATTAGGGTTAGGGGTTAGGGATTAGGATTAGGTTTAGGGGTTAGGGTTAGGGGTTCGGGTTTTAGGGTTAGGGTGAGGGTTAGGGTTAGGTGTAGGGGTTAGTTAGGGTTAGGGTTAGGGGTTATGGGTTAGGGTTAGGGGTTAGGGTGGTTATGGTTAGGGTTAGGGGTTAGGGGTCAGCAGTTAGGGGTTAGGGTTAGAGGTTAGGGTTAGGGTTCAGGTTTTAGGGTTAGGGTGAGGGTTAGGGGTTAGGGTTAGGGTTAAGTGTAGGGGTTAGGGTTATGGGTTAGGGTTAGAGGTTAGGGTTAGGGTGAGGGTTGGGGTAGAGGGAGGGTTAGTGTTAGGGGTTAGGGTTAGTGTAGGGTTAGTTTTAGGGGTTAGGGGATAGGGTTAGGTTTAGGGTTTTGGGGGTTAGGGTTGTTAGGGTTAGGGTGTTTGGGGTTAGGGTTAGGGTAGGGTTACGGTTAGGTATTAGGGTTAGTTGTTACGGTTAGTGTTAGGCGTTAGGTTTAGGTGTTAGGGTTAGGTGTTAGGGTTATGAATATGTGTTAGGGTTAGGTTTAGGGTAGGTGTTTGGGATGGCGTTAGGATGAGGGTTTAGGGTTAGAGTTTGGGGTTTAGGGTTAGGGTTTAGTGTGAGGGTTAGGATTAGTGTTAGAGGGTTAGTGTTAGGGTTAGAGGGTCTTGGTTAGGGTTAGGGTTTGGTTTTAAGGTTTGTGTTAGGGTATGGTTAGGGTTAGTGTTATGGTTAGCGTTAGGGTTTAGGATTACCTTAAGGGGTTAAGGTTAGGGTGGTTAGGGTTAAGGTTAGTGGTTAGGGTTTTGGTTAGGGTCAGTGTTAGGGTTAGGGTTGTTAGGGTTAGGGTGTTTAGGGTTAGCATTAGAGTTGTTAGGTTTTGGGTTAGGGATAGGGTTGTTAGGGTTAGGGTTGTTAGAAGTAGGGGGTTAGGGTTAGGGTTAGGGGGTTAGGGTTAAAGTTAGGTTTAGGGTAAGGTTAAGGTTAGGCTTAGGGTTGTTAGGGGTAGGGTTGTTTGGGTTGGTGGTAGGGTTGTTAGGTTTAGGGTTAGGGTTGTTAGGGTTATTTGTTAGGTTTATGGTTAGGTTTTTGGGTTAGGGGTAGGGGTTAGGGTAGGGTTAGGGGTTAGGGTTAAGGGGTAGGGGTGAGGGTTAGGGTTAGGGTTGTTAGGGTTAGGGTTGTTAGGGTTCGGGGTTAGGGTTAGGGGTCAGGGTTAGTGGTTAGGGTTTAGCAATTAGGGGTTAGGGTTAGGGGTTAGAGGTTAGGGTTAGGGGTAGAGGGAGGGGTAGGGTTAGGATCGGGTTAGAGGTTATGGTTTGGGTTAGGGTTCGGGGTAGGGGTTAGGGTTCGGGTTAAGGGTTAGGGTTCGGGGTTTGGGGTTCGGGTTAAGGTTACGGGTTAGGGATTAGGGTTAATGTTAGTGTTAGGGTTCGGATTTTAGGGTTAGGGTGCGGGTTAGGGGTTAGGTTTAGGCGTTAGGGTTAGGGGTTAGGGTTAGGTTTAGGGGTTAGTTTTAGGGGTTAGGGGTAGAGGGAGCGGTAGGGGTAGGGTAGGGGTTAGGGTTAGCGTAGGGTTAGTTTTAGGGGTTAGGGGAAGGGTTAGGTTTAGGGTTTTAGGGTTAGGGTTGTTAGGGTTAGGGTGTTTGGGGTTATGGTTAGGGTAGGGTTATGGTTAGGTATTAGGGTTAGTTGTTACAGTTAGTGTTAGGCGTTAGGTTTAGGTGTTAGGGTTAGGTGTTAGGGTTATGGTTATGTGTTAGGGTTAGGTTTAGGGTAGGTGTTTGGGATGGCGTTAAGATGAGAGTTTAGGGTTAGAGTTTGGGGTTTAGGGTTAGGGTTTTGTGTGAGGATTAGTATTAGTGTTAGAGGGTTAGTGTTAGGGTTAGGGGTTATGGTTAGGATGAGGGTTTGGTTTTAAGGTTAGTGTTAGAGTTATGGTTGGGGTTAGTGTTATGGTTAGGGTTAGGGTTTAGGATTAACTTAAGGGGTTAGGGATAGGGTTAAGGTTAGTGGTTAGGGTCAGTGTTAGGGTCAGTGTTAGGGTTAGGTTTGTTAGGGTTAGGGTGTTTAGGGTTAGCATTAGGGTTGTTAGGTTTTGGGTTAGGGGTAGGGTTGTTAGGGTTAGGGTGTTTAGGGTTAGCATTAGAGTTCTTAGGTTTTGGGTTAGGGGTAGGGTTGTTAGGGTTAGAGTTAGGGTTGTTAGAAGTAGGGGGTTAGGGTTAGGAGATTAGGGTTAGGGTTAGGGGGTTAGTGTTAAGGTTAGGTTAGGGTAGAGTTGTTATGGTAAGGCTTAGGGTTGTTAGGGTTAGGGGTAGGGTTGTTTGGGTTGGGGGTAGGGTTGTTAGGGTTAGGTTTAGGTTTAGGGTTGTTAGGGTTATTTGTTAGGTTTATGGATAGGTTTTCAGGTTGGGGTAGGGGTTAGGGTAGGGTTAGGTGTTAGGGGTTAGAGTGAAGGTGAGGGTTAGGGTGAGAGTTAAGGGTTATGGTTAGGGTTAGGGTTGGGTTAGGATTAGGGTTAGGAATTAGGGGTAGGATAAGATTTAGGTTGTTAGGTTTAGGGGTTAGGGTTAGGTTTAGGAAATAGTGTTAGTGTAAGGGTAGGGGTGAGTGTTAGGGTTAGATTAAGGGGTAGAGGGAGGGTAGGGTTATGGTTAGGGGTTAGGATTAGCGTTAGGTTTAGTATTAGGGTTCGCGGTTAGGGTTAGAGTTAGGTTAGGGTTGTTAGGGTTTGGGTTGTTAGGGTTATTTGGTAGGTTTAGGGTTAGGGTAGGGTTAGGAGTTAGGGTTAGGGTGAGGGTTAGAGGTAGATGGAGGGGTAGGGTTAGGGTTAGGGGTTAGGGTTAGGGTGAGAGTTAGAGGTAGAGGGTTAGAGTTAGGGTTTTGGTTAGGGTTGGGTTAGGTGTAGGTTTAGGGGTAGGGTTATGGTTAGGGGTTAAGTTAGGTGTAGAGTTTGGGTTAGGGTAAGGGTTAGGGTTTGGTGGTTAGGGTAGGGTTAGGGGTTAGATTTAGGGTTAGTGTTAGGGGTTAGGGTTTGGGTTAGTGTTAGGGTTTGGGTTAGGGATTAGGTTTATGGTTAGTGTTAGTGTTTGAGGTTTAGTGTCAGGGTTAGGGGTTAGAGTTAGGGTTAGTGGTTAGGGTTAGGGTAAGGTTAGATTAGGGTTTGGTGTTAGGGTTAGTTGTTAGGGTTAGTGTTAGGCATTAGGGTTAGGTGTTAGGGTGCAGGTTAAGGGTTAGGGTTAGGTGTTTGGGATAGCGTTAGGATAGGGTTTAGGGTTAGAGTTTGGGGTTTACGGTTAGGTTTTAGTGTGAGGGTTAGGGTTAGTGTTAGAGGGTTAGTGTTAGGGTTAGAGGGTTTTGGTTAGAGTTGGGTTTGGTGTTTAGGGTTAGGTGTTATGGTTAGCGTTAGGGTTTAGGATTACCTTAAGGGGTTAGGGTTAGGGTTAAGGTTAGGGGTTAGAGTTTGGGTTAGGGCTAGGGTTAGGATTAGGCTTGTTAGGGTTAGGGTTAGGGTAGGGTTGTTAAGGTTAGGCTTAGGGTTGTTAGAATTAGGGGGTTAGGGTTAGGAGGTTAGGGTTAGGGTTAGGGGGTTAGGGTTAAGGTTAGGTTTAGGGTAGAGTTGTTAAGGTAAGGCTTAGGGTTGTTAGGGGTAGGGTTAGGGTTGTTAGGGTTAGGGTGTTTAGGGTTAGCATTAGGGTTGTTAGGTTTTGGGTTACAGGTAGGGTTGTTAGGGTTAGGGTTAGGGTTAGGGTTGTTAGAAGTAGGGGGTTAGGATTAGGAGATTAGGGTTAGTGTTGGGGGTTTGGGTTAAGGTTAGTTTTAGGGTAGGGTTGTTAAGGTTAGGCTTAGGGTTGTTAGGGTTAGGGGTAGGGTTTTTGGGTTGGGGGTAGGGTTGTTAGGGTTAGATTTAGGGTAGGGTTGTTAGGGTAATTTGTTAGGTTTACGGTTAGGTTTTCGGGTTAGGGGTAGGGGTTAGTGCAGGGTTAGGTGTTAGGGTTAGGGGTTAGGGTGAGAGTTAAGGGTTATGCTTACGGTTAGGGTTAGGGTTTAGTGTTAGGGTTGGGTTAGGATTAGGGTTAGGAGTAAGGGATATGATTAGTTTTAGGTGGTTAGGTTTAGGGGTTAGGGTTATGTTTAGGATTTAATGTTAGCGTAAGGTTTAGGGGTGAGTGTTAGGGTTAGATTTAGGGTAGAGGGAGGAGTAGGGTTAGGGTTAGGGGTTAGGATTAGCATTAGGTTTAGTATTAGGGTTCGTGGTTAGGGTTAGGTTTAGGGTTGTTAGGGTTTGGGTTGCTAGGGTTATTTCTTAGGTTTAGGGTTAGGTTTTCGGGTTAGGGATAGGGGTTAGGGTAAGGTTAGGTGTCAGGGTTAGAGGATAGGATTAAGGTGAGGGTTAGGGGTAGAGGGAGGGATAGGGTTAGGGGTTAGGGTTAGCAGTAGGGTTAGTTTTAGGGGTTAGCGGATAGGGTTAGGTTTAGGGTTGTTAGGGTTAGGTTTAGGATTGTTAGGTTTAGGGTGTTTAGGGTTAGGGTTAGGTGTTAGGGTTAGTTGTTAGGGTTAGTGTTAGGGTTAGGTGTTAGGTTAGGGTTAAGGGTTAGGGTTAGTGTTTGGGTTAGGTGTTTGGGATAGTGTTAGGGTTAGGATTTAGGGTTAGGGTTTGGGGCTTAGGGTTAGGGTTTAGTGTGAGGGTTAGGGTTAGGGTTAGAGGGTTAGTGTTAGGGTTAGAGGGTTATGGTTAGGGTTAGGGTTTGGTTTTTAGGGTTAGTTTTTGGGGTATGGTTAGGGTTAGGTGTTATGGTTAGCGTTAGGGTTTAGGATTACTTTAAGGGATTAGGGTTAGGGTTAGTTTTAGGGTTAGGTTTAGGGTTCGAGTTAGGTTTAGGGTAGTTAGGGTTAGGGTTGTTAGGGTTATTTGTTAGGTTTAGGGTTAGGTGTTCGGGTTAGGGATAGGGGTTAGGGTAAGGGTTAGGGGTAGAGGGAGGGGTAGCTTAGGGTTAGGGGTTAGTGTTAGCGGTAGGGTTAGTTTTAGGGGTTAGGGGATAGGGTTAGGTTTAGGGTTTTAGGGTTAGGGTTGGGGTTGTTAGGGTTAGGGTGTTTGGGGTTAGGGTAGGGTTAGGGTTAGGTGTTACAGTTAGTTGTTGGGGTTAGTGTTAGGTGTTAGGGTTAGGTGTTAGGGTTAGGTGCTAGGGTTATAGTTATGTGTTAGTGTTAGGTTTAGGGTAGGTGTTTGGGATGGTGTTAGGATTAGGGTTTAGGGTTAGAGTTTGGGGTTTAGGGTTAGGGTTTTGTATGAGGGTTAGGATTAGTGTTAGAGGGTTAGTGTTAGGGTTAGAGGGTTATGGTTATGGTTTGGTGGTTAGGGTTAGGGTTACTGTTACTGTTAGGGTTATGGTTAGGGTGGGGGTTATGGTTAGTGTTAGGGCTTAGGATTACCTTAAGGGTTTAAGGTTAGGGTTAAGTGTTATGGTTAGCATTAGGGTTAAGGTTAGGGGTTAGGGTTTGGGTTAGGTCAGGGTTCAGGTTAGGGTTGGTAGGGTTAGGGTTGGTAGGTTTAGAGTATTTAGGGTAGCATTAGGGTTGTTAGGGTTACAGTTAGGGTAGGGTTGTTAAGCTTAGGCTTAGGGTGTTAGGTTTAGGGTTAGGGGTTAGGGTTAGGTTAGGCGTAGAGGGTGTGGTAGGGTTAGGGTTAGGGGTTAGAGTTAGCGTTAGGGTTAGTTTTATGGTTAGGGGTTAGGGTTCGGGATCCGGTTAGGTTTAGGGTAGTTAGGGTTAGGGTTGTTAGGGTTATTTGTTAGGTTTAGGTTAGGTTTTCAGGTTACGGATAGGGGTTATGGTAAGGTTAGGGGTTAGGGTTAGGGGTTAGGGCTAAGGTGAGGGTTAGGGGTAGAGGGAGGGGTAGGGTTAGGTTTAGGGGTAGGGTTAGTGGTAGGGTTAGTTTAGGTGTTAGTGGATATGGTTAGGTTTTGGGTTGTTAGGGTTAGGGTTAGGGTTCTTAGGTTTAGGGTGTTTAGGGTTAGGGTAGGGTTAGGTGTTAGGGTTAAGGTTATGTGTTAGGGTTAGGTTTAGGGTAGGTGTTTGGGATGGTGTTAGGATTAGGGTTTAGGGTTAGAGTTTGGGGTTTAGGGTTATGGTTTAGTGTGAGGGTTAGGATTAGTGTTTTAGGGTTAGTGTTAAGGTTAGAGGGTTATGGTTAGGGTTAGGGTTTGGTTTTAGGTTAGTGTTAAAGTTATGGTTAAGGTTAGTTTTATGGTTAGTGTTAGGGATTAGGATTACCTTAAGGGTTTAGGGTTAGGGTTAGTGTTAAGGTTTGTGGTTAGGGTTTTGGTTAGGGTCAGGGGTACAGTTAGGGTTGTTAGGGTTAGGGTGTTTAGGGTTAGCATTAGGGTTGTTAGGTTTTGGGTTAGGGGTAGGGTTGTTAGGGTTTGGGTTTTTAGAAGTAGGGGGTTAGGGTTAGGAGATTAGGGTTAGGGGGTTAGGGTTAAGGTTAGGTTTAGGGTAGGGTTGTTAGGTTAGGCTTAGAGTTGTTACGGTTAGGGGTAGGGTTGTTTCGGTTGGTGGTAGGGTTGTTAGTGTTAGATTTAGGGTTAGGGTTGTTAGGGTTATTTGTTAGGTTTATGGTTAGGTTTTTGGGTTAGGGGTAGGGGTTAGGGTAGGGTTAGGTGTTAGGGTTAGGGGTTAGGGTGAGGGTTAGGGTTTAGGGTTAGGGTTAAGGTTGGGTTAGGATTAGGGTTAGGAGTTAGGGGTAGGATTAGTTTTAGGTGGTTAGGTTAGGGTTAGGTTTAGGATTTAGTGTTAGCGTAAGGGTACAGGTGAGCGTTAGTGTTAGATTAAGGGGTAGAGGGAGGGGCAGGGTTAGGGTTGGGGATAGGATTAGCGTTAGGTTTAGTATTAGGGTTCACGGTTAGGGTTAGGTTTAGGTTAGGGTTGTTAGCGTTTGGGTTGTTAGGGTTATTTGTTAGGTTTAGGGTTAGGTTTTCGGTTTAGGGATATGGGTTAGGGATAGGGTTAGGAGATAGGGTTAGGGTGAGGGTTAGGGGTAGAGGGAGGGGTAGGGTTAGGGTTAGGGGTTAGGGTTTGGGTGCGACTTAGGGGTAGAGGGTTCGGGTTAGGGTTAGGGTTGGGTTTGGTGTAGGGTTAGGGTTAGGGGTTAAGATAGGTGAAGTGTTTGTATTAGGGTAAGGGTTAGGTTTTGGTGGTTAGGGTAGGGTTAGCGGTTAGATTTAGGGTTAGTGTTAGGTGTTAGGGTTTGTGTTAGTGTTAGGGTTTGGGTTAGGGATTAGGTTTATGGTTAGTGTTAGTGTTTGAGGTTTAGTGTCAGGGTTAGGGGTTAGGGTTAGTGGTTAGGGTTAGAGTTTGGTGTTAGGGTTAGTTGTTAGTGTTAGTGTTAGGCATTAGGGTTAGGTGTTAGGGTTAGGTGTTAGGGTGCGGGTTAAGGGTTAGGGTTAGGGTTAGGTGTTTGGGCTAGCGTTAGGATAGGGTTTAGGGTTAGAGTTTGGGGTTTAGGTTTAGGGTTTATTTATTTATTTATTTATTTATTTATTTATAAATTTTTTATTTTTATTTATGATAGTCACACAGAGAGAGAGAGAGAGAGAGAGGCAGAGACATAGGCAGAGGGAGAAGCAGGCTCCATGCACCGGCAGCCCGACGTGGGATTCGATCCCGGGTCTCCAGGATTGCGCCCTGGGCCAAAGGCAGGCGCCAAACCGCTGTGCCACCCAGGGATCCCAGGTTTAGGGTTTAGTGTGAGGGTTAGGGTTAGTGTTAGAGGGTTAGTGTTAGGGTTAGAGGGTTATGGTTAGGGTTAGGGTTTGGTGTTTAGGGTTAGGTGTTATGGTTAGCGTTAGGGTTTAGGATTACCTTAAGGGGTTAAGGTTAGTGTTAAGGTTAGGGGTTAGGGTTTGGGTTAGGGCTAGGGTTAGGATTAGGCTTGTTAGGGTTAGGGTTAGGGTAGGGTTGTTAAGGTTAGGCTTAGGGTTGTTAGAATTAGGGGGTTAGGGTTAGGAGGTTAGGGTTAGGGTTTGGGGGTTAGGGTTAAGGTTAGGTTTACGGTAGAGTTGTTAAGGTAAGGCTTAGGGTTGTTAGGGTTAGGGTTGTTAGGTTTAGGTTTAGGGTTAGGGTTGTTAGGGTTATTTGTTAGGTTTACAGTTAGGTTTTCAGGTTAGGGGTGGGGGTTAGGGTAGGGTTAGGTGTTAGGGTTAGGGTGAGAGTTAAGGGTTATGGTTAGGGTTTAGGTTTGGGTTTAGTGTTAGGGTTGGGTTCGGATCAGGGTTAGGGTTAGGGTTGGTTAGGATTAGGGTTAGGAGTTGGGGTAGGATTAGTGTTAGGTGGTTAGGTTTAGGGGTTAGGGGTATGTTTAGGGTTTAGTGTTTGCATAAGGGTAAGGGTTAGGGTTAGGGTTAAGTGCTATGGTTAGTGTTAGAGTTAGGGTTAGGGTTAGGGTTTAGGATTACCTTAAAGGGTTAGGGTTAGGGTTAAGGTTAAGGTTAGTGGTTAGGGTTTGGGTTAGGGTCAGGGTTAGGGTTAGGGTTGTTAGGGTTAGGGTGTTTAGGGTTAGCATTAGGGTTGTTAGTTTTTGGTTTAGGGAAAGGGTTGTTAGGGTTAGGGTTAGGGTTGTTAGAAGTAGGGGTAGGTGTTAGGAGATTAGGGTTAGGGTTAGGGGGTTTGGGTTAAGGTTAGGTTTAGGGTTGTTAGGGTTAGGGGTAGGGTTTTTGGGTTGGGGGTAGGGTTGTTAGGGTTAGATTTAGGGTTAGGGTTGTTAGGTTAATTTGTTAGGTTTACAGTTAGGTTTTCGGGTTGGAGTGTGGGGTGAGGGTAGGGTTAGGTGTTAGGGTTAGGGGTGAGGGTGAGTGTTAGGGTGAGAGTTAAGGGTTATGCTTATGGTTGGGGTTAGGGTTTAGGTTTAGGGTTAGGATTAGGGTTAGGAGTTAAGGTTAGGAGTTAGGGGTAGGATTAGTTTTAGGTGGTTAGGTTTAGTGGTTAGGGTTATGTTTAGGATTTGGTGTTAGCGTACGGGTAAGGGGTGAGTTTAGGGTTAGATTTAGGGGTAGAGGGAGGGGTAGGGTTAGGGTTAGGGGTTAGGATTCGCGTTAGGTTTAGTATTAGGGTTCGCGGTTAGGGGATAGGGTTAGGTTTAAGGTTGTTAGGGTTTGGGTTGCTAGGGTTATTTGTTAGGTTTAGGGTTAGGTTTTCGGGTTAGGGATAGGGGTTAAGGTAGGGTTAGGTGTCACGGTTAGAGTTTAGGGTTAGGGTGAGGGTAAGGGGTAGAGGGAGGGGTAGGGTTAGGGTTAGGGGTTAGGGTTAGCGGTAGGGTTAGTTTTAGGGGTTAGGGGATAGGGTTAGGTTTAGGTTTGTTAGGGTTAGGATTAGGTGTTAGGGTTAGTTGTTAGGGTTAGTTTTAGGGTTAGGTGTTAGGGTTAGGGTTAAGGGTTAGGGTTAGGGTTTGGGTTAGGTGTTTGGGATAGCGTTAGGGTTAGGATTTAGGTTTAGGGTTTGGGGCTTAGGGTTTGGGTTTAATGTGAGGGTTAGGGTTAGTGTTAGAGGGTTAGTGTTAGGGTTAGAGGGTTATGGTTTGGGTTAGGATTTGGTTTTTAGGGTTAGTGTTAGGGTTATGGTTAGGGTTAGGTGTTATGGTTAGCGTTAGTGTTTAGGATTACCTTAAGGGTTTAGGGTTAGGGTTATGGTTAGGGTTAGTTTTAGGGTTAGGGTTAGGGTTCGAGTTAGGTTTAGGGTAGTTAGGGTTCAGGTTGTTAGGGTTATTTGTTAGGTTTAGGGTTAGGTTTTTGGGTTAGGGATAGGGTTGGGGTAAGGTTAGGGGTTAGGGTTAGGGTGAGGGTTAGGGGTAGAGGGAGGAGTAGGGTTAGGCTTAGGGCTTATTGTTAGCGGTAGGGTTAGTTTTAGGGGTTAGGGGATAGGGTTAGGTTCAGGGTTTTAAGGTTAGGGTTAGGGTTGTTAGGGTTAGGGTTTGTCGGGTGAGGGTTAGGGTGGGGTTAGGGTTAGGTGTTAGGGTTAGTTGTTAGGGTTAGTGTTAGGTGTTAGGGTTTGGTGTTAGGGTTAGGTGTTAGGGTTATGGTCTGTTAGAGTTAGTTTTAGGGTAGGTCTTTGGGATGGCATTAGGATTAGGGTTTAGGGTTAGAGTTTGGGGTTTAGGGTTAGGGTTTAGTGTGAGGGTTAGGATTAGTGTTAGAGGGTTAGTGTTAAGGCTAGAGCGTTATGGTTAGGATTAGGGGTTGGTTTTAAGGTTAGTGTTATGGTTATTGTTAGGGTTAGTGTTATGGTTAGCATTAGGGTTTAGGATTACCTTATGGGGTTAGGGTTAGGATTAAGGTTAGTGGTTAGGGTTTGGGTTGTTAGGGTTAGGGTGTTTAGGGTTAGCATTAAGGTTGTTAGGTTTTGAGTTAGGGGTAGAGTTGTTAGGGTTAGGGTTAAGGTTGTTAGAAGTAGGAGGTTAGGGTTAGGAGATTAGGGTTAGGGGTTACAGTTAAGGTTAGGTTTAGGGTAGGGTTGTTAAGGTTAGGTTTAGGGTTGTTAGGGTTAGAGGTAGGGTTGTTAGGGTTAGGTTTATGGTTAGGATTGTTAGAGTTTTTGTTAGGTTTAGGGTTAGGTTTTCGGGTTAGGGGTAGGAGTTAGGGTACGGTTAGGTGTTAGGGTTAGGGTTAGGGTGAGAGTTAAGGGTTATGGTTAGGGTTAGGGTTTAGGTTTAGGGTTAGGTTAGGGTTCGGTTAGGATTAGGGTTAGGAGTTAGGAGTAGGATTAGTGTTACGTGGTTAGGTTTCAGGTTTCGTGTTAGGTTTAGGGTTTAGTGTTTGTATAAGTGTTAGGGTTAGGGTTAAGAGTTATGTGTAGGATTAGGGTTTAGGATTACCAAAAGGGGTTAGGGTTAGGGTTAGGGTTAAGGTTAGGGGTTAGGTTTTGCGTTAGGGTCTGACTTAGGGTTAGCGTTGTTAGGGTTAGGGTTGTTAGGGTTAGTGTTAGGCGTTAGGGTTAGGTGTTAGGGATAGGTGTTAGAGTTATGGTTAAGTGTTAGGGTTAGGTTTAGGCTAGATGTTTGGGATGGTGTTAGAATTAGGGTTCAGGGTTAGAGTTTGGGGCTTATGGTTAGGGTTTAGTGTGAGGGTTAGGATTAGTGTTAGAGGGTTAGTGTTAGGGTTAGAGTGTTATGGTTAGAGGGTTAGTGTTAGGGTTAGTGATAGGTGTTATGGTTAGCGTTAGGGTTTATGATTACCTTAAGGGGTTAGGGTTAAGTTAGGGTTAAGGTCAGGGGTGAGAGTTAGGGTTCGGGTTAGGTTTAGGGTAGTTAGGGTTAGGGTTGTTAGGGTTATTTGTTAGGTTTAGGGTTAGGTTTTTGGGTTAGGGATAGGGGTTAGGGTAAGGTTAGGGGTTAGGATTAGGGGTTAGGGTTAGGGTGAGGGTAAGGGGTAGAGGGAGGGGTAGGGTTAGGTTTAGGGGTTAGGGTTAGCAGTAGGTTAGTTTTAGGGGTTAGGGGATATGGTTAGTTTTAGGGTTAGGGTTGTTAGGTTATAGTGTTTAGGGTTAGGGTAGGGTTAGGGTTAGAGTTACATGTTAGGGTTAGTTGTTAGGGTTAGTGTTAGGCGTTAGGGTTAGGGTTTGGGTTAGGTGTTTGGGATAGCGTTAGGGTTAGGGTTTAGGGTTAGATTTTGAGGCTTAGGTTTAGGGTTTAGTGTGAGGGTTTGGGTTAGTGTTAGCGTGTTAGTGTTAGGGTTAAGGTTTAGGGTTGGGTTAGGATTAGGGTTAGGAGTTAGGGGTAGGATTAGTTTTAGGTGGTTAGGTTTAGGGGTTAGGGTTAGGTTTAGGATTTAGTGTTAGCATAAGGGTAGGGGTGAGCGTTAGGGTATAGGTTTAGGGTTGTTAGAAGTAGGGGGTTAGGGTTAAGGTTAGGCTTAGGGTTAGGGTTAGGGGTAGGGTTGTTTGGGTTGGGGGTAGGGTTGTTAGGGTTAGGTTTAGGGTTAGGGTTGTTAGGGCTATTTGTTAGGTTTACGGTTAGGTTTTCGGGTTAGGGGTAGGGTTTAGGGTAGGGTTAGGTGTTAGGGTTAGGGGTTAGGGTGAGAGTTAAGGGTTATGGTTAGGGTTAGGGTTTATGTGTAGGTTTAGGGTTAGGGTTGGGTTAGGATTAGGGTGAGGAGTTAGGGGTAGGATTAGTTTTAGGTGGTTAGGTTTAGGGATTAGGGTAAGGTTTAGGATTTAGTGTTAGTGGAAGGGTTATGGGTGAGCGTTAGGGTTAGATTTAGGGGTAGAGGTAGGGGTAGGGTTAGGGTTAGGGGTTAGGATTAGCGTTAGTTTTAGTATTAGGGTTTGCAGTTAGGGTTAGGGTTAGGTTTTGGGTTGTTAGGGTTATTTTTTAGGTTAGGGTTAGGTTTTTGGGTTAGGGATAGGGGTTAAGGTAGGGTTAGGTGTCAGGGTTAGAGGTTAGGTTGAGTGTTAGGGGTAGAGGGAGGGGTAGGGTTAGGGGTTAGGGTCAATGGTAGGGTTAGTTTCAGGGGATAGGGGATAGGGTAGGTTTAGGGTTGTTAGGGTTATGGTTAGGGTTGTTAAGTTTAGAGGGTTTAGGGTTAGGGTAGGGTTAGAGTTAGGTGTTAGGGTTAGTTGTTAGGCGCTAGGGTTAGGTGTTAGGGTTAGGTTTAAGGGTTAGGGTTTGGGTTAGGTGTTTGGGATAGCTTTAGGGTTAGGGTTAGGGTTAGAGTTTGTGGCTTAGGGTTAGGATAGTTAGGGTTAGGATTAGGATTAGGAGTTAGGGGTAGGATTAGTTTTAGGTGGTTAGGTTTAGGGGTTAGGGTTAGGTTTAGGATTTAGTGTTAGCGTAAGGGTAGGTGTGAGCGTTAGGGTTAGATTAAGGGGTAGAGGGAGGGGTAGGGTTATGGTTAGGGGTTAGGATTAGCGTTAGGTTTAGTATTAGGGTTCACGGTTAGGGGATAGGGTTACGTTTAGGGTTGTTAGGGTTAGGGTTGTAGGTTTATGATGTTTAGTGTTAGGGTAGGGTTAGGGTTAGTCGTTAGGGTTAGTTGTTAGGGTTAGTGTTAGGCGTTATGGTTAGGGTTAAGGGTTAGGTTTTGGGTTAGGTGTTTGGGATAGCATTAGGGTTAGGGTTTAGGGTTAGGGTTTGGGGCTTAGGGTTTAGTGTGAGGGTTAGGGTTAGTGTTAGAGGGTTAGTGTTAGGGTTAGAAGGTTATGGTTAGGGTTAGGGTTTGGTTTTTAGGGTTAGTGTTAGGGTTATGGTTATGGTTAGGTGTTATGGTTAGCGTTAGGGTTTAGGATTACCTTAAGGGGTTAGGGTTAGGGTTAGGGTTAGTTTTAGAGTTAGGGTTAGGGTTAGGGTTAGGGTTCGAGTTAGGTTTAGGATAGTTATGGTTAGGGTCGTTACGGTTATTTGTTAGGTTTAGGGTTAGGTTTTCGGGTTAGGGATAGGGGTTAGGGTAGGGTTAGGTGTCAGGGTTAGAGGTTATGGTTAGGGTGAGGTTTAGGTGTAGAGGGAGGGGTAGGGTTAGGGTTAGGGGTTAGGGTAAGTGGTAGGATTAGTTTTAGGGGTTAGGGGATAGGGTTAGGGTTAGGGTTGTTAGGGTTAGGGTGTTTAGGGTTATGGTAGGGTTAGGGTTAGGTGTTAGGGTTAGTTGTTAGGGTTAGTGTTAGGCATATGGTTTTGTGTTAGGGTTAGGGTTAAGGGTTAGGGTTTGGGTTAGGTGTTTGGGATAGCGTTAGAGTTAGGGTTTAGGGTTAGAGTTTGGGGCTTAGGGTTAGGGTTTAGTGTGAGGGTAAGGGTTAGTATTAGAGGGTTAGTGTTAGGGTTAGAGGGTTATGGTTAGGGTTAGCGTTTGGTTTTTAGGTTTAGTGTTAGGGTTATGGTTAGGGTTAGGTGTTATGGTTAGCGTTAGGGTTTAGGATTACCTTAAGGGGTTAGGTTTAGGGTTAGTTTTAGGGTTAGGGTTAGGGTTCGAGTTAGGTTTAGGGTAGTTAGGGTTAGGGTCGTTACGGTTATTTGTTACGTTTAGGGTTGGGTTAGGTTTTCGGGTTAGGGATAGGGGTTTGGGTAAGGTTAGGGTTAGGAGTAAGGGTGAGGGTTAGTGGTAGAGGGAGGGGTAGGGTTAGGGTTAGCAGTAGGGTTAGTTTTAGGAGTTAGGGGATAGGGTTAGGTTTAGGGTTTTAGGGTTAGGGTTGTTAGGGATAGGTTGTGTGGGGTGAGGGTTAGGGTCGGGTTAAGGTTAGGTATTAGGGTTAGTTGTTCGTGTTTGTGTTAGGCGTTAGGGCTTGGTGTTAGGGTTAGGTGTTAGGGTTAGGTGTTAGGGTTATGGTTATGTGTTAGGGTTAGGTTTAGGGTAGGTGTTTGGGATGGCGTTAGGATTAGGGTTTAGGGTTAGAGTTTGGGGGTTAGGGTTAGTGTGAGGGTTAGGATTAGTGTTAGAAGATTAGTGTTAGGGCTAGAGGGTTAGGGTTAGGGTTTAGGGTTAGGTTTAGGGTAGGTTTGGGTTAGGATTAGGGTTAGGAGTTAGGGGTAGGATTAGTTTTAGGTGGTTAGGTTTAGGGGTTAGGGTTAGGTTTAGGATTTAGTGTTAGCGAAGTGGTAAGGGTGAGCGTTAGGGTTAGATTTAGGGGTAGAGGGAGGGGTAGGGTTAGGGTTTGGGGGTTAGGATTAGCGTTAGGTTTATTTTTTTTTTTTAATTTTTATTTATTTATGATAGTCACAGACAGAGAGAGGCAGAGACACAGGCAGAGGGAGAAGCAGGCTCCATGCACCGGGAGCCCGACGTGGGATTTGATCCCGGGTCTCCAGGATCCCGCCCTGGGCCAAAGGCAGGCGCCAAACCGCTGCGCCACCCAGGGATCCCTAGCGTTAGGTTTAGTATTAGGGTTCGCGGTTAGGGTTAGGGTTAGGTTTATGGTTGTTAGGGTTTGGGTTGTTAGGGTTATTTGTTAGGTTTAGGGTTAAGTTTTTGGGTTAGGGATAGGGGTTAGCGTAGGGTTAGGTGTCAGGGTTAGAGGTTAGGGTTAGGTTGAGGGTTAGGGGTAGAGGGAGGGGTAGGGTTAGGGTTAGGGTTTAGGGTTAGTGGTAGGGTTAGTTTTAGGGGTTAGGGGATAGGGTTAGGTTTAGTTGTTAGGGTTAGGGTTAGGGTTGTTAGGTTTAGGGTGTTTAGGGTTAGGGTAGGGTTAGGTGTTAGGGTTTGTTGTTAGGGTTAGTGTTAGGTGTTAGGGTTAGGTGTTAGGGTTAGTTGTTAGGGTTAGTGTTAGGCGTTAGGGTTAGGTGTTAGGGTTAAGTGTTAGGGTTAGGGATAAGGGTTAGGGTTAGGGTTTGGTTTGGTGTTTGGGATAGCGTTAGCATTAGGGTTTAGGGTTAGAGTTTGGGGCTTAGGGTTAGGTTTTAGTGTGAGGGTTAGGGTTAGTGTTAGAGGGTTTGTTAGGGTTAGATGGTTATTGTTATGGTTTTGTGTTTAGGGTTAGTGTTAGGGTTATGGTTAGGGTTAGGTGTTATGGTTAGCGTTAGTGTTTAGGATTACCTTAAGGGTTTAGGGTTAGGGTTTAGGGTTAGGGTCAGGGTTACGGTTGGGTTAGGATTAGGATTAGGAATTAGGGGTATGATTAGTGTTAGGTGGTTAGGTTTAGGGGTTAGGGTTAGGTTTAGGGTTTAGTGTTTGCATAAGGGTTAGGGTTAGGGTTAGGGTGAGGTGTTATGGCTAGTGTTAGGGTTTAGGATTACCTTAAGGTGTTAGGGTTAGGTTAGGGTTAAGGTTAGGGGTTAGGGTTTGGGTTAGGGTCAGGGTTAAGGTTAGGGTTGTTAGGGTTGTTAGTTTTGGGGTTAGCATTAGAGTTGTTAGGGTAATGGTTAGGGTAGGGTTGTAAAGGTTAGGCTTATGGTTGTTAGGTTTAGGGTTAGGCTTAGGGTTGTTAGGGTTAGTATTTAGGTTTAGGGTGTTTAGGGTTCGCTTTAGGGTTGTTAGGGTTAGGGTAGGGTTAAGTTTAGGCTTAGGGTAGTTTGTTTAGGTTTAGGGGTAGGGTTGTTAGGGTTGGGGTTGTTAGAATTAGGGGGTTAGGGTTAGGAGATTAGCGTTAGGTTTAGGGGCTTAGGGTTAAAGTTCGGTTTAGGGTAGGTTTGTTAAGGTTAGGCTTTGGGTTGTTAGGTTTACGGTTAGGGTTGTTAGGGTTATTTGTTAGGTTTAGGGTTAGGTTTTTGGGTTAGGGTAGGGTTCAGTGTTAGGGTTAGGGGTTAGGGTTAGGGATAGGGTGATGGTTAGGTGAGAGTTAAGGGTTATGGTTAGGGTTAGGATTAGGGTTTAGGGTTAGGGTTGGGTTAATATTAGGGTTAGGATTTAGGGGTAGCATTAGTGTTAGGTGGTTAGGTTTAGGGGTTAAGGTTAGGTTAGTGTTTAGTGTTAGCGAAAGGGTTAGGGATGAGCGTTAGGGTAGGGTTAGGGGTAGAGGGAGGGGTACGGTTAGGGTTAGGGGTTAGGGTTAGTGTTAGGGTTAGTTTTAGGGTTAGGGGTTAGTGTTAGGGTTAGCATTAGGTTGAGGGTTGTTAGGGTTATTTGTTAGGTTTAGGGTTAGGTTTTCTGGTTAGGGAAAGGGGTTAGTGTAGGGTTAGGAGTTAGGGTTAGGGTGAAGGTTAGGGGTAGAGGGAGGGTAGGGGTAGGGTTCAGGTTAGGTGTTAGGGTTAGGATGAGAGGGGTAGAGGGAGGGGTAGGTTTAGGGTTAGAGGATAGGGTTAGGGTTGTTGGGGTAGGGTGTTTAGGGTTAGGGTAGTGTTAGGATTAGGGTTAGGTGTTAGTGTTAGTTTTTAGGGTTAGTGTTAGGCATTAGGGTTAGGTGTTAGGGTAAAGGGCTTGGGTTAGGGTTAAGTTTAGGGTTAGGGTTAGGTGTTAGGTTTAGGGTTAGGGGTTAGGGTTAGGTTTAGGGTTATGGTTAGGGTTGTTAGGTTTGCGTGCTTAGGGTTAGCTTTAGGGTTGTTAGGGTTAGGGTTAGGGGTTAGGGTTAGGTTTAGGGTTTGGTTAGGTTTGTTAGGTTTAGGGTGCTTAGGGTTAGCTTTAGGGTTGTTAGGATTAGGGTAGGGTTAGCGTTAGGGTTAGGTGCTAGGGTTAGTTTTTAGGCTTAGTGTTAGGTGTTAGGGTTAGGTGTTAGGGTTAGATGTTAGGGTTATGGTTAAGTGTTAGAGTTAGATTTAGGGTAGGTGTTTGGGATGGCATTAGGATTAGGGTTTAGGTTTAGAGTTTGGGGTTTAGTGTTAGTGTTTAGTGTGAGGGTTCGGATTAGTGTTAGAGGGTTAGTGTTAGGGTTAGAGGGTAATGGTTAGGGTTAAGGTTTGGTTTTTAGTGTTAGTGTTAGGGTTATGGTTAGGGTTAGTGTTATGGTTAGCGTTAGTGTTTAGGATTACCTTAAGGGGTTAGGGTTAAGGTTAGTGGTTAGGGTTTGGGTTAGGGTCAGGGTTAGGGTTAAGGTTAGGGTAGGGTTAGGGTTAGGGTTAGATGTTAGGGTTAGTTGTTGGGGTTAGTGTTAATCGTTAGCATTAGGTGTAAGGGTTATGCTTAAGTTTAGGGTTAGGTGTTAGGGTTAGGTGTTAGGGTTAATGCTAGGCATTAGGGTTAGGGTGAGAGTTAACGTTAGGCTTAGGGTTAGGTTTTGTGTTTGGGTTAGGTTTATGTTTAAGGTTATCGTTAGAGTGAGAGTTAAGGTTAGGGTTAGGGTTTAGTGTTAGGGTTAGCGTTAGGTGTTAAGCCATCTTTCAAGTAGCTGCGTATTTATTGGTGTGAGAATGTAGGAGCATTCTAAGTGAGGAGGTTCCATGAATACTGCTCTACTGCACCTGGAGATACACCTTCCAAGCCTGCATTTTTCCAGTTGCGTCGCATGAGCTTCTGGCAAACATCTCTAGTGAGTATGTTCAAAACTCCATCTGCAGAAGAGGGGCAAGTTTGGGGAAGAGAAGGGTCCCCAAATCACCTGTCCCCACCAAATTACCTAGATAACCTTCAAATCATCCTGAAAATCTATGAATTCAGCCTGAGATTTAAGGAGAGAATAGCTGGAATGCTACAGTGAGAAGAGTTCGTGCTTCTATCAAGGTAGGAACACGGGGAAAATAGAAATAAGGAAACAAAAGGCATCCAAGGCAGAGGGGCCCCTCAAGGAGCCGGGCTAAGGCAGGGGCTAGTGCCCCCAGGACCGGAAAGCCCCATCCCAGAGAAGTAGGAGCTTCACCAACTTCCCGGGTGGAAAGGCACTTGCAGGGAGTTAGAGCAGGACCCCAGGGAAGGGCGGGGATGCCCTCAGGTTCCCTGGGACACTAACAGACACCTGTGCCCCGGGGAGAGTGCGCCACACCCCGCAGCTGAGCTCCCTAACAGGCTGCAGCGTGCACACAGCTGGACCCGGGAGCAGCTCGGAGGGGCTCAGGTGGCGGCTCCGCAGAGGAGACTGCACAGCTGGGAGTGCGAATCCAACAGTGCAGGCCCCAGAGGCCAGGCCGTGGGGGGACACAGCCCAGGATCTGATCACCCCTGGGAGAGGCAGAGGCCAGGAGGGCCCAGGACAGCACGGACGCTCCTGCCCCGAGCTGAGCAGATCAGCGGCCCTGCCCCGGAGCATCCAGACCTGTGCAGAGGGAGAGCTCTGTAGTTACTGTGGGAGCTGAATCCAGGGCTCCAGAGCTGGCCGCCGCCACTGTGGTTGTTCCTCCTGGGGCCTCACGGGGTAAACAACACCCCCACTGAGCCCTGCACCAGGCAGGAGGTTGAACAGCTCCCCCAAGTGCTAACACCTGAAAATCAGCACAACAGGCCCCTCCCCCAGAAGACCAGCTAGAAGGACAAGTTCCAGGGGAAGTCAAGGGACTTAAAGTATACAGAATCAGAAGATATTCCCCGGTGTTTTTTTGTTTGTTTGTTTTGTTTTGTTTTGTTTTTGCTTTTTGATTTCTGTTTGCTTCCCCCACCCTTTTTTCCCTTTCTTTCTTTTTCTTTCTCTTTTTCTTCCTTTTTTCATTTTCTCTTTTCTTTCCTTCTTTCTCTCCTCTCTTTTTCTCCTTTTCCCAATACAACTTGTTTTTGGCCACTCTGCACTGAGCAAAATGACTAGAAGGAAAACTTCACCTCGAAAGAATCAGAAACAGTCCTCTCTCCCACAGAGTTACAAAATCTGGATTACAAGTCAATGTCAGAAAGCCAATTCAGAAGCACTATTATACAGCTACTGGTGGCTCTAGAAAAGAGCATAAAGGACTCAAGAGACTTCATGACTGCAGAATTTAGATCGAATCAAGCAGAAATTAAAAATCAATTGAATGAGATGCAATCCAAACTAAAGTCCTAACGACGAGGGTTAACGAGGTGGAAGAACGAGTGAGTGACATAGAAGACAAGTTGATGGCAAAGAGGGAAACTGAGGAAAAAAGAGACAAAAAATTAAAAGACCATGAGGATAGATTGAGGGAAATAAATGACAGCCTGAGGAAGAAAAACCTACATTTAATTGGGGTTCCTGAGGGTGCCAAAAGGGTCCAAAATATGTATTTGAACAAATCATAGCTGAAAACTTTCCTAATCTGGGAAGGGAAACAGGCATTCATATCCAGGAGATAGAGAGATCGCCCCCTAAAATCAATAAAAAGCATTTAATGCCTTGACATTTAATAGTGAAGCTTGCAAATTCCAAAGATAAAGAGAAGATCCTTAAAGCAGCAAGAGACAAGAAGTCCCTGACTTTTATGGGGAGGAGTATTAGGGTAACAGCAGCCCTATCCACAGAGACCTGGAGGGACAGAAAGGGCTGGCAGGATATATTCAGTTTCCTAAATGAGAAGAACATGCAACCAAGAATACTTTATCCAGCAAGGCTCTCATTCAGAATGGAAGGAGAGATAAAGAGCTTCCAAGACAGGCAGGAACTGAAAGAATCTGTGACCTCCAAACCAGCTCTGCAAGAAATTTTAAGGGGGACTCTTAAAATTCCCCTTTAAGAAGAAGTCCAATGGAACAATCCACAAAAACAAGGACTGAATAGGTATCATGATGACACTAAACTCATATCTGTCAATAGTAACTCTGAACGTGAACGGGCTTAATGACCCCATCAAAAGGCGCAGGGTTTCAGACTGGATAAAAAAGCAGGACCCATCCATTTGCTGTCTACAAGAGACTCATTTTATTTATTTTTATTTTTTATTTTTTAATTTTTATTTTTTTATGATAGTCACAGAGAGAGAGAGAGAGAGGCAGAGAAACAGGCAGAGGGAGAAGCAGGCTCCATGCACCGGGAGCCTGATGTGGGATTCGATCCCGGGTCTCCAGGATCGCGCCCTGGGCCAAAGGCAGGCGCCAAACCGCTGCGCCACCCAGGGATCCCCAAGAGACTCATTTTAGACAGAAGGACACCTACAACCTGAAAATAAAAGGTTGGAGAACCATTTACCATGCAAATGGTCCTCAAAAGAAAGCAGGGGTAGCCATCCTTATATCAGATAAACTAAAATTTACCCCCAAGACTGTAGTGAGAGATGAAGAGGGACACTATCTCATACTTAAAGGATCTATCCAACAAGAGGACTTAACAATCCTCAATATATATGCCCCGAATGTGGGAGCTGCCAAATATTTAAACCAATTAATAACCAAAGTGAAGAAATACTTAGATAATAATACACTTATACTTGGTGACTTCAATCTAGCTCTTTCTACCCTCGATAGGTCTTCTAAGCACAACATCTCCAAAGAAACGAGAGCTTTATTTATTTTTTTTAATTTTTTTTTTATTTATGAAAGTCACACAGAGAGAGAGAGAGAGAGGCAGAGACACAGGCAGAGGGAGCAGCAGGCTCCATGCACCGGGAGCCCGACGTGGGATTCGATCCCGGGTCTCCAGGATCGCGCCCTGAGCCAAAGGCAGGCGCCAAACCGCTGCACCACCCAGGGATCCGGAAACGAGAGCTTTAAATGATACACTGGACCAGATGGATTTCACAGATATCTACAGAACTTTACATCCAAACTCAACTGAATACACATTCTTCTCAAGTGCACATGGAACTTTCTCCAGAATAGACCACATACTGGGTCACAAATCGGGTCTGAACCGATACCAAAAGATTGGGATCGTCCCCTGCATATTCTCAGACCATAATGTCTTGAAATTAGAACTAAATCACAACAAGAAGTTTGGAAGGACTTCAAATACGTGGAGGTGAAGGACCATCCTGCTAAAAGATGAAAGGGTCAACCAGGAAATTAAGGAAGAATTAAAAAGATTCATGGAAACTAATGAGAATGAAGATACAACCGTTCAAAATCTTTGGGATGCAGCAAAAGCAGTCCTAAGGGGGAAATACATCGCAATACAAGCATCCATTCAAAAACTGCAAAGAACTCAAATACAAAAGCTAACCTTACACATAAAGGACCTAGAGAAAAAACAGCAGATAGATCCTACACCCAGCAGAAGAGAGTTAATTAAGATTCGAGCAGAACTCAACGAAATCGAGACCAGAAGAACTGTGGAACAGATCAACAGAACCAGGAGTTGGTTCTTTGAAAGAATTAATAAGATAGATAAACCATTAGCCAACCTTATTAAAAAGAAGAGAGAGGAGACTCAAATTAATAAAATCATGAATGAGAAAGGAGAAATCACTACCAACACCAAGGAAATACAAACGATTTTAAAAACATATTATGAACAGCTATACGCCAATAAATTAGGCAATCTAGAAGAAATAGACGCATTCCTGGAAAGCCACAAACTACCAAAACTGGAACAGGAAGAAATAGAAAACCTGAACAGGCCAATAACCAGGGAGGAAATTGAAGCAGTCATCAAAAACCTCCCAAGACACAAGAGTCCAGGGCCAGATGGCTTCCCAGGGGAATTCTATCAAACGTTTAAAGAAGAAACCATACCTATTCTCCTAAAGCTGTTTGGAAAGATAGAAAGAGATGGAGTACTTCCAAATTCGTTCTATGAGGCCAGCATCACCTTAATTCCAACACCAAAGACCCCACCAAAAAGAATTACAGACCAATATCCCTGATGAACATGGATGCAAAAATTCTCAACAAGATCCTAGCCAATAGGATCCAACAGTACATTCAGAAAATTATTCACCATGACCAAGTAGGATTTATCCCCAGGACACAAGGCTGGTTCAACACTCGTAAAACAATCAATGTGATTCATCATATCAGCAAGAGAAAAACCAAGAACCATATGATCCTCTCGTTAGATGCAGAGAAAGCATTTGACAAAATACAGCTTCCATTCCTGATCAAAACTCTTCAGAGTGTAGGGATAGAGGGAACATTCCTCAACATCTTAAAAGCCATCTGCAGAAAGCCCACAGCAAATATCATTCTCAATTGGGAGCACTGGGAGCCTTTCCCCTAAGATCAGGAACAAGACAGGGATGTCCCCTCTCACCACTGCTATTCAACATAGTACTGGAAGTCCTAGCCTCAGCAATCAGACAACAAAAAGACTAAAGGCATTCAAATTGCCAAAGAATAAGTCAAACTCTCCCTCTTTGCCTATGACATGATACTCTACATAGAAAACCCAAAAGCCTCCACCCCAAGATTGCTAGAACTCATATAGCAATTTGGTAGCGTGGCAGGATACAAAATCAATGCCCAGAAATCAGTGGCATCTCTATACACTAACAATGGGACTGAAGAAAGAGAAATGAAGGAGTCAATCCCATTTACAATTGCACCCAAAAGCATAAGATACCTAGGAATAAACCTAACCAAAGAGGTAAAGGATCTATACCCTAAAAACTATAGAATACGTCTGAAAGAAATTGAGGAAGACACAAAAAGATGGAAAAATATTCCATGCTCATGGATTGGCAGAATTAATATTGTGAAAATGTCAATGTTACCCAGGGCAATTTACACATTTAATGCAATCCCTATCAAAATACCATGGACTTTCTTCAGAGAGTGAGAACAAATTATTTTAAGATTTGTGTGGCATCAGAAAAGACTCTGAATAGCCAGGGGAATTTTAAAAAAGAAAACCATATCTGGGGGCATCACAATGCCAGATTTCAGGTTGTACTACAAAGCAGTGGTCATCAAGACAGTGTGGTACTGGCACAAAAACAGACACATAGATCAATGGAACAGAATAGAGAACCCAGAAGTGGATCCTGAACTTTATGGCCAAGTAATATTCGATAAAGGAGGAAAGACTATCCATTGGAAGAAAGACAGTCTCTTCAATAAATGGTGCTGGGAAAATTGGACATCCACATGCAGAAGAATGAAACTAGACCACTCTCTTTCACCATACACAAAGATAAATTCAAAATGGATGAAAGATCTAAATGTGAGACAAGATTCCATCAAAATCCTAGAGGAGAACACAGGCAACACCCTTTTTGAACTCGGCCACAGTAACTTCTTGCAAGATACATCCACGAAGGCAAAAGAAACAAAAGCAAAAATGAACTATTGGGACTTCATCCAGATAAGAAGCTTTTGCACAGCAAAGGATACAGTCAACAAAACTAAAAGACAACCACAGAATGGGAGGAGATATTTGCAAATGACGTATCAGATAAAGGGCTAGTTTCCAAGATCTATAAAGAACTTCTTAAACTCAACACCAAAGAAACAAACAATCCAATCATGAAATGGGCAAAAGACATGAACAGAAATCTCCCAGAGGAAGACATAGACATGGCCAACATGCACATGAGAAAATGCTCTGCATCACTTGCCATCAGGGAAATACAAATGAAAACCACAATGAGATACCACCTCACACCAGTGAGAATGGGGAAAATTAACAAGGCAGGAAACCACAAATGTTGGAGAGGATGTGGAGAAAAGGGAACCCTCTTACACTGTTGGTGGGAATGTGAACTGGTGCAGCCACTCTGGAAAACTGTGTGGAGGTTCCTCAAAGAGTTAAAAATAGACCTGCCCTACGACCCAGCAATTGCACTGTTGGGGATTTACCCCAAAGATTCAGATGCAATGAAACGCCGGGACACCTGCACCCCATGTTTATAGCAGCAATGTCCACAATAGCCAAACCGTGGAAGGAGTCTCGGTGTCCATCGAAAGATGAATGGACAAAGAAGATGTGGTTTATGTATACAATGGAATATTACTCAGCCATTAGAAAGGACAATACCCACCATTTGCTTCGACGTGGATGGAACTGGAGGGTATTATGCTGAGTGAAGTAAGTCAATCGGAGAAGGACAAACCGTTTATGTTCTCATTCATTTGGGGAATATAAATAATAGTGAAAGGGAATATAAGAGAAGGGAGAAGAAATGTGTGGGAAATATCAGAAAGGGAGACAGAACATAAAGACTCCTAACTCTGGGAAATGAACTAAGGGTGGTGGAAGGGGAGGAGGGCGGGGGGTGGGGGTGAATGGGTGAAGGGCACTGAGGGGGGCACTTGACAGGATGAGCACTGGGTGTTATTCTGTATGTTGGTAAATTGAACACCAATAAAAATTAATTTATTAAAAAAATGCATAAAGCAAATATAAATCTCAGCATCCTAAACACAAATTATCCAACTGCAGATGGGCAGAATACATGAATGGACTTTGTCTCTGACAAGGCATGCAGATGGCCACCAGACACACGGAAAGACACACAGCATCACCCATCATCAGGGAAATGCAAACCAAAACCACAATGAGATGTCACCTGACAGCCATCAGAATGGCTAAAATTAACAACACAAGAAAAACAGGTGTTGGTGAGGCTATGGAGAAGGGGGAGCCCCCTTACACTCCTGGTGGGCATGGGAACAGGTGCAGCCACTGTGGAAAACAGTGTGGAGGGTCCTCAAGAAGTTAAAAGTAGAGCTACCCTACGATTCCAAAATTGCACAGCTAGGTATTTACCCCGAGGATACAAAAGTAGTTTAGTAGATTCGAAGAGGGACACACAGCCCAGTGTTTGTAGCAGCGTTATCAACAACAGCCAAACTGTGGATACAGCCCAGATGTCCATCGTCAGATGAATGGGCAGAGACGATGTGGTAAATATACATACTGTGACCACTCGGTCATCAGAAGGGATGAAATGAAGCCATTTACAATGACGTGGGAGAAGTGGAAAGGACTTAGGCTAAATGAACTCAGAGAAAGACAGATACCAAATACCATACAATTGCATTCACATGTGAATTTTAAGAAACCAAACAAACTGCAAATGAGTGGGGGGGGGATGAGAGAAGCAAACCAAGAAACACACTTTTTTTTTTAAAAAACGTATTTATTTATTCATTCAGAGAGGGCGAAGAGAGAGGCAGAGACACAGGCAGAGGGAGAAGCAGGCTCCCCACAGGAAGCCCGATGTGGGACTCGATCCCGGGTCTCCAGGATCACACCCCGGGCTGCAGGTGGCGCTAAACCGCTGCGCCACCGGGGCTGCCCAAGAAACACACTCTTAACCAGATAGAATAAACTAATAAATACCAGAGGAAGGTGGGGGTGATGGGGAATCAGGGGATGGGGATAGTGGAGGGCACTTGTGACCAGTACCAGGCGTTGTATCCAAGGGTTGAATCACTATGTGGTAAACCTGAAACTATATCATACTGTGTTTACAAACAGGAATTCAAGTAAAACTTTAAAATAATAATTGGTAGTATTGATGTACCATGTGCGCACAAGAGATAAAATCAGAAAGGCAACTGAAAATCCAAATAAAGAGTATTTAGAGCCACAAATCCCCTCCTTAGCTCAGCTCAGGAGAAGCCTGCCATGTCTATTCTCACCCCAGCAGAAGACTGGATTTTGATTCTCTGGGGAGGCCACTGACTTGGTGGAGTCAGGCTATCTTTGAATCCAAAACCTAAATATAGTGCATAAAACTAAACTGCCGAAGATACTAGGAGTCCCAGTGCAGGCACATGCCAAGACCCAAACTCTAACCATACACAGACATAACCCTAACCCTACACTTAAGCCTAATGTTAACCTAACCCTTAAACAAGGCCTATCACTAATCGAAAACCAAACACAAACCCCAAGACCGAAACACATTCACTGAACCTTCCTGCCAACCCTCACCCTAACTCTTAAACCTATTCTAAACCCTTAACCCTGACCCCTACCTTAAATCTAACCCTAACCCTAACCTCTAACCCTAACTTTAACTTAATGTACTCAAATCCTATTCCTAACCTTAACCTGTACCCTAACCCTAACCCTCTAATACTAACCCTATCTCATACCCCAAACTGTATCCTAACCCATACCCTAAAACTAACCCCTAACCCACTCCCTAAGCCTATCTCTTACCCTTTTCCAAAACCGTACCCTGACCTGACCCAAACCCTAACCCCTAACCAAACACTAACCCTAACCCTAGCCCTAACCCCTATCCTAACCCTAACCCTTGCCCTAACCCTAAACCTAGCCCTAACTTTAACCCTAACCACTAACCCTAACCCCTAACCCTAACTGCAAACCTAAGCCCAACCCTAACTCTAACCATAACCCTAACCCCAACTCCTAACCTCCAGCCCTAATCCCTAAAGCCTAAACCCTAACTCTAAATCCTGTCCCTAACACTAACCCCTTTCCCTAATCCCTAACCCCCATCCTAATTCCTAACCATCGACCCTTACCCTTTATCCCTCACCCTAACCTCTAATCTGTAACCATAAGCATAATCACTAACCCCTAACATCTAACCTAACCCTAACCACCAACTGCCTCCCCTGACCCTACCATTAATTCTACCCATTCACTTACCCTGTGGTTCTGAGTAGTCCCTTCTGATGTGGACGTGGCCCCCACGGGGCTCCTGTTAGTGCAGGGTACGAGGCCTACTACGCACGGGCGCGCGCCCTGGTCCGGGCCTGGGCTCGGGCGCCCCCTGCGGGACGCTCAGGCGCTGCAGGAGGCCATGCAGGAGGCGGCGTCCCCACCCCCCGGCCGCACCTGCTTCCTTCCAGGCTCCAGCTGAGACCTATGAGCTTCGGAAACGTCGCGCTGAAGTGGAGCCCAATACCCGGCTTCCCCAGAAATACTTAAGGACAATGAATTGGAGCCCACAGGACGCGAAATGAAATGTGGACCAAACTTTTACCACGTCCTGCAAAACTCACTCAACCCTCTTCCACTGTGGGAGGGACCGTGGGCTGGTGCAGCCGCCCTGGAAACAGTGCGAAGGCTCCTCAGGAAGTTACCGATAGAGCTGCCCTGCGACAGGCAGGTGCACGGCCTGGAGCACACTCCGAAGATACAGATGCAGTGAGATGCCAGGACACCTGCGCCCCGATGTCCACAGCAGCCGGGTCCACAGTAGCCACACTGTGGGAGGAGCCTCGGTGCCCTCGGGCAGATGATGGATAAAGAGGATGGGAGATAGATGATGGTCATAGAGAGGAATGTTACTCAGCTATCAAGGAAATCTTGCCATTTGCAATGATGCGGATAGAACTAGAGGGATCCTGTTAAGTGAAATAAGTCAGTCGGGAAAGACAATGACCATGTGGTGTCCTTCATAGGTGGAATTAAAGAAGCAAAGCAGATGAACATCTGTGAAGGGAAGGAAAAACAAATAAGATGAAAACAGATGCAGGAAATACAGACTCTTAATCATAGGAAACAAACTGAGGGTCGCTGGAGGGGAGGGGAGGGGGAAGGGGATAACAGGGGACCGGCATGAAGGAGAGCACGTGATGTCACGAGCACTGCTGTTATCTCCAACTGGTGAATCCCTGAATTCTTCCTCTGAAAGTATAATCCACTATACGTTAATTAATTGGGTTTAAATTAAATTAAGTTAAAAAAAATCAATTGTATCAGAGCACATTTCCTTCTGGACTCTCTGTTCTGCTCCTTCAGCTTATGCCAGGACCAGCCCCTGTGGGTCTGGTTTGTTTAAGTAGGCGCCACGCCTCGTCCATGGCCCAGCCCAGGGCTAGAACTCACGACCCCCAGATCAGGACCGGAGGTGAGGTCAGGAGTCGGATGCTTAACCGATGGAGCCAGCCAGGGGCCCGAGAACCACACTGCTTTATCCTGTGTCTCTGTGACATCGTTTGAAATAGGAAAGTGCTGCATCCCGCTCTGTCCTGCTTCTCCAATACTGATTTGCTGTCCGGGGTCATTTGTGGGGGCGGACGGATATTATGGTTTTTTTTTTCCTATTTCTAAGATCTGCCACCATGATTTTGATAGCAATGACATTGAAACTGAGGGTGGCTTCAGGAACTGCCGACATTTTCACAAGATGAGGCTCCACCCCTGGAGCCCAGGATGGCCTCCCAGAGCCTGGTGTGGCTCAGTGCACAAGTCTTGTGCTCCTTTGGTTCAGTCTCATTATTTATTCTCTGCGATGCTCCTGAAAAGGGAGTCACATCCTTAATTTCCTTCCTGAGTGCTCATTGTCTGGACACAGCAAGGCTACTGAGCTCTGTAGGGTCAGTTTGTGTCCCGTGACTTTACTGAACTCACTCCTTAGTTCTACCAGGTTTTGGTGGAGGCTCTCGGGTTTCCTGTTTCTAGTACTGCGTCTTTAGCAAATAGGGACAGTGTAATGTCCCCCTTCCAGGTGTGGAACCTTTGCTGTTTCCTGTCTGTTGACTACATTAGGACTTCCAGCGCTGAGAGGGGACCTTGGCTTGATCCTGCTCAGGGGAGACGATTTCAGGTTTTCACCCTTGAGGATGACATCAGCTGTGGGCCTTCCTAGCGGCCTTTATTCTGTGGATAGACATTTCCTCAAAACCCACTATGCTTTTGATGTTGTATTTTGTCAAATGTTTTTTCTGCAACTCTTGAGAGGATCATATGCTTTTTGTCCTTTCTCTTGTTTTTCTTTTTTTAAAGATTTTATTTATATATCCTTGAGAGACAGAGAGAGAGAGGCAGAGAGAGAAAGGCAGAGACACAGGCAGAGGGAGAAGGCGGCTCCATGTAGGGAACCCGACGTGGGACTCAATCCTGGGACTCCAGAATCACGCCCTGGGCTGAAGGCAGGCACTAAACTGCTGAACCACCTGGGGCTGCCCCATGTCCTTTTTCTGGTTAATGTGATGGATCCTGCTGACCAATGGACAGAGGGGCCGTGGGTAGGACATGGGCAACATAGATGAACAATAGTAGCAGCTATAAGTGTCTGGTTCTTAAATAAATAAGTCACAGAAATTTAGAAAGTACAGCCCAGGGAATAGAGTCAGTACTGTTGTGACAACTTTGTACGGGGACAGACGGTGACGCCGCTTCTCGTGGGGGAGAGCTGAGTAAGGCACAGAATTGTCAAGTCACTAGTTGTAGCCCTGAAACTACTGTCACATTGTGTGTCGACTGTACTTCAATAAATATCAAGGAAAAGGGGTTTCTGGTAGGACTCCTGGTGGGTCTGTGAAAGGCATTTACACGGTCGTTACACACACGAAGGCACCTCTGCAGAGGGGATAAAGATGCTCACATGTCTTCATGTTAATTTTTAGAAGATTTACTTGAGAGAGGGTGCAGTGGGGAGGGGCGGAGGGAGAGGGGGAACCTGGAGCGGACTCCTCACCCACCGGAGCCCAAGCCCCACTCGAGGTTGCACACCACAACCTCAAGATCCTGACCTGAGCCAAACTAAAGAGTCGACGTGGAACCGACTGAACCACCCAGGAGCCCCTCAAATGTTCTTAATTGCAACCCCATGCTGTGAACTCTGGGGGTCGGGGGGACATCTGTGACCCCCAGTCTGCCTAGAAGGGCGGAAGGCCTGCAGGGCCCAAGGATGGGAACTGAGGATGTGGGAGGGTGCCTGCATCCCCTTCCCACCCGGCGTGGGGACAGGACCCTCCCCCGGGACCCTCAGCCTTCAGGGTGAAGGGCTAAGTGCTGATTGGACCCCGTTGCCCACAGTCATGATGCGGGACCCCACTGTGGGCGGAACTGTGCCACCCCTGGGTTCCACTGCTGCCTGGCGCTCACTGTGTGCCCACAGACCTTTGGAAGCACTCGTGCTCCGGATCTGGCTCACAGCGATCCGACTCTCCCGCTCTCCCCAGTAGCTCAGTACTCCCACACTCCTCAGTACCCCAACTCTCCCACTCTCCCCAATACCCTAGTACTCCCACTCTCCCCAGTTCCCCAACTCTCCCACTCTCCCCAGTACCCCGGTGCATAAAGAGGAGGCGCTCACACAGCGACAGGTCACAGGTGAGTGGCCAATGATGCCTGCTCCCCGCGGGCCACTCTGGGGCCTGTGGGTCCGGGTGGGGGTGCTGGCCTCCTGGGCTGGGGTCCAAAACACCCCGACCCCAATTCGATGACCCTGAGCAGCTCCTGCAGCCCTTCCACAGCCCCACAGGGTGAGGGCGGCCCCCTAAGGCCCTGTCCAGGGAAGGAGGCTGCAGTTGGGAGTTCGGCAGCTCCCCTAGGACCCCCACTCCCCTGTAAGCCCTGTGCTGTGCAGGGAGACCCAATACATCACCTTTCTAGCCCATCCTAGACGCATGGACCCCGACAGGGATGACACCCCCCCACCCCACCCTGTGGTCAGAGAAGGACGGTCAGGGCCTGCTGGGTCCCCCTGGCCGGTGAGCAGGCTTGCTCTTCACGCACTGGAATGTGGGCAGAGTCCCTCATGCTCCCCCCAGACCCCCCTCAGGCTATTCAGGCATCGTTGTCTTCAGGGTGGGGAGTTTGGTCGCACTCTTGCTGGCATCAGGTTTTAATTTTGATGAAGTCCAGTCCGTTGCTTTCTCCCCTTGGTCGTTGTGCTTGTGGAATCTAAGAGAAACCTTCGATCTCCCCCGGGCTGGGAGACATCACCCCGAGCATCAGATCGGCAGTTCCCCGGAGCCTCCTGGGTCCCCCGCCCGTGTGCTCCTGATACCGGGGTGGGAGCGCTCTGTGATACCAGCATGAGGGTGTGTCCTGGGACAGTGGCTGGGAGGACTGTAGGTGGGCGAGCGACAGACAGGCAGTGAGCACCCGTGTGTGATGTTCCAGCCCAGCCTGTGCCCCTCAGGGCTATGGGGTAGTCTCTGGCTCTGGTCAGACAGAGGGGGACCTGCCCACGGGGAGCACCCAGATGCATGTGTCCTTGGAAGGTTTTCATGCGCCGTCATTCTTGGATGTGTTTGGATTGCAACACCATGCAGGAGGACTTGGAGACCCTGCTGGCCTTGCAAAGGGCCAATATCATGGCCCAGTACCATCAGGTGAGGCCCAGAAGGGACCATAGACACTACACACCCATGACAGGGGGGACCATACCTGCAAGAGCAGGGGAACCCCAGGAGAGGATCAGAGCCAAGGATGAGCCAGGTCAGCCCAGACAAGGACCATAGTCACCAGGAACAAGTGAGACCCTGGGGATGGTCCCAGTATCAGTAGCAACTAAGGGTCCATCCTGGATCCTAGTCATTGGTAGCTGAGGATCCCAGTCACCAGGTACGGTGAGGCCCAGGTGGGGACCACAGTCACCAGGTCCAGGTGAGGTCAAGGTGGAGACCACAGTCACCAGGTCCAGGTGAAGCCAAGGTGAGGACTACAGTCGCCAGGTCCACATGAGGCCCAGATGGGGACCAGAGTCACTAGGCCCAGGTGAGGCCCAGTTGGGGACTAGAGTCACCAGGTCTGGGTGAGGCCCAGGTGGGAACCACAGTCACCAGGTCTAAGTGAGGCCCAGGTGGGAACCGCCTTGATAGAAATGCAAACTCTAGCTGTTCTCTCTTTAAATCTCAGGCCGAATTCATAGGTTTTCAGGATGATTTGAAAGTTAGCTAGGTAATTTGGTGGGGACAGGTGACTTGGGGACCCTACTCTTCGGCCATCTTGCCCCTCTGACATGAATATTTTTAGCAGTGAACAGTAAAGTCAGTTTATTAAAAGTTGTTATTAATTTGTGCAAACAAACTTCTGTCTGCTTAAAGCAACTGTGAATCACATATCCACACGGGCTAGAAAATTTTGTTAACCTGAGTTTCTAGATCATTTTCATTATGTGAGTGATTTCTTTTCAAAACTAATTCCCAAAAGAAGTAGGGCAATGTGACAAGAGAAACAGCCAAGCAACATGAGAAAAAAGAAACCAACAAAAAAACACTAAGCATTTTTTCTCGGGATCAGAGAAATCCTGATCATGTAAGGTTTTTTCACCCTGCCCTGAGAAAAACCAATTTCCTGACTCAGATGCTTCAGGAGAGAACTGGGTTTCTGATTCAGTAAATCGTGACTGCCTCTGGCACTTGGTTCCCACAGCTGTGGATGTGGCCTCAGACCAGCTCCGTGGTTTCCAGGCTGCACTTGGAGGAGTTGGAAGGGCTCTGAACATGCACCTTAGGGGCAGCCTGGGATCCATACCTTACAGCTTTTAATTGATAGGTACACCAACTCATATAAAACTTTGCTAGAAAGAAGTCGGATTGTGTGTTTTAAGAAGACTTGAAAAAGGGCAGCCTGGGTGGCTCAGCCGTTTAGCACTGCCTTCTGCCCAGGCCGTGATCCTGGAGACCCAGGATGGAGTCCGACCTCAGGTTCCCTGCATAGAGCCTGCCTCTCCCTCTGCCTGTGTCTCTGCCTCTCTCTCTCTCTCGAATAAATAAATAAAATATATGTTTTAAAAGTATATTGCAGGGCAGCCCCGGTGGCTCAGCGATTTAGCACTGCCTTCAGCCCGGTGTGTGATGCTGGAGACGCAGGATCGAGTCCTGTGTCGGGCTCCCTGCATGGAGCCTGCTTCTCCCTCTGTCTGTGTCTCTGCCTGTCTCTCTCTCTCTCAAATAAATAAATAAATAAATAAATTAATTAATTAATTAAATAAAAGGTATATTGCAGCTATATTGGTAGCTATATTAACAAAATGTGTTATTTTTACATTTTATGGTGACTGGACCTAGCAACTCTTTACATCAACAGCCATCACTTCTAGACCTCACAACAGTGTTGCAGGACAGGCGGCATTATTTCCTTTTTACAGATGAAATTGATGACCTCAAGCACATGCGGTTCCTTCCCTTTCTTTTTTTCTGTTCAGAATATACAAGCTATAAGTGAGTAAATTGCAAGAAACCCACTTCCGTGATCAACACCTTTACTTTCCTCACACGATTTTAATATTTTTCTCAATTCTGAACTCCTGATCTATCTTACTACTCCTTTTCAAATAACTTAGGATACTAAATAAATCTTAAAAAAAAAAAAAAAAAAAAAGGGTAGCCCTGGTGGCGCAGCGGTTTAGCGCCGCCTGCAGCCCAGGGTGTGATCCACACTGCCTGTGGACTTAGCTTCTGACTCCCTTATGTTAGATACTTGACAGAAGCTTTGTGAGAGTCAAGGGGCAAGCTGCAAACCAGGTAGGCTTGTGTCTCAGCATTCAATTCAGCACTTTCCATGGAACCACCTGATCTATTGTGGAACCAGTTTCTGGAGAGAGGCTAATTTAAAGCTGGCTACAAGGCATAATTATTTCTCAATTTGAGTAAAGGGCCTCTTACTCTAGGATCCACACTGGCTTCCAACTGCCTGTGAACTAAACATCTAACTCCCTATGTTAGATGCTTGTCAGAAGCTGTGTGAGAGGTAAGTGGAAAGCTGTAGGCCAGGAGGCTTGTGTATCTGAGTTAATACAGTGCTATCCATGGAAGCTACTCAACTAGAGCGCAACTAGCTTCGAACTCCCATAAGAGATAGTCTAGTTGAATGCTGGTTACAAGGCACACTTATTTCTGAGATTTGAGCAAACAGCCTGTCCCTCAATGCTACACATTGACTGTGGACTTAGCTTCTAACTCCCTTATATTAGGTACTTTTCAGAGGTTGTGAGAGAGGCTAGTCGCAAGCTGCTACCACGAAGGCTTGAGTCTGCACATTCAATTCCCACTTTCCATGGATCCTCCTCACCTAGATTAGAGCTAGCTTCTCACTCCCATAGAAGAGAGGCTAGTTGAAAGCTGGCTACAAGACATACTTATTTCTGAGATTTGAGTAAACAGCCTCTTACATGAGGTTCCACACTCCCTGTGGACTAAGGGTCTACTTCCCTCATGTTAGACCTTGTTAGAATCTGTATGGTAAGTGTGTGGTAAGCAGCACTGGTCTGCAGCTTCCACTTGCCTCTCACACCATTTCTATCAGACACATAACATAAGGGAGTTAGAAGCTAAGTTCACAGGCAGTGTGGAGATTCACAGGACTGCCCCTGTGCTCAAGTCTCTGAAATAAGTATTCCTTGAGCCAGCTTTCACCTAGCCTCACTCCTATTGGAGTTAGAAGCTAGCTCCACTCTAAGTGAGGTGGTTCAATGGAAAGCACTGTATTGAACTTGGAGACACAAGCCTTCTGGGCCTGCAGCTTGACACTTGCCTCTCACACAGCTTCTGACAAGCATCTAACATACAGGTGTTAGAAGTTTAGTCCACAGGCAGTTGGAAGCCCGAGGGAGAGGCCCTGTGCTCATCTCTCAGAAATAAGTATGTCTTGAAATCAGCTTTCAACTAGCCACAAGGAATAGGCCCTTTGCCCAACTCTCAGATATAAGTATGCTTTGAACCCCGGTTTCAACTACCCTCTCTCCTATAAGAATTAGAATCTAGCTAAACTCTAGATTAGAAGATTCCATGGAAAACACCTTATTGAACTCGGAGGCAGAGGCTTCTGGGCCTGCAACTTGCCACTTTTGTATCACACAGCTTCTAAAAGCATGTAAACCAAGGTTGTTAGAAGCTCAGCTCACAGGCAGTGTTAAACTGCGAGAGACAGCATGTGTACTCAACTCTCCGAAATGACTAGGACTTGAAACCAGCCTTCAAAATGGGTAAGAAATATCAGAAAGGGAGACAGAACATGGAAGACTCCTAACTCTGGGAAATGAACTAGGGGTGGTGGAAGGGGAGGAGGGCAGGGGGTGGGGGGTGACTGGGCGGCGGGCACTGATGGGGGCACTTGACGGGATGAGCACTGGGTGTTATTCTGTATGTTGGCAAATTGAACACCAATAAAAAATAAATTTGTTATTAAAAAAAAACAGCCTTCAACTAGCATCGCTCTTAGGGGAGTTAGAAATTAATAGCTCCAGGGATCCCTGGGTGGCTCAGTGGTTTAGTGCCTGCCTTTGGCTCAGGGCGTGATCCTGGAGTCCCAGGATCGAGTCCCGCATCAGGCTCCCGGCATGGAGCCTGCTTCTCCCTCTGCCTGTGTCCCTGCCTCTCTCTCTCTCTCTCTATGTCTATCATGAATAAATAAATAAAATCTTTTAAAAAAAGAAATTAATAGCTCCATTGTAGGTGAGGGGTTCCCATGGGATATGCTATATTGATCTCAGAGATGCAAGCCTTCTGGGCCTGTAGCTTGCCACTTGCCTCACATACAGCTTCTGACAAGCTTCTAACATGAGGGAGTTACAAGCTAAGTCTACAGGCAGTGTGGAGTCTCAAGAGTTACCCCCTGTGCTCATCTCTCAGACATCAGTATGTCTTGAAGCCTGCTTTAAACTAGCCTTGCTTCTATATAAGATAGAAGCAAGCTTCATTTGAGGTGAGGATGTTTCATGAAACCGCTGTATTGTACTCTGACACACAAGGCTTCTGGGCTTGTATCTTGTCACCTGCCTCTCACACAGCTTTTGAGAAATATCTAACATAAGGGAGTTAGAAGCTAAGTATAGAGGCAGTTTGAAGCCTCGAGGGTCAGAGCTTGTGCTCATCTCTCAGAAATACCTACGCCCTGAAGCCAAATTTCAACTAACCTTGCTCTTATATAATTAGAAGTCAGCACCATTATTGGGCGGGAGTTTCCATGAAAGCATTGTATTGAACTCTGAGTCACAAGCCTTCTGGGCCTGCAGTTTGCCACTAGCCTCCACACAGCTTATGAGAAACATCTAACATAAGGGAGTTAGAAGGTAAGACCACAGGGAATTTGAAGCTAAGAGACAGCCCCCAGCTCAAATCTCTGAAAAACTAGGCCTTGAAGCCAGCTTTCAACTAGCCTCACTCCTATGGGTGTTAGAAACTAGCTCCATTCTAGGTGAGGAGGTTCCATGAAAGTGCTGTATTGAACACGGACAAATAAGCCTTCTAGGCCTACCACTTGCCACTTGCCTCTCACACAGCTTCTGAGAAGTATCTAACAAGGGATTTAGAAACAAAGACCACAGGCAGTTTTAAGCTGTGAAGGACAGCACCTGTGCTGAACTCTCTGAAAAAATACTTTTTAGCCAGCTTTCTACTAGTCTCACTCTTATAGGTGTTAGAGCTAGCTCATTTCTAGGTAAGGAGGTTCAATGGAAATTGCTGTATTGAACACAGAGACACAAGCATTCCGGGCATGCAGCTTGCCATTTGCCTCATATACAGCTTCCGACAAGCATCTAACTTAAGGGAGTTAGAAGGTAAGTCCACAGACAGTGTAGAGCCTCGAGTGACATCACACGGGCTCAGCTCTCAAAAATAAGTACACCTTGAAGCCAGATTCCAATGAGCCTCACTCTTATCGATGTTAGAAGCCAGCTCCATTCTAGGTGAGTAAGTCCCATGAAACCACTGTATTCAGCTCTGAGACACAAGCCTTCCGGGTACAGCTTGCCACTTGCCTCTCACAGCTTCTGACAAGCATCAAACCTAGGGAGTTAGGAGTCCACAGGCAATGTAGAGCCTCAAGGGACAGCCCCAGTGCTCAACTCTCTGAAATAAGTATGCCTTGAAGCCAGTTTTCAACTTACTTTGGTCCTATTGGAGTTAGATGCTAGAACCTTTCTAGGTTGAGGAAGTAATATGGAAAGCATTGTATTGGACTCGGAGACACAAGTCTTCTGAGCCTGCAGCTTGCCACTTGCCTCACATAATTTTTGATAAAAATCTAACATAAAGGTATTAGAAGCTAAGTCCACAGGCAATGTGGAGTCTCTAGGGACCGGCTGTTTGCTCAACACTCAGAAATAAGTATGTCTTGCAACCAGCTTTCAACTAGCCCCTCTCATATAATTGAGAGTTTCACAATTAGAAACTCTCTCTATTCTGGGTGAGGAGGTAACATGGAAACATGTACTGAACTCGGATACACAAGCCTTCCGGGCCTGAAGCTTGCCACTTGCCTCTCACACAGCTTCTGAAAAATATCTAAACTAAAGGAGTTAGAAGCTAAGTCCCCAGGCAGTTTTTGACACTCAATGGATAGGCTTTGTGCTCAATGCTTAGGAAAAGTATGTCTTGAAATCAGCTTTCAACTAGCCCCTCTGCTACAAGAATTAGAATCTAGCTAAACTCTCAGTGAGGAGGTTCCATTGAAAGCGCTTTATTGAATTCAGAGACACAAGCTTTCTGGCCTGCAGCTTGCCACTTGCCTGTCACACAGCTTCTAATGGCATATAAACTAAGGGTGTTAGAAGCTAAGACCCCTGGAAGTGTTAAGCTGTGAGAGACAGCACCTGTGCTCAATTCTCCAAAACAACTAGGCCTTATAACCAGCTTTTTTTTTTTTAGATATTTATTTATTCATGAGAGACACACACAGAGAGAGGCACAGACACAGGCAGAGGGTTGAAGCAGACTCCCAGCAGGGAGCCTAAGGTGGGATTCGAGGATCATGCCCTAGGAGGAAGGAAGGCGCTGAACTGCTGAGCCACCCAGGGAGATCTGTAACCAGCTTTAAACTACCATCGTTCCTAAGGGAGTTAGAAGCTACTAGCTCCAATGTAAGTGGGGAGGTTCCATGGAAAGCGCTATGTTGAACTCAGAGACACGAGTGTTCTGGGCCTCCAGCTTGCCACTTGTATCTCACAAGCTTCTGAGAAATATCTAACATAAGGGAGTTAGAAGCTACAACCACAAGCAGTTTGAAGCCATGAGGGACAGCACCGGGACTGAACTCCCTGGAAAAAAATGGGCTTTTAGCCAGTTTTCAACTAGCTTCGCTCGTATGAGGGATAGAAACTAGCTCCATTCTAGGTGAGAAGGTTCCATTGAAAGCACTGTATTGGGGATCCCTGGGTGGCGCAGCGGTTTGGCGCCTGCCTTTGGCCCAGGGCGTGATCCTGGAGACCCGGGATCGAATCCCACATCGGGCTCCCGGTGCATGGAGCCTGCTTCTCCCTCTGCCTGTGTCTCTGCCTCTCTCTCTCTCTCTCTATGTGACTATCATAAATAAATAAAATTTAAAAAAAAAAAAAAAAAAGAAAGCACTGTATTGAACATGGAGACACAAACCTTCCAGGCCTACAGCTTGCCACTTGCCTCGCATACAGATTCTGACAAGCATCTAACTTAAGGGAGTTAGAAGCTAAGTCCACAAGCAGTGTACAGCCTCGTGAAATAGCCCCTGTGCTTAGCTCTCAAAAATAAGAATGCCTTGAAGCCAGATTCCAACTAGCCTCGCCCTTATAGATGTTAGAAGCCAGCTGCATGCTAGGTGAGAAGGTCCCATGAAATGCTGTATTGAACTATGAGACACTAGCCTTCTCTGCTTGCAAATGCAAATAGCCACTTGCCTCTCACAGCTTCTGAAAATCATCTAACCAAAGGGAGTTTGAATCTAAGTCCACAAGCAGTGTAGTGCCACCACGAACAGCCCCTGTACTCTACTCTCTGAAATAAGTATGCCTTGAAGCCAGGTTTAAACTAGCCTTGCTCCTATTGGAGTTAGAAGTTTGAACCATTCTGGGTGAGGAGGATCCGTGAAAAGTGCTGTATTGAACTCAGAGACAGAAGTCTTCCAAGCTTGCCACTTGCCTCTCACACAGCTTCTGAGAAGCATCTAACATAAGGGTGTTACAAGCTAAATCCACAAGCAGTGTGGAGCCTTGAGGAACTGGCTCTTTGCTCAACACTCAGAAATAAGTATGTCTTTTTAAAAATTAATTAATTAATTTTTTATTGGAGTTCAATTTGCCAACATACAGAATAACACCCAGTGCTCATCCCGTCAAGTGCCCCCCTCAGTGCCCGTCACCCAGTCACCCCCACCCCCCGCCCTCCTCCCCTTCGACCACCCCTTGTTTGTTTCCCAGAGTTAGGAGTATCTCATGTTCTTTCTCCCTCTCTGATACTTCCCACTCATTTTCTCTCCTTTCCCCTTTATTCCCTTTCACTATTTTTTATATTCCCCAAATGAATGAGACCATATAATAATAATATAATTTCTCTAATTGAGAAGTAAGTATGTCTTGAAACAAGCTTTCAACTAGCCCTCTCATATAACAATTATAAACTGTCTCCAGTCTCGGTGAGGAGGATCCATGAAAGCGGTGTATGGAACTAGGACACACAAGGCATCAGGGCTTGCGGCATGCTACTTGCCTCACATATACCTTTTGACAAGTATCTAAATTAAAAGAGTTAGAAGCTAAGTCCACAGGCAACATAGAGACTTGAGGGATGGCCCCTGTGCTCAGCTCTCTAAAATGAGTATACCTTGAATCCAACTTTCTTTTTTTCTTTTATTTTTTTTAAATTAATTTATTTATGATAGTCAGAGGAGAGAGAGAGAGAGGCAGAGACACAGGCAGAGGGAGAAGCAGGCTCCATGCACCGGGAACCCAACGTGGGATTCGATCCCGGGTCTCCAGGATCGTGCCCTGGGCCAAAGGCAGGCACCAAACCGCTGCGCCACCCAAGGATCCCTGAATCCAACTTTCAACTAGACTCGCACCTATGGGTTTCAGAACCAAGCTCCTTTCTAAGAGAGGAGGTTCCATGGAAAGCACTGTATTGAACATGGACACACAGCCTTCCTGGCCTAGAGCTTGCCACTTGCCTTTCACACAGCTTCTGCCAAGCATTTACCATAAGGGAGTTAGAAGCTAAGTCCACAGGCAGTGTGGAGCCTCAAGGGCCAGACCCTGTGCTCATCTCTCAGAAATAAGTACACTTTGAAGCCAGCTTTCAACTAGGCTCCCTCCCATATAAGTTAGAAGCCAACTCAATTCTAGGTGAGGCGGTTCCATGAAAGCGCTGTATTGAACTCAGAGACAGAAGCCTTCTGGACCTGCAGCTTGCCACTTGACTCTCACACAGCTTCTGAGAAGCATCTAACACAAGGGAGTTAGAAGCTAAGTCCACAGGCAGTGAGGACTCATGAGGGACAGGCCCTTTGCTCAACTCTCAGAAATAAGCATACCTTGACCCCAGCTATCAACTAGACTCTTTTCCATATTCATTAGAAGCTAGCTCCACTCTAGTTGAGGAGGTTCCATGGAAAGCATTGTATTGAACTCAGATACACAATCCTTCCTGGTCTGCAGCTTGACACTTGCCTATCACACAGCTTCTGTCAGGCATCTAGCATGAGGGATAAGAAGCTATGTCCACAGACAGTGTGGAGTCGCAAGGGACAGGGTCTTTGCTCAACTTTATGAAAGAAGTATGCTTTGAAACCAGCTTTCATGTTGCCTCACTCCTATGGGAGTTAGAAGCTGGCTTCATACTAGATGAGTAGGTTCCATGGAAAGTGCTGTATTGAACTTGGACACATAACCCTTCTGGCCTGCAGCTTGCCACTTGTCTCTCACAAAGCACCTGAGAAACATTTAACATAAGGTAGTTAGAAACAAAGACCACAGACATTTTGAAGCAGCGAGGGACAGCACCTGTGCTCAACTTTCCAAAAAGAATAGGCTTTTTAGGGCAGCCCAGGTGGCTCAGCGGTTTAGCGCCACCGTCAGCCCAGGGCCTGACCCTAGAGATCCAGGATTGAGTCCCACATCGGGCTCCCTGCGTAGAGCCTGCTTCTCCCTTTGCCTGTGTCTCTGCCTCTCTCTTTCTCTGTCTCTCTCATGAATAAATAAATAAAATCTTAAAAAAAAAGAACAGGCTTTTTAGCCAGCTTTCCAATAATCTCACTCCTATGGGTGTTAGAAGCTAGCTCCATTCAAGGTGAGTAGGTTCCATCAAAGCACTGTATTGAACTCTGAGACACAAGCCTTCTGGGACTGCAGCTTGCCAGTAGCCTCTCACACAGCTTCCGAGAAGCATGTAACATAATGCTGTTAGAAACTAAGACCACAGGAAGTTTGAAGCTGGGAGGGACAGCACAGCTCAACTCTCTGAAAAAAATAGGCTTTTTAGCCAGTTTTCAACTAGCCTCGCTCCTATGGGTGTTCGAAGCTAGCACCATTCTAGGTGAGGAGGCTCCATGGAAAGCGCTGTATTGAACTTGGAGACACAAGTCTTCAGGGTCTGCAGCTTGCCACTTGCCTCACATAGCTTCTGACAAGCATCTAACTTAAGAGAGTTAGAAGGTAAGTTCACAGGCAGTGTACTGACCCAAGGGATAGCCCATGTGCTCAGCTCTCAAAAAGTAGTACGCCTTGAAGCCAGATTCCAACTAGCCTAGCTCTTATAGACATTAGAAGCCAGCTCAATTCTAGGTGAGGAGGACCCGTGAAAGTGCTCTATTGAACTCTGAGACACAAGCCTTCCAGGTGCAGCTTGCCACTTGCCTCTCACAGCTTCAGACAGGCATCAAAACCAGGGAGTTAGAAGCAAAGTCCACAGGCAGTGTAGAGCCTCGAGGGACAGCCCCAGTGCTCAAATCTCTGAAATAAGTATGCCTTGAAGCCAGCTTTCAACTCGCCTTGCTCCTATTGGAGTTCGATGCTAGAACCATTCTAGGTGAGGAAGTAATATGGAAAGTGCTGTATTGAACATGGAGACACAAGCATTCAGGGCCTGCAACTTGCCACTTGCCTTGCACAGCTTCCGACAAGCATCTAACTTAAGGGAGTTAGAAGCTAAGTCCAAGGGCAGTATGCTGACCCAAGGGATAGACCATGTGCTCAGCTATCAAGAAGTTTGCCTTGAAGCCAGATTCCAACTAGCCTAGCTCTTATAGATGTTACAAGCCAGCTCGATTCTAGATGAAGAGGATCCACAAAGGTGCTGTATTGAACTCTGAGACCCAAGCCTTCCGGGTGCAGCTTGCTACTTGCCTCTCACAACTTCTGACAAGCATCAAACCTAGGGAGTTAGAAGCAAAGTCCACAGGCAGTGTAGAGCCTCCTGGGACAGTCCCTGTGCTCAACTCTGAAATACATATGCCTGGAACTCAGCTTTCATCTAGCCTCTCTCCTATAAGAATTAGAATCCAGCTCCTCTCTAGGTGAGGAGGTTCCATGGAAAGGGTTGTATTGACCTCCTACACACAGGCCGTAGTGTCTGCAGCTTGCCACTTGCCTCTCACAAAGCTTCTGACAAGGCTGTAACATAACTGAATTAGAAACTAAGTTCACAGGCATTGTGGAGCTGCGAGGGACAGCACCTGTGCTCAACTTGAGCCCAGGTTTTAACTAGCCTCCCTCCTGTGGGAATTACAACCTAGCTCCATTATACATGAGGAGGTTCCATGAAAGCACTGTATTGAACTCAGAGACAGAAGTCTCCTGGACCTGCAGCTTGCCACTTGACTCTCACACAGCTACTGAGAAGCATCTAACACAAGGGAGTTAGAAGCTAAGTCCACAAGCAGTGTGGAACTGCCAGGGACAGGCCCTGTGCTCAACTCTCAGAAATAAGTATGCTTTGAACTCAGCCCTCAACTACCATCTCTACTATAAGAATTAGAACCTAGCTCCACTCTAGGTGAGGAGGTTCGATGGAAAGTGCTGTATTGAAATTGGAGACACAAGCTTTTCTGGGCTGCAGCTTGCCTCTTGCCTCTCCCACAGCTTGTGTCAGGTATCTAACATAAGTGAGTTAGAAGCTAAGTCCACAGGCACTATGGAGCTGCAAGAGGCAGGCCCTTAGCTGAACTCTCAGAAATAAGTATGCCTGGAACACAGCTTTCAACTAGCCTCTCTCCTCTAAGGATTAGATGCTAGTTACACTCTAGGTGAGGGGGTTCCATGGAAAACACTGTATTGAGCTCGGGGACACAAGCCTTCTAGGCATACAGCTTGCCACTGGCCTCTCACACACACTGCTTCTGACAAGCATCTAACATAAGGTAGTTAGAAGCTAAGTTCACAAGGCAGTGCGGATCTGCGAGGGATAGCACCTGTGTTCAATTCTCAGAAATAACTGTGCCTTGATGCCAGCTTTCATCTATCCTTGCTCCTATCAACTATCCTCGCTTTGGAGTTAGAATTAGCTCCACTCTAGTTGAGGACATGCCATGGAAAGGTGCTTTACTGAATTCTGAGACACAAGTGGTCCCTGGCCTGCAATTTGTCCCCAGCCTCTCCCCAAATGAGGATAAAGTAGCTCCACAGTTTTGGATGGCTGATGGAAATGCTATGTAGTGACCTAACAGCAACCATTGTTCCTGGAAAGCAGCTTTCCACTACCCTCTCACCTCCCAGCCTTAGACTCTAGATCAATGTACCTGTGGAGGCTCATGGAAATATGGCCTACTGCACTGGGATAAACAAGCATTCTTTGCATGCAGCTTCTGACAACCTCTAACATAAGGCAGTTAAAATCTATGTCAACACTTGGTGTGGAAGCCAATGGAAATGCACTGTACATGACTCCAAGAAACAAGAGTTCCTTGAAGGCAGCTGTCAACTTGCCTCTAAGAAAAAGAAGCCAGGAAATGCCTGGGTGGCTCAGCGTTTGGGCAGCTGATTTTAGCTCAGGTCGATCTGGGATCAAGTCCGGTATCCTGCTTCTGCAAAGAGCCTGCTTCTCCCTTGCCTATGTCTCTGCCTCTCTCTCTCTTTGTGTGTCTCTCATGAATAAAAAATAAATCTTTAAAAAATATATTTTTAAAACACCAAGAAAATAAAAAGAAACCTGACTATCTCGACAGAATGGCACAGGAGCACTACAAGTGAGCTGTACTTCAGTATGTGAAAGAAGCATCCTCTGAATGCAGCTTTCAACTAGCTTTTCACATCAGGGAATTAGGAAGTATCTTAACAAGGGGCACAATGGAAGGATCCTGCTTTAACTCGGAGAATTGGTCATTCTTGTATGCAATTTTCACAAGACTCACATATTCTAGTTAAGAACCTTTCTGATCAGAAAGGAAGACAGAACGAGAGACTCCTAACTCTGGGAAATGAACAAGGGGTGGTAGAAAGGGAGGTGGGCGGGGGGTGGGAGTGACTGGGTAACGGGCACTGAGGGAGGCACTTGATGGGATTAACACTGGGTGTTATGCTATATGTTGGCAAATTGAACACCAATAAAAAATAAATTAAAAAAAAGAAACTTTCTGAACATTAGGTGTAGTGATGCAATGGAAAGGCACTGTGATTACCACTTAGGAGGATTCCATGAAAGCAGCTATGAAAAACCTCTCACCTATGGGAGTTAGAAGCTAGCTCCACACTAGGTGATGAGGTGCCATGGAAATGTGCTGTACTGAATTTGGAGATCCACGGATTCCAGGCCTGCAGCTTGTGAGTAACCTCTCACCCACGGGAGGAACAAGCTAGCTGCACAGGAGTAGAGGGCTGATGAAAATACTACGTAGTGAACTGTGAGCCACCAGTGTTCCTGAGGGCAGCTTTGCACTACTCTTTCCCCTACCGGGCTTCATCCTAGACCAAAGCACGGGTGGAGGCTCACGGAAGTGCAGTCTACACACTCTGAGAAACAAGCGTTCCTTGAAGGCAGCTTCTGAAAAGAATCTAACATAAGGGAGTTAGAAACTATGTCCACAGTAGGTGTGGAGCCCCAAGATACAGGCTCTGTGCTCAACTGTCAGAAATAAGTATGTCTTGAAACCAGATTTCAACTAGCCTCCCTCCTATGGGAGTTAGAAGCTAGCTCCATTCTAGGTGAGGAATTCCATGGAAAGCACTGTATTGAACTCAGAGACACAAGCCTTCCAGTCCTGCAGCTTGCCTCTATCCTTTCGCAGCTTCTGATAAGCATCTAAAATGAGGGCGTTAGAAGCTAAGTCCACAGTCAGTGTGGAGCTGCGAGGGACAGGCCCTGTGCTCAACTCTCAGAAATAAATATGCCTTGATGCCAGCTTTCAACTAGCCTCTCTCATATAAGAAATTGAAGCTAGCTCCATTCTAGGTGAGGAGGTTCCATGGAAAGCACTGTATTAACTCAGACACAAAAGCCTTCTGTGCCTGTGCTTGCCACTTGCTTCTCACACAGCTACTGAGAAGCATCTAAAATAAGGGAGTTAGAAGCAATGTCCACAGGCAGTGTAGAGCCACGAAGGACAGGTTCTTTCTTCAACTCTTCAAAATAAGTATACCTTGAAGCCAGCTATCAACTACCCTGGCTCCTATGAGAGTTAGACACTAGCTGCATTCCAGATGAGTAGTTTCCATGGAAAGCACTATATTAAACTCAGAGACACAAGCCTTCTAGGTGTACAGCTTGCCACTGGCCTCTCACACAGCTTTTGACAAGCATCTAACATGAGGTAGTTAGAAGCTAAGTTCACAGGAAGTATGGAGCTGTGAAGGGAAGAACCTGTGCTCAACTCTTAGAAATAAGTATGCCTAGAACCCATCTTTCAACTAGCCTTACTCCTAAGGAAGTTAGAACCTAGCTCCATTCTTGGTGAGGAAGTTCCATGGAAAGCACTGTATTGAACTAGGAGACACAAGCTTTCCTGGACTGCAACTTGCCACTTCTCTCTCACACAGCTTCTGACAGGCATCTAACATAAGTGAGTTAGAAGTGAATTCCACAGGCAGTGTGGAGCCATGAGGGACAGGCCCTTTCCTCAACTTACGAAATAAGTATGCCTTGAAACCAGCTTTCAACTAGCCCTCCTCATATGGGAGTTAAATGTAGTTCCATTCTAGGTGAGGAGGTTCCATGGAAAGCGCTTTAATGACCTGGGAGACACAAGACTTCTAGGGCTGCAGCTTGCCACTGACATCTCACTCAGCTTCTCTCAGGCAACTAACATAAGGGAGTTAGAAGTTAACTCCACAGGCAGTGTGGAACAGTGAAGGACAGGCTCTTTGCTCAACCCTGTATGCCTTGAAGTCAGCTATCAACTAGCGTCACTCCTATGAGAGTTAGAAGGCACTTCTAACTGATGAGTAGGTTCCATGGAAAGCGATGAATTGACTCAGAGACTCAAGTATTCTAGATGTTGAGCTTGCCATTGGCCTATCACACCACTTCTGACAAGCATCTAACATAAGGTAGTTAGAAGCTAAGTTCACAGTAGTGTGGAGCCGCATGGAACAGCACCTGTGCTCCAACCTCAGAAATAATTATGCCTAGAACCCAGTTTTCAACTAGCCTCCTGCCTATGTGAGTTAGAAGCTAGGTCCATTCTAGGTTCAAGGCAGGTTCCATGGAAAGTGCTGTATTGAACTCCAAGACACAAGCCCTCTGGGTCTGCAGCTTGCAACCTGCCTATCACAGAGCTTCTGACAGCATCTGATGTAAGGGATTTAGAAACTATTTCAACAGGCAGTGTCGAGCCCCGAGGGACAGTCCCTGTGCTCAACTCTCTGAAATAAGTATACATTGAAGCCAGCTTTCAACTAGGCTCGCTCCTATATAGGTTAGAAGCTAGCTCCATTCTAGGTGAGGAGGTTCCATGGAAAGCGCCATTGAACTTGGAGACACAAGCCTTCCATACCTGCAGCTTGCACTTGTCTCTCACACAGCTTCTGACAGCATCTAACATAAGGGTGTTAGAAGCTAAGTCCACTGGCAGTGTGGACCCGTGAGGGACAGGTCCTTTGATCAAGTCTCAGAAAAAGTATGCCTTTAAATCAGCATTGAACTAGACTCTATCCTATAAGAATTAGAAGCTAGCTCCGCTCTAGGTGAGGAGGTTCCATATAAAGCACTATATTGAACTCAGAGACACAGTCCTTTCTGGTCTGCAACTTGCTACTTGCCTCTCACACAGTCTGAGAAGCATCTAACATAAGGTAGATAGAAACTAAGTTCACAGCAGTGTGGAGCCACATGGAACAGCACCTGTGCTCCAATCTCAGAAATACTTATGCCTAGAACCCAGCTTTCAAGTAGCCTCCTGCCTATGTGAGTTAGAAGGTAGATCCACTCTAAGTGAAGATGTCCATGGAAAGCACTGCATTAAACTCAGAGACAATCCTTCCTGGTCAGCAGCTTGCCACTTGCATCTCACACAGCTTCTGACAGCATCTAATACAAGGGATTTAGAAGCTATGCACACAGGCAGTGGTGAACCAGGAGGGACAACACCTGTGCTCAACTCTGGGAAATAACTAGGCCTTCAAGCCAGCATTCAACTAGCATTGTTCCTATGGGAGTTAGAAGCTAGCTCCATATTAGGTAGGAGTTCCATGGAAAGTGCCGTATTGAACTCGGATACAGAAGTCTTCTAGGCCAACAGCTTGCCACTTGCCACTCATACAGCTTCTGACAAGCATCTAACATAAGGGAGTTAGAAGCTAAGTTTACAGGCAGTGTAGAGCCACAAGGGTTTCAGAAATAAGTATGCCTTGCACCTAGCTTTCAACTAGCCTTGCTCCTAAGGTAGTTAGAACCTAGCTCCAATATATGTGAGGAGGTTCCATGGAAAGAGCTGTACTGAACTCGGAGACACAAGCCTTCCATGCCTGCACCTTGCCACTTGCCTCTCACACAGCTTCTGACAAGCATCTAACATAAGGATGTTAGAAGATAAGTTCACAGGCAGCGTGGAGCCATGGCAGACATGCCCTTTGTTCAAGTCTCAGAAATAAGTATGCCCTGAAGTCATCTTTCAACTACATTTGCTCCTTTTCTAATTTTTTAAAAATATTTTATTTATTTATTTATGAGAGACATAGAAACAGAGGGGCGGGGGCAGAGACACAGGTGGAAGGAGAAGCAGGCTCCATGCCGGGAGCCCGACATGGGACTCGATCCCGGGACTCCAGGATCATGCCCTGGGCCAAAGGCAGGCGCTAAACCACTGAGCCACCCAGGGATCCCCTACATTTGCTCCTTTTTGAGTTAGAAGTTAGCTCCATTCTAGGTAAGGAGGTTCCATGGAAAGCACTGTATTGAACTCTGAGACACAAGCCTTCTTGGGCTGCAGCTTGCCACTTACCTCTCACACAGTTTCTGACAGCATCTAACATAGGGAGTTAGAAGTTAAGCGTATAGGTATGTGGAGCCATGAGGCTCAACTCTCACAAATAATGCCTTGAACTGAGCTTTCAACTAGTCTTGCTCCTAGGGGAGTTAGAACCTAGCTCCATTCTAGGTGAAGAGGTTTCATGAAAAGTGCTGTATTGAACTCAGAGAAACAAGCCTTCCTGGTCAGCAGCTTGCCACTTACCTATCACACAGTTTCTGACAGTATCTAACATAAGGGTGTTAGAAGTTAAGTCTACAGGCAATGTGGAGCTGTGGGGGACAGGCCCGTTACACAAGTCCTAGAAATAAATATGCCTGAAGTCAGCTTTCAACTAGCTTTGCTCCTATGGAAGTTAGAAGCTAGCTCCAGAGAGGTGAGGAGGTCCATGGAAAGTGCTGTATTGAACTTGGAGACCCAAGCGTTTTGGGTCTGCAGCTTGCCACTTGCCTCTCACACAGCCTCTGATAAGTATCTAACATAAGGGAGTTAGACGCTAAGTCCACAGGCAGTGTGGAGCCATGGTTGACAGGCCTTTTTGCTCAATTCTCAGAAATAATTATTCTTTGAGGTCAGCTTTCAACTAGCCTCAGTCCTGGAGTTAGATGCTAGCTCCATTCTAGGTGAGGAGGTACCTTGAGAGCACTGTATTGAACTCAGAGACACAAGCTTTCCTGGTCTGCAGCTTGCCATTGCCTCTCCCAAAGCTTCTGACATGCATCTAACATAAGGGAGTTAGAGGTTAAGTACACAGGCATTGTGGAGCCACGAGGGGGAGCTCAAGTGCTCAAATCTCAGAAATACTTCAGTCTTGAAACCAGCTTCCAATTAGCCTTGCTCCTATGGGAAGCTGGCTCCACTCTAGGTGAAGAGGTTCCATGGAAAGCCCTGTATTGAACTCGGAGACACAATCCTTCCTGGCCTGCAGCTTGCCACTTGCTGTCACACAGTTTCTGGCAAGCATCTACCATAAGGGAGTTAGAGACTAAGTCCACAGACTGTGGAGCCATGGGGGACAGGCCCTTTAATCAAGTCTCAGAAATAAGTATGGTTTTTTTTTAATAAAATAATTTTTATTGGTGTTCAATTTACCAACATACAGAATAACACCCAGTGCTCATCTCGTCAAGTGTCCCCCTCAGTGCCTGTCACCCACTCACCCCCACCCCCCGCCCTCTTCCCCTTCCACCACCCCCAGTACGTTTCCCAGAGTTAGGAGTCTTTATGTTCTGTCTCCCCTTCTGATATTTCCCACACATTTCTTCTCCCTTCCCCTATATTCCCTTTCACTATTATTTATATTCCCCAAATGAATGAGAACATATAATGTTTGTCCTTCTCCGACTGACTTCCTTCACTCAGCATAATACCCTCCAGTTCCATCCACTTTGAAGCAAATGGTGGGTATTTTTGTTTCTAATGGATGAGGAATATTCCATTGTATACATAAACCACATCTTCTTTATCCAGTGATCTTTCGATGGACACCGAGGCTCCTTCCACAGTTTGGCTCTCGTGGACATTGCTGCTAGAAACATCGGGGTGCAGGTGTCCTGGTGTTTCACTGCATCTGAATCTTTGGGGTAAATCCCCAACAGTGCAATTGCTGGGTCGTAGGGCAGGTCTATTTTTAACTCTTTGAGGAACCTCCACACAGTTTTCCAAAGTGGCTGCACCAGTTCACATTCCCACCAACAGTGTAAGAGGGTTCCCTTTTCTCCGCATCCTCTCCAACATTTGTGGTTTCCTGCCTTGTTAATTTTCCCCATTCTCACTGGTGTGAGGTGGTATCTCATTGTGGTTTTGATTTGTATTTCCCTGATGGCAAGTGATGCAGAGCATTTTCTCATGTGCATGTTGGCCATGTCTATGTCTTCCTCTGGGAGATTTCTCTTCATGTCTTTTGCCCATTTCATGATTGGATTGTTTGTTTCTTTGGTGTTGAGTTTAAGAAGTTCTTTATAGATCTTGGAAACTAGCCCTTTATCTGATACGTCATTTGCAAATATCTTCTCCCATTCTGTATGTTGTCTTTTAGTTTTGTTGACTGTATCCTTTGCTGTGCAAAAGCTTCTTATCTGGATGAAGTCCCAATAGTTCATTTTTGCTTTTGTTTCTTTTGCCTTCGTGGATGTATCTTGTAAGAAGTTACTGTGGCCGAGTTCAAAAAGGGTGTTGCCTGTGTTCTCCTCTAGGATTTTGATGGAATCTTGTCTCACATTTAGATCTTTCATCCATTTTGAATTTATCTTTGTGTATGGTGAAAGAGAGTGGTCTAGTTTCATTCTTCTGCATGTGGATGTCCAATTTTCCCAGCACCATTTATTGAAGAAACTGTCTTTCTTCCAATGGATAGTCTTTCCTCCTTTATCGAATATTACTTGGCCATAAAGTTCAGGATCCACTTCTGGGTTCTCTATTCTGTTCCATTGATCTATGTGTCTGTTTTTGTGCCAGTACCACACTGTCTTGATGACCACTGCTTTGTAGTACAACCTGAAATCTGGCATTGTGATGCCCCCAGATATGGTTTTCTTTTTTAAAAATCCCCTGGCTATTCGGAGTCTTTTATGATTCCACACAAATCTTAAAATAATTTGTTCTCACTCTCTGAAGAAAGTCCATGGTATTTTGATCGGGATTGCATTAAACGTGTAAATTGCCCTGGGTAACATTGACATTTTCACAATATTAATTCTGCCAATCCATGAGCAAGGAATATTTTTCCATCTCTTTGTGTCTTCCTCAATTTCTTTCAGAAGTGTTCTATAGTTTTTAGGGTATAGATCCTTTACCTCTTTGGTGAGGTTTATTCCTAGGTATCTTATGCTTTTGGGTGCAATTGTAAATGGGATTGACTCCTTCATTTCTCTTTCTTCAGTCTCATTGTTAGTGTATAGAGATGCCACTGATTTCTGGGCATTGATTTTGTATCCTGCCACGCTACCAAATTGCTGTATGGGTTCTAGCAATCTTGGGGTGGAGGCTTTTGGGTTTTCTATGTAGAGTATCATGTCATTGGCGAAGAGGGAGAGTTTGACTTCTTCTTTGCCAATTTGAATGCCTTTAATGTCTTTTTGTTGCCTGATTGCTGAGGCTAGGACTTCCAATACTATATTGAATAGCAGTGGTGAGAGTGGACATCCCTGTCTTGTTCCTGATCTTAGGGGAAAGGCTCCCAGTGCTTCCCCATTGAGAATGATATTTGCTGTGGGCTTTTTGTAGATGGCTTTTAAGATGTCGAGGAAAGTTCCCTCTATACCTACACTCTGAAGAGTTTTGATCAGGAATGGATGCTGTATTTTGTCAAATGCTTTCTCTGCATCTAATGAGAGGATCAGATGGTTCTTGGTTTTTCTCTTGTTGATATGATGAATCACATTGATTGTTTTATGAGTGTTGAACCAGCCTTGTGTCCCAGGAATAAATCCTACTTGGTCGTGGTGAATAATTTTCTTAATGTGCTGTTGGATCCTATTGGCTAGTATCTTGTTGAGAATTTTTGCATCCATGTTCATCAGGGATATTGGTCTGTAATTCTCCTTTTTGGTGGGGTCTTTGTCTGGTTTGGAATTAAGGTGATGCTGGCCTCATAGAACGAATTTGGCTTTCTATCTTTCCAAACAGCTTTAGTAGAATAGGTATGGTTTCTTCTTTAAACGTTTGATAGAATTCCCCTGGGAAGCCATCTGGCCCTGGACTCTTGTGTCTTGGGAGGTTTTTGATGACTGCTTCAATTTCCTCCCTGGTCATTGGCCTGTTCAGGTTTTCTATTTCTTCCTGTTCCAGTTTTGGTAGTTTGTGGCTTTCCAGGAATGCGTCCATTTCTTCTAGATTGCTTAATTTATTGGCGTATAGCTGTTCATAATATGTTTTTAAAATCGTTTGTATTTCCTTGGTGTTGGTAGTGATCTCTCCTTTCTCATTCATGATTTTATTAATTTGAGTCTCCTCTCTCTTCTTTTTAATAAGGTTGGCTAATGGTTTATCTATCTTATTAATTCTTTCAAAGAACCAACTCCTGGTTTTGTTGATCTGTTCCACAGTTCTTCTGGTCTCGATTTCATTGAGTTCTGCTCGAATCTTAATTAATTCTTTTCTTCTGCTGGGCGTGGGGTCCATCTGGTGTTTTTTCTCTAGCTCCTTTATGTGTAAGGTTAGCTTTTGTATTTGAGTTCTTTGCAGTTTTTGAATGGATGCTTGTATTGCGATGTATTTCCCCCTTAGGACTGCTTTTGCTGCATCCCAAAGATTTTGAACGGTTGTATCTTCATTCTCATTAGTTTCCATGAATCTTTTTAATTCTTCCTTAATTTCCTGGTTGACCCTTTCATCTTTTAGCAGGATGGTCCTTCACCTCCACGTATTTGAAGTCCTTCCAAACTTCTTGTTGTGATTTAGTTCTAATTTCAAGGCATTATGGTCTGAGAATATGCAGGGGACGATCCCAATCTTTTGGTATCGGTTCAGACCCGATTTGTGACCCAGTATGTGGTCTATTCTGGAGAAAGTTCCATGTGCACTTGAGAAGAATGTGTATTCAGTTGAGTTTGGATGTAAAGTTCTGTAGATATCTGTGAAATCCATCTGGTCCAGTGTATCATTTAAAGCTCTCGTTTCTTTGGAGATGTGCTTAGAAGACCTATCGAGGGTAGAAAGAGTTAGATTGAAGTCACCAAGTATAAGTGTATTATTATCTAAGTATTTCTTCACTTTGGTTATTAATTGGTTTAAATATTTGGCAGCTCCCACATTCGGGGCATATATATTGAGGATTGTTAAGTCCTCTTGTTGGATAGATCCTTTAAGTATGAGATAGTGTCCCTCTTCATCTCTCACTACAGTCTTGGGGGTAAATTTTAGTTTATCTGATATAAGGATGGCTACCCCTGCTTTCTTTTGAGGACCATTTGAATGGTAAATGGTTCTCCAACCTTTTATTTTCAGGTTGTAGGTGTCCTTCTGTCTAAAATGAGTCTCTTGTAGACAGCAAATGGATGGGTCTTGCTTTTTTATCCAATCTGAAACCCTGCGCCTTTTGATTAAGCCCGTTCACGTTCAGTTACTTTTGACAGATATGAGTTTAGTGTCATCATGATATCTATTCAGTCCTTGCTTTTGTGGATTGTTCCACTGAACTTCTTCTTAAAGGGGAATTTTAAGAGTCCCCCTTAAAATTTCTTGCAGAGCTGGTTTGGAGGTCATAGATTCTTTCAGTTCCTGCCTGTCTTGAAAGCTCTTTATCTCTCCTTCCATTTTGAATGAGAGCCTTGCTGGATAAAGTATTCTTGGTTGCATGTTCTTCTCATTTAGGAAACTGAATATATCCTGCCAGCCCTTTCTGGCCTGCCAGGTCTCTGTGGAGAGGTCTGCTGTTACCCTAATACTCCTCCCCATAAAAGTCAGGGATTTCTTGTCTCTTGCTGCTTTAAGGATCTTCTCTTTATCTTTGGAATTTGCAAGCTTAACTATTAGATGTGAGGTGTTGAATGATTTTTATTGATTTTAGGGGGGGATCTCTCTATTTCCTGGATCCGAATGCCTGTTTCCCTTCCCAGATTAGGAAGGTTTTCAGCTATGATTTGTTCAAATACATATTCTGGCACTCTGTCCATTTCAGCGCCCTCGGGAACCCCAATTAAACGTAGGTTTTTCTTCCTCAGGCTGTCGTTTATTTCCCTTAATCTAACCTCATGGTCTTTTAATTGTTTGTCTCTTTTTTCCTCAGTTTCCCTCTTTGCCATCAACTTGTCTTCTATGTCACTCACTCGTTCTTCCACCTCGTTAACCCTCGTCGTTAGGACTTCTAGTTTGGATTGCATCTCATTCAATTGATTTTTAATTTCTGCTTGATTGGATCTAAATTCTGCAGTCATGAAGTCTCTTGAGTCCTTTATGCTTTTTTTCTAGAGCCACCAGTAGCTGTATAATAGTGCTTCTGAATTGGCTTTCTGACATTGAATTGTAATCCAGATTTTGTAACTCTGTGGGAGAGAGGACTGTTTCTGATTCTTTCTTTTGAGGTGAGGTTTTCCTTCTAGTCATTTTGCTCAGTGCAGAGTGGCCAAAAACAAGTTGTATTGGGAAAAGGAGAAAAAGAGAGAGGGAGAAGGAAAGAAAAGACAAAAAGAAAAAAGAAAAAGGAAAAAAGAGAAGAAAAAGAGAAAGAAAAAGAAAGGTGAAAAAAAGGGTGGGTAAGCAATCAGAAATCAAAAAGAAAAAAAAAGAAAAAATAACACAGGGGAGTATCTTCTGATTCTGTATACTTTAAGTCCCTTGACTTCTCCTGGAACTTGTCCGTCTAGCTGGTCTTCTGGGGGAGGGGCCTGTTGTGCCGATTTTCAGGTGTGAGCACTTGGGGGAGCTGCTCTGCCCCCTGCCTGATGCAGGGCTCAGTGGGGGTTGTTTACCCCGTGAGGCCCCAGGAGGAACAACCGCAGTGGCGGGGCCAGCTCTGGAGCCCTGGAGTCAGCTCCCGCAGTAACCCCGGAGCTCTCCGTCTGCAGGGCCTGGAGGCTCCGGGCGGGGCCGCTGATCTGCTCAGCTCGGGGCAGGAGCGTCCTTGCTGTCCTGGGCCCTCCCGGCCTCTGCCTGTCCCGGGGGGAGGCCGGATCCTGGTCTGTGTCCCGGCGCCCTGTGCTCCCGGGGCCTGCGCTGTTGGATTTGCTCCCGGCCTCGCAGCCCCCTCCGCGGAGCCGCCTCCCGAGCCCCTCCGAGCTGCTCCGGGTCCCGCCGTGCGCGCTGCAGCCCTTAGGGAGCCGGTGCTGTTAGTGTCCCAGGGAGCCTGAGGGCATCCCCGCCCTCCTGGGGTCCTGCTCTAACTCCCCGCGAGCCCCTTTCCGCCCGGGAAGGTTGGTGCAGCTCCTGCTCCTCCGGGACGGGGCTCTCCTGTCCTGGGGACACTCGCCCCGGCCTCAGCCCGGCTCCTCGCGGGGCCCCTCCCCCTTGGATGCCTTTTGTTTCTTTATTTCTTTTCCCCCGTCTTTCTACCTTGATAGAAGCGCGAACTCTTCTCACTGTAGCATTCCAGCTGGTCTCTCTTTAAATCTCAGGCCGAATTCATAGATTTTCAGGATAATTTGAAGGTTATCTAGGCAATCTGGTGGGGACAGGTGATTTGGTGACCCTACTCTTCCGCCATCTTGCCCCTCCTCTCAGATGTCAAATTGCAACTACCCTCTCTCCTATGGGAATTAGGATCTAGCTTCACCATATTGAGGAGTTTCCATGGAAAGCGCTGTACTGAAGGCTTCCAGGCCTGTAGCTTTCCTCTTACCTTTCACCCACAGAAGGTACGAGCTAGATCCACAGGAGTGGAGAGGCCATGGAAATGCTATGTAGTGAACTGTGAGCACCCAGAATTCCCTGAGAGCAGCTTGGCACTACCCTCTCACTAATGGCCATAGAACTGAGAAAAAAAGCATGTGTGGAGCTCGGGGTAAATGCAACCTACTGCATTTTGATAAACTAGCATTGCTTGCAGGTAGCTTCTGACAAGCCTCTAACAGAAGTGAGTTAGAAGGTAAGACCGCAGTACATTAGGAGCCATGAGGGACATGCTCTGAGCTCAACTCTCACAAAGAAGCATTCCTTGAATGCAGCTTTCAACTGGCCTCTCTCCTATGGGAGTTAGAAACTAGTTCCACTTTGGGTGAGGAGGTGCCATGGAGGTGCTTCATTGAACTCTGAGTCACAAGCCCTCTGGACCTGTGGCTTACCTCTCAAACATGGGAGGTACAAGCTAGCTGCACAGGTGTGGATAGTCGATGAAAATGTTATTCAGTAAACTGTGAGCACCCAGTGTTCCTGGAGAGCAGCTTTGCACTACCCTCTCAACTACAGGTCTTAGAATCCAAATCAAAAGCACATATGGTAGCTGGCAGGTAATGCGGCCTACTGCACTCTGGGAAACCTACGTTTCCTTGCACATGGGTTGACAGGCCTCTACATAAGGGAGTTAGAAGCTAAGATGACACTAGTGGAAATGTGAGGCAATGGCATGTGCTCAACTCTAAGAAAGAGGCATTCCTTGAATGCAGCTCTCAACTAGCCTCTCTTCTATGAGTTAGAAGCCAGATCCACTCTAAGTGAGGGGGTGCCATGGAAAGGCACAATAGTGAACTCTCAGACACTAGCATATCGGGCCACAGCTTGCCACCTGCCTCTCACCCATGACAGATACAAGATAGCTGTACAGGAGTGGAGGGCCCATAGAAATGCTATGTAATGAACTGAGACCAACCAACGTTCTTGGAGAGCATCTTTGCACTACTGTCTCAGCTATGGCCTTAGAAGCTAGAACAAAAGCACATGTTAAACGCAAGCCTCCCAGATTCTGAGACACAAGCATTCCTTGCAGGCAGATTAGACATGGCTCTAACCTAAGGGCTTTAGAAGCTATGTCCACAGGAGGTGTGGATCCGTGAGGGACAGGCCCTTTGCTCAAATATCAGAGAGAAGCATTCTTTGAATGCAGCTTTCAAATAGCCTTGCTCCTGTGGGAGTTAGAAGCTTGCTCTACTCTAGGTGAGGAGGTGCCATGGAAAGCGCAGCATTGAACTCCAAGACACAAGCCTTCCAATCCTGCAGGTTGCTTCTTGCCTTTCAGCCAAGGGAAGTAAAGCTAGCTGCACATGTGTGGAGGGACCAAGGAAATGCTATGTAGTGAACTGTGAGCACCCAGCATCCCTGGAGAGTGGCTTTGTATTACCCACTCACCCACAGGCCATAGAATCCAAATCAAAAGCACATATGGTGGCAGGCAGAAAATACAGCTTACTGCACTCTGGGAAAAAAAAAACATTAATTGCAGGAAGCATGACAACCCTCTAACATAAGGGAGTTAAGCTAAGATGACACTAGGTGTAGAGCTTCGAGGCCCAGTCTGTATCCTCAACTCTAAGAAAGAAGCATTTCTTTTTTTCTCTTTTTTAAAGATTTTATTCATTTATTCATGACAGAGAGAGAGAGAGAGAGAGGCAGAGACACAGGCAGAGAGAGAAGCAGCCTCCATTCAGGGAGCCCAATGTGGAACTCAATCCCGGGTCTCCAGGATCACACCCCAGGCCGAAGGTGGTGCTAAACTGCTGAGCCACTGGGGCTGCCCAAAAGAGGCATTTCTTGAAAGGAGCTCTCAACTAGCCTCTCTCCTATGGAGTTAGAAGCTAGACCACTCCAGGTGAGGGGGTGCCATGGAAAAGCGCAATACTGAACTAGAGACACAAGCATATTGGGTTTGCAGTTTCCACTAGACTCTAACACATGGGGGGTACAAGATAGCTTCACAGGAATGGAGGTACCATGGAAATGCTATGTAGTGAACTGAGAGAAACAAGCATAACTGGAGAACAGCTTTGCACTACCATCTCACTACTGGTCTTAATACCTAGAACAAAAACACAGGTGGAGTCTCGCAGTAAATGCAGCCTACCGCATTTTCAGAAACAAGCATTCCTTACAGGTAGCTTCTGACAAGCCTCTAACAGAAGTGAGTTAGCAGCTTCAGTCTGCAGTACATTAGGAGCCACGAGGGACAAACCTTGTGCTCAACTCTCACAAAGAGCATTCCTTGAACACAGCTTTCACTAGACTCTATCCAAAGGGAGATAGAAACTAGCTCCACTCTAGGTAAGAAGGTGCCATGGAAAGTGCTGCATTGAACTCTGAGACACAAGGCTTCTGGGCCTGCAGCCTACCACTAGCCTCTCAAATACAGGAGGTAAAAGCTAGCTGTACAGGAGTGGAGGGGCCATGGAAATGCTATGTAGCGAACTGTTGGCACTCAGCTTTCCTGAAGAGAAGCTTTGTACTACCCTCTCACCTACAGGCCTTAGAATTAAATCAAACACACACAAGATGGCTGGCAGGAAATGTGGCCTACTGCACACTTGCATAAAAGCATTCCTTGCAGGAAGCTTGACAAGCCTCTAACATAAGGGAGTTAAGCTAAGATGACACTAGGTGTGGAGCCGAGAGGCAGAGACCATGTACTAAATGCTAAGAAAGAAGCATTTCTTGAATGCAGCTCTCAACTAGCTTCCTTCCTATGGAGGATAGAAGCTAGCTTCACTCTAAGTGAGGGGGTGCCATTGAAAAGCTCAAATCTGGGAGGGGAGGGGCAGGATGGTGGAGGAGTAGAGTCCCCAAGTCACCTGTCCCCAACAACTTACCTAGATAACTTACAAATCATCCTGAAAACCTATGAATTTGACCTGAGATTTAAAGAGAGAACAGCCGGAAGGCTACAGAGAGAAGAGTTTGTGCTTCTAACAAGGTAGGAAAGCAAAAAATGAAAATAAAAAAGAATCCAGTGGGGGAGGGGCCCCGGGAGGAACCGGGCTAAGACCAGGCGGCAAGACCCTCTGGGACAGGAAAGCCCAGCACCAGAAAAGTGGGAACTTTAAAAATCTGCACCAGATTCTTCCTAGACGGAAAGGCACTTAGCAGGAAACTGGGCAGAACCGCCGGAGGGGCAGTGGAGCCTCCAGTCTCCCTGAGTCACTAACAGAGGAAGTACATTCCAGGGGAGAGTGTGCCACAGACTGTGGGCCTATCTCAGTAAAGGGTTTGGAGCGCACAGCCAGTGGGGCCTTCAGAGAAGCTCAGGTGGCGGCTGAGGATGGAGGGGGCTGCACGCTGTTGCCTTTGGTAGCCACAGCCCCTGGAGCATGATTCCAGCAGCACAGGCCCCAGATCCCAGGGTGCCGGGGAACGCAGACCAGGAACCTGCGCTCCCCTGGGATGGTGGAGATGGGGAGGGCACAGGACAGCAAGGACTCTCCTGTTGCCGGGTGCCCCCAAACTGTGAAGATCAGCACCCCCTGCCCCCAGAGCATCCAGGCTAGTGTGGACTGGGAGACTGCTTTAGTTACTGCAGGGGCTGACTCCAAGCTGGAGAGCTGGCCACCGCCAGTGTTGTTGTTCCTCCTGTGTCACCCTGTGCCTGGGACAGAGCAGGGCCACCAGAGAACAGGGGCCTCATAGGATAAACAGCTCCCACTGAGCCATGCACCCAGCAGGGTTTGGGGCAACTCCCCCAGGTACACAAAACTGAAATCAGCACAGCAGGCCCCTACCCCAGAAGACCAGCTGGAAGAACAGGGGAAGAGCAAGTTCTTGACCAAGCAGTGCTGGAAAGCTCCAGGGGAAGCTGAGGGATTTACAATATATAGAACCAGAGGATAACCTCTGTTTGTTTTTTTTTTCCTTCATTTTTCCAGTACAACTCATTGGTAGCCACTCTGCACTGAGCAAAATGACTAGAAGGAAAAACTCACCACAAAAGAAAGAATCAGAAGCAGTACTCTCTCCCACAGAGTTACAGAATTTGGATTACAATTCAATGCCAGAAAGCCAATTCAGAAGCACATTTATAAAGCTACTGGTGGCACTAGAAAAAAGCATAAAGGAGTCAAGAGACTTCATGACTGCTGAATTTAGATCTAATCAGGCCGAAATTAAAAATCAATTAACTGAGATGCAATCCAAACTGGATGTCCTAAGACAAGGGTTAATGCGGTAGAAGAACAAGTGAGTGGCATAGAAGAAAAGCTGATGGCAAGGAAGGAAGCTGAGGAAAAATGAGAAAAACAAAAGATCATAGGGAAAGGTTAAGGGAAACAAATGCAGCCTCAGAAGGAAAAATCTACATTTAATTGGGGTTCCAGAGGGCGCCGAAAGGACCAGAGGGCCAGAAAGTGTATTTGAACAAATCATGGCTGAGAACTTCCCTAACTTGGGGAGGGAAACAGGCATTCAGATCCAGGAGATAGAGAGATCCCCTGCTAAAATCAATAAAAACAGGGGATCCCTGGGTGGCGCAGCGGTTTGGCGCCTGCCTTTGGCCCGGGGCGCGATCCTGGAGACCCGGGATCGAATCCCACGTCGGGATCCCGGTGCATGGAGTCTGCTTCTCCCTCTGCCTATGTCTCTGCCTCTCTCTCTCACTGTGTGCCTATCATAAATTAAAAATAAAATAAAATAAAATAAATTAAAACAGTTCAACACCTTGGCATTTAATAGTGAAATTAAGGAGTCAATCCCATTTACAATTGCACCCAAAAGCATAAGATACCTAGGAATAAACCTCACCAAAGAGGTAAAGGATCTATACCCTAAAAACTACAGAACACTTCTGAAGGAAATTGAGGAAGACACAAAGAGATGGAAAAATATTCCATGCTCATGGATTGGAAGAATTAATATTGTGAAAGTGTCAATGCTACCCAGAGCAATTTACACATTCAATGCAATCCCTATCAAAAACCATGGACTTTCTTCAGAGAGTTGGAACAAATCATCTTAAGATTTGTGTGGAATCAGAAAAGACCCCGAATAGCCAGGGGAATATTGAAAAGAAAACCAGAGCTGGGAGTATCACAATACCACATTGCAGGTTGTACTACATCAAGACAGTGTGGTACTGGCACAAAAACAGACACATAGTTCAATGGAACGGAATAGAGAACCCAGAAATGGACCTCAACTCTATGGTCAACTAATATTTGAAATCAGGAAAGACTATCCACTGGAAGAAAGACAGTCTCTGCAATAAATGGTGCTGGGGAAATTGGACATCCACATGCAGAAGAATGAAACTAGACCACTCTCTTTCACCATACACAAAGATAAATTCAAAATGGATGAAAGATCTAAATGTGAGACAAGATTCCATCAAAATCCTAGAGGAGAACACAGGCAACACCCTTTCTGAACTCGGCCACAGTAACTTCTTACAAGATACATCCATGAAGGCAAGAGAAACAAAGCAAAAATGAACTATTGGGGCTTCATCAAGATAAAAATCTTCTGCACAGCAAAAGAAACAGTCAACAAAACTAAAAGACAACCTAAAAAACAGGAGAAGAGATTTGCAAATGACATATCAGATAAAGGGCTAGTATCCAGGATCTATAAAGAACTTCTTAAACTCAACACCAAAGAAACAAACAATCCAATCATGAAATTGGCAAAAGACATGAACGGAAATTTCACAGAGGAAGACATAGACATGGCCAACAAGCACATGAGAAAATGCTTCACATCACTGGCCATCAGGCAAATGCAAATGAAAACCACAAGGAGATACCACCTCATACCGGTCAGAATGGTGAATATTAACAAGGCAGGAAACAACAAATGTTGAAGAGGATATGGAGAAAGGGGAACCCTCTTGCATTATTGGTGGGAATGTGAACTGGCAGAGCCACTCTGGAAAACTGTGTGGAGGTTCCTCAAAGAGTTAAAAATAGATCTGCCCTATGACCCAGCAATTGCACTGTTGGGGATTTACCGCAAAGATACAGATGCAGTGAGCTGGCAGGATACCTGCACCCCAATGTTTATAGCAGCAATGTTCACAATAGCAAAACTGTGGAAGGAGCCTCGGTGTCCATCAAAAATTGAATGGATATAGAAGATGTGGTCTATGTATACAATGGAATATTACTTAGCCATTAGAAACGATGAATATCCATCATTTGCTTCAACATGGATAGAACTGGAGGGTATTATGCTGAGTGAAGTTAGCCAATTGGAAAGACAAACGTTATATGGTCTCAGTCATTCAGGGAATATAAAAAAATAGTGAAAGGGATTATAGAGAAAGGGGAGAAAATGAGTGGGAAATATCAGAGAGGGTGAGAGACATGGAGACTCCTAACTTTGGGAAATGAACAAAGGGTAGTGGGAGGGTGGTGGGCGGGGGAAGGGGTGCCTGGGTGATGGGCACTGAAAGGGGTACTCGATTCTGGCAAATTGAACTCCAATGAAAAAAATCTTAAATAATAAATAAATAAATAAATAAATAAATAAATAAATAAATAAAGCTGGAAGGTTAGGTGTATGGGTAGGGCGGGGTATGTGTTAGATTAGGATTTGAGGTAGGTGAAGGGATAGAGGTAGGGCAAGGTTTAGGGCTAAGTTTAGGAATAGGCACCAGATTAGGCATTGTAGTAGGCTTAGGGGTAGGAGTAGTGTTAGAGGTAATGTTAGATTTAGCAGTTTTTCAGAGTGGCTGCACCATTTCACATTCCCACCAACAGTGTAAGAGGGTTCCCTTTTCTCCGCATCCTCTCCAACATTTGTTGTTTCCTGCCTTGTTAATTTTCCCCATTCTCACTGGTGTGAGGTGGTATCTCATTGTGGTTTTGATTTGTATTTCCCTGATGGCAAGTGATGCAGAGCATTTTCTCATGTGCATGTTGGCCATGTCTATGTCTTCCTCTGGGAGATTTCTGTTCATGTCTTTTGCCCATTTCATGATTGGATTGTTTGTTTCTTTGCTGTTGAGCTTAAGAGGTTCTTTATAGATCTTGGAAACTAGCCCTTTATCTGATACGTCATTTGCAAATATCTTCTCCCATTCTGTGGTTGTCTTTTAGTTTTGTTGACTGTATCCTTTGCTGTGCAAAAGCTTCTTATCTTGATGAAGTCCCAATAGTTCATTTTTGCTTTTGTTTCTTTTGCCTTCATGGATGTATCTTGCAAGAAGTTACTGTGGCCGAGTTCAGAAAGGGTGTTGCCTGTGTTCTCCTCTAGGATTTTGATGGAATCTTGTCTCACATTTAGATCTTTCATCCATTTTGAGTTTATCTTTGTGTGTGGTGCGAGAGAGTGGTCTAGTTTCATTCTTCTGCATGTGGCTGTCCAATTTTCCCAGCACCATTTATTGAAGAGACTGTCTTTGTTCCAGTGGATAGTCTTTCCTCCTTTGTGGAATATCAGTTGACCATAAAGTTGAGGGTCCACTTCTGGATTCTCTATTCTGTTCCATTGATCTCTGTGTGGAGGCTCCTCAGGGAGTTAAAAATAGACCTGCCCTATGACCCAGCAATTGCACTTCTGGGGTTTTACCCCAAAGATACAGATGCAATGAAACGCCGGGACACTTGCACCCTGATGTTTCTAGCAGCAATGTTCACAATAGCCAAATTGTGGAAGGAGCCTCAGTGTCCATCGAAAGATGAATGGATAAAGATGTGGTTTATGTATACAATGGAATATTACTCAGCCATTAGAAATGACAAATACCCACCATTTGCTTCGACGTGGATGGAACTGGAGGGTATTATGCTGAGTGAAATAAGTCAATCAGAGAAGGACAAACATTATATGTTCTCATTCATTTGGGGAATATAAATAATAGTGAAAGTGAATAGAGGGGAAGGGAGAAGAAATGGGTAGGAAATATCAGAGAGGGAGACAGAACATGAAGACTCCTAACTCTGGGAAACGAACTAGGGGTGGTGGAAGGGGAGGAGGGCGGGTGGTGGGGTGAATGGGTGACAGGCACTGAGGGGGGCACTTGACGGGATGAGCACTGGGTGTTATTCTGTATGTTGGCAAATTGAACACCAATAAAAAATAAATTTATTATTAAAAAATGTTAGATTTAGCAATAGCAGACAGGGTATTCGTAGGGTAATGTTTAGGGTTAAGAGGAAGACTTGGTGAGAAGTAGGGTAGCGGTACATGTAAGTTTAGGGGTAGATGTGGAGTCAGGGTTAGAGTTAGGGGTTAGAGTAGAGTTAGGTGTAGGGTTATTAGTAAGAGTAGGGTTACGTGTAGAGTTAGAAGTAGGGGTAGGTTTTGGGGGTGCATTTAAGGCTAGGGTAGGAGTAAGTTTAGGTGTATTGTTACGGGTAATGGTACAAGCAGTGTTAGGATTAGGGTATAGGTAGGGTATGTATATGTTTATGGATAGTGTTAGTAGTAGGATTAGGTGTAGGGTAGAGGAAGGTGTAGTAGATGTGTAAGTGTAGGAGTAAGGGTAGGAGTGTTGGGTGAATGGCTAGATGTAAGTGTAGGTGTAGGCTAGTGTGAATTGGAGTGGTAAGGCTACGGTTAGGGTTAAGGTTTGAGGTAAGGGTAGATGTAGGGTTAGCGGTAGTGTTAGGTTTAGGAGTGGGTGTAAGAGTAGGGTTAGCTTTAGGGTAGGGGTAGGTTTAGGTGTAGCCTTACAGATAGTGTTAGGATTAGGTTTATGTGTAAGGTATGGGTAAGTGTAGTAGATGGGAAAAGGTAGGGGTAAGGGTAAGTGTAGGGTTAGGGGTAGTTTTAAGCTTAGTAGTAGGTATAAGATTAGGGTTAGGGTTTGAATAGTGTAGGGTAGGTTTATTCTTAGGTTTTAGGGTATGTGTATTGTTGGAGTTGGGAGTACGGGTAGTGTTAAGGGAGGCATTAGGATTAGCGCTTGGGTTTGGCATAGGGTAAGGGGACTGGTAGGGTAGGGATAGGTGTAGGGGCATGTGTCAGATAAAACATAGAGGAAGCAGTATGGGTAGTTATAGGTGTAGGCTTAGGGGTAAAAACAGCATTTAGTGTTAGGTGTAGATGTAGGGTAGGGTTTGGATTAGTATTAGGTGTAGTGTTAGGAGTATTATATAGGGGTATGTTGAGGCTTAGGAATACTGTTGGGTAGGGCAGGGATAGGGTTAGGGTTATGAGTAGGAGCAGGGATAGGAGAGAAGTTTGTGGTAGGGAAAGGGTTATAGGTAGGGGTTGGTGTTGGGTTAACATCATTGTAGGCATATGGATAGGGTTATGGGTAGGGTTAGGGTTAGCCATAAGATTAGCCATAGAGACAGGTGTAGTGTTAGTGTTAGGTGTAGGGGTTGGGGGGATAGAGATAGGGGTTATTATAGTGATAGGTGTAGGGGTCTGGTTAGCCATATGGTATTCGTAGTGTTAGGTGTAGGGGTAGGGTTTGGTTAGATATGGAGGTACAATGGAAATGTGCTGCACTGAACTCTGAAAAACAAGCATGCCTTGAATGCACCTTTCACCTTGTCCCTATCATAAGTAGAGTCAGAATCTATCTCAAAGCAGTTGCGAAGGCACAATGTAAATTCACCCTACATAGCCCTGTGAAACAAGCATTCCTTAAATGTAGCTTTCAACTACCATCTCACATAAGAGAGTTAGTTAGGACCTCTTCTAAAAGTAGCTGTGGAGGTACATTGGAAATACCCTGTACTTAACTGAGAAACAAGATCTCCTTGTATGCTGCTGCTTTCGCTAGCCTCTCACGTAAGGGAGTTAAAGCCTATCTCAGGGTAGGTGTGGAGGTGCAATGGAAATGTGCTGTACTGTAGGGAAGGTGTAACCATTTGATTAAGAGTAGGAATAGACACAGTGGTAGGTGTAGAGGTAAGTGTAGGTATAGGGGTAGCGGTAGTCAGAGAGGTAGGGGAAGTGTTGGGTGTATGTGTAGTTGTAGGGTTAGGGGTAGGATTAGGTGTAGGGTTAGGGATAGGGTTAGTAGTAGGGGTAGGGATAGGGTTAGAGGTAGGACTAGTAGGGTTATGGGTAGGGGTATGAGTAGGTGTGGGGTAAGGTAGGGTTAGGGTAAGGGTAGGGGTAGGGGTATGGGTATGGGTAAGAATAGGGTAAGGGTTAGGGTTAGTGGATGGATTAAACGGGTTAGGGATAGGATTAGGGTTAAGGGTAGATGAAGTGTTAGGGATAGGTTTAGGGCTAGGTGTATGGGTAGGGCTGCCGGTAGAAGTAAGCATGGAGTAAGGGTGGGGGAAAGAGTAGAGGTAGGCCTGGGGCTACAGACAGTGATAGGGGTAGGGGAGTGGTAAGGTTATAGTTAGGGGTATAGGTTGGAGTAAGAATAGGAATAGGTTTAGGGTTTGAGGAAGAGGTAGGATTAGGGGAAGGAGAAGGTTAAGTATAGGGTCAGGGGAAGGGATAGGGTTAGGGGAAGTAGTAACAAAAGGCATAGGAGTATGGCTAGCTTGAGGTTTAGGGATATTGTTTGGAGTTGGGGAAAGGGTAGAGTAGGGTTATGGGTAGGGTTGAGGTAGGGGTCAATGTAGCAGTAAGATAAAGTTAGGGATAGTGGTAGGGGAAGGTTTAGTGGTAGTGGTAGGGGTAGGGGTAGGCCTAGAGGTAGGGTTAGATGTAGGGTTGGGGGAGGGGTAGGACAACGGTTCGGGGTAGGTGTAAGGTTAGAGGTATGCTTAGTTAGATTGGGGAAAATATAGGGCTAGGCATAGGGGTAGTGTTTGGTGTGGGGTTAGAGATAAGGGTAGGGGTATAGGTAGGAGTTGGGTTAGCAATAGGGAAGAGTCATGGTTAGTGATAGAGGTAAGTGTTGGCATAGGGTTGTGGGGAATTTAGTGTGGGGTGAGGTAGGGTTTGGAGTAGGATTGGTGTGAGAAATAAGATTAGGGGCAGGGGTAGGAGTAGGGCTAAAGGAGGGTTAGTCTTAGAGTTAGTGGGAACTTTAGGGATAGGTCAAATGTAAGTGGTAGGGGTAGCTATAGACGTAATGGTTAGGAGTAGTGGTAGGTGTACGCATAGAGGTATAATTAGGGGTAGTCATAGCGGTAGGTTTAGGAGTTGGGAGAAGGGTAGGGTAGGTGTAGGCATAGGTGTTGGAGTAGGGGTAGTTAGGGGTTGGTGTATGGGTAGGGATAAAGGTATGGTTAAGGTTAGGTGTAGGGTAGGCTAGGGAATGAATAGTGAAGGGTAGGTGTGGGCTTATGGCTGGGGTATGTGTAGGATTAGTGTTAGTGGTAGGGGCAGGTTTAGGGGTAGTGTTAGGGTAGGGCAAGGTTAATGGTAGGGTAGGTTAGGTGGTCTGGTATGGGTAGGGATAGGAAGAGGGTTTGGATTAGGAATAGCAATAGGTTTAGAGGTAGGAGTAGTGTTAGGTGTAGGGTTAGATTTAGGGGTAGGGGCAGCATAGGTGTAGGGTTAGGGGTAAAGGTAGGATTTGGTGAGTGGTACAGTTAGTGTTACATGTAAGTTTAGGGGTAAGTTTAGAGTGAGGGCTAGGATTAGGGGTATCAGTAGGGTTAGTAGTAGGTGTAGGGTTATGGGTAAGAGTAGGATTAGTTATAGGGGTAGAGGTATGGGTAGGTGTACGGGTATGTGTAAGTATAGGTTATGGGTAAGTTTATGTGTATGTTTATTGGTAATGTTAGGAAATGTGTCAGGATTAGGGTAGGGGTAGGTTGAGGTGTAGGTTTAGGAGGTGTAGGTGAGGAGTAGATTTAGATGTAGGGTAGGGGTAGGTGTAGTAGATTGGTAACAGAGGGGTAAGGGTAAGTTCAGGGTTAGGGGTAGGGCTAGGTGTTGACAAAGGGTTAAGTGTAGTGATGGGTTGGGGCTAATGGTATGATTATGGGTAGGGTTAGGTGTAAGGTTAAGGGTAGGTTTAGGGGTAAGAATAGGGATAGGAGTGGTTTAAGGGTAGGAGTAGGGTTGTGGGTAGGTACAAGCTGTGGTGTAGTGGTAGGGATAGGTATAGAGATAGGTTTAGGGTTAGTGGAAGGGGTTGGGTTTGCGGTAGGGTTAGTGTTAGGGCAATGTCTGGGTGTAGGGTAGGAGTAGGATAGGGTTAGTTGTAAGTGCAGAGATAGGGGTTTGGCTTGAGGTAGGTGTACGTGTAGGCTAGGGTGAGGTGGAACGATAGGGCTAGCATTCAGGTTAAGGTTTGGGGTAGTGGTAGGTGTTGGTTAGGGGTAGTTTTAGTTTTAGCAGTAGGTGTAAGATTAGGGGTAGGTTTAGGGGTAAGAGTAGGGTAGAGTTATACTTAGGTGTTAAGGGTATGTGTAGGAGTAGTAGTAGGGGTAGGGGTAGCATTAGAGTTAGTGTTAGGGGTTGGGGTTGGGGTACTGGTAGAGTAGGGGTAGTTGTAGGGTACGAATAGGGTAATGGGTAGGTTTAGGGTTCAAGGTAGGTGTAGGGGTAATTGTAAGGGTCAGTTTAGGGGTAGAAACAGGGTTTAGGCTTAGGGGTAGGTGTAGGTTAGGGCTTGGAGTGGTGGTAGGTGTAGTGTCAGGGGTATGTGTAAAGGTAAGTTTAGGCATAGGAGTAGTGGTAGGGGTAGGGAGTATCAGTTGAAGTAAGGGTAGGGGAGAGAGTATGTATATAAGTTAGGTGTAGGAGTAGGGTTATATGTAGACATAGTCTTTGCAGTAGGGGTAGGGTTAGTGTTTGATGTAGTTGTAGGTCTAGGGTTAGATTTGGGGTTGAAGTAGCGTTAGGTGTGGGGGTGGGCATAGGTGTAGGGGTAGGGTTAGGGTTAGGTGTATTAATGGGGTAGGGATAGGTGTAGGGATATGGTTATGGGTAGGAATAGGTTTAAAGTAGGGTTAAATGTAGGGTGTATGTGTAAGTTTAACGGTGTGTATAGGTGTAAGATTGGGGTTAGGGATAGGGTTCAGCGCTAGGTGTTGGTGTAGGGGTAGGGGTATGAGTAGGGCTAGAGTACAAGTCGGTGTAGGGTTAGGGTTAGGACTATGGAATGTGGTAGGTGTAGGGGACAGGTAAGGTTGGGTTTAGTGGCAGAGGTAGGGATAAGTGTAGGAGTAGGATTAAGAGTTGAGGTAGCATTATGGTTAGAGATAAGAGAGGGTTAAGTATATAGTCATGGGTAATGGTATGGGTAGAAGGAGTACCCATAGGGGTAGGGGTAGGGCTAGTTCCTGGGTTAATGGTATGGTCAGTAGTCGGGATAGGAGTAGAGTAGGATTACGTGAAGTGTTAAGGGTAGGGGTCAGTATAGCAGTAAGGTAGGGTTAGGGGTAGTAGTAATGGTAGGGTTAGTGGTAGGGGTAGAGTTAGGGGTAGGGGTAGGGTTAGAAGCAGAGTTGGAGTAAGGTTAGGACAACGGTTAGGGGTAGGTGTGAGTTACAGGTATGGTTAGTTGGTAGGGGTAGCAATAGGCATAGGAATTGGGGAAAATGTATAGTAGGATGTAGGGATGGTGTTGGTGTAGTGTTAGGTTAAAGGGTAGGGGCATGGGTAGGAGTAGGGTTAGGGGTATTGGAAGAGTTATGGTTAGGGGTAGGGGTTGGTGTAGGAGCTGGGAAATTTTAGGGTTCAGGTGACCAGGGGTTTGAGTATGGTTAGGGTTATAGGTAAGGTTAGGGGTAGGAGGAGGGGTAGGGGAGAGTTAGAGGTAGGGATAGAGGTAGGGTTACGTGTAGGTAAAAGATTAGTGGTAGGGGTAGGCATAGAGGTAAGTTTATTGGTTGTGGTAGCAGTAGGCTTAGGAGTTGGGGGAAGGGTAGTGTTAGGTGTAGGTATAGGGGTAGGAATAGGGTTAGGCATAGGCATAGAGTTAGGGGTAGGAGTATGGGTAGGGGTAAGGGTATAGTTAGGGTTAGGTGTAGGAGTAGGCTAGGGCCAGAAATATGAGAATGGTAGGTGTGGGTTAGGTGTAGGATCACAGATAGGGGTATGTGTAGGGATAATATTAAGATTAGGGGTAAGGTTAGGGGTAAAAGTAGGAGCTGAGTTAGAGTTATGGGTAGGGGTAGGATTAGGGTTAGTGGTAGTTTTACTGTTGGGCTAGTGGTAAGTTAAGGGGTACAGGTAGGGCAGGTTAGGCGTAGATAAATGTGTAGGTGTTTCAGTAAGTATAGAGATAAGGGTTGGGTTATTGGTAGGTGTAAGGTTAGGATTAAGTTTAGCAGTAGGGCTAGGGGTACTGGTAGGAGTATGGGTAGTGGTTGCAATAAGGGTAAGGGATGGGGTAGTGTTAGGTGTAGTTGAGGGTCTAGGGTAGTGGTGGGGTAGAAGTAGTGTTAGGTGTAGGGGTGGCTATAGGGTTAGGGTTAAGTGTATGTGTAGGGGTTGGCATAGGTGTTGGGGGAGGATTATGGTTGGGGGTAGGGTTAAAGGTAAGGGTAGGTGTAGGGTATGTTCAGTGTGAGTTGTTAGTGTAGGTGAGGGGTAGGTGCAGTCATAGTGGTAGGGGTTGGGGTAGCGGTCGGTATAGGAGTAGTGTTTGGATTTGTGTTAGGCTTACAGATAAGTGTAGGTATAAGAGTTGTTTTAGGATCCCTGGATGGCGCAGCGGTTTGGCGCCTGCCTTTGGCCCAGGGCGCGATCCTGGAGACCCGGGATCAAATCCCACGTCGGGCTCCCGGTGCATGGAGCCTGCTTCTCCCTCTGCCTGTGTCTCTGCCTCTCTCTCTCTCTCTGTGACTATCACAAATAAATAAATAAATACCTTAAAAAAAAAAAAATTTAAAAAAAAAAAAAAGAGTTGTTTTAGAGGTAGGGTTAGTAGTAGTAGTAGTGTTAGGGGTAAGTGTAGGTGTAGGGGTAGGAGTAAGGAGTAGTTTAACGTGTAGAGATAGATGTATGAATAGGGATAGAAGCAGGCAGAGAGGTAGGAGCTGGCCCAGGGGTAGGTGTGAGGGTAGTGTAGGGTTAGAGTTAGGGTAGGGTAAGGCATAGGGGTAGTGTAGTTGTTGGGTTAGGGATTGAGCTAGGATTAGGTGTATGTTTAGTGTAGAGGTAGGGGTATGTTTACGGGTAGGGGTAGGAGTAGGGGTAGGATTAGGTTAGCGGTAGGTTTAGGGTTGGGGTATGGTTAGGCATAGGGGTATGAGTATGGTCAGGGTTATTGTTAGGCATAGAGTAGGTTTTGGGTTAGGTTTGGGGAGGGGTTAGTTTTATGGGTATGTGTAGGGGTAGGTGTTAGAGTAGTTATGGGTAGTGATAGGTGTAGAGTTTGTATAGGGGAACGGTGGGGTAGAAATAGGGGTAGGGTAGGGATAGTGGTAGTGTTATGTGTAGGGGTAGGTATACGAGTAGTATTAGGTATAGTAGTTGGGGTAGGGTTAGGGTTACTTGTAGGTGTAGGTATAAGGGGAAGGGAAGGGTAGCTTAAGGGTTCAGTGTAGTAGTAAGCACACGGCTATGTGTAGGATTATGTTTAGGGGTTGGAGTAGGGTTAGGAGTAGGTGTAGGTTTTGGGGTCTGGGTTAGGGGGTAGGGCTAGGGTTAGGGGTTGTTATGGGGCAGGGGTAAGAGTAGTTATAGGGTTGATTTAGTAGGTATGGAATGGTAGGGGGTGGGTTTACAGGTACAGGAAGGGGTAGGGATATGATTAGATGTAGGGGTAGGGACAGAGGTAGGGTTCAGGTGAGGGGAACTTGGAGGAGTAGAGGTAGGTAAAGGTAGTGTTAGGGCTAACTCTAACTAGCTTCTCAGCTCACGGAGTGGGAACAGGTGTCTCAGCAGTGGTGACTGCACCAAGGGAAAGCAGGCTACTTTCCTCTGAGGACAAAGCTCTCCCTGATTATCTTTTTTAAAGATTTTGTTTATTTATTTATTCAGAGAGAGAGAGAGAGAGAGAGAGAGAGGCAGAGACACAGGCAGAGGGAGAAGCAGGCTCCATGCAGGGATCCCGGGACTCCAGGATCACACCCCCGCCGAAGGCGGTGCTAAACCACGGAGCCACCACCCAGGCTGCCCAGCTCTCCCTGATTATGCTCACCACTAGGCCTCCCTCTCCTGGAGGCCTGTGAGACCCCACCCCCCAGCAGCTGTGGAGGCGCAATGGAAATGAGCCGGCCTAAGTTCTGAGTCTCAGGTCTTCCTAGAAGGCTAGCTTCTCGATGGAGGGAGTTCAAACCTGTCTCCCCACAAGGTGCAGAGGGGCTGTCCCAAGCGCTGGAGGGCCTCTGGGACAACACAGTTCCTGAGTGCAGCTCTCCACTGGCCCCTTCTGTGAGGAAAGTCCAACCTCTCAGCCCAGAAGACAAGTCTGGGCAGTGAGAAGGCTGTGGGCTTCAGGCTGAGAACCAAGCCCTTCTGGAGGGAAACTTTCTTTTTTTTTTTTTTTTTTTTTTTTTAATTTTTATTTATTTATGATAGTCACAGAGAGAGAGAGAGGCAGAGACATAGGTAGAGGGAGAAGCAGGCTCCATGCACCGGGAGCCCGACGTGGGATTCGATCCCGGGTCTCCAGAATCGCGCCCTGGGCCAAAGGCAGGCGCCAAACCGCTGCGCCACCCAGGGATCCCTGGAGGGAAACTTTCAATGAGCCCTCAACCTGAGGGAGGTGAGCAGCTAGCTCCAGCCTTGGTCATTGAGGGCCAGTGGAGAGGCCAGGTACTTTTCACTGAGAAAGCAGCTTTCCTGGTCTTCAGCTTACACTGAGCCTGTCACCGGGGTGAGTTAGCACACCCTCTCCACAGTTGGTGTGGAGGTGAAATGATAGATGCTGCTCTTCAGGGAGATATTTGCATTTATACCCACATGCTTATTTTTACATATATAATTTTAGAAGATTGTGATATTTTGCAGCCTTTTTTCTTTTTTAAAGATTTATTTATTTGAGAGAGAAAATGAGGGGAGGAGGGGAGAATCTTCATGCAGTTTACCTGCTGAGCACGAAGCCCAATGTGGGGCTCTCTGGCAACCCAAAATGGATCTCACATGATGAGATCATGATCCAAGCCAAAACCAAGAGTTGGATGCTCAACCTACTGAGCAACCCAGCTTTAAAAAAATTTTTTTACAAGTATCAACCCTACCAAAGGCTATACATCTTGTTAGTAACCAATGTTTTATTCTCTTGCATCATAACTCATTTGACAATTCCATATTGATAGATTTTTTTGTTTCTATGACTAGCCTTACATGTTTCTACATATGTCTATTTTCCTTGGGCAAATTCCTGTACGTGGAGTGTTTGAGTCAGAACATCTGCACATTTTACATTTTATTAAAAGCCTGCAAGAGGGCAACTGGGTGGCTCAGTCAGTTAAGTGTTTGCCTTTGGCTCAGGTCATGATCCCAGGGTCCTGGGATTGAGTCCCACATTGGGCTCCCGCTCAGTGAGGAGTCTGCTTCTCCCTCAGACCCTCCCCCCTGCTTGTGCTCTCTCTCTCTCTCTCTCAAATAAATAAACTATTTTCTTTAAGAATCTGCAGAAATGGTGTGCCTGGCTCAGTTTGTGGAGCATGTAAATCCTGATCTTAGAGTCCTGAGTTCAGACTCCAGATTGGGCATGAAACCTACTTAAATAAATAAAAGTCTGCAGGAAGGTAGTAGTTTACACTGGGAGCTTATTCACAATCATCCTGGACCTTCGTTAGTCATACTCTCTTCTGATTCCTATTTCAACCTCCATCTCAAGTTAGGATTCATTTTACTAACTGAACTAAAGAGAAGGATTTCTGCAGTGTTTTTAAACTGGACCTCTAGGAGTCTCATAGAAGTGTCTGTCTTTGTCATTGGCAAATTGTTGTTAGCTCTATAACAGCATTTTCCATTTATAGACCATCACGACCACCATCCAGACATGCCATGAACATTATGAACCCCATTTTGCAAATGAGCAGAGGGATCTTGGAAGGAAGGACAGCCAGAGGATACCAAGTAAGTACTCTGGGCCCATCAAGCTTTTCTCAAGCACAATGGTGAACTCTGTGAGCTGGGAATGGTATTTGAACTATATACTAAATTTTTTCTTTCATTAAGTTCTGTCTCCAAGGTGGGGCTTGAATTCACAACCCCAAGATCAGGAGTCACATGCTCTATTGATTGAGCCAGTCAGGTGCCCCAGAAATTGAGATCTTAATCCCTTTGTGTGAGAAAATCAATGCAAGTCTTTGAATGGTTCAGATTAAAAGAAACCAGGAGTAGGGCGCCTGGTGGCTCGGTTGGTTGGGCATTGGGCTCTTGTTTTTGGCTCAGGTCATGATCTCATGCTCATGGGATCAAGCCTCAAGTTGGGCTCCACCCTTGGTGGGGAGTCTGCTTGAAGATTCTCATCCTCTGCCCCTACCCCTGCACATGTGCATGTTTGCATGCTTGCTTTCGCTCTCACCCTCTCACAAATCTTTTTAAAAAATAAACCAGGATTTATCAATGATATTTTTCAGTATTATCAATGTAATCAGTAGTTTACTAAATCACAAATTCTAATCTTTTCAAGATTGGCTTCTAAGTGAGGGAGTCAAGTACAGATAATGTAAACCCCACTTTTTAAAAAGATTTTTCATTTCTTCATGAGAGACGGAGAGGCAGAGACACAGGCAGAGGGAGAAGCAGACTCCCTGCGGGGAGCCCAATGTGGGACCTGATCTCAGGACCCCAGGATCAGGCCCTGAGCCAAAGGCAGATGCTCAACTGCTGAGCCACCCAGGCGTCTCTAAACTCCACCTATTTTGATTTTATTTTCCTCCATCTGGTTCATGCCTCTTCCAGTCTCAAGGCTGATAGTTTATTTTTCAGGTTCCTTGTATGAATCATACTCCACAGACCTGTAAAACAGCACTATCTCCTTCCTCCCAGAGCTCTTTGCTCAGCAAGCAACAAAGTCAAACCCCTCCTCCCAGTTTGGGCTACAGATATGAAAATGTGGCCAAAGAGGTTCACCTAGGAACTATGGCAGAACAACTTCTTTGGGCCTTTGGAAAACCCCTAAAGCAGACTTTTTTTTTTTTTTTTTTAAGGCAGACTTTAAATGAATGAAATGGACCTAAAGATGAATCTTATGAATCTTATGGATTCCTTCACATGAAGGGAATTTTCCTTAGTAGTCTTATTTTTTTCAGATTTTTACATTTCTTTGAAAGCACAAGAAAGAGATAGCATGAGTGGGGGATGGGGTGGAGTGAGCAGGTACTCCATGCCTGAGATCATGACCTGAGCCCAAGGCAGACTTAACCAACTGACCCAGTCAGGCCACCCCTCTTTTCTTAGTTTTAGTAGATACTAAAAGCATTTTTTTTTTTTAAGTAAGCTATACACCCAATGTGGGTCTTGAACTTGGGATCTCAGAATGAAGAGTTGCAAGCTGTAATGATTGACCCAGCCAGAAGCCCCTTATGTGCTTTTTTTTTTTTTTTTTTAATATTCAAGTTTTACCGGAGCAAAAAGGTAAACCTCAGTCCCTCATTTTCCTTCCCCAAAGAAATTATTTTGTATGTCCCCTTTCAAATCCAGAGTCTACATATTCAAACATCCAATTTTTTTACACATGCTATACACTGTACTTTGATTAGTATAAATAAAATATTTAGGCTTGCCAGTGATGACTGCAAAGATTAATGTATGGGGGGGGGGGGCAGTGCATCCAGGATGATGGACTAGGAAGCTCTTGGACCCTGAGGTTCTACCCTTCTATACTGTCTCTGGACTGGATATTTCTTCCCATACCCACAAAGAAGCTTCCATAAGCTGCCTGGGAAACAACTATTCCTAATTTGAGACTGTGACAAAGATCTAGCTTCAGAGGGACACAGGGTGGCTCAGCTGTTGAGCGTCTGCCTTAGGCTCAGGTCGGATCCCAGAGTCCTGGGATCGAGTCCCACATCGCGCTCCCCACAGGGAGCCTGCTTCTCCTTCTGCCTGTGTCTCTGCCTCTTTCTGTGTGTCTCTCATGAATAAATAAGTAAAATCTTAAAAAAAAAAAAAAAAATCGGGATCCCTGGGTGGCGCAGCGGTTTGGCGCCTGCCTTTGGCCCAGGGCGCGATCCTGGAGACCCGGGATCGAATCCCACGTCGGGCTCCCGGTGCATGGAGCCTGCTTCTCCCTCTGCCTGTGTCTCTGCGCCTCTCTCTCTCTCTCTGTGGCTATCATAAATAAATAAAAAATTAAAAAAAAAATCTAGCTTCAGAAAGCGTGTGTGCACCTGAACGTGTCTAAATGAAGGTAGTTTTACAGCTCAGTATCCTCCTGTGAATCTGTCTTATTTATTTCTGTTTATTGCATGTCTGGTTCAGGATCTCTGAATGTCACTAGTGCATGTCCCCGTTAGTGTGACACGGCGTATCATTTTGGTGTGGGTATGAGCGTGTGAATGCGCTGTCGTTATCCAGACGCTCCTGTTCGGTGTTCATGTATTTTAGGTAACTGCTGTGGTAAGGTCTATTTTTCAGTCCCCAGCGCCCCCACTCACTGCATGCCAACATTCCTGAAGGATGGGCGGGTGTCGGGGCACAGGCTCGGCCCAACTCCGCTCTCCCAAAGAGAATCCAGCAGGACTTCCGGGAGCCCACCAGGAACGCCGAAAAGGCCCCTGCACTCGCACCACGCGTGCAGCCCGGGGTAAGAAGAGAACGCGGGGGTCGCGCGTTCTCTCGCGCGCCCTCCGGTGGTCTCAAAGGGCAGCGGGGACGGAACGAGGGGGCGGGGCCGGCGGCGGCGGAAGTGAAGTCACTTCCGGGCTGGGGTGTTTGTTTGGACTGGAGAAGGGAGGCGGCGGGCGAAGCGCGCGTCGAGCGGGGGAGCGGCGCTGCCTGTGGAGATCCGCGGAGGCCGACCGGATTCGTTGGCTGCCGTCCCCGCTGCCGTGCACTGGGTGAGGGGTTCCCTCGGGCAGAGCGGCCAGAAGGGTGCGGCGACCCCGGCGGTCGAGGGACAACACCTCGGCAACGGTTGAGGGACCTGGAGGGTCCCCCGGGTTGCTGGCCGCCAAGTCTCGTATGGCTTTCCTTATTCCTTGCACCTTTAGTCGCGTCCGAGCGATGAGCTGGGACTGGCTGAGGCTCTTCTCTGAGAAATGGCCGTCGCTTTTTTTCTCATTGTCATTATTATTTATGATTTGGATCTCGCAGCACTCTATCCGGGTCTTCGATGGCGCGCGAGGGCTGCCGGGATAGCACTTTCTCGTGCCTTCCCCCCTCCGCTCCTTCACCTCCTCGCTAGCACCCTCTTCCCCCGCCCCCCGCCCCCCCGCCGCTACGGCAACAAAGCTCATTGTTTCTCCCCTGTTTACGCCTGCGCGTCGCCACGCGGAGCCCCTACTTGCTGCGCTTGCGCACTGCTCCCGTGGCTGGGGTAGGGGAAGAGAAAGGGGCGGAGGGACTGGCGGGCTGGCGAGCGCTCTAGGGCGAGCCTTCTGCGGTCGCCCTCGGGCCAGTGCCGTTCTGATCCGCTTTCTCCCGTCTCTTCACCGTCACTCATTCTTTATTCTTTCTTTTGTTTTTAGTTCATTTTATTTTCGTTTCCCATGCTCAGGATAGGAGGGCTGGACCTTTACTCCGGGAGGGTTGTGAGCCAGACGAACTTTAAGGCCCATCCGATTCCTATTTTTGGATTCCCGTCCTCTTCATTTCTCTTCCACTATGTGCCTACTCCCCACTGCCACTAAAATTACGTGGCCTGTGGTGAAATTTGTCTTTTCAAGACATTATTGAAACAGCCAGCAGTTTGGTTTTCTGGTGAGTCAAAAAGGGGCCTTTTCTGCTTCCTTTTGTTGCCTTGTTTGCCCAGATTTTGCAGCCCCATCACTTCACCGAAACCTCAGACTCAGGAAGGGATTTGGCTTCTGATCTTCCGTGGGGGAAAGTCTAACAGCTGACAGGTTTTGACATTTATTTCAAGAGAAGATAACTTCCCGTTTTCGTGTGCTGCCAAATACTGTAGTTTCATGGCATGATTTTTCACAAATTGCTGTTGAGCAGGCGGTGTTTGCATTTTCTTCAGAATAGCCTTTGATATTCCAACCGCTACACGGTTATGTTAGGAAATAAGAAAAGGATCTAAGGATTTTTAATGTGTTTGCTGGTTTGTGCTTCTGACTCCGGTTTGTGAAAGGCTATTTGGGACAAATTAGCTTGTTTATGCTACTTGTTAATTGTGAATTTGTACAAGACTAATCTTTTCTCACAAATAAGTGTCTACAACAAATAAAGATAGGTGACTTTCCAAAAATGACAGCCTATTTATCTCTTTAAGGGTTGGGGTGTTAGGCAGTGGAAGCTCCCTGGGACGGTTAAAGGCTTGGGAGCTGGGAGGGTTTTATTATATATATGTTGCTACTGATGAGCTTGAATTGAGGTAGATGATCTCTACCCTCTTCAGAACAGAGTAAGTTTATAGGAGGCTCTTCCTTCAGTAAACACTGTACACCTTATTCAGGTTTATCCCTTTATGACTCTAGTGAATGATGCTCCAATTTCGATAGAAAATATAAACATTTGTAAAATGTTGTTAGCGTAGCAATTTCATGGATGTTGTGAGCAGTGAAAGAAGGTAGAAAATAAGGCCTCAGGCCCCTTCCTTTGGTGCTTTTACATATTTTTGTAATTTACAAAGTTACTCATTATCATAACCTTATGATACAGGCAGAGCAAATTTTATCTTGCCCATTTTGAAATTGAGGAAATAAAAGTTTGAGAGATTATTTTATTAGGTACGTATTTTTATTCTAATTTAGATATTTAAAAAAAGATTTTATTTATTCGTGAGAGACAGAGAGGGAGAGGGGGAGAGAGGCAGAGGGAGAAGCAGGCTCCATGCAGGGAGCCTGATGTGGGACTCGATCCTGGGACTCCAGGATCACGCCCTGGGCTGAAGGCAGATGCTAAACCACCGAGCCACTCAGGGATCCCCTCTAATTTAGATTTAAATAGCCGTATGTAGTTATTGGCCACCGCATTGCATAGTGTAGACTTAGAGGTTTGAATTGTTTCAGCTTATTTTTTAACCTTCTGTATTTTTACATTTATTGATTTGTTTTGTAGAGTGAGTGGGGCAGTAGGGGGAGAGGAGAGTGGTGGAGAGAAAGGAAAAGAATCTTAATTAAGCAGGCTCTACACCCAAGTGCAGAGCGCCACACAGGGCTCATTCTTAATGACCCTGAGATCATGACCTGAGCCGAAATTAAGAGTCAGATGCTTAACTGACTGAGCCATCTAGGTGTACCCCCGTCTGCTTATTTTTTGTATCAGTTTTTATGAATAAGGATGGCGTTTCTGATGTGCTTTGAGCTTTTGTCAGTGATGTGATACACAGTGCTGAGCCATCCTTACTCTCACCGGATCACCTTTGTTACACCTAGTTGAGATTAGGGCTAAAGTCCTCGTTTTTTGATGTTTGACTCCTGCGGGTTTTTGAAATTTTATATTTTTTACCTTATACCTTGCTACAGCAACCTTTGATCTAAATGTTTAATAAGCACCAAAATAGATAATAGTGTCATGGGCCAGGCTCTGTGCCTAGATTCGGTAATTATTATCCACTTAATAGATGGGGAATCTGAGACCTGAAGGGGTTAAATAACTTGCCCTTGGATTCTAGAGCCTCTGCTTTTAATCATTAATGTATACTGCCAAACATTAAAACGAAAAATTCAGTACTGCTTACAAATTTGAGTGGAAAACAAGCTGAAGTAGAAATTTCTTTATCCTTTCTCACTAACTGCTAGAGAGACAACTAATTATAATAATGTGTCTGCAGTTAAGGTTAAGAAATCACAGTACTTCAGAAGAGAGCCTGGTGGAATAAGAAAAGGTGCCTGTGGAGTCAGATTAAGGAAAGAAGAGAGGACTCTATTTGGATTTTTTTAAAATTTTATTTATCTGAGAGCATGAGCAGGAGGAGGGGCAGAGGGAGAGGGACAAGCAGACTCCCCACTGAGTGTTGAACCTGACAAAGGGCTCCATCCCAGTACCCTGTGATGATGATCTGAGCCAAAATCAAGAGTTGGGCATTTAATGAACTGAGCCACCCAGGTACACTTCTAGTTGAATTTTAATGAAAATTCTTGAGAGGTGAAACAAGGGGAAAAAGTTTGTAAGACTTAAAAGATTTCCATATTTAAATTTTTTCTAGAAACCATTAGGTGAAAGAGGCATTTTGGGAGGGAAGAAACAGCTGAATATGTGAGTTTGTAGATTGAAAGCATTAATGGCATTAATAGGAAAAAACTGCTCTCACCTAACCAAAATCTGGTGAGATTTCTTCATGTGTTAAGCTCTCATGTTAGACTCTCACCAGAACAGGATTTTTATAAAAGAAAGAATACAACACTGAAAGCTGGAATATTTGCAGATGATAGAAAGGACAAGTGTAAATCTGTCTCATGTAAAATTACTATTCAAACATGAAAGCAAAAGCCATTTTCAGACATGCAGTGGCTTAGAAATAAATAACTTCAGGTAACCTTTTGAGGAAATATTAAGCCAAAACTAACATGTCAGGTTAGGGGAAGATAATGAATAAAAGAAACAATGATGAGCAATGATTCTAACAAACTGTAAACAGACAATAATGTGAATTTTAAGTGTTCGGTTCAGAAATTCTTTTTTTTTTTTTTTTAATTTTTATTTATTTATGATAGAGAGAGAGAGAGAGAGGCAGAGGGAGAAGCAGGCTCCATGCACCGGGAGCCCGACGTGGGATTCGATCCCGGGTCTCCAGGATCGCGCCCTGGGCCAAAGGCAGGCGCTAAACCGCTGCGCCACCCAGGAATCCCCCAGAAATTCTTCTAAAAGATCTATACCTAAGGGAAAACGAAATAGTATGAAATTAACACAGCTTAAATTAAACACGGAGATAGGGAGGAAGGAAATGGGGTTAAGTAGAATCATAGTAAAGGTTCTTGTCTGGGAGCAGGAATTGGGTTGGATAGCCTGAACAAGGGAAAGCACTCTCAGTGTCTTAAATTGGGGCACCGGATGACTCAGTCGCTTAGGTGTCTGCCTTCAACTCAGGTCATAATCACGGGGTCCTGGGATTGAGCCCCTCATTAGGCTCAGCGGAGAGTCTGCTTCTCCCTCTGCCTCTCTCCCTGGCTTGTGCTCGCTGACTCTCACTTACTCTCTGAAATATTTTTTTTTCTTTTTTTTTTTAATTCATGAGAGACAGAGCAGGAGACGCAGGCTCCATGCAGGAAGCCCGATGTGGGTCTCGATTTCGGGACTCCATCCCAGGACCCAGGCATCACAACCTTAGCCAAAGGCAGACACTCAACTGCTGAGCCACCCAGGCATCCCTCAAATAAATAAAATCTTTAAAAGAAAATGTCTTGAATTAGTTGGGGGTATATAGAGCCTGGTTTTAATTCATAGAGATCTACGTAAATCTATCCTAATTTCACAATAGATATGTCACATCATTATCCTGTACACCTTAAACGTTATGGTGCTGATATCAATTATATCAGACTTGGGGGAGAAAACTGATACTCCTCAGTAGTTTGTAAGTCACAGAAAATAAATGCAGTATCTTAAAACCTCTATTAAAAAATAGGAAAATAGGGGCACCTGGGTAGCTCAGTCAGTTAAGCATGTGCCTTCAGCTCAGGTCATGGTCACAGGGTCCTGGGATCAAGCTCCGAGTCGCACTTCCTGTTCAGTGGGGAGTCTGCTTCTCCCTCTCCCTCTGCCCCTCCTGCTCGCATGTGCACATACTCTCTCTTCTGAAGTAAAATCTTTTTTAAAAAGTAAAAAATAGGAATGCCTGGCTGGCTCAGTTGGTAAAGCATGTGACTTGGTCTCGGGATTGTGAGTTTGAGCCCCACGTTGGGTGTAGACATCACTTAAATGTAAAATTTGGGTGGGGGGGAAGTACAGGAATAGAATGTAAGAAACTCTAAGAAAGGGGTGCTTAGGTGGCTAAGCATCTGCCTTCCGCACAGGTCATGTTTCTGGGGTCCTGGGATCCAGCCCTGAGAGCCTCACTTTGGCTCCTTGCTCAGCAGGGAGCCTGCTTCTACCTTCTCTCCCATGCTCAAGCTCACTTGCTCTGGCTAACTCTGTCAAATAAATAAATAAATAAAAATAAAATCCTTTAACAGAAAAAGAAACTAGGAAAAATAAACATGAACTTATGATGGAAGACATTAAACCAAACATCAGTTTTCAAAAAATGATAAATTTCTATGAGCTGGGTCAAATAATCTCTCAACACCACTTTCAGAATTTAACAGATAAAGTAAATATTGTGTGTGTGTACCTTAAAGTAGAAATCACATATTTTTCTCTTCAGGCCCAAAGGACATTTTGCAAAAACCATAGCTGTCTGCAAACAAAATTGTAATAAGTCCCAAAAAATGAAGATTCTTTTAGCAACATTTTATAACATAATGAAATAAAACTAGAAGTCAGGGACCAAAGTGTAACCAAAAGAACCTTAACCACTTGGAAATTTATTTTTTTTATTGGAGTTCAATTTGCCAACATATAGCATAACACCCAGTGCTCATCCCACGTGCCCCCCTCAGTGCCTATCACCCAGTCACCCCAAACCCCTGCCCACTTCCCTTTCCACTACCCCTTGTTCGTTTCCCAGAGTTAGGTGTCTCTCATGTTTTGTCACCCTCACTGATATTTTCACTCATTTTCTCTCCTTTCCCTTTATTCCCTTTCACTATTTTTTATATTCCCCAAATGAATGAGACCATATAATGTTTGTCATTTTCCAATGGACTTATTTCACTCAGCATAATACCCTCCAGTTCCATCCACGTCAAAGCAAATGGTGGGTATTTGTCGTTTCAAATGGCTGAGGAATATTCCATTGTATACATAGACCACATCTTCTTTATCCAGTCATCTTTCGATGGACGCCGAGGCTCCTTCCACAGTTTGGCTATTGGGACATTGCTGCTATAAACATCGAGGTGCAGGTGTCCCGGTGTTTCACTGCATCTGTATCTTTGGGTCAATCCCCAGCAGTGCAATTGCTGGGTCGTGGGGCAGGTCTATTTTTAACTCTTTGAGGAACCTCCACACAGTTTTCCACAGTGGCTGTACCAGTTCACATTCCCACCAACAGTGCAAGAGGGTTCCCCTTCTCCACATCCTCTCCAGCATTTGTTGTTTCCTGTCTTGTTAATTTTCACCATTCTCACACCACTTGGAAATTTTAAAAATATTCTTCCATATAATCTGTGGTTCATTATAAATTAAATAATTTGTAATTAGCTAAGATTGATGAGAACTACATTTTGTATAGGAGATTTATAGGTTAAAATTTTTTATTAAATGAAAGGTTGAAAAACATTTGTCAGCTTGAAAAACAGTAAATTGGCTGAAATTAAGTAGAGAGGAAAGGAAAATAGAGTGAAAAAACAAGTTAAGGGCAGCCCTGGTGGCGCAGCGGTTTGGTGCTGCCTGCAGCCCGGGGCCTGATCCTGGAGACCCTGGATCGAGTCCCGCGTTGGGCTCTCTGCATGGAGCCTGCTTCTCCCTCTGCCTGTGTCTCTGCCTCTCATTCTCTCTCTCTCTCTATGAATAAATAGAAATCTTTAAAAAAATTTTTTTTTTAATAAGTAGAAAAAATCAATGGAATTAAAGTAGGGGCTTATTGAAGTTGAATTTTTAATAGATAATCCATTTTAAACTCAAAAGATGTAACAAAACATCTCTTGCCACCTACTAATCCCTGTAGGTAATGAGTATTTTTTTAACAGCTCTCATGAGCTGGAAGTCACTCATTTAAAGTACAGGACAGGGATGCCTGGGTGGCTCAAGTGGTTGAGCGGTTGCTTGAGCTCAGGGCGTGGTCCCGGGGTTTGTGCTTCTGGTATTATATCTTGAGTACATACTTTAATTAATTCGCCCAGGACCATATGTGCTGTCAATCTTAATCCAAGTGTGCATTGTTTCACGAACTCTTACTTGTATCCATTAATGGTGTTAGTCTGAAAAGCATTCTAATAAAGTTGGGAAACACTAGATATGAGGAAGGAAGAGATCAGTTTATCAGAAGCTAAGGGAGGGACACCTGGATGGCTCAGTAGATAAGCGGCTGCCTTCAGCTCCTGGTGCAATCCCAGAGTCCCAGGATCAAGTCCTGCATCAGGGAGCCTGCTTCTCCCTCTGCCTCTCTCTCTGTCTCATGAATAAATAAATGAAATCTTTAAAAAATAAAGTATACGGCAGAGTGATTTTTAGGATATTCATAGAATTGTATATCCATCACCACAATCAATTTTAGAAGCTTGTTACCCCTTAGCTTTCATATAATACGTGGCACTTTGTGATGGACTCTTTTCACTTACTGTTATGTTTTCAATGTTTATTTAAGATATAGCATGTATCAAGTATTTAACTTTTTTTTTTAAATAAAGTTTTTTTTAATTTTTATTTATTTATGATAGTCACAGAGAGAGAGAGAGAGAGAGAGGCAGAGACACACAGGCAGAGGGAGAAGCAGGCTCCATGCACCGGGAGCCCGACGTGGGATTCGATCCCGGGTCTCCAGGATCGCGCCCTGGGCCAAAGGCAGGCGCTAAACCGCTGCGCCACCCAGGGATCCCTTTTTTTTAAAGATTTTGTTGATTTATTTATGAGAGACACAGAGAGGCAGAGACACAGGCAGAAGGAGAAGCGGGCTCCCTGTAGGGAGCCTTATGTGGGACTAGACCCTGGGACCATGGGATCACACCCTGAGCCAAAGGCAGACACTCAACCATTAAGCCACCTAGGCATCCCTGTTTTTTTAATTATCGAGTGAAATTCTGTAGTATGGACATAGATAGTATTTATATAGTTGGTGGACCACTGGGTTTTAATAACTTTTTGGCTATTATGAATAATAACTGCTGTGAACATTTGTGTACAAGTTTTGTGTAGGCATGTATTTTCATATTTCTTGGGTATATATTTAGGAGTATAATTGCTGGGTTCCATGTTTAATCTTTTGAGGAACTGCCATACTATTTCAAAGCAGCTGTATCATTTTAGCGTTCTATCTGCAGTAAATGAGGGATTTCTGCACATTCACCCCGATACTTGTTAGTATCTATTTTTTTATTACAGTCATTTTAGTGTAAAGTGGGATCTCATTGTAATTTTGATTTGCGCTTCCCCTATTGTTGATAATATTGAGCCTCTTTTCGTGTATTTATTGGCCATTTGTATGGTTTTTTTTTAAGATTTTTCATTTATCAGAGTACATATACATGCTCTCTCTTAAGTAAATAAATCTTTAAAATTCCACCATGTTCTCTGAATTCCCATTTTACTTTCATGTCAACACTTGAGGGCTTTTATTTATTTATTTTTTAAAGATTTTATTTATTCATGAGAGACACAGAGAGAGAGGCAGAGACACAGGCAGAGGGAGGAGCAGGCTTCATGCATGGAGCCCGACTTGGGACTCGATCCTGGGTCTCCAGGATCACGTCCTGGACTGAAGGCGGTGCTAAACCGCTGAGCCACCGGGCTGCCCCACTTGAGGGCTTTTAAAGGTTTCTTTGAAAATATGTCATTCAGGGACGCCTGGATAGCTCAGTCAGTTAAGCGTCCACCTTTGGTGCAAGTCATGGTCCCAGCTTAGCAGGGAGGCTGCCTCTCCCACTCTCTCCTGCTCATACTCTCTCTCTTGCTATCACACTGTCAAGTAAATTTTTTTAAAGTCATCTAACACTTTAATTTTTATTTTTTTAGATTAATTTATTTCAGAGAAAATATGCAAGTATAGGAAGGGGCAGAGGGAAAGGAGAAGCAGACTCCTTGCTGAGCAGAGAGCCTGACTGACATGGAGCTCACTCTCTACCCTGAGATCTTGACCTAAGCCAAAACCAAAAGTTGCCCACTAAACCAACTCAGCCACCCATGCACCCCTCCTCCAGCATTTTTTAGTGTTCATTGGAAAGACTGGTATCAATCCTGATTAAGTTGTAAAATTTAATAAAATTCCAGTCAGACTATTATGGACAAAAAGTTTATATGAAGAGGTGCCTGGGTAGCTTAGTCAATTAAGCATCCAACTCTAGATTTTGGCTCAGGCTATGATGTTCATGGTAGGATCAAGCCCCATGTTGGGCTCCAGGCTTAGGGCAGAGTCTGCTTGAGATTCTCTCTCTGCCCCTACCTCTGCTCGTGTTCTCTCTCTCTCTCTCTCTCCCCCCCCCCCCAAATCCTTAAAGTTCGTATGAAGAATATATGTACAAGATTTTCACTGCCCCTGCCCCAAAGAAAGAAACCAGGAGGTGGGAGTTGTACTACTAAGTATTAAAACTAAAAAAAAAAAAACTTACTGAAAGGCTACTGTAATCAAAACAATAAGATCCTGTGCTGAAATATTTAGCAATGAATGATCACAATGTTTGTAACTTACATTTGGTTTTTTTTTTTTTTTAGGTACTTATCTATTGGGGTGCATGGGTGGCTCAGTTGAGTGGCTGCCATCCTCTCAGGTCATGGTCTCAGAGTCCTAGGATTGAGCTCCGCATTGGGCTCCCTGCTCAGCAGGGAGTCTGCTTCTCTTCCTCTGTCCCTCTCCCTGCTCTAGCTCTTGCTCTCATTCTCTTTCAAAGAAATAAAACCTTAAAAAGAAAATTTTAAAAATAATAAAAATAATTTTAAAAATTTTAAAGAAAATAAAGATTTATTTATTTTAGAAAGAGAACAAGAGCGTGGGTAGAGAGAGGGAGGACAGAGGGCGAGAAAGAATTTCAAGCAGACTCCGTGCTAAGCTCAGAGCCTGATGGGGACCAAACTCTTTGACCCCCAAGGTCATAACTGGAGCTGAAATTGAGTCGGGTGCCCAACCACCTAAGCCCCTGCAACTTAGGTTTAAGCAAAAAAAAAAAAAAATTCTGTAAAGAAAATGACCGTTGGCAGTTGGTGAATGTAGACGAAAGGTACAAAGCATTCATTGTACTATGGTTTAAAATTCTCAAGGTAGTTGAAGATAAAGCAGTATACATTTTACAATTACAGAATAAATATTCTAGAAACATAGTACAAGTGGGAATTTAATTATAAATACAGGGAATAAGCCTTGGTTAAATAATGGTGTGTGATGTATTCATGGGAAAACATAGATCCTTAACATCATACTTAGTCTCATGTGAATTAAAGATTTAAGTGTAAAAAAAAAAAAAAAAAAAGTGAAACTAACGAGAGAAAATATAAAAATAAAACCTCAGAGTAGGAAAAGACTTCCTAAGCTAGTAAGCATATCCCAGAGGGTGTAAAGGAAAAAACAGTGAGATTCTACTTTGAGTCTGATTGCAAAACTAAAATATATTAGTTGCATGTAAACAAACAAAATGAGAAAAAGAACAATGAGTTGTAATAAATGTGAAAAGTAAAAAATAAATAAATAAATAAATAAATAAAATATATTAGTTATGTCCAGAACTGTTAAGGATAGAGAAGTGGGAGCACTCAGTGTATTTCAAGATTGTACATTACCACATTTGGGCTAATAATCAGTCTTAAAGTTACAAATGCTCATGGCTTTTGGCTTTTGACTCCTATTCCCACTTAAAGTGTATTATACAGATAGCATAAATAGAAAAGGATATGTGTGCAAGAGTGATGAGAGTAGGATTGTTTGTAACAACAACAACAAAAAGCTGGGAATGTAGATGTGCATCGGAGGGGAGAAGTAGTTAAGTAATTATTAGTAATTATTAGTGCTGCTTCATCCATTAAAAAGTGAGATATAAACACCTGGGTGGCTCAGTGGTTGAGCATCTGCCTTTGGCTCAGGTTGGGATCGAGTCCCACATCAGGCTCCCTGCATGGAGCCTGCTTCTCTCTCTGCCTGTGTCTCTGCCTCTCTCTCTCTCTGTGTTTCTCATTAATAAATAAATAAAATCTTTAAAAAAAAGTGAGGTATACCTGTACATGTTGACTAGTATGGATCTTTATTTACAGCATGATTCTATTAAAATATAAAAATCCTCTGTGTCTGTTTCTATAAGCAAAAAAGATATGAAAGGATACATACTAAGCTCTTAACACTGATTACCTCTGGATAGGAGTGGAGATGGAGAGGAAAGAATGTATATATGTTAGACCTGGGGGTTGGGTTGGGTTGGGTTTGGTTTGGTTTGGTTTTGAAGTAGGCTCCACACTGGATATAGAGTCCAACACAGAGTTTGAACTCAGGACTCTGAGATAAGACCTGAGCTGAGAATAAGTGTTGGACAGTTAACCCAATGAGCCATCCAGGTGCCCAGTATTAGACCTGTTTTGTACATCTACCTTGTATTTGTTTCTTCTCTAAATAGTGTATGGTTTATATATACATTCTTTCACTTTGATGGTTTCTTTTCCAACAAAATTTCCTGTATACGAACACCTGCTGTCTAAACATTTTTTAATGGGGCAGCCCCGGTGGCGCAGCGGTTTAATGCCGCCTGCAGCCCGGAGTGTGATCCTGGAGACAAGGGATAGAGTCCCGCGTCGGGCTCCCTGCATGGAGCCTGCATCTCCCTCTGCCTGTGTCTCTGCCTCTCTCTCTCTCTCTCTCTGTGTCACTATGAATGAATGAATAAATAATTAAATATTTTTTAAAAATGAAAATTTTTTAATGATTCTTGAAAACAAAGCAAGTATAAGGTGATACATTACTGTTTTTACTATTTTGTGGTTTTCATTTAGGGAAATCTTATTACAAACAACTACTAGATATATTAAACTAGTTCTGAGTTAGTTAGTATTACTGTTTTTGTTTTGTTTTTTTTAAGATTTATTTTATTTGTCTACGGCCATACCACCCTGAACGCGCCTGATCTCGTAAGATTTATTTAATTAATTAATTAATTTATTTATTTATTTATTTATTTAGATTTTATTTATTCATGATAGACATAGAGAGACAGAGACACAGGCAGAGGGAGAAGCAGGCTCCATGCTGGGAGCCCGATGCAGGACTCAATCCCGGGACTCCAGGATCACGCCCTGGGCCAAAGGCAGGCACTAAACTGCTGAGCCACCCAGGGATCCCCAAGAGTTATTTTAGAGAGTGAGAGAGGGTAAGTAGAGGGAGGGGCAGAGGGAGAGGAAGAAAGAGAATCCGCAAGCAGAATCCCAGCTGAGCATGTGTCACAACCTGAGCCAAAACCAACAGTCAGCCACTTAACCACTCAGGCACCCCAGGATATTATTTTAAAAATTGTTTTCATGAGGGGCACCTGGCTGGCTCAGTTGATAGAGCATATGACTCTTAATCTCGAAGTCCTGAGTTCAAGAATAATAAATCTTTGCATGAGATTAAGGATGAAAATTATAATTTCTCAAAATTATAATTTTTTAGTTATTTTCTGATAATTTGAGAATTTTACAGCATGATCATGGTTTTGAAGTAAATAGTGAACTTTAAAAAATTGGGAAATTACTGGCTTTCTTAGTTCATTTCCGCCAGTTTTGTTTTTAAGATCTTATTTATTTCTTAAGATTGATTGATTGGAGAGACAGCTAGGGTGTGCTTGTGGGAGGAGTCTTCAAGCCTCACTCCCTGCTGAACCTGGAGCCCCACACAGGGCTCCATCCCATTACTCATGAAATCTTGACCTGAGCTGAAACCAAGAGTCTGACACCTAACCAACTGAGCCACCCAGGCACACCTAAGATTTTATTTTTAAGTAAACTCTGCACCCAACATGGGGCTCAAATTTATAACCCTAAGATTGAGAGTTTCACCCTCCACTGACTGAGCCAGCCAGGTGCCCCATTTCTGCCAGTTTTAAAGGGTCTGATTGAAGCATAGCAACAGATCGGTATGATTTAGTTCCCAGTTGTGTTTTTATTTTTATTTTTTTTAAAGATCTTATTTATTCACGAGAGAGACAGAGAGAGACAGAGGCAGAGCAGGCTCCATGCAAGGAGCCCCTCGTGGTACTCTATCCTGGGACTGCGGGATCACGCCCCAAGCTGAAGGCAGACACGCTCAACCGCTGAGCCACCTAGGTGTCCCTCCAGTTGTGTGATTTGTCAAGTCATAATCTGCTTTGTGTTCTCAGACATCACTCAAGCAAATCAGGTACTTCTCTTTTATTTCCAGCATTTCTTATATTTTTTTTTGTTTTGTTTTAAAGAAAAACTTTTTCCTAGTTAGAGAAGCTGGGAGCTCACAGACTCTTTGGGATCTTGAAGCTGCTGCTTTCTGGCTGCCTCCAGATAGGATGATGATAGGCCCCAGCTATATACCCTTTACTGTATATTTTTAAGGTTATTTTTGGGATGCCTGGGTGAATCAGCAATTGAGTGTTTGCCTTCAGCTCAGGGCTTGATCCCTGGATCTGGAATCGAGTCCCATATTGGGCTCCTTGCAGGAAGCCTGCTTCTCCCTCTGCCTGTGTCTCTGCCTCACTCTGTCTTTCTCTGTCTCTCATGAATAAATAAAAATGTTTTTTAAAAAGTTATTTCCCTAGTAATCACCTTAGTTTGTGACATCAAGCTTAAATTAATACCAATTTAGTTTCAAGAGTACACAAAAACTTAGCTCCTTTATAGCACTGTACACCCCTCGTGTTATTGTCAAAAATTATACATTGTGTGCCCATTAACATGCATAATAATTACTGTTTTATGCATTTGTCTTTTAAGAGAAAAAGGAGTTAAAAGCCAAAAATACATTATTACTAATTTCTGTATTTGTGTCGTTACCTTTTTCATTGTTCTTTATTTCTTCAGACGGATTCAAGTTAATATTGCAGTGTCCTTGTTTTATTTTTTTAATTTTTTTTTAAATTTATTTATTCATGATAGCCACAGAGAGAGAGAGAGAGAGAGAGAGAGAGGCAGAGACACAGGCAGAGGGAGAAGCAGGCTCCATGCACCGGGAGCCCGATGTGGGACTCGATCCCGGGTCTCCAGGATCGCGCCCCGGGCCAAAGGCAGGCGCCAAACCGCTGCCCCACCCAGGGATCCCTCCTTGTTTTATTTAGCCTGAAGGACTCACCTTAACTTTTCTTATAGGACAGGTGTACCGGTAATGTGTGCTTTCTCCCCCCCACCCTTTTTTTTTTTTAAAGACTTTATTTATTCATGAGAGAGAGAAGCAGAGACACGGGCAGAGGGAGAAGCAGGCTCCATGCTGGGAGCCCAATGTGAGACTCAGTCCCCGGACTCTAGGATCATTCCCTGGGCCAAAGGCAGATGCTAAACTGCTGAGCCACCCAAGGTTCTCCACCCCCACCCCCACCCCCCGCTTTTTATTAAAGATTTTACATATTTATTTGAGAGCATGAGTCAAGAGGGGAGGCACGGCAAAGGGGGAGTCAACAGACTCCTTGCTGAGCAGGGACCCCTTCTCCCCACATGGGGCTGGATCCCAGGACCTTGACATTGTGACCTGAGCCGAAGGCAAATGCTAACCCACTAAGCCAGTGAGGTGCCCCTCTCATTTTTTAAATTTATCTGGAGATGTCTTAATTTCTGCTTAATTTTTGAAAAATAGTTTTGTTTTGAATGTCTTTCAGCACTTTGTCTTCTGGCCTCTGTGGTTTCTGATGTGAAATCAACTGTTAATCTTATTTTGGAGATTTCGAAGTGTCGCTTCCTTTTGTCTTTCAATAATTTCATTATAATATGCCTTGATGTGGATCACTTTGAGTTATCTTAGTTGGAGTTTGTTGAACTTCTTGGATGTGTAGAGTAACACATACAGATTTCATCAAATTGGAGGAGTTTGGAGCTGTTGTGTTTTTTTGGCTTTTGGGTTTTCTTTTTTTTTTTTAGGATTTTTTTTTCTATTTTTTAAGATTTTACTTATCAGAGGAAGAGGGGCAGAGGGAAAGAGAATCTGAAGTCTGATGAGCCACCCAGGCACCCCTAAGATTTATTTTTAAGCAGTCTCTACACCCAGCATGCGGCTCGAATTCACAACCCTGAGATCAAGAGTCACATGCTCTACTGACTGAACCAGCCAAGTGCCCCAAGGAGCCATGTCTTCTGGCCCTTTGTCTTCTCCTTCCAAGATTTTCATTATGTGTATGTTGTTACATTGGATGATTTCCCATTGGTCTCTAAGGTTCTTTTTTTTTCTTCATTGTTTTCTTTCTTTCCTCAAGCTCAATAACCTCAATTGACTTAATCTTCAAGTTTGCTGATTTCTTTTTCCTCCTTGAGCAAATTTGTTGTAATCCATCTAGTAAATTTTCCATTTTGGTTATTGTACTTTTCAACTGAGAAATTCTTTGTTGTTTTTTATAATTTCTCCGTATTAGTATGCTCTATTTGATGAGACCTCATTTTTATGGCTTTTTCTACCTAATTTAAAGTTTAAAAAGTCCAGTTTTTAAAGCTACAAGGAGCACATAGGTGGCGCAGTTGGTTAAATGTCCATTTCTTGGTTGTCCTGGGATGGAGCCCCATTGGTCAGGCTCAGCACAGAATTTGCTTAAGGCTCTCTTTCCCTTTCCCCTCCCCACTGCGCATGTGCTCTCTCACTTGTGCACTCTCTCTTTCTCTAAAATAAATCTTTTAATAAAAAGAAGAGTCATGTGCTCTACAGACTGAGCCGGCCAGGTGACCCCATACTCAATTTTTTAAAAACAGGAGGACACACAGAAGATGAAATATAAAGAGTGTGGTCCAAAAAGGGTCAAGAATAAGAAAATTAAAATTTTGATACATTACATTAGAACACCTTGTGTTCAATGATTGTAGGTCTATCAGAGTTCTGAAAGTAAGTGATCCTTATCACCCTGATTTTCACTTTGCTTGGCTGTAGCCAGAAATGTGGTCTGGTAAGGAGTTGTTCCTTCCCTTGGCTCTCTAAGGTATATGGTCAGTGTCCAGGTTTCAGTTCTTTTTTCTTGATTTCAGTTATGATTTGTTTTCCAAATATTGCTCGGTAAGGTAATTTTACCTATGGTCCTTTATGGACTCTTTCACTAGGATCTATACCAAGCCACAACTTGTTTGATAAAGTCAGCGCAGAAAGCTGACTTACAGCCTTGTCAAACACAGAGATTAGGCCCTTTTTTTTTCTAAACTCTGTTTATATTCTGTTAATGGTTGGCATCAAACAAAGGGGGAAGGGAATCCCCTGGGATTCTCAAACTATAGAATTTGCTGAGGCAGATTTTTCTTGTTTACACAAGGCTTGTGCTCATAAATTGTATGGAAAATTATTTTTCTTTAAAAACATAGTTTGCACTTCTGTGTAGATGTACGTTCAGTCACTGAGGCTTATTTCAAAACAAGTTAGAAGTACTTCTAAATGGACATGTCTCAAACATATGGTTGCTACTTAACTACACAATTCCATTTGAATATTGAATATCCCATAGTCTGTGGTAAAAATTTTTTTTTTAACTAAAGCTATAAGTCTCTTGTTAATATTGTGGTCTTCTGAAAGAAAGTATTTAAGGGGTATAAGTTGGGATAGGATACATGTTGGGAAAATAACAAAAGCTGTTATTAATTGCACTGTCTTTGAACCTGCTGATCAGCTCATGCAAAGTAAACAGAGTTCATTCAGTGCAAAACAGGATTGACTCCTGCTTTTCATAATATTTGAGGCTAATCTAAAATGTAATGCCTAACATAGGAGAATGAGTAATTTTCTTCAGAGGAACTGATTGCTCTTTAGTAAGAACTTGTTATCAAAATAAAGGATTTTATTTCATACAAGAGTAATGATAAATAAATCAAAGATATCCATTGTCTGTTTTCTGTCCTGCTTTTATGGTGCCTCTTTTTCCTAACCCAAGTCATGTTTTCATCCTACCCACTCATAAATCTCAGTCTGTCTCTGCCTCTCTTTCACATGTATACAATAATAAGTAGAGCAGAAGTTGAGTAATTTTTAGCTGAGGACCTCTTACCTAAAAATGTCACTGCCATGATGGTATTGTCAGCAGTGTTCAGGATTTCAGAATATGCGAGTGTGTGTTAGGCTAGAAGCCACCCCCCTCCACTCCCACCTTAAACTAAATTCACATTATATGAACAGAATGAGGTTATATTTTACATACTTTTAAGGATAAGTCCATAAAATGAATCCCAGGAGGGGTACCTGGCTGGCTGAGTCAGTAAGCTCTTACTGCTCTTACTAGTCAGTCAGCTCTTACTCAAGCTCTGACTCTTGATCTCAGGGTTGTGAGTTCCATCCCTACGTTGGGCTTGGAGCCTACTTGAAAAAAAAAAAAATCTAAAGGACCAGCAGTACACGTAGGGCTGGTGCTTTCTGAACCTTAAACCCAAGGAAAAAAACTACTTGTAGTAGGAGGTTTTAGTTTTAGTGTTTTACTTCATTATGGTGACTTTGGAGTAAAAAGGCCTGAAGTTTGTTTTTGTTTGGAGGGTGGAGGAGAAGGGGAGAGAGAGAAGCTTAAGCAGGCTCCACACCCAGGACAGAAACCGACTTGGGGCTCAATATCATGACCCTGAAATCATTACCTAAGCCAAAATCAAGAGTCGGACACTTAACCAAGTGAGCCACCCAGGTGCCCCAAGCCTGAAGATTTCAAAACTCTGTTCTCATATTAGGTATGCTGATTTCTCCCTTTGGAGCAAGTCACTCTGCTGTTTGATTTTATGTACAAGTGACTCCTCTATTATATGTAAATATAATTTTAGCAATTTCATACTTAATGAATTAGTAGAATATTGTAGAATCTAAACCTTATGCTTCAGACTTTGAGCCAGCAATATATCAGCTGGGTTAGACCATGTCATCACCTATTGAGTAGTATATAAGAAACCAGACCTACTATATTTAGATACTGCTCTGCTTTTACGCACATAAAAAGAGATTAAGTGCTTGAGCTAGTTGGAGTTTGGTAGTCATTTGTGGGTACGGATTTGCTAATGCCTGGAAGATGAGTGAGCCTATAGCCCAGGTAAGGAGGAAGTTACAGGTCTTTAGGTCAATTGATGCCCCAGATTTCAAGGCTAAGAGAGGAAGACTGCTTCTGATTCCTGCAGGAAGAGGAAGCAGGAGAAAAATCCAAACATGGAAAATGTCCCCCATGAAAGTAAAGAAGAAGAGCTTACTCCAGTGCAGAATGAAAAAGAAGCCCACCCTTTGGGAGGTGGTAAAGGCCAAGAGCCTGGAGGAATTAGAGTGGGTTGTGCCCTACCTGCCCATGATGTTAGGATATGTCCAATAGGCTTGTCACTAACCTTGACGTGATAGATGGAGATGCTGATGATATGGAATGGTTCATAGAGAAGAGAGCATTAAGGAGGAAAATTAGGAAGCTTCATATGAGGTATAGCTTTCACATTGTTTAAGATTTTATTTATTCATGAGAGACACAGAGAGAATGGCAGAGACACAGGCAGAAGGAGAAGCAGGCTCCATGCAGGAAGCCCGATATGGGACTCGATCCCGGGATCATGCCCTGGGCCAAAGGCAGGTGCCAAACCGCTGAGCCACCCAGGGATTCCCTTACATTTTTTTTAAAGATTTTATTTATTTATTCATGAGAGAGAGGCATAGACACAGGCAGAGGGAGAAGCAGACTCCTGTGGGAAGTCCAATGTGGGACTCGATCCTGGAACTCTGGGATCATGCCCTGAGCCGAAGGCAGATGCTCAACTGCTGAGCCACCCGGGCGTCCCTAGTTTTCACTTTTTTTTTTCTTAGTTTTCACATTCTTAGAGGAGATCCCTCCTCACCATGACAGTCATGATGAGTTTTGCCTTATGCCTTGAATGCTGTCCCTACTTCCCAAAGTTGCATTTTCTTAATGTACCCTTTACTGTGAACCTGAGATGTTAATGTCATTTTTCTTATTGGAGATTTCATTTGGACTTAGTCTAGAAGTTTTTCTGTCAGCAGGGTAGTTTGATCAACTTGGATGGAAAGATATTGATTATATACTGTGAATGAAATAAAACAATTTAAAAAGCAGTCTGGAGATACACTATCTCATTTAAAAGCATGCATATTACATAGATTAGATGCCTGAAATTCATTGTATAGTGGACAAATCCAGACATGGAACTTGACATGGACCCAGATTTAAAACAAATAGAGACTGTGCTATGAGGTCAAAAGATCTGAGAGGTTATTAAGAAGTCTGTTTTCATTTGTAGTCTCTGGGCTTTTTAGTACCAGTACCAGTTTTTAAAAGTAGAATTTTGCTTTTCATAAAGTCACTTGATGACTTAAGTCTTCCAGACCATGCTTGTTTTATAAAAGCAAGGCATAGGGAGTATTTTATTTTATTTTATTTTTATTTATGATAGAGAGAGAGAGAGGCAGAGACACAGGAGGAGGAAGAAGCAGGCTCCATGCCGGGAGCCCGACGTGGGACTCGATCCGGGACTCCAGGATCATGCCCTGGGCCAAAGGCAGGCGCCAAACTGCTGAGCCACCCAAAGATCCCCATAGGGAGTATTTTAAAAATCAGATGATTTAGGAATTACATTCAAGCAGTTGATTACCATCATTGACTGTTATCAGAAAACATCACTAAATGAATCTAGGCTGTTCTTGGCTATTTCTTAAACATGAAGATCATTTGAGAAAGAAACAAACTTTCCAATTGCTTGATTTCTCATGTTCATTAATATATCATGTGTAACTGGTACCTAATCATGATGCCTAGTGGTATTAGGTGCTAAGAACTGAAAGAATGACTGACAAAATATACTATTCTTCTTTTAAGGTTAAAAACGACAACTAACGCCAACCATGAAAGATCCAAGTCGCAGCAGTACCAGCCCAAGCATCATCAATGAAGATGTGATTATTAATGGTCATTCTCATGAAGATGACAATCCATTTGCAGAGTACATGTGGATGGAAAATGAAGAAGAATTCAACAGACAAGTTAGTTTTGTTTACAAACATGATCTTTCTCACAGCCCCTGACAGCCCTCAGTGTAATTGTACTTATCCCTGAAATGTGTTTATCTGGTCCCTTATATGTGAAATATATGGATTTATGTGCCACCACTCCTATTTTATTTGTATACTGATTACAACCAAGTTTGTATGCTCACTGAAATAACTAACCTTAAAGAGCTTTTTTTCAGGGTCCCTCCCCAGATATTCTCATTCAGGAAGACTAGGGTGGAGCTGGGGAAACTTGTTTTTTAAAAGCCCCTAGATCGGGGGTCCCTGCCTGGCTCAGTTGGTGGAGTAGGTGACTCTTGATCTCAGGTTTGTGAGTTCAAGCCCATGTTGAGTGTAGAGATTACTTTAAAATAAAACCATTAAAAAAAAAAAAAACAAAAAAAACTTCCCAAATGGTTCCAGTGTGCAGTCAGGTTTAGAAACTACTGCTTGCACCAATCAGATTGCTCTTAAGAGAATATAACTTTAGGAGCAGACAGACATAGGTGTACTAGGGTATAGAATTGTGCTGTTTTCACCTGAGGTTCTCAATCTGATAAGCCTGAAAACCTGACACCACTGTTCTCTTTAGAGAATGCTCATACATTGATGAATGTTGTCTTTTATTGCCATATTTCTGTCATCTGTTTCCATCTTGTGTCCAGTTCTTCTCTGATCATGGCTTTGATAATCAGTAGCCAATTTGATTTTGCCATATCCAGTGATGGATAATCAAGAGTAAAACAATGTAGTCTTATTTCAAATGAGAATGATTTGGGCTGTTTTGGGTTTATTTTTTAATTTTTTTTTAAGATTTTATGTATTTATTCATGAGAGAGAGGGGCAGAGAAGCAGGCTCCCCGCAGGGATACCAATGTGAGACTCGATCCCAGGACCCCAGGATCATGACCTGAGCCAAAGGCAGACGCTCAACCACTGAGCCACCCAGGTATCCCTGTTTTTGATTTAATTATCCATGCCCATGCCCTGACAGAATTTTAGTCATTTTTGGGTGGGTTTAGGGTTTGTATAGTTTTAAAGTACCACAGGTAATTCTGACAAATTCCTCAATGAAAACACTCCTTTATTACTTTCCCACCACCCTCATTGGAAAAAAGAATATTCTGCTAAGAAAGATAGCAAAACCCTAAACAGATCTTCCCTAGTCTTATGGCAGACACTTTTTTTTTTTTTTTGGCATAGAAGCAAAGTAGAAAGTTACAATATTGTGGTTTTAAATACTTTAATTCAAGATATTTTAAGCCATTCCTAGTGATGTCCTATCAAAATGTGCTATAAGTTATTGTTTACATATTATAAATCTAGATAGAAGAGGAGTTATGGGAAGAAGAATTTATTGAACGCTGTTTCCAAGAAATGCTGGAAGAAGAAGAAGAACATGAGTGGTTTATTCCAGCTCGAGATCTCCCACAAACTATGGACCAAATCCAAGACCAATTTAATGACCTTGTTATCAATGATGGCTCTTCTCTGGAAGATCTTGTGGTAAAGTTATTTTTCATCTTATTAAAACTAGCTCATCTTTCCCATAAAATGGGAAAGCCAGCAATCATCTGTTTAAGAAGAATTATACATTCTTCCCCTTCGGAAATTGTACTGCTTACTATGGACACAGGGGCCCCCCAGTCTCACTTATGACATGGAATGACTTCCAACAACACTCTGGGGCTAGTTTCAGACTAACAGACTTCTTGCCACTGCTTTTAGTTTTAAGAACTGTGTTGCCCTAGAATATGAGGATGTCTTAAAGCATTAATCCAAAGGAAGTACACAGTATGTTCATATGACTTGCCTATACAAAAGTAGCATGATGAAGAAGTTTTGCTCTTTCATTTTGCCCTAAACATTTGGCAAAATTTGCAGATTTTTATCTGAAAGGTGATAATTTGGAGTGTTGTTTTTTTCTGACCCAAGATTTTCATTGAGTTTGCCTAATAATTTCCTTTTGAACTGAGATTTAATGGACTTCCACAAGCTCTTGACAGAAAAAGAACACAAACCTATTTGCATTTTTAGCTACTCTCCTTGTCTCATTGTTGGGGTGGTATATTTGCAGTAAAGGGTTTTTTAGGAATTATGATAAACATCAGCACTAAAGTAGAACCTAATGAGTTGTTTACTAAAATTAAGATAAATGATTTGAAGTCATAATGTTGACCTTTCTGTCCATATTGACAATCTCTAATTGTTTATACAGGATAGTTCTCTAGAATTTACTCCTAGATTCCGAAGTATTTTTTGCAGTTCTCTTTCACTGTGCAGTGATTTCCTACCCTGGTGATAAAAACAAAAATTATCAACAAAAATGTAGCTGGGATCAGCTACATCCCAGACTTGCAGAATCAGTTGTCTAGGCATGTAAATTTTTTAAAAACCTTCATAGAGCGTACTGCCAGCTTGCCCATCAGGCATTTGGGAACCATTCTTCTAACAGGCTATGTGGAGAACACTGAAATTTACATTGTAGTATAGACTTGTTGCAGTAAATTACAATCCAGTTGAGCAGATGTGTGATCTGAATAGTCTGTTGAGATAAACTTACTTATGGCTGCATTAGTCATTCCACAATAATCCTGCTTGCTCTGATAAGTAAAATCCTATGCTGGTCATAATGTATAACTTTAATGTGGACCCAGTATAATTGTCTAGAAAGTGATTTATTCAACTCAGTCTATTTGAGATTGTTTCCTTCTCATTATTTTGTAGCTGACAAAAGATTACACATTCAAGAACGCTGCTTTTTTATTTAAACCTCACACTTTTAAAGTTTAGATACAATTCCCTTGAGAAAAGTGAGACTATGTCCTGTCCATGGAAACGGTTGTATATATATTAGGAAACTAAAGTTAAATTATCGCCCCAACATGTTATTTAATATGCTTTAGTCTTGAAGTAAGTGATATAGGGGTACAGATTTTATCTAAAAGCCTATTAGCATTCCTACATTTCAGGGCCTGGAATACATCTTGATTTCTTTTCATCTTTTATCAACTATGGTGGAGTCAAATCTCCAGCTATTGTCAGTATGCTGACATATCTGCCTAGCAAAGTAAAGATTTAGAGGTATAGAAGAGTGGTTCTTAGAGACTTTGGCCCATTCTTCCCCTAACTTAGACAAAAATAAAGTCCCAGAGAGAGTGACTTATCCAGGCTTTCATAGGAAATTAGTTAGGAGCAGAACTGGAATTCCATCTTAGGTCTTCTGATTCCACATGTAGTTTTCTTTTCCTGTTATAAACCTTGCTTCCTGTGGGAATTAGAATACAGCAATCTTATGAAGACAACTCCATATTTTGAATGAGGATCTTGAACAAAACTCTAATGCATAAACAATTCCCCAATCTACTTTGTCATTTCAACGTTAAGTATTTTTGCATAGTATGAAACAGTTAAAATCAAATATCATACTTAAATGAACAGAATTCATTATTCTATGACTCCTTTTTAACGTGTAAAGTTAGTGGGTTTCTGGTTACACTTGAGCAAGTTTAATTTCAATTCCTGTTTTACCTATAGAAGGTGATAAGTTTTCATATAAATATATAATTTATATCTGGTTCCTTCTTTCCTTGCCATAGATAGATTTTTGGGGGTTAAGTTTAACCTTACAAGCTGAGTTCTTTTATCTTACATTCTTTGGAAGATATTTTTGCATGTGGATCTGGGTTGAATGCTTCTGAGTATCTGAAACCATCTGTTAATGAACTTGCTTTTTTTATGTACTTATTTTCCAGGTCAAGAGCAATCTGAATCCAAATGCAAAGGAGTTTGTTCCTGGGGTGAAGTACTAAAATATTTGAGTAGACGGGGCCCTCTTTTGGTGGATGTAGCACAATTTCCACACTGTGAAGGCAGTATTAGAAGACTTAATTGTAAAAGCTCTCTCTTGTCACTGTGTTACACTTATGCATTGCCAAAGTTTTGTTAGTCTTGCATGCTTAATAAAAGTGCTGAGACTGTTATTAAGTAATAAGCTGTCAAACATTTACTGAAAATAGAATTGGCCCCATGGCTTGATGTGAAGACAGCGAGGAAAGAAGCACCAGTCAAGTTGTGACAAAGCCCAAATTAAAGTGACCTCTAAATCTTAGTGAATTGTCTTTTTTTGAGGATAAACTAGTCCCTTAGGGTTAGCAAACACTTGTTAATAATGTCTAAACTTTTTTTAAATGAGTACATTTAAATTAAGTTTTAGTTAGGCATATTTCTCAGTTTAGACTTAAATTTGCATTTGTAACTATCAAAAACAATCTCCTTTTTCTGAAGAAGGCCTTGTTAGTTAATTTGAAATAATTCAGTATAGACAAGTATGTCTGGTTACTGAGGTTATAAGGTAGTAATGAGATGAGAACTAGTCCTGGCTTCAATGGTATATAATCACGGAAGACATAGTGAATTCTTCTAGTGTTACAACTGAGGAAGTATGTAATTTGAGAATTGCATCTTCTAAGCAGTCACTGCATCATAGCTATGCCTTTGTGAAGTGTAACATTTGACCCACCACAATCCAACTGAACAAAGTAATGGTAACATGATTTGAGTGGTGCTTTTCCTTGCTTTGTTAACCATCACTACAATAGTCTACAGCACAACTTTTCTTTTAACAAAGCTAGAACAGTTTTGGCTTCTTAAACTTCATACTTGAGTAGGTTAAGCTGCCATACGTGTTCAGTGTGAATAGTGTTTAAGTTGAAAATATTGTAAAAAAATTATATTTTTTCAAAAATATTTAAAAAAATAAATAATAGTAGAACTCAGCTGATGCTTGTGTTTATTGGTGCTGGAATGCAGACTCTCCTGTGGTGATTGATACTCACTTTAATGTGGGCTCAGTACTTCAGGACAACCCTGCTGGCAAGATTTGCTAAGAGAGCAGGCTTTATTCGATTCCATAGTGTCAAGTAGGTCATTATGCATGTATCTGTCCAAAATACAGTAGTAAAATAAACCCCATATCCCATTCCATAACCCACTTTGATTGCCTCAGGCTGTAGTGTCAGGGCAGTTGTAGATACCCGTGTTAGGAAACTTTTTGGTTGATCAATATAATGGTAACCTTACTTTGGTATAATCTCCATTGGCTTCTGCCCTTTACAAGCCATTGCTGGTCTGATTTGATATTTTGATTCACCTGGGTCATCTCTGTTTTCCCCTCACATAAGCTTATTTATAATACGTTTGTGGCTAGTCTTTATTTTGGGATAGGCTGTCAACCAACTAGCAATTCCCTGGTTCTACATAAAATTCTGCCTCATGGCCCTTCTCAGTTCTTGATACTGTCCTCTGTGCTTTTCTTGAGTTTGTTGGGCTCAAAATTAAAAAGGCCATGTAGTCTATTCTGGCTCACATTCTCCATGGGGGGGGGGGGGGGGCGGGGGGGCTTTGGTATGCCCAGGTGCCCCAGTGTTTTTTAATAGCTCCCTTAAAAGACAATAAACAGGTAGGGTTTTTGTTGTTTTAGTCATCTTGGAGTGCCTAGCTAGCTCAGTCAGTAGAGCATGTGACTCTTGATCTTGGGGTCATCAGTTCAGGCTTCAGGCTAATGACCCCAAGATCAAGAATCTAATGCTCTACTGACTGAGCCAGCCAGGCACCCCAAAATAGGTAGATTTTTAGGAAACTCTAAAGCAGAGATAATCCTACTTGGCTCTCTTTCTTTTTGGAGCCATGATACAGCCAGTCCCCTCTGTCTCTAACAACTAAGTACCACAAGTGGCACAGCAGGGTGCCAAATGTGTGAAGCTTACAGATCCTCTAAGTTCAGACAGGGATAAATGAGTTAATTTCCACATACTGCCAAATTACCATAATGTAGTATAATTGGAGATCATAAATTTGAATTAAAGAGGCATTGTAACCTAATGATAAAGAGCATAGGCTAGCCAGACTTCTTAGTTGTGAGTCCAGTGATCATGGACAAGTCATGATCTCTCTGTGCCTTAGTTTTCACCTGCTTAAGATGGTAGTATTAATAGGGGCACCTGGCTGGCTCAGTCAGAAGAGCGTGTGTCTCTTGATCTCAGGGTCGTGAGTTCGAGCCCCAGGCTGGGTGTAGAGATGACTAAAAAAAATAAAAATTTAAAAATAAAATAAAATGGCAGTACTAATTGTCTCAGGATTGTGTGATTAATTAATACACATCAATGGGACGCCTGGGTGGCTCAGTGGTTGAGCGTCTGCCTTCAGCTGAGGGCATGATTCCAGAGTCTTGGGATCAAGTCCCACATCGGGCTTCCTGCATGGAGCCTGCTTCTCTCTCTGCCTGTGTCTCTCATGAATAAATAAGTAAAATCTTTAAAAAAAAAATTAATACACATCAAGCACTTAAGACAGTCCTTGACACATAGAAAGTTCTGTTTAAGTGATTGTTCTAGGCTTGGCTTTCATTTTGTTGGAACTTTGGTTGTCAGGGAAACTGCATATTACAACTGCTGAGTTGTTTAACTGGAGAGTCAGGCATCTGCATTACAGGTAGAGATGGCAAGTTTCAGAGCATCGGCTATTCCATTTTGGTTTTTTTGTTTTTTGGTTTTTTTTTTGTTTGTTTTTAATCTGTTATTCTTTGGGGACACCTGGGTGGCTCAGTGGTTGAGCATCTGCCTTTGGCTCAGGTCGTGATCCCAGGGTCCTGGAATTGAGTTCTGCATCAGGCTCCCCGTGGGGAGCCTGCTTCTCCCTCTGCATGTCTCTGCCTCTCTGTTTCTTTCACATATAAATAAATAAATAAATAAAATCTTTTTGGGGATCCCTGGGTAGCGCAGCGGTTTGGCGCCTGCCTTTGGCCCAGGGCACAATCCTGGAGACCCGGGATCGAATCCCACATCGGGCTCCCGGTGCATGGAGCCTGCTTCTCCCTCTGCCTATGTCTCTGCCTCTCTCTCTCTCTCTCTCTGTGACTATCATAAATAAATTTTAAAAAAATTTTAAAAAATAATAAAATATTTTTAAAAAACAATAGTTTTTTTTTAACGACTTTATTTATTTGACAGAGAGGGAGAGAGCGAAAAAAGCAAAGGGAGTAGCAGAGGAAAAGGGAGCTTGATGCAGGGCTCAATCCCATGACCCTAGGATCAGGACCTGAGCCGAAGCTAGATGCTTAACCTGACTCAGCCATCCAGGTGCCCCAGCTATTCAATTTTGATGTCATTTAGACAGATCCTCCCATCAGGGCCTATGTGGCACAGCTTTAGGGTAATCGAAGTCATCCTGTTCTGATTTTAGGAGTTTTTGTTACCACTATTGAAACAAGGCAGCATATGTAAGAGACTTTTCCCTGTTTTTGTGCAGTGTCAGTAATTCTCAATCTATTTCATGTCATAAAGTGTTGTGAGGTTTTGGGGAGGGGGGCTTGTTTTTAGCATACTGAATTGCAAAGATGGGGCTACCTATGGCTAGAGTTTGTCTCATATGGGCTACAATTTCATGCCTAGATACTCGGAAGGCTGAAGGGATCCATATGTCAGCATACTTGTAACCTCAGTGACACACAACAGTTGAAAAGTTCTATCCTCATTATGAAATAGCTAAGGAGTTAAACTCAACAATCCATATATTGACTTTCTACCCAGTCCACCTTTCCCTTGAAGAGTCAAATAAGTCACAAAAATGGAAACTGAGTGGTTTTGATTTTCTTTGTTTAAAGAATATTGTGACTTTTCAACCCTTCCACAAAAGACAGTCTTAACGTATGTCCTACCTTTCCTAGGAGTAATTTTTCAGACTTTGGTGCATGCAGATCCAGTTTGTATATTTTCTGGAGGGTCTTCTGGAACTGGAAGCTGGGCTTTTGACCTTGAAGAAAATCCTTTGAAGATGGGGCAGATAGGAATGTATTTCAGAAAGGCAGTCCTTTTTACTATGCTCATCCCAATGGGGAAGTCATAGCTCTTGAGGCTCGTAGACATCTCACTGTTGGCATGGGCCCCAGCCTTCCACTGTATCAGACCTCGTTCCTCTAGGCTTCCTGCAATAGGACAGTGAGATTAGCAGGCCAGCAGCCCTCCACTACCTCCCCTCCATACCTCTATAACCTTGTCCTGAAACAGATTTCTGGAATCCATTGTCTTCATTCTCAAGTATTTTCTGGGACTGAGAGGTTACTGAATCCATGATATCTCGGCTCTTAACTTGGCCAGAGCTCTAGGAAACCCTAAAAGTTACTGGTTATAATTAATATCTGTTGTGTATCTAGAGTGTGCCAGGCTCTGTGCTAAGTGCTTTAATTTCATTATTTCATTTCTTCAAAAAATATGAAGAACCTGGCAGAAAGGTTAAGTAATTGTCAGCTTACATCTTTAGTATGGGGCTAACATGCTAAGCTGATGAGGGAGGACCTAACTGTGTCCAGTCTCTGCTTTGGGAGCAGGGAGGGATGTTTAGAAACACTGTAATCAGTACCAATATTTGAATATTAGGGTTCCATATTAGGAAAATAAACTTTTTGTAATACAGACCGCAAGAAGTCAAGCCAAGTAAAATCTTTGTTGGAAGTAGGATATACAAAATGTATTTACATCTAGGGGAATGTTCCCTCGGGAGGTGGAGGGGTGCATGAGGTCTCAGGATCTCACAAGAGGGCTGGGGTGAAAGAAGACTGATGGAGCATTTGCTAAACTAATTTGCCCTTCTGTGTTTGGGCTGTAGATGGGGAAAGAGCAAATGCAAAGCACCCTGTTAGCAAAGTGCCCATCACACAGAAGAAACTGTGTGATTGCATGGTTAAGGACTGGCTTCTGAGTTAGCTAGACCTGAGTGTGAATTCAGGTTGTATAACCTTAGGCAAGTGATTTGACCACTCTGAACTTCAGATTCCTCATCAATGTACATTGAAGGACTACTGAGGATTATGTAGCATAACATACATGATTCCTAGCAGAGATGGTTGCTGATAGGTAGTTGGGTTGAAGGACAGGGGTGTGAGGAACTCGGGACAGTCTGAGGTTGTTAACATCTGGGTAGCTTAATCCAGCTTTCCAAATCACAGGGCCCTCTATATACAGCTGTCCACCTGATGCCCTCCATCTCCCCAAGTTCCCTGGGTATTGTGGCTGCCATTTGTCTGGTCCACAACCTGGTTTCCTCTAAGCAGAGAGGGGCGGGTACCTCCCATTAGCCCAAGGGGTAGCTGCTACCAAGAGTTCTCTCATCTTCTGATGCTAAAATCCCTAAAAGGACCATGGCACCTAGGCCCTCCCTGCCCATGCTTCAACCCTGCAGCTGTATTTGGTGGGGGGTGGAGGGCCATCATCCTGCTGCTTCCATCCCTGATTGCCCTGGACTGATGCAGTCTTTAACCTCTGCCTCCACAGAGCTTTCCCTGATCTTCCAGGTCCTCTGAAAACCTCCAACAGGCTGTATGGTACAGTGGCTAGGATACAAGCCATAGACTGCATCCAATGGACTTTGTTAAAATCCCAGATTTGCAACCTTTTAAATCCGCAAATGTTGTGAACTTTAGTGAGTCAACCTCTCCGATTCTGTTTCCTTGTGAAATGGGGTTGATAGTCTCTGCCTAACAGGATACTTGTTGAGACTGAAGTGAGACATAGTGTCATGCCTGACCCACAGTAGATCTTTGGTAAATGTTAACTATGCTTGTTACTTGTTAGAGCAACTGGTGGCATTTAGTTTCTGTATTTTACAGGGCATGGGCCTGTCAGGTTCTCAAGGGCCCATACAAAGTATCTTCCACAATCCCTGCAAAAAGCCGTTATACCAAAGGGAAATATTAGGGGCTCTCCTAGTAGCCAGTGTGACAGGTTGGTTGGCAAAACCCACTCCAAATATGCCAGCAAACTGATGCTTCATTTGTATCTGCCCTAATGTAAGAAAACAAAGGCTCCCAAAGGCACCCCTCAACTTGATGACTATCAAGAAATAGGAAACAAGTCACGGGGCCCAGAGCCTGGGAATAACAACTAGACTTGCTCTCTCGGAGACCTATGAGGCATGTCTGTGCTTCTGTCTAGCCAGTGGTCTCTCCTTCCAGCCTGTGGGCACTCTGCCAGCCCAACTGTTCCTGCTTCTTGCAGGGTCTGCATTGCGTGGGTCCTGGCCACACTTCTGACTGAGGGGCCATCTGTTGGAATGCATATGAGCCCAGCCTAGTTCTGTGTTTCCCTCCCAGGGCTTACCCATACCTGGCACTGTGTTGTCCAGTATGAAAGCGAGGCACCCACCCACGAACATCTCTGTGGTCAGCAGCACAGTCAGAATCTGGTCTACTTCAGGAATGCCTGTGGAATAGGACAAGGCCAATGGGCATGTTGGCAAGTAGACATGCGATGAAAGCATACAAATCCCAACTTTCACACCTATTTGGACCTCTGCCTTTCTCGTCCTTAGATTCAAATCCCAGTTTTGTTGTCTTGGGACAAATAATTTAATTTCTCTGAGCCTCACTTTCTTCCTGTCATGTGGAGAAGGACAGTGGTATCTGTTTCCTGGAGCTGTTGTACCTAATAAGTGAGCACATGTAAAGCTCCATGCCTGTCCATAGAAAGTATTAGTAAAGAACAGCTGCTCAATAGCTTCTCAGCTTCCGCTTCACATCCAGAGTTGGGCAAGATTTGTGATTCTGTAATATGGTACCTTTTGGGGGCAGAGGGAGCCATGTCCTGAGTTGAGTCCACCACACCTCCTCCCTCCAACCCACACATTCTGACTGGCTTAGGTACCTGTGTTGATGGCACCGGGGTTGGACTCCAGGTAATTGGGCAGCGTGAGCCCAAAGAACATGGAAAATCCGAGCACGAACAGGTTACGGGAGGAGTTCATGTCCACGAACTGCAAGTTGGACAGCCCCACAGCCGTAATCATGCCTGAGGGCACAGGATAACTGCTGGGGTTGCCACGTGGGCAGGGTGGGCTCCACCATACCAAGACTGCGAGGCGACGCCCGGCCACACGCAGCACTCACCGAAAAGCGTGCAGAACATGCCCCCCAGTATAGGGTCGGGAAGCGAAGCAAAAAGGGCAGTGAATTTGCCAATCGTGCCCAGGACTAGCATGATCGCTGCTCCATACTGCACCACGCGCCGGCTGCCTACCTGCAAAGGAGCCAGGGCCAGCTTAGGCCCTGGGGCCAGGCTGGGCAGGGTGAGTTCCGGGAGGGGGGAAGGCCTATTATAACAGCCAGCACAGAGGGGGGCCTGGGCTTGTTTGCACCAAAGACAGGGTAGGGCTTTGTGCCACTCTGTTCTGTGGCACCTTGGTAATCCCCAGAACGCCAATGTTGGGGCTGGACGAGGTAGACCCGTTGCCTGTGCCCAACAGCCCTGCAATAATGCAGCAGATGCCTTCAGTGAAGATGCCCCTGTAAGGAAAAGGCGAGTTGAGAGCTTAGTCCAGGCTCTGACCTGGGTTGTGTCTTCCCCTCACCCTGGGCAGGCAGCTCGCCTTCTTGCGACTGTGCCAAGCTGCAGTTCTCTGTCCATAATACTCCCCACTCCAAGCCAGAGGTAGATCTGGGAGCCAAGAGCCCATGTCCAGAGTGCTAGTCCCAGTGCCCTGAATTTAATCCCTCTGGTGACCCTGGGCATCGATTTCCTCATCTGTAAAATGGGGATAATAAGGGTACCTGTCTCACAGTCATTAGTATATTGCAAAAGAGAATGCATGTGGACAGGGCTAGCTTAGGCATATGAAAGCTTGTCGATGACCATAGTTTCCCTTAGGCTTCATTATCTCAGCTATTCAAAACACTTGGTGAGGAGAGCATCCCCATTTCATAAACACAGAGAACAAGGTCTGGAAAGTACTACTTGATCAAGTCCACACTTGGTTCTCAACCCTGTCTCTATGATTGCTTCCTGAGTGGCCTCTGAGAGGATCAGATGTGGGAGAGGGCAGGTGGCTGTACCTGTTGATGGCATGTACTGGAGGGGGCGGTGCGCCAGCCAGGCGGGCACAAGCATAGTAATCTCCGATGGACTCAATGATGCCCGCCAGCGTGGCACTGAACATTCCCAGAACAGCAGCCGCAGTCACTGTGGGCAGGCCCCACTGACCTGGATCAGAGGGAGATTGGAGGGTGGGTACAGTGCTGCTGGCTGGGTCAGGGAGGGGACTAGGCTAGGCAGTACATGGGAGGGGGAGTGGAGTTTAGGGACCTCCAGCTGGGGTGGGAGCTATACAGTTGTGGGAGCTTATTTGGGATCACTCGGAGCTATGAAGCTGGAGTGAAGCTTTGGGGAAACAGCCTGCCTAGTATCCTATAAATGGACAGCTAATGCTAATTACGTCATCAACTGGATAGTTATCAGGGGCCTCATAGGTAATCTGACTGGAGGCAGAGGGGCCAGTAGGGTGGCTCACAGGGGTAGGGGATGCGGATCCAGGGTGCGATAGTCATGATGTCCCCTCGTGCATCTGTTCGTGCCTGGAAGCCATAAGCTGTAGGGTCTGAGGGCAGCACATTCGTCAGGGTCAGGATATAGCAGAGCAGCCACACGCTCATGATGGCCAGCACAATCTGAAGTGGGGTAGTGTGAGGGGAGCACTGAGGGCCCCGCAGGTCTTGGTCCAGGCTCACCAGCCCCTGACTCAGGCCTAGCCCCAGCCCTTACCCTGCTCTAGCTCAGACCTGGGCCCTTATACCTTCTCTAGACCCTGACAAGGACCTTATCTGTGCTCTGGCTCTAGCTCCTCTGCTGTCCCAGGCCTGCCCCCCAACCTTTGCCCTGGACACAGGTTCAGTCCCTGCCCTAGTCCCAGCCCCAGCTGCCTGTCAGCTCCTCACTGGAAACATCTTGAAGATCTGGACACGGAAGAGAGTGAGACCCTTGCCCCAGCGGTAGACAGGCAGCAGGAAGGTGAGGTTACGCAGGTACTGGGAGAAGAGGACGATCAGAAGAATGGAACTAGGGGCAGAAGACACAAAGGAATGATGGCTGGTAGGCTGGGCTGGGTCCAGGACATGAAAAGGGTGAAAGTGCTGGGGCTGGGCAAAGATCAGGCCTGGTGGCCGCTCACCAAGCTGAGATGCCCCAGTGGGAGCCAGCTCGGTCACCAGCGGCTTGGAAGACAGAGAGGCCGATGAGGGAGACGGTGGGGGTGACCGTGAGAGGTCCTATGTAGCTGAGAAGGGCCCCAGGCAGCCCCATCAGCCCGATCACCACCTCCACCATGCTGGACACCATGATTGCACCCTGGACCTAGAAGAGCAAAGATTAGTGTAAGCCACTATGTAGAGGCTCTGACGTCTACATTTTAAAGAAAGCTCCTGGACCACCTCTTTGAATCCTCCAACTCAGCAATGGCCCTCACTCCCATCTAGCTCCCTCCTCAGGTCCAGCCTCTAACATCCCAGGTGCAAACCCACCTCTCGTATCCGCGGGTGCCAGATATGAGAGGTGTTCAGGGGAAGACTCCAGTTACCGTAGATCTCCTCTGGGAGCAGAGACAGGGACACACACATGGCCAGGGAACAAAGAGAGGAAGAGAAGGTGCTCCATGAATGTACCCCATGGTCTAGACTCGGGACAGTTGTCCACACTTCCGGGCTCCTGGGCCTCCCCTCTCCATCACAGCCCCCGAAAAGTGTGCCCACCTTCTGGGGGGCATTTCCATCTCTCCAGGGCTAGGATGGCTTTGGCTGGGACCAGAAATGCAAAGGCGCTGGCCTGGAACAGTGGCAGCCTAGAAGAAGAGGCACAGAACGGCAGGGGTGGGGTGGGCAGGGACACAGAGACAGGGGAGATGGGGAGAGAGGCGCACAGAGAGAAGGAGAGAAAAGTCACACCCAGAGGCCAAGACACAGAGGGACAAGGGCCAGGGCAGAGCTGAGAAAAGTCACTGTGGCCCTAGGCAGGACTCGAACATTTTGGAGGCCCGAGGAAGAAAACAAATGGAGTCTTTGTCCCACAACCTTCCCTTTTACCTTCTCAACCCCAGCTCCTGACGGTTGAGGAGCCACATGCAGGGAGATGGACAGCTCAGCTCTTGTATCCAAGCTCCACTCACAACCTTCCTCCATCCTCCCACCACACAACCATCTTTTGGCCACCCAGGGGCAGGGTACCCTCAGGAGGATGGGCCATTGAAGGGGCCCACACAGAACCTAAAAGCCAGGATTGGGTGGGTTCTGATTATCCAGAGTGGGGCTTAACAGGGGGAGAGCCCAGATAGGGTACATTCCCTTAAGCCCACCGACTCCCTTCCTCTGAGGAGCCTCAGGGGCCCAGGGTAGGATCCCAGCTGCCTGCCTCTAAGGATGGCTGGGGTAGCAAGTGAGAGCAGATAGGGACTTTTCTCTCCCTAAAAAGAGCCCTCAGAGAAACCACCTGCTCCTGCTGTGTGGACCACTATATGTTGGGGGTGGGGAGGCCAGGGGAGGGCAGCTTACCGGATTCCCAGTGTGGTCTGGATAAGGGTGGTAATGCCCACGCAGGTGAAGATGGTACCGATGAGCTGGCTGACCATGTACTGGTCACGGCCCACACACAGCGCCTCAGCCAGAAGGAAGGGCACAGCAATGGTACCGCTGAAGCATGTCAGGTAATGCTAGGGGATGGGGGAGAGTGCATGGGGCAGGGCCCATCGGGATCACAGGGACACCCTCAAATTCTCATGTCTGCCTCAGTGGACCTGTCCCCCTGCTAACCCTAGCAGTGTGTTCACCTGGGACTGAGATTCCTACGTGGGATTCCCAGAGAGCTACTGGTCACACCTCTTTCTGGTTTACTAATCTGCCCCTAGGTTATTCCTGTGGCTTTGTAGAGTGGGTCCTCCTCCCTGTGACTGACGTTCTATTCTGTCTGGCTGGTGACACCTGTTCCCAGAGATAATCTCTCAGGCCCCATCAGACCCCTCTCCCCACCCCAGCTCGGTGACAGTTCACTATTGTTGACGTTAGGTTTCTTTTGCTCTTACCCTAGATAAACTTGTTGGCCAGGAACAGGGCTGGGATCCTGGGGAGAGTGCAGAGTCAGGGTGGGGAAACCCTATGAGAAAACCCACCTGGAAGCCCAGTAGAATGCACAGGTACCAGGGTGGCACATCCTCGATCTTGTACAACATATCAAACTTGGGTTCTGTGGGCAGGGACATTGTGGGATCCCTCGTGGAGGTCCCTGCTGAGCCCACGGATTCATGCTAGGGTAGCAGGGAGAAGTAACTCAGGGTGGAGTGATGGGGACCAGCAGAGTCCATTCTGCCCCAGAATCAATCAGGTAGCCTGAGTGGCCTGTAGGATCCTCAGAATGGGGTCCAAGCCCCACCCTCCCTCTTGGTTCATCCAACCAGCTGTCTCTTGACCTGGCTACCTGTGGCTCCCTCCTCACATTCTTTTGTGCAGGGATGAGCCCACTGTGCTGGCTCCCGGAGGCCTTGGGAACAGGGCATTCTGGCCAAGGGGATGGCCTCTAAGAAGGCCCCAAGGGGCAACAGGAGAGGGGGCCAAAGGGCTGAAGTCTGCGGACAGGCCCTCTTGGGCAGCCTCTGGTCCCACCCTTGCCACTTGGAGGTCCTTGGGGTTTCCCTGGAGGTGGGTAGGTTGGGTCCCTGCTGGTCTTCAAGCAGGAGTCAGCCAGTCCCAAGCTGACCACTCCTGCACCCTCATGGCCACCCGCACCCCATCCCCCAGTTGCTACTTTCTGCCTGGGATAGTCACTCTCAATCGAGTTTGTCGGAACGTTTGTCTCTGCCTTCCCAGGGGGAAAGCACTAGCAGGCTCTCTAGCCACCACCCAAGCCTGTGCCCACCCAGCTCCCACCCATTCCCAGCACCTGTGTCCGGCTCTCCAGGTTCTCCTGGGCCCTCATCTTTGGGGCACAGGTGTGAGCAGTTCCTGAGGAAGAGAGAGGATGGCTTTACGAAGGCCAAGGAGGACTTTAGTCCACACATCAGACATCGTTTGAAGTAAATCTGTAACCAGATCTCCAGCTCTGATTGCGAAAGGCAGGCCTGGGTGGAGGTAACGTATTAACTACGGCCATTGTGGTAAAAGCCACCCAAGCCTCTGCCACATTTACCTTCTGCGCACTTGCCCATCCCAGCCTGCACCTGAGCCTGGGCAAGGGCCCTGTTCTTATTTCTAAGAGAGGGCAGGGTGGAGGTGAGGAGTGGACAGTTCACCAAGCTCTGGATGGTGCAGAAGAGAATGGCAGTGGGCACTTAATTAGGTCACACTCTGAATAAAACTCTTCCCCACTTTTTAATATCAAGTTAATAATTATCATCATTATAGTCATTCTCCATAATGAGGAATCACTGCCTGCCAAGCAACTGCTATGTATTGCTGTGTTCAACCCCAGGCGTTAGGTGGTGTTAACCTCATTTACCGCTGAGGAAACAGATCTAGGAGATGTGATCTGACTGAGGTAGCAAGATTTTAGACACCATTCCAAAACCTTAGGTTGGCCTCAACCCCTGAGTTCATGCTATAAATTAGCCATTAAATCCAATAAAGGGCTGGGGCGCCTGGGTGGCTCAGTGGTTGAGCGTCTGCCTTTGGCTCAGGGTGTGATCTTGGGGTCCTGGGATCAAGTCCCACATTGGGCTCCCTGCAGGGAGCCTGCTTCTCCCTCTCCCTGTGTCTCTGCTTCTCTCTGTGTGTCTCTCATGAATAAATAAATAAAATATTTTTTAAAAATAAATAAATTCAATAAAGGGCTGCCTTCCCCACACATGGCCACTTACCCCTCAGCATCACAGAGGCACAAAACAGATGGGCCTCTGGAGGAGAAGCTGCCCAGGCTGGTCCAGCTTTGCCTGTACCCTATGTCAGGACAATTCCCTTCCCCTCCCAGTCAGGACTGGCTGTATAATCTGCAGCGCAAAATGAAGATTTGGGGCCCCCATTCCAAAAGTATTATGAGTTTTCTTTTTTTAGTATTATGAATTTTAACACAACAACAACAACAGAATATTAAATCAAATTAAACCAAACCTTTCTAAGCACTGGGCCCTGTGTGAGTGCATGTCACCCGGCCACTGAAGCCTGCCTTGGACTCAGCCTGTCCTCTCTTCCAGTCACAGGCCTGGAGCTGGCTGAAGGGACTTGGGGAGGGTCCGAGGAGCTAGGGCTCCTCAGCCATGAGGACAGGGCCTAAGGTTCCTGGTTCTGCCTCTCTCTGTGCTGCCCCAGGGCAAGCCCCCCAGGGCCCACCTACTTCTGGGTTGTTGGGCCCATGGCCAGGCCCTGCTCCAAGGGCCCGTAGGCAGCTGTGCTCTCCAGCTAGGCAGCAGCTTCATGCCACAGCTATGAATCTGGCAGCCTGTCCAGCCTCCAGCTCTTCCTCTGTCTGCCTATCTCCTTGTCTCCTTCCTTGGTTCCTGCTCCCAGGTGTCCCAAAGTTGTCTGACCAGTTTGAAGCTTTGAAACTGCTCCTTAGCACCTTCTTCCCCGCCTCTCTCCACCCCAGTACTCACCAGTGGGCTGTGGAGACAGAGCCCCACCCCTTACATTCTGGTGCACAGTCCCATGGACATTCAGTTCAACCCAAACTACACATGCCATATACACAGAGACAAGGCAGGCAAGTTGCACATGGTTTCTTTCTTTTTTTTTTTTTCTTAATTTTTATTTATTTATGATAGTCACAGAGGGAGAGAGAGAGAGAGGCAGAGACACAGGCAGAGGGAGAAGCAGGCTCCATGCACCGGGAGCCCGACGTGGGATTCGATCCCGGGTCTCCAGGATCGCGCCCTGGGCCAAAGGCAGGCGCCAAACTGCTGCGCCACCCAGGGATCCCTCTTTCTTATTTTTTTAAAAGATTTTATCCATTTATTCATGACAGACACAGAGAGAGGGAGAGAAAGAGAGAGAGAGAGAGAGAGAGAGAGACAGGCAGAGGGAAAAGCAGCCTCCATGCAAGGAGCCCGACATGGGACTCGATCCTGGGACCCCAGGATCATGCCCTGGGCCAAAGGCAGGCACCAAACCACTGAGACACCCAGGGATTCCCCACACATGGTTTCAGATACACAAACAAATGGACCCATAACACCCAGACTGTGCTGCAGAGTGTGTCTAAATGACTCCATAGGAACACAGGCACCCAGGTCCTTGTCACAGGCTCCCATCTCCACACCCAGTACTACTGACAACTCAGCCGGCTCTGTGGGTACTGGCTCTCTTCCCCGTGACTAGGGGTTCTCTCCTGGGTTAAAGGCCAGGGAGGAGGGGCCTCAGGCAGATAGGGAGCAGCAAGTAATGGAATGCAAGGGACCAGGCTGCAGTATAAGTCATGCAGGCTGGGGAGGTCAGGGCCTCCCCAGAGCACACCCACTTCTCCAGCAGTGACCTTCCTCCACCCCCAGAATCAGAATCCCCTATCAGCCCTGCCACTACTGCCACTACTCAGCCTGGGACTTGGTCTGAGCCTCTTTTCTTTTCTCCTTTCCTTTCCTCTTTCCTTTCCTCTTTCCTTTCCTTTCCTTTCCTTTTTTCTTTTCTTTCTTTTTTTTTTGTGTGAGAGAGAGAGTGTGTGTGTATGCACATACATACATACATACACACAAGTTGGGGGGGCAGGGTAGGAAGAGAGGGAGATACATTTTTTTTTTTTTTTTGAGGGAGAGAATCTTAAGCAGACTGTGCTCTTACGTGGAGTCTGTTGAGGGCCTCGATCTCACCACTCTGAGTCATGACCTGAGCCAAAATCAAGAGTCAGGTGCTTAACTGACTAAGCCAACCCAGGTGCCCCCTCTTTGACTTTCTAAGCCTCAGTTTCTGTGTCTCTCAACTGGGGATTAGAGTATTTGTTCTGTCCACCTCCCAGGGCTGCTTGCCCACAGGTTCCCATTCTTAGGCAGGGCCCAAGTGGGGTGTTTTCCTCCAGTGCTAAGGAAAGGTCCCAGGTCAAAGGAATTTCTGGTGACAGCAGGACTTAGAGCCAAGATACTGAATCCAGCTCGATCCAGAAACTCTGCCCTGCCTAGTCCCAGGCAGACACATAGGGCCCAACCTTGTCAGCTGGGGTCAGAGGGAAAGTCCAGATGTTGAGCAGCTCCTGGGCATAGACCCAACTATACTAGTGTTCAGGGAGGGGCCCAAACAGTACAGAGTGGCTGAGTAGGTATGCCTGCCAGGCAGCCTGCTCATGGAGTTTTCACTGGTTTTTCTCTTCTCTCGTGATGGATTTGCAGTTTCACCATCCATGCAACTAGGTCCATCCTTTGACAGCTCGCTCACATTTCTAGCTATGACACACCTCACCTACCTCTGGGAAATTGTGGGGAAGCAAGTATATTTGGCCCTCCCTAGGTACAACATCAGCAGAAATGCCAATGTCTGTCCTCCCAGCCCTACAAGTGCCTTTTGCAAAGAAGGAATCAAGAAATCTAGGTCATTGGGTTTTATTTGAGTCCAGAGGGGAAGGCCTCTCCCCTACCCACCCTCTCCTGCCCCCATCATATACCTGACCCCAATGTCCTAAAGCTGGAAGGAGGGAGGGGGCATGGCAGCATGGAAAAGCATGGCCCCCCTGCCCTCCAGGCAGCCTGCAGAGAGGAGTGGGGCAAATCCAGAGGGCACCGCACCTCTCCTCAGAGCCTGACCAGGAAGGGGAGGGAGTTGAACTAGAGCTCCGTCCTTGTGACAGGTGCCTCTTCTGAGCAGGCCCCTTGCAGTCCTCCACACAGCAATGCCTCCAGAGCCCCTTGGCCTTGTTGGTGGGCTTCATAGATCTGGTCTTCTCCAAACTCGCCCAGGTAGTGGAAACATGTCATGGAGAGCCTAGGGGAACCCAACAGGAGCCTCAGACCCCTGCCTGCCCCTCAGGGGGCTAGCCGATCAAGGCTCCAAGGTCTCCATCCCACCCCACCCTCACTCCTGTCACCTGGTGGGCCAGGGGCCCCCTGTGATCATCACACTGATGCTTGGCTCTGGCCCCTTACTGAGTCCTGGGCCTGTGAGACGTTTCACCTGGTTCACTTCTCGAACCCCATAGCTGGAAGCAGCAGGAAGGAGAGGCATATAGCATTAATGGGAGCCCTGCCAGCAAGGGATAATACCCCCGCATGAAGCTGGGCACACTGGGCATTTGCTGAATTCAGAGCCCAGATTCTGATCCTCCCTGATGGGAAACAGAACCAAAGAGGGAAAGCCCCTGGCCTGAGGTCACACAGCAACCTTGTCCCCAAGCCACGTAGCATTCTACTTGCCCCCAGCTCTAGATCTCAGACTTCATTCCAACCAGCCCCCTACCTTGGACCAAAGCCCTAGTGGACTATGTGTCTGGTGTGAGTGGGAGAGTGGGAATCTCTACCCATCAGCCCTACTGCTAGAGGAGGGTGGTAGGGGCCAGATTCTTGACTCACCCCTGCCAGCTCTGGGAACAGCTCTTGTCCAGGACATCTATGTATACCGACTCACTCAGCTCCCACTGCCGCCCGCCTGAGTCAGGGGTGTGAAGTTTGGCCTCTGCCTTTGCCAAATGTTGCCACATCTAGAACAAGGAGGGGTTAAGAGCCAGGGTTTCAAGACTGCTCAATGGTGGGGGAGGGTCAGGCAGGAGCCTGGGTCTCTGGGAGAGAGTGAGGTGGCAAGGGAGACTTTTAAGCAAGAAGCTCTTATCAGGTAGCCTCACAGCCCTCCCCCAGGTTCTGAAAGCTGGGACTGGGTCTGCTGAGGTAGGATCCACTTCCTGGGGTTGAGGTGTGTGGGTAGGAAACACTGAAGTAGGAAGTTAGGCCTGAGCACTGGGGCTCCTTCCCCAGTGCACACCTGCCCATCAGCCATGCTATTTTAAACCATGAGAACAAGGAAAGGAAAAAAAAAAAAATAGAGCCCAGTCTTCAATGACACGTGTACTCATAGGCTTGCCTTGCTCCACAGAGTTACTTAGGCATGCTGGATAGGTTTCTGTGTGAACTCAAGACACACACATACTCATATTCATGCATTCAACCCATGTGCATACATGCACAAATACACCAGTACTCCCCAGTCATGTTTTGGGAAGGAGTCTAGACCTGAGGATAAGCCTGGAAACGGAGGAGTCTGAGAGGATAGGCTGGTGACTCCCTGGGGTCTCAAGATACTGTGGGTTGTCCCAGATTATTTCCTTTCTGTTGGGCCGAGAGATGGGTAAACTGAGGCATGGGGGTTTGGGTGAGGTGCAGTTGTCAATATCATGGAAAGCTGAGTCTAACTCAGGGCTCAGGGTGGGGGTTTGGAAATCAAAGCCAGTGGTAGAATCTGAGGTAGATGGAGGGGACTGGCTTCAGGAGGGACCTGGACAGGGGCAGGGGAACTGTATGGGGGGAGGTACTCACCTGGTAGGCCACTGCCCTGCAGGCATCACAGCGCAGGTGAGCAGGCATATGAGCTGAGTACTTCTCTTCATCATCCAGCTGTGGGGCAGTGGCTGTGAGTGGGGCCCTGTCCTCAGAGCCCCCTGGGATGGCCCAGGCTCCCAGCAGCAGCAGTGTCAGTGGCAGTGACAGCCTCATGGTCAGTGGAGATGGCTCAGTGAGCATGTGGCTGGGGTGCAGGTGTGCATGTGCATGTGTACAGAGGGAGCCACCCCGGAAAGCCTGACCCAGACCAATGGGGAACCAACAACTCACCCCTCCCACTTTCTTCCTTCCTCTAGGGGCCTAGAGATGCCACGTGCGCATCTCCTCTGCTGGGATCCCCACTGTAGCCAACTGGGCTCCATTTCACAGATAGGGAGCAGTGACATAGGGGGAAGCTGGGCCTGGGCAAGGGCACGTGGGGGCGGATCCCTCCCCTGAAGTCTGGCCACTCAGTGGGCACTGAACTGAGTACCTTGAGGGAAGAGGTGATTTGTGTCATTTTTATGAGCATAGGAAAGCTTAGACAGAAGTGATGAATCCAAGACCATACACTAGAAGGGCCATACTGAAACGAGGCCCCAAGCCTGAGTAACTAAAGCCCATTGGCCACCCAGCCACCAGGATGAATGAGGTTGCCAGGTGTGGTTGCCAGCCTAGGGTTTCCTCCCTGGGAGGTGAGTTTGCTGAGGCCAGGATGTCACATCCATGAAAGACACACGTGGGCTCCTTCCCTGAGCCCTAGGGCCGCCTCCACCCAGACCATACCCAGGCAGAGAAGAGTGTTAAAGGGGGTGTTAGAAGTCGCAGCAGTAAATTAGAAATCAGACAACTTACACCAGTTGTTCCAAGCATCGTGGCTCATTGGATCAGTGATTTATTGCACACCAGGATGAGGTGAGGGGACCAGGGCCTTCCATGCCATCAGAACCCGCATCCCTGGCCATGAGAAGTTGTTCAGGTTATTCTGACTCATAGCTCTCCCAGTCAACTTTCAGCCGAAGGCAGGGAGTCTGGGACTTCAAGGGACCCAGACCACCTAGGGGCCTGGAATTTAAGTAAGGCATCAATCTCCATCCCTAACAACTGCTCCTAATGGGAACTGTTCTTCCCCAGACTCATCACATATCAGTCAACAAAGCCCCGCCACTTCAAGCTCAGAACTACACACAGACTCACATGTCCTACCCCATGCATCTCTCTCAGCCCTCCTCAGACGCTCCTGCTATCTCAAGGCAATTAGCACACAGGCTCTGGGTCCTGTTCCCTCCTTGCTTTGACCAGTCTGCCGAGCCAGGCCCTCTCTGGGCATGGTTGCCACATCTGTTACTGAGGGAGTGCAATCAGCAGAGGGCTCCAAGTCTCCCTGCCTTGCTCCCCACCCCATGGCATCCCTTTTACTGGCAGCCCTAACCCACCCTCCACTACTCCCAGAGGGGTCAAGAGGCTGAAACATCCTCCCTGTTTGCAAGTCCTTTCTGATGAGTCACTGCATCTGGCCCCCAACTTGGGTGGGAATGGCTTAAACCTCCACTCCTGGCCCCAGGATGAGCCAGCTCAGCTCTGATGGCTTTGAGAAGCCAAGTCAGATGCTGAGGTTGAGGAGAGGATGAGAAGTGGGGCTCCCAGCTGGAGACTATAGCTGCCTCCCTACCCAATCCCCATCTCCAGGCTGACCCTCCATAGCCCCTTCCATATAACTTCCCTGCTCCACCTCCACCTGCCGTCCCCACAGCTCCCTTCCTCAGATCCAGCCTGACCCAGGGGCTGCACTAGCCTTTCCCACATGACCTCCCAGGCCAAGGCTCAGATCCTCTTCCAAAGAACAACAGAGCTGCTAGCCACAGTCCTCCCTCCATTGCACCAGCGCCCACTAGCCTACTCCACCGCAGCTGGATCCACCTTCAGGGAGGGACACATCCGCCCTCTGCTGATCCTATTCCTTGTTGCTCCTCCTGAACTCCAACACCCCCTCAAGTCAGTTCCTAGGAACAACTCCAGAGACTCCTCACAAACACACAAACACACCACACTCTGGGGATGCCTGGGAAAGGAGTATACAATTTTGTTGGGGGAGAAAGTAGGCAGCCACTTTCTGAGTTTCAGCTCCATCAGTCCCAAAGTCTCAGATATATCCTCTGAAGGTAACTTCCAGTGTGAAGACTGGGTGGGCTGGGTAAAAGAAAGAGGTGATAGAAGGAACCGGGCAGGGGACTAGATGCCAGAACCCCCAAGGCTATCAAACAGGCCCCAACACCCAGGATAGGCTCTGGGGCCTCACACTGAGAACAAGGACCCCTTGCCGGGCTGGGCTGAACTCGAACTGTTGGGCGGAGCACAGAGGAGCAGAGGGGGAGCGGGGCTGGGGGTTCCACTCACTGGCAGGTAGTACATCCCGTCCAGGGGCCCCGCGTCGGAGGCCCAGGGTACCTGGGGGCCGCTGAAGCCCGCTGGGGCCAGGGACGGTGGCACTGAGAGGCCCGGGAGAGGCCCATAGGCGGGCGGGTAGAGGCCAGAGCCCAGGGCCAGCGGGGTGTAGACGCGGCGTGGTGGCACCTGGGGCGATGGCGGCAGCAGCACCTCTACGTATTGCCCGCTTTCGGGGTCGAAGAGTAGCCGTAGCCGAGGCTGCCGCGGCGCCTCCACAAAGTAGCAACGGCCGCTCTCGGGGTCCACCAGGACCTTCCCCGGGTACGCAGTCCCTGGGGGCCTGCGTGCCCCGTGGAGGGGGCCTTCGAGGGGCCGGTCCGTCGGAGGCGCTGAGGCAGCGCGGGGTTGGGGCGGGCCGGTTCTGCCGGCCGACGCCTGGGACTCCCGCAGGAGAGACGACTGGATCGCAGTCGCCGGCTCGGGAGCTGCAGGAGACGTCTCCACTTCGGGTGCTGTCCCGGCGCTCGAGCTGGGGTGCGCCTGAGGCGAGCGGGGGCACGGTGGTCGGGGTGGCTGCGGCCCTCCCGGGCCCGTGGGCGGCGGCTGGGGTGACGCGCGCGCGCCGCCTAAGGGGCTGGTCCGCCCCTCGCCGTCGGGGACCAGGCGCCGCGCCTCAGCCTCGCGGCTCTCCCCGCCAGCACCGCGCACAACTGCCCCCGCTCCCTCGGGCCGGCGGCCCACGGCCAGGGCCGCAGGCAGGCGGATCTCCGTGCGTGCGAAGGGTTTGGCCGTGCTGTTCTCCGCTCTCCGCCTCAGGGCCCCGTTGGGCCGCGGGGCGTCCCGGGGCACCGCGTCAGGGGACGGCTCTGGGGGCTCGTAGGGGTGCGTCACGACCGGAAGAAAGTCTTTGAGGTAAACCGAAGTGTAGTGAGCTGGGGCTGGCGACGCCAGCGCGGGCAACGCTTCGGTCCCGGACGCGCCGCCCTCCTCCGCGCCGGGTTCCACAGGGGGCGCAGGCAGCCGCAAAGCTGCGGTTCCCGCGGGGAAGCTTGGCGCGTACGTGGTCTTCACCATCTTGCGTACGTCGCGGGGCCGCGGGAGGGCCACGCGAGGCCGTCCCGAGGCGGCCTCTCCAAGGCCCAGGGCTTCCCGGGGCACATCGGCATCCACAGGGCCCACAAGGCGACTGAGGGTTAGCTCAGGCGCGGCCGCTTCTGGCGACGGCTGACTGCCTCGGAAGGCGAGATCCTGCACCTCCCGCGAGGACTGACCTTGCGCCTGGGTGAGTTCCGGAGTCCCAGGTGTGGGCGGCCTAGGCCGCCCCAGCTCTTCCATTCCTATCCCATTCAGAGCTTTAGACGTAGATACTATGGATGAGCCCTGTGGTGTGGGACCCCACGTGTCTTGGGGAGATGGATGCCACGTCCCATTAGCACGATCTGGAGCCTCCCATGAGGACAAGGCCGGTGGATACGCGCTCCTACTGCCCTCTGCGGTATTCCCAACTGCCGGTTGAGGAACCTCCCACAGGGAAGGAGCTTCAGGGGATGGGCTTCTTGTCCTGGCGACACCCTGATTCCACGGGGAAACAGTCGGTGGGGAGGGGCTTCTTCTGCTGACAGTTTCCTCGACAGCGGGATCCCGATTTCCCCATGCACGGGATGCTTCAGGGAACGACGGGCTACTTACCCTCCGAATAGCCCGATTCCACGGGGGCGGATTCTGGGGGGACGGGCAGTGAGGACCCCGTACGGTCCCATTTGGAGCCTGCCACAGCGGGGACGAGCTCCATGGCCTCCCAGCCTTACTCGGAACTTCCCGAGGGCCCCTCGACTCGAAAGGCGGACTCTGTGCTCTCAGAATGGCTCGATCCGGAGTCTGTCGCGGGGACCGAGTCTTAAGTTCCTGACTTTGTGCCTCCCGAGTCTTCTCCCCTGACTGCAGGAAGATGCTGGAACTAACCGGACCCAGCGGCTCGGTGCCCGGCGCGGGCTTGTCGCGCCGAATCGCGCGCTCTCGGAGGCTGGGCCACGGCCGCGGTGCCTTGGTGGGTGCTGAACCATAGTGCACGCGCGGTGGCCGAGACCTGGCCTCCTCCGGGACCTTTCGGGTACTGCGGGCCGTTTCTCGGCTCGCACACTCTGGCTGCCCCGTGGGCCCGAAGGTGGCGCTGCTTGGGGCAGGGGCTGCAGGGCTCAGTTTTCTGGCCAGTGCTGTCTGCACCAGGCCAGCGGCTTCCTGCAGGCGGCCCAGCGACTCGTCCAGGGAGCCAGTGCGCAGGAGCAGCCGGGGGCGCGGTGGTGCTCCCGCCTCCCGCGGCGGACTCTGGGGCCGGGGGCGCAGCTCGATCTGACGCTTGGGCACCGTGCGGGACCTGGCGGGAGCCTCACGCTCCTCCAGCGCCACCTCCACACACTCGAACTGCGCTGGGGTCCCAGGACTCGGCCCGCGGGGCCGTACCTCTAGGTAAGTGGCCCAGCGGGAGCCACCGTCGGGGGCCTGGGGCGTCGGTGTCGCGGGAGCCGGAGTCGCGGGCCCGGGCGGAGAGAGGCTGCGGAAAGCGCGGGCGGTGAGTTGCTGCACCTCGCTATCCGCCGCGTCGGAGCGGCGGAACGGGGCCCCTGCGCCGAAGAGGACTTCCATCTCCCCCGACGGCAGCATGCGCAGCTGCGGCTGGGGCGGCCGCGGGCTGGAGCCCCGGCCTCGCGGGAAACCCGAGCCGGGCCCGGGCTGCTGGCGGCTATTCTGGGCGCTGACGGACAGGCGAGGCTGCGCGCCCGCCCCCAGCGCAGGGGCCACCCCGGGCCAATGCGCCCGGCACTCTGCGTCCGGCCCAACGTCCGGGGGCCCTGGAGAACCCGGAGCCGTGTGGTAGGAGCCTGACGAGCCAGAGGAGTCCTGACGCCGGGCGGGGGCCGCAGGCGGCTGCCCCGGGAGCCCAGGCCGGGCTGGCCGGGCGAGCGCGGTCAGCATGGCGGGGCTGGGCGCCGCGCACTACCTCCCTCACGTTTGCCTCCGCGGGTGCTGCGGCTGCCCGCATTGTCCCCGCCCCGCCCGCGGATGTCGTGGGGTCACCGCGCCTTAAAGCGGCCGCGGCTGCGGTCGATGGCGAATCAGTGGCGTCGCCCACAGGACGGCTTTGGGTCCTGGGCTTTACTTTTCCAACGTTCCCCTCTGGCGCGGGCCCGAGGCCTAGGATGGCTCTCCAGTCTTGGGCTGACGGGAAGGTGAGGGAAGGGCAGGTTTGAAGCCAGGAGCTAGGCCTAACTCTGCTCACAGGCTAAGAAACAGGCCGAGCAGGGCCCAGCCTGACGTCAAGCACCATGGCATGTGGGTCAGAATGGGAGCCCGGGGACCAGGACCAGACTTTCGGGGTCTTCTGAGCAATTTCATCTTCCGGTAGCCCCCCAGTGTCTTCCTACCACCGGAGCACACCCCTTCTCTCTGGCCCTCTCATCACTTGTCCCAGCTAGAGTATGTAAGGGTTCACCCACCACCTTCCTTGACCCATCACCCCATGATCTTTGATGGAGCTTTGCTTGGAGGGCTCCCCCAAGTCCTCAGGTTGTACTAGGGCCTCGGGAAGCTGTACCTGGCTGGACCCATTGCCTTTAGTGGGACCATACTGGAAGGGCCTGGGGTGGCTAGCTCTAGCTTTCACAGATGGCCTTGGCACCTAAAACAAGACACTGATGTGGGGTCTCTTAGGAACCTTTGGGGTAGCCATGACCCCTCTCTGAAGCCCTTCTGAGGCAGAAAGAGCTCTGGCACTTGCAAGGCCCTCACTCCAGCCCCCACCACCTCAGGATTCACCCCAGGGACAGGTGCTGGTGGGGAAGCAGTCACCACTTGTCACTGCCCTGGGATAATGACAGTGAGCACCATTTGCCCTTAAACTTCCGGCTTTAAGTTCCTACTATGTTTCAGGCCCTAGCTGGCCTTGGGGCAAAAACACAGCAACCCCCCACCCCATGCACTCACACTGACTCAGGTTTGGCTAGATTGACAAATCTGACTCAGCCTCTGAGTGGGTCCCCTGACTGGGTGTGTCCCCATGATCATCTAGCCATCAGTGATGGCTTGTGAAAGGATCAAGCCTGCCTATCATCTGGTGCTGCACATGCAACTTTAACAAGTTATAGGCCCTTCAGAGACTGTTCCCACCTTAAAAAAAGACATAGCATTGTCCTTTTCCCTTCCTTCCCCTTGTGAAGATTCAAGCCTCTGTTAGGGGGAAGTGTAAGAGGATACAAGTATGATTCACAGGTGTAACATTCTTGTTATATGATGGTAATGGATTTCCCAAATTCACTGTGGTCTTGGAACCCACTGCCTGTTGTCTCCAGTCAGGGCTTATCACATACTCAAACACACACACACAGCCTTTCCTGCTCTATAGCCAAGTTGGGAGAGTTAAATTTACCAGGGCACTGGGAGTAGGGTGGGGTGTTTACAGGTAACCAGGGGTAACCAGAGCTGTTTACATAGGGAGAGATTAAATACCAAGAGTAGGAAGAACAGTGCCTATTAGACAACAAAGTTGTCCTCCTGTAGGCTAGACCTCCACACCTCTCCTCCCCCTACGACCCAGGGGAGGGAGGGAAGTGGCAGGGACTGGGGACCTGAGCAGCATCCTTTTCTGAGTGGCGTGGAAGGCAGTGGCCCAAGGCCTGCTCCCCACCCAGTCCCTGGTAACTTGATTCTCCCTTCTGTCACCAAGGCCCTCCGGAAGGCAGGCAGGGAGGGGGAAAAAAAAAAGTGCCTTCTGCCTCTTCCCTGGGAATCAGGGCAGGTGAAGTCTGTTTTGGCAGGGGCCAGGACCCACAGGGACAGGAAGGGCAGGGGTGGGGACCCCCACAGCAGGGAAGGCAGAGGTCGGGCATTACAGCCAGAGAGTAGGAAGGCGACGACCATTTTATTTTTCCCTGGGACGCTGGTGGCTCCGGGCCTGACGCATCCCTGAGGCTTTCTTATGCTTCTGGTCCAGCACTTGGGCCATGTAGTTCTCCTGTTGCTTCTGGATCCGGTAGTCAGACACGTGATTCCTGCAATGGAGCCGTCTGGGCATGGGCTGGGGGCAGTCTAGGATAGGGGCCAGAGAGCTGGCTCCCCACTTCCATCAACAATCCCCAGCCTGGCCCAGACCCCTCACCTGAACATTTGTTTCTGCTGGCTGATAACTTGCTGCAACTCCTTAATCTCATTCTCTTTGCCATTAAGTATATCTTCTTGCTTTATAATGTGAGACTCAATTTCTGTGGGGGAGAGAGGCAGGGAGGAGGGGTGGTTCCCATCCTACAGGCTTCTTCCTGAGATAAGGCATTCATTTCCTAACAGGTATTTTAAGAAGTTGGCTCCCCCCACCCAGGGGTGCTCCATAAGTAGCTGCTAACACCTTAGTAAGAATGAGTTTATTATGGAGTTTTGACAGGATGGTGGCTAAGGGGCGCAATGTCTGATGTGTGTCAGTGATTTCACAACTCTATTCTGGACCAGGTGACCCACATGAGGGCAGGCGAAGGCTCCTGCAGAGAGGTGGACAGTGCTGCCCAAAGGCAGGAGGATGAATGGCTCCTGCCCTTAACTCCTGCCAATCTTTACAAATATCGCCTCCTTTGTAAGACCCTTCCCAATCTAAAAGTATCAACCCCTCTCAGTAGTTTCTATCCCTTTTTCCTGCTCTTTTTCTTCTTAGCACTTATAGCTAACATACCATATATTTTATTCACCTATCTTCTTCCCAAGTTGGATTTATATCCATGAAATCCACAAGGATAAAGATTTTTTCAATTTACTGCTTTAACCCTAAGGCCTAAAATAGTACCTGGCACATGGATGGGACACAATGAATTTATTTGGGGAATGAATGGACAGGATACACTCTGGGGGTTTAGGACTTAAAAACATCACTTAGTTTCATTATCTCAATCCAACCAGACCTACTGAGGTATCCAGTCCTGTGCTAGGGCTTCACAAGGGGAAAAGACAGGGTCCCCTACCTTCAAGGAGGCAGCTCCTGAGAGAGAGTTAAAACTCAGGAACTGAACAGAATAAGGCAATGTTTCAACGATGTTAATATCGATGAGACAGTATTACCATTTTTGGCAAGTTACCTCCTTTTCTAGACCCATTTCCTCATCTGTGATGGGGACAGGAACAGCCCCTGTTCCGCAGGGGTGTGAGGAGCACCCAGGGAGATAGTGTGGCAAAGCTTGCCCCCTACATTAAGTGCTCATTAGATGCAAAGATGATTTTTGTGTCTTGAATCAAAATTGAAAGTGGTTGTAGGAATCTCAGGGCGGGGGCGGGGGGTGCTTCATTTATATGAACTGTCCCTTGGGGAGTCCTGGAAAATTCTTATCCTCATAGGAAGAAAATCCCACTGCCTTTAAAGGCTGGACAGCTGAGTGAAGTAAGTCAGTCGGAGAAGGACAAACATTATATGTTCTCATTCATTTGGGGAATATAAATAATAGTGAAAGGGAAAATAAGGGAAGGGAGAAGAAATGTGTGGGAATTATCAGAAAGGGAGACAGAACGTAAAGACTGCTAACTCTGGGAAACGAACTAGGGGTGGTAGAAGGGGAGGAGGGCGGGGGGTGGGAGTGAATGGGTGACGGGCACTGGGTGTTATTCTGTATGTTAGTAAATTGAACACCAATAAAAAAAAAAAAAAAATAAAGGCTGGACAAACATTAACTACAACACAAACTCTAAAAATTCAGAAATGCTGAAGCAATTTAAGGTTTCAGAAGAAAAGATTTGATAAAAAATTAAGATGTGACATACAAAAGAGGAGACGAAGATGCAAGGGAAGGAAGAGAAGGAAATTGAGTTCCGTGGGTCATAGGACCAGAACTATTGAACCTTCTTCTCAAGGTCACCCAGATTGATTGTGAAGTTCTTTTGGGAAAAAGCATCAGAAATTTCTGTGAATTTTTAAAATAAATGAGAGATAAATTTAAAATAAATAGCAGCCAAATGAGAGAATAGTCAGAAAAATCCCTTTGAGAAAAATAAGAAACTGTGTAAGTGTAAAAACCAAACTAAACCCACATAAAGGGAGATTGAGGGGTGGGGAGGGCATAGGCCAGGGGAAGGCTTGGGTCATGAGAGTTGCTCAGGTGAGGGCTTGTGTCCCACTGGAGGTGCTTAGGACATTCTACGGGGAGGCAGCCAGGTTCCATCCCCACACACACACCTTGCACAAGTGGACACAGAGCCCTGCAGATGTGGCTGATCTCTAGGAAATGCTTGGGCACCACCAGGAAAGAACTCTAGGTTCCTTTTAGGAAAGTTGGGGGCAGGGGGGGATAGGTACACAGGGAGGAAGGACTGGGGCCCAGTGGCCTTGGATGTGGAGGCAGTGAGGGGACCCCTGCCCTCTCTTGGACCCCTGGGGGCCCCCACGGGAGTCCTTGCTCATACTGCCATAAGGCCTGTCAGCCCACCTAGTGAGATCAAGGTATCAGCCTGCTGGCATCTTACCAGTGAGAGTACTAACCCAGGGAGAGAGGGATGGATTGGTGGGTACAGGGTACCCAAGACTCTAGATGACAGCCCATCAGGAGGGACCCTGAATCTCTTTTGGACTTGGGCTCTGATCTGTGGCCTACCTAAAATCGGCTGCAATCCATGAAGCAAATGTTCCATATGGAATTCATGTCTATTTCTTAGACTAGCTAAGGGGAATTTAGTGTTCTGGGAAACTAAAAGGGGGTTCCTGAGATCTAGGGACACTGGGTGGCTGACAGAAAATACCCCAAAACTCACAGCACCACCTTGAGCCAACAAGTGGCCATAGGCATCTGCACAGAGTGGAGATGAAAATTAATGGCCTACAGACACATGTTACTTGGCCCATACAATAGTTTTAAAATTTCTAAGTCAGTTGCCAACACTAAAAAAATCAGAAAATTTTCCATTAGAACCTGGTTTCTGGTTTCTTTTTTTAAGGATCTGCCAATACTCGGCCCCCATTCCCATGGCAGAGGCACTAAGCCCTTGAGAGGTGGCGTGGCTCTTCCTGTCACCACAGTCCCCTCTCCTCCCTGCTGGGTCCCCAACCCTGACAGTAAGGGGTCAGCTCCCAAAGACGACTGTGCTTATCCTGCTGTTCGTCCTGTAACAGTTACAAGTAAAGTACGCTATTTCTGATACCCATCAAAAGTGGGAAAACAAAAGGTGGACTAAGAAGGTCTTATGTTTCAAGAAAAATGGGAGCGAGCCCGTTCCTTTATGGCCATGAAGAATATTGTACACCGACTGCTTCCCTCATTTCCGTGGCCTGCCTGGTCCCTGAAGGCCTTTGCGAAGGTGTGGCCCGCCTGGGCCTGCCTGTATCCTCAGCCGGGGGCAGAAGTTGGGGTGAAACCCTGCCCTGGACACGGGCACTGGGCTGTTAGAGAAGAGCCCATGCATGTAAGCGTGGCGGGGAGTACGGGCCTCCCGCCTACCATTGCACTTGGTGATAAGCTGGTCCTTCTTACTGGTTTCCTGCAGGGCTCTGCTCTTGACACTGGAGAGCCTGAGTGGAGAAGATAAACAGTGGGAAGGCTGACAGGCAGACTGGACCCCCAACCCTTCACCCCCCTACCAAGGCCCACTCACGCCTTTTCAAAAGCCAGCTTCTCTTTCTCCAGCTGTTTAGACAGCACCTCAACCTCTCCGAGGGCAAACTGCAACTTCTCCTCTTCCTTGGCCAGGAGGGCCTTGGTCTTGGCATGAGCAGCTTTCTCTTCCTGCAGGGGCAGCAGCAGCAATGACCTCATTACCCCCAAGCCACCCTGGGTCTCCTAGGTTCCCTTAACCAGCTCCATTTCTCGGAGAGGCACATGGAAGCCAGGACCCAAGAAGACTTTGTCCTCACTACTGGGGCTGGAGGCTCTCAGAGCCAATACTGAATAACTGTACCCATCCAGAGGGATCCCAGAAAATGGGGGAAGGTCAGGAACCTGCAGAGACCATTACTTACCACCAGCTTCTTTTCCACTGCCTGGAACTCTTCTTTACTGACAAAATTTTCGTCCTGGAGAACCATCTGCAACAGAGCCTGGCTCAGGGAGGGCCTGGGGCTGGAGTGGGAGGGGTGCTTTCTGGGAACCAGGACCAAGGTTAGACAGTGGGATGATACCCAGGGCACCTAGGATGAGACTTGGGCTCTGAGAAGGGAGAATTTGGTTCCACAAGATCCACAGAGTCTCAGCTCTAGGTCCTACCCTCAAGGAGCAACCAGTCTGATATAGGAGATAGCTCCTGGCCAGCCCTTCTAACACGAGTGTGCTACAATGGAGAAGCACAAAGGGCTGTTGGTGCCCAGAGGCAGCCCCTAGCCTGGGGAAAGGTCAGCACTGCTTCCAGAGAAGGGGTCATCAGACAGGACATCTGACTGCTAAACAGGCGCTGGCCTGCCGGAGGAGGAACAGGGGTGGAACAGAAGTGTTCCAGACGGGAGAACATACATGGGAAGGCCAGCTTCGAAGAAAAAGAGCTGGGGTACCCTCGGGGAATTGCAGGTCATTCAGTGCCTAGAGCTGCATTCACCCACCAGAGTGAGAAACAGATGTTAAGTCATTTTTGTTTCTGAGATAGAGATATCTCAAGACCTTCTTATCAAGACAGAAAACAAAAACAGGAAAAGCATGAACCCCAGCTGCACAGGATTTTACCGTGCCCGTCCAGGTAATCTGTGGCTCCAGGAGCTTTGAACTCATGAACTAGGGTTTGATTGAGAAGGCAAAGGAACGGGACTTCAAGGGGTGGGAAGCCTTAAGTTAACATGTGCAAGGGACAAACCTGTGCTTACTGCATTCAGCATGGCGCTGCCTTAGACGCTGGGGGATAAGAGGTGGAAGTCCATAATAGAAAAGATAGTTACAGTTTCAGTGCCTGCACCTGAGGGCCCTGGGAAGCCAGTGAGTCCAATTAGAAATGCGGAAAGTGAAGCCCAGTGAATAGACCGGGGCATAACTCCCAGGCCTTACACAACCAGGTAAAGAGGAGGAAACAACCTGACTTTGATTTAAATTCCCCAGTAAATATTCGTGAAGACCGTGCCGTTTGGCTCCAGTGCCACCCGCCGGGACACAGCCGCGCCCGCCTCCGCCCCACGAGAGTCTCCGTCCGGAGAGTCTGGCCCCGCCCCCTCCATGTCGGGGTCGTCTGGCCTCTCCCCCAGCTTTTCTTGCTGCGTACCACGTTCCTCAGCTGCTGGATCAGTTCCTCCTGAGATTCGATCACGTCCCGCAGTTGATCGAAGGCGAGACACACCGACCCCGACCCCCCCTGCGACCACCCAAGGGGCGTCGCCATCTTCTGCCCCCGCCGGCTAGTTGGAAATGGCCGTCTCTAGGCGCCTCACTAACCGCCGCCCACCAATGAGAATGCGACGCCATAGAGCACCCTGGCAACCGGGGGGCGGAGACTCCTTGGTTAACAGGGATGGGGCCCGCCTCTTAAAGGAGCCGCTCTCTGAAAGCGCCTCTACCCTTAGGAATTTGCTTATTTTGCACACCTGTTTTATCTTGTGTTTGTCACGCAGACCTGCGGGGCAGGCGGCGCCCGGCTTATACTTCCTTAAGGAAGTGGACAGGCCTCACTTAGACAACGACTCTCTCAGCCTTCTCCCAGTGCCTGTTAAATGCAAGACCTGCGGAGCGGTCTGTGGGAGCCTAAGGCAACCCCAGCATCTTTAACTTGACAGGCTTCCTTCTTCCGCCCTAATCTCTAGATTTCCCCCAGAGTATGAAACTCCAGCCTCTTGTGATCTCTCTTCCAAGTATGAATACACTCAGTACTTAGGTGGCCTGAACCCAAGCAATGAAGGGAAGCCCAGGAACAGGAAGGGAAAGTGATGCCACCCAAAATGAGTCCTCATACTCTGGTACCAGGCTGTTGACAGCCACACTGAACCCATATGGGACCATATCAAGGTACTGGAGAGGACCCTGGAGAGATCAGGAGAGCAGAGGAGGGGCATGAAAGTGACGGGGAACAGAGAGATACAGAAGGATAAAGTGATCTAAAGTGACTACACATCGTCACCAAATCTCTTTGGAGGGCTTTTTTTTTTGAAACCCAAATAAGATTAAATAACCTTAGGAAAAATCAGAACTAATATTTACTCAGTATTATTTTGTGGCATTTATGCCTTGTTACCACTATTTCATGTGATCTTTACAATGATCTTGGGAAGTAGGATATCCTTATTTTGCAGATGAGGAAATGCACGTTCTATGAGAATGAGTAACTTGCCAAGGTCACCCAAGCTAAGAAGCTTTGGAACAGGGTTTTAACATGGGAGGTTTGATTCCAGAGTCCATGCTCTCTCTCTCTCTCTTTTTAAGATTTATTTATTTATTTATTTTAGAGAGAAAGAGAGAGTGAGAGCACAAGCAGGAGGGGCAGAGAAGGAGAGAATCTAAAGCAAACTCTGCACCAAGTGTGGAGCCTGATGTGGGGCTCAATCTCACAACCCTCAGATCATGATCTGAGCAAAACTAAGAGTCTGACACTTAACCAACTATATCACCCAGGTGCCCCCCAGAGTCCATGTTCTTTCTTTCTTTTTTTTTTTTTTTTTAAGACTTTAACCATTTATTCCTGAGAGACAGAGAAACAGAGACACAGGCAGAGGTAGAAGCAGGCTCCCTGCGGGGAACTCAATGTTGGACTTGATCCAGCACCCCAGGATCACAATCTGAGCCAAAGGCAGATGCTCAACCACTGAGCCACCCAGGTGCTCCAGAGTCCATGTTCTTAACCATGATGCTGTGTTTCATTTTTGTTAAACATAATGCATACTGAGGTTGTGGAATTTGATACCCTAAAGCAAGAAATGACTCTATTAAGAAGTTTGGAAAAAAGTATTATCAGTGACCAGGAAAGGGAACTGAAAGTTCAGGTAGGCCACTCACGCTGCTCTGCAAACTTCCTCAACGTGCCTATTTCAGGGTTGAAATCTGTGGCCTGATAAATGTGGCCATTTCTCCCAGTAGTAGCCATTGTTTCATTTTTCTGTGTTTCTTCTATCTATTCTCATATCCTTGAGAGCAAGGCTCTTTCTTTCTCTCCCTTCCTTCCTTCCTTCTTTCCTTCCTTGCTTTTGAAAGATCTATCCGTCTATTTGAGAGAGAGAGATTGAGCACGTGAGTACGGTAAGGGGCAGAGGGAGAGAGAGACACACAGTCCAGCTGACTCCGTGCTGTGGGTGGAGCCCCACGTGGGGCAGCAAGGAGCCTACTGGAGGCTGTATCTCACCACCTGGAGATCACAACCCCAGCTGAAGCCAACACTTGGACCCTCAACCGACTGTGCCACCCAGGGCCCCAAGAGAGCAAGGCTATTTCTGTTTACCAATCATAAAGGGCCTATAGGAGTACAGTCCAGTAAAATTTATGTAATGGAAATAGTCTATATCTGCACTGTCCAGTATTGCAGCCACTAGCCACATATAGCTAGTTGTTCAGCACTTGAAACATCGCTTGTGTGACTTGAGGAATTGTTTTAAATTTTAAAGATTTTTAATTAGTTAACATTAAAAAATTTTTTTGAAGTCATGAGAACACAGAGAGGCAGAAACATAAGCAGAGGGAGAAGCAGGCTCCATGCAGGGAGCCTGTTGTAGGACTCGATCCCGGGACTCCAGGATCACACCCTGAGCCAAAGGCCGACATTTAGCTGCTGAGCCACCCAGGCATCCCTAAAATTAAAATTTCTTTTTTTTTTTAATTTTTTATTTATTTATGATAGTCACAGAGAGAGAGAGAGAGGCAGAGACACAGGCAGAGGGAGAAGCAGGCTCCATGCACCGGGAGCCCGACGTGGGATTCGATCCCGGGTCTCCAGGATCACGCCCTGGGCCAAAGGCAGGCGCTAAACCACTGCGCCACCCAGGGATCCCTAAAATTAAAATTTCTTAAAGATTTTTTATTTAATCATTTGAGAGAGAGAGCACAGTGGGAAAGGCAGAGGGAGAGGGAGAAGCAGACTCCCTGCTGAGCTGGGAGTCCAGCTCAGGGCTCTATCCCAGGACCCAGAGATCACGACCTGAATCATAGGCAGATGCTCAACCATCTGAGCCACCCAGGTGCCCCTAAAATTAAAATTTAAATAGCCATAGTAATTAGTGGTACTGTGTTGGACAGCATGAGCCTAGAAGGTGCTGTGTTGCTTGTGTGCCTCAGCATAGAGCTGCCTTGAAATTTTGTCTATCAAATAGGAGTATTCATCTGAATCAGTCTGGACAAAACTGGACATTCCTATGGGGCAGATCACTGGATTTCCCCCTTGACCTGTGTCCTCTCTGTTAAGTCTTTCATGCAGTGCTACTTGGATGTCCCTTGCCATTCATGTTCACCTCCGGAAGCTGGAATAGACTGCCCTCCAGGGCAAAACTCTGGAATGTAGTAGTTTCCACCAGCCAGTTCCCTGGGGATAGGAGATTATGAGCAAGGGAGAACCTTTGGTCTGCATCCTGCATACCAGCATGGACATGAAGGATGGTCACCCTGGTTGGGGACTGCCACAGACTCCCACTCTTTATGTCAGCAAATACTACAGGCTCCTGGCCTCAGTCAGGGCTCAGTGAGGGTCAGCATAACATGACATCACAAACAGCTCTGTGATCCTGACCGGGGAAGTGTTGCCTTTCTGCACAGGGTTGTCATTCTGATTGATGTTCCCATTCTCTACTGCTGTATAATGATCCACCCAAAATTTACAGCTTAAAAAAAAATCATTTTGCTCAGGAATCTGCAATTTGGGCAGAGTTCAGTAGTAAAAGCTCATCTCTGCTCCATATTGTTTCATCTGGGATTTTTGGTGGGGAGGAGGAGAGGAGAGGTGCTGAGGCTAGAAATTCTACTTCCAAGATGGCTCACTTACATAACTGGCAAGCTGGGAGCTCATTTGAGGCTGAGAACCAAGGTTCTTATTCCTCTCCATGGGCTGTTTGGATTTTCTTTTTTTTTTTTTTTCTTTTTTTTATTTATGATAGTCACAGAGAGAGAGAGAGAGAGGCAGATATACAGGCAGAGGGAGAAGCAGGCCCCATGCACCGGGAGCCCGACATGGGACTCGATCCCGGGTCTCCAGGATTGCGCCCTGGGCCAAAGGCAGGCGCCAAACCGCTGCTCCACCCAGGGATCCCCTGGATTTTCTTATAACGTGGTGATTAGGCTTAAGAGAAAACATCCGAAGTGATGGGAAATGGAAGATGGCCATTTTCTTAAGGTTTGGGCCTAAACACTGGCACAGTGTAATTTCTTCTATATTCTACTTGTTAGGGAGCCTCGGAGTTCAGATTCAAGAAGGAACACCTGTTGGAAGTAGTTTCAAAGAATTTGGGCTGCACTTCCAGTGGAAGTCCTGGCAGATGACGTCATTTCCTCAAGGTTCAGCTCAGATAAAACCAGAATGAAACTTAGTCTAGTGGGGTTTCATCAAATAAATACCCACTTACATCCCAAAGTAAGCCATTGTTTAAATAACATTATAGCTGTGACAGGTGCTAAGAAAGAGAGGAATGGTGGGTTTTTGTTTTTTTAAATAGGCTTCATGCCCAACATGGGGTTGAATAGATGACCCCGTGATTAAGAGCCACATTCTCTACAAGCCAGCTAGATGCCCTAGAATGAGAGTATTTTAAAGGGAGATTTTGCCAAATCTGGGGTGTCGAGGAAGGCTTCTGTGAGGAAGTGGGACGTTTGTGCTGAAACCTATTAAGATTACCCAGAGGTACTTAACAAAAAAAGTAGAGGCAGGTGAGTTGGAAAGGGTTCCAGAAAAGGTCTCTGGGGCAAAAGGGGTTGGCAGAGTGTAGTCATTAAAAGGTTAGTATGGAGCAAAGAAAAGGATGTACAGTGCAAGAAGGGTCCATGGCCAGAAACTTGGTAAACCTTAAGTGTTAGGCCATGCTAAGAACTTTATGGTTTTTATTCTGGGATCAAAAGAAACCTACTCAATATTTTAGGCAAGAGGATGACATAATTTATGCTCTGAAAAGATCTCTCTGGTTCCAGTAAGGTGTACAGACTGGGGGTGGCCCTGAATAGATGCATAGAAACTACTTATACTTGAGAAGCTATTATAGTTTTGGAGCACCTGGCTGGCTCAGTCAGCAGAGCATGCAGCTCTTGGTCTTAGGGTTGTGAATCTGAGCCCCATAATGGGTGTATAGATTACTTAAACTTTTTTTTTTTAAGATTTTATTTATTCGTTCATGAGAGACACAGAGAGAGACAGAGACAGAGACACAGGCAGAGGGATGAGAAGCAGGCTCCATGCAGGGAGCCCAATGTGGGACTGATCCTGGGAATCCGGGATCAATCCCTGAGCCAAAGGCAAACGCTCAACTGCTGAGCCACCCAGGCGCCCCTACTTAAATAAACTTTAAAAAAAAAAAAAAAAGAGTAAACTATTGCAGTTTTTTTTTAAGATTTATTTAATTGAGAGAGCCAGTGCAGGGGGGAGGGGCAGAGGGAGAGAGAGTCACAAGCAGACTCAGTGCTAAGTGCAGAGCTCTAAAACGGGCTTGATCTCACAACCCTGAGATAAAACCTGAGTGGAAGGGATCCCTGGGTGGCGCAGCGGTTTGGCGCCTGCCTTTGGCCCAGGGCACGATCCTGGAGACCCAGGATTGAATTCCACGTCGGGCTCCCGGTGCATGGAGCCTGCTTCTCCCTCTGCCTGTGTCTCTGCCCCCGCCCCTCTCTGTGACTATCATAAATTAATAAAAAAAAAAAAAAAAAACCTGAATGGAAACCAAGAGTCAGGGGCTTGACCAACTGCGTCCCCCGGGCATCCGGAAGCTATTGCAGTTTTTATCAGAAAAAGTGGCTGGTAGTTTTGGAGTCAGAAGGTCAGAGGAGATGAAGAGACTAGTTGGACTTAGGATGTTCTGGAGGTCAAAATGATAGGATTTAATGAAGGAGGGGATACGGGAAAAAGAGAGCCAGCATGTTCTTGTTGTCTGCTGCTGCAAACAAACCACCACAAAATGTCATGACTTAAAACAGTAACCATAATTGGGAGGCTGGGGTAACTATGTGATGGGCACTAAGGAGGGCCTTTGATGGGATGAGCACTGGGTGTTATACTATACGTTGGCAAATTGAATTTAAATATTAAGGAAAAACCAGTAACCATATTATCATTTGCTCATGATTCTGCAGCTTGAACAGGGCTTGGACAGATCATTTCCATCCTGCTTGTCAGCTTGGGTGGCCTATACAGCTCGGCTTGGATTTTCTGTCTGGGTTCTCAGTTCTTGCTACCAGCTCAGTTGTTTGGTTCTCCTCTGCATGGTTTCTCCATGTGCTTAGCTTATTGCTCTCAGGATGGTTGGACTTACATGGCAGCTGGCTTCCCCTAAGGGCAAAAATGGAAGCTGCTAGTTTTGCACATTCTGTTGGTTAAAGATCAAAGGCCAGTCCAGATTAGAAAGGGGACTACACGAGGGCACAAATATTATGTGTGGCCCTTTGGGGGGATACCAAAAGAAGTCTAGCATGCAGAGTTTCCTAGCTTTCTGACTCACACTTGGATGGATGGTGATGCTATTCACAGAAATGGGAGCATCGAGTGTGGCTTCCTTTTTCTGTTGAAAAAAAAAAAAAAGACTGCCTTCTGTAAGAAGGGTGGTTATATTTCAATTCTCTCTTCCTCAAAATTGCTTTCACTGAATCCTCATTCTGAATGAAAGTCCTCTGTTATAGCTCCCCAAGCTTTCCTCGGTTTCCCCTTTGACACTCATCCCACTGGGGAGCATTGTCTAAAGTTAGCTTCCATCTCAGACATGAGCTGCAGGAGTCTGGGTCTCACTTGTTCCCCATCCCCCAGCCCAAAACTCAGCCCACCTGACGCACAGTACATTCTCCATCTTTGATGAACTGAATCTCATCTCCATCTTTTCCCAAATGAAAAATATTATTTTGAACCATGTACTCTATGTTTAAAGTCTTTTATTCATTTATTTATTTTTAGTAATCTCTACATCCACCGTGGGGCTCGAGCTCATGACCGTGAGATCTAAAGTCGCATGTTCTGACTGTGTTGTTCTCAGTCAGGTGCCCCCATGTACTGTTTATTTAAACCAAGACTTTCCTAAACAGGGGTCACTGAGAACAAAGCCATTAGGGAACTGGGATAACACCAGATTTTTGGGTGCTAAGTAGTTTAGCTCCGTATGTTGGCTATAATATGCTGCAAATGCTGTTACCTGATAGAAAAGAAATATAGAATTGGTGATGCCACCAGTTATCTACTCTAAACACCAACGGTTCCAGTGATGGATGCGGGAAGACTAGAACAGAGGAGAGACACTGGGCCTTCTCTAGTCCTAAGTGGCTCCAAGGGAGTGAGGCTGTATGTGGTCCCCAAGGATGACATGAGCAAGGGTAAAAGAACAAAGGAAAAATATAGACCCATTCTTTTTATATAAAATCGTTTGATTTCTTTCTCTGTTAAAATACACTCAATCCAGATGCAGTAGATCAGGTGACCAGGGTTTTCAGGATTCATATTCCACCAGGAGCTGATTCCACCTGTGTCAAACCCGGCTCTGGTCACAGAACATTCACATCTTTAGTTCCAAATACTGAGTGTGATGCAAATGATGTAATCAATATCAAACACATGGATATATAGTTACTTGGAGGTCACTGCACGAGCTATCAACAATGCAGGCTCAAAAAATATGATGTAGAGTAACTTGGCCCTTTCCAAAAATAAATATATTAGAACACTAAGCTTATACCATAAATGAGTCCAAAATAAATACTAATTAAGAGCTAGCTTCTATGAGGAAAAGAGCAGAGACAATGAACTAGCAAGTGTGGCCAGTTGTAACAGAAAACTTCTGGAATCCCAACAGTGCCTCCTCACAAAGCCAGTCCTGAGCGTGAGGATGAAAATGAGAACAACACAAGGCTTGGTCAGGCTGCTGGATCCTGTGTTCTATTGGGGTTTGGAGTTCGGTGTAATTTCTAATAGTTTCCAACAGGAAGCACAGCAATGGCATTTTCTTACTGGTTACCATCCCAAGTTCTGAGACCTGGAGATGATCAAGGAAGTTCAGAAGTTTTCTGGTTTGAACAGATGAACGCCAGGGTTGCTAATGGATTTCTTGAAGCTGTAGTGTCCTGTGTGGGAAGGGTTTTCACCCTCCCCTCCTCACTGCTGACCAAGCAGTGCAGAGAGTGCTTTTATCCTGATGAATGGGAGCTTCACCTTCTGCTTGAGCGGCTAGCCCTGCCTCTTAGCCCTACTCCCATCTCATACATCTCATTCTGCATTAATACTCACAGAAATGTATAGAGCTACATGGTGAAACAGCAAGAAAAAGCCAAAAGAGTTTATACATAATCAGGAAACCTTCCAAAAGATGTAGACAAGAGGAAGACGCTTATGTTACCACCATACAAACAACCCATCTAAAATAGAACCCAGGAAATTATAGTTTAGCCATATTTCAGACAGTACCAAATAGATTTAAACTATTCTTCAACAAAGGGAAATACCATCCTATTGGGGAAAGCTAGATGTGTTATAGTCTCTTAGGTAATAAACACAACAGTATCATCAGTGCTATGAAAACAGATAGAGACCTGACATTTAATGGACTTAGTTTTACCTCTATTTAGTATCATCACAGATAACTCATCTCTGCTATGAAATCCATGTCAAGTCAATTTAACTATGGCTCATTCTTTTCTAGCAGGGTTGGAGTTGGGTAGAGGAGAGCTTTGATTTTTGGGTGTATAGGGAAACTTTCCATAAGCCTGTTTGGCTCACAGGCAAATTTTATAATGTAAATTCCCTCAGTTACTCAGAAAGGATCAAGGAAGTCCCCCAAACCAGGAAGACAGACCTAGTTCAGCAGAAAAATCTGGCTATTTCTGGAGCTGCCCTCTCCTCACAGCTGAGCAATTGTCCCCTACCAGCCACCAAGATCCACTCTTTACCTCCCATCACCTGACCCTGGGGAATATCCATGTTGAACCATGCCAGACATGTCTGCTGAATTCATGGCTATGCATCTGAAAGGAAAAACTCTACTTTAGAAATCAGTCTTGACATAGGAACTTTTCTTCCATCCTGAAGGAAACATGGAGTGTAGACTACAGTCACCTATTGATCTTCCAGGTTCTGATTCATGCCTATCTAGGTAGCTCAATTCTGATAGTTCACCTGGACAAGAGAGCCCAGGACCGTGGGGCCTAGACAGTAACTTACCTCTTCCTTGTCACCAGTGGGAATGGCTAGCTGCCTTTGAGGGACGTCTTGCTTTGTATACAGGATTGTTACAGAGAGGGTCTTGCTTCCTCAAGACCAGGGAGGAAGGTGTCTGCAGTGAATGCAGGACTGCCATTAAAAAGGGATTCAGAGTCATGGGGCCAGGAGGGACCAGGGCTTCCTTGGGAAATGCCTTATCAATCTGGCTAGAACCACCAGAAAAATAGGAATGACCGCACAGTTTCTACCTGATGATCAGCCTACCACCTAGCTTTGCCACTACCAATTGTATAACTGTATCATCCTCTCTGAGCCAATGTTCTCCTCCATTAAACAAACAAACAAACAAACAAACAAACAAACAAACAAAAAACACATCTTCACACATCACAAATTCACTGAGTTGTGAGGAGGCTAAAGTAAAAAAAAAAATTGTGAGAGTTCCTGCTTCATACTAGGTACTCAATAAATGTTGACTACATGAAAAAGCATCTCATATCACAAGCTATGGGGCACTGGGTTAAACAACTGACCTCCAAAGCCATGCAAAGAGGGTCTTTCCCCTCCAGCTCTAGGCTTGAGCAAATAGCCTAGTTGGCTGGCAAGGCCTGCTCTTAGGTCTCACCACTGTACTTCTATGGGGTGGAGGGACTCTGGTCAAGTGCAGTCCTACAAGAGGAAATGACAAAAAAACCCACCCATATTCTCCAGGTTCTGTGATGGACAGGGGGACCTGCACCAAGTTGAGACTCAGTCTTGCATTTTACTTTCATCCCCTGGTCCCTGCTTTCTGCTGCTGGGCTGACCACAGAACTGTTTCTTTCACCCAGTGGCTTTTACTTTCTGGACCCTCTACAAGAGAGAGGGTCAAGGAAGTAAAAGAAACTCAAATCAGGCAGACTGCTAATGCTACTAACTCTGAAGAGAGACAGGCAAATGGAAAACTATTGACTGTAATAGTTTACATCTCTCTACATTCCCCTTAGAAAATGCAAAGTTGGGTGGGCACATGTTTCAAGGGCTGAATGCTGGGGGCCTTGATGACTCACAGGAAGGGGGAGGTCTCATCCTTGTTGTACACTATAAACAACTAATATCAAGCTGCTCTGGCTATGCTTAGTAATGACTGGGTATCAAGACTCAAGAAGGGAAGGAGGAAGAAAATGTAGATCTGCTCTGGGATGCACTACAGTCCTAGAGGCAGGGTGGGCATGGAGCAGTAGGGCTGCATCGAACGCTCTGCCTTTAATTCAATTTAGATGAACTGTTCGTGGCCCCTGGAGCCAATCCCCAGGAAGGAATCTGTGATGACAAGTCTGGCTCCATGCTCAAGCGCCTTCAACTCTGCCCACCAAAGGTAGCAAGTTGTAAAATGTTCATTTCCTAATTTTGTATTATAAAATGGAATTAGGAACATAAATAGTAACAATAGCAAAACCCCAACCCTATATAGGACTATCATCCTCTCAGCCACCTTTGCGCAGGCCAATAAGTTTGGAGAGTTTTTCACAGTTTTCAAGTTTCAGTGACTCTGCCTTCTGTTTCAATCGTTCATCTCTGTACAATCCTGCCAAATTTGTCAACTCCGACTCTGAAAGATAAAGAGGTAACCAATTCATCAAGAGGGTTGAGCTCCTTTGTTTTGTTTCAATATTTCTGGACTCAAAGCTCCTTTTACCTTAATGCTTTTTCTTTTAATTACATTTAAGAAACGCTTACTTATTTATTTGAGAAATGTGAATCTGGCCGATACCCTACACCAGGTGCTGCGGATTAAAGGCCACCTGTGATCTTGGAGTCTTACAGTATCCGTGCTCTATTATAAAAGCCCTGGACTTAGTTCTTATCAATAGAACATTTGGCACCAGACTTAGGAAATGTGCACGTGTGCAGTAAGAGGAGACTCCGTTTCATGGCTTTCCTACGAATGGTATTCAGATGGCAGTTGGGAGAGAATGGAGTCCAGTCGCCTGTTCCTGTCATCTGAAACAAAGACAGCTGCTTCAGTCTGTCCCCTGCATTGCTGGATCATAACTCATACATGCTAACTGACACAGAGCCTCCCTCCAGTAGGTATGCCTTCTATAGAAGGCCAGGCTGCCGGTAGCTCGCTTCATTCCCTCACCACATGTGGGGTCCCTAACTCAAAGGCCAAAGGCAGCTGGGATCTTTTAAAAGTGAAATCATCTGGATCCGGTGACCTTTGTCTCCTTGACTAAATGAATTTCATTTTCTCTTCATGGTGGAGAAGGTCATTCTATTTTTAACCAGAATATAATCTCCACTGTCTTTCCCAACTCCACAGTGGTTTGGCTGCCTCTGTTTTTCATTCTTTTGTCAAGTTCCAGAGACATTCTTAGGAAGGAAAGCCTGAAAAGCAACCCCAGAGTGTTGTGTATTAACAGGATGGCATGCTTGGATGGGCCGTGTGGCTTCTGAAAGCCTCCGACAGCAGGCAGCTACTCAGTGTTTAAGGGACCATACTTGTGAAAATGCTATTTTAATCATTTTGAAATATGTCTATCCATTCTTAATCATCCTGCCAACAGATTTTGTTTTTCTTGCTGGAACGAGAGGCACCTGTCTGATTAATCAGCAAACTGACTCGAAACAGGAATTAATACTCAGCCACGGGCAGAACAATGGGCATGGTTTCCGAATAAGTTTCTATCAACACAAAACACTGTCTGGCATTTCTGCTCACAATGATTCTATTTACACCAAGTAAGGCCCAAAGTGCAGATTAAGTGCAGGACTCCAGGGTGAGGGGTGGCCATGCATGAAAACCCTCCCTCTACAAAGAAGGCTTGGAGCCCGGGCCCTAGCCCAGCAGTTGCCTGGGAAGCAGTGTCGTCTCTTGGGCCCCAGAACACTGCTCTCACCCGCTGGCTCGAGGGCCTGCAGTGCCTGCTAGCCAGAGCTTGCCACAGCACAATCATCCTGGTGGCCGGTGGGGCTTCCTGGAGGACCACGTGGCACGCCCAAGTGAAAGCCCTCCGCTCTGGGGGCCTGCCTGCAGCACAGACTCCATTTCTCTGGCATGTGGGAGAGCTGTTCAGGAGGCCTCTGTAAAATTAGTCTGTGCCTCCGGTCCTCTGGAGACAGTTACGCCCACACATGGAACAGATTCTGTGGCATTGCTTTTCCTTGCACTGATTTCCTTAGGTGTTTTGTGTGCTGAGCTCATCTAAATGCCTCATTACTTGAAAGCTCATTCTAGAAAAAATTAAGGGCTAGTGATTCTTACTATTTTTTTTTTTTGATTCTTACTATTTTCTACTTTGAAGTCCACTCTAACAAGCTGATGAGGAATGAGTGCACTTATGTGAATGCTTTTCTCAAAATATCACATAGCTTTTCATCAAGCTCCTTAAAACCAGGTTTCAGTGCTCCAGACTTTGAGAGCCCTGCTCCAGATCAATGACTTTGCAACAATGTCAGTGTTTCAAGGAACCATGTCTCAAGTGCCCACTACCAGGCTTGGAGAACCTTCTCTCCAGACTGCCAGTGAATGCTTTTGCCCTTCAATGAGTAAAAAGTCAACTCAATTAACATGTTACTTTTAACATACTTTAACTGTTAATATTCAGTTACTTCTAAGTAAAAAGAAGAAAAAAAAATCCTTGGAAAGGGGATCAAGAGAATAGCTTTTCTTCTTTGCAAAACGTTTCACTTGGCCAGAATGCCTGTGGACATCCACAGGCCTGTGGATAGATGGACAGTACGCTGAGCCTTCCAGGTAAACTGAGACAAATTGCTAAAGCAGCAAGTCTCAGAGCCCCTCCACAGAACACTGTACTCTTGTGGTCTGGAATACCACAACGGATCCCAACCACCCTCAGGATCCAGCTCCTTGGGACAGTACTGCATCCAGTCCAGCAAGACCACACAAGGCCTGGACTCCACTGGGAACCAGGCACTTAGTATGTGCCAGACACCATGCTAAGTATTATACGTATACCATCTCCTATAACCCATACAGCATCTCTAGAAGGAAGTACATTTTATCCCCATTTCAAAGCCTAAGCTTCTACCCACTGTGCTACCCTGCTCCGGGGCATGGAAAGAAGTGCTCCTCTGCCAGGCAGGACCAGGATCTCAGCTCAGCTCTGCCAGGCTGGGAGGCAGATCCTGCCTGTTACTTTTGTTCATCCCAGCCTAGTGGCCTGGCCACTTCATCTGGCATTGGGTTTATTATCTAGATGCAGCTGTGAAGGAGTAAACAGGGCAATCAGTGTTCATAGTAAGGGATTACTCATAGGCGTTCACTCATATTAAGCATTCTAAGGGAAAACAGAAAAGAAATGAACAAAAGATTAAAAAGACAATGGCTAACTTTGCTAAGAACAGTTTCCATTCGGTATTTTGCCAAGAGTGAACTTTGTTCTCAAGTGGATTTATTTTTACAACCTCCAAGTGCTATATTTAACCTTGTTGGCTGCATTTGTTGCTGGATCCGGAGGGCAGATGCTGCTCATTCTGAAGTGGCATTTGGGTCGTGTAAAGTCTGGACGGCCACCATCCTTCAATGCCAGAAATAGACTTTTAAGCGGTGTGTGCTGATAACCCCCTCTTTGGAACCTGTGGGTACATTCATCATCCTTACCCACTGGATTTTTATTTATACCTAGAGAGTACCAAAGCCCTGAAACTAGGTTTCATGAGATCAGGAGAGAAGCCTAAAAGCCATTTTAGAGGTGAACTGTTTGCATAGTTGCAGCTGGGGAGTATATGTGGGTGGGTGGGTGGGTGTTTGAAGAATGTGAAATGCAGATTTTCATCCAGTGCTTGCAGAAAGCAACAAATTCAAAACCCTCCCAGGGTTGAATACAATGAGGACTTTTAGGACACACACTGTGGCCTATACCTGGTTTAGATCCATGGATAAAATGCCTTTCTGTCAAAAGCCTCATCGTGCTCCAAATTCTTTCCTGATTTTTGAAACTTGCAACAATTTAACATAAGGTAGGGTATTTCCTGATCTCAGTTTTTTCAATATTTATCAATAAATTTTAAAAAGCAACTTCCTCCTGCTTACTTTCCCCTTATATCTTAGAGTCTTTGCCCATCAAGCTCCTAATGTGCCTGAGAGTGGAGGTGGACTGTGCCTTATAGGAGAGGGCAGGGACAAGGTCCCTAAGGGTTAGGGTAAGGACATTAACCCTGCCCTGTGATTCTTAATCCATGAACATTTTTATTATTTTCCAGGCCTGAGAATCCTCTCTTCAAAAGCTATTCGTTGAGCACCTGTTCTAAAGCAAGGACTGTGCCAGGGGCCGTGACATGAGATTGGTAAGATATGGCTCTTATCTTCAGAGAGCCCACAGTCCAGCAGGGAGACTGACACGTACCTACAGAGCACCAACACGGAGAGCAGTACTGTGTTGGCAGGATGAACACAGTGTTTTAAGAACACGTAGGAAGGAGAGATTAACTTGGGGGTGGGGTTGGGATGCATGATGGGTCAGCAAGGGCTTAGCAGCACTGTGACTGAAGAGCTAATTTTATCAGGCACTGTTAGACATTTAATAATGTCCAGTAATACCATTTTAAAAATGAGTCAGTTTGCTTTTTAAGTATCAGAACCAAGTTTTATAAGATACATTATTAAGGGTGTGTGGTGGGGTGGTGCATAGGTGTGCATGTGCATGTGTGTGTATGTGTGTGTGGAATCCAAATGGGATGAAAAGTGAATCTTCTGGCTGCTACCAGCGCTCCGCACTGACACTCAGCTGGAGTTGTAAGCCAGCTGGCAGACACAGACACTCCCAATGTCTCCAGAGAGAGAACAGAGTGGAATGCCTGCTGTAACCCATCCTTACTGAAGGGGCAGACCGAGTAGGGTCACTTGTGATCTAGCTGGTCCCAGCTGGCTAGAGCTGGCTTTTGGCCTGGCTCAAAAAAATGAGGCTGGATCAATCAGATTTTCCTATAGGGAATGTGGAATTAGGAAACTGGACCAATCCAGCTAGCACTAGATTACACAGGAGGCTTGTGAGGTAGAAAGGGGCCAATAACTAGAGGGGTTGCAGAAGCTAGGAGAGAGACAAAGAGGGTAGCAACCAAAACCAAGCAGGGCAAAACCAGGTTATAAAGAAGAAAACTCAAAGAAGCAAAGGCAGGCAGTTGGCAGAGAGGAGAGAGGGGCAGATGGGCAGAGAGAAGTAGAGACAGATAGGCAACTAGTACTGCCTGCCTAAATTCCTAAGGTTTCCAAATTCTCACCACATGTATCCTGTCGATTAACTTCACTTTTTTTGTAGTGTCCTGAATGGGCCTCTGTCCTGTTTCTGTTCACATAAACATGTGCCACTCAAACTAGGAAAGAGGAGGGATAGGGAAGCTGGGAATGCCTCAGTTTGGAAGCATGACTACCAGTTAAAGTCCCTTTCACAACATCTTACTTTGTTGTTTCTCCTTCCAACAACTTGTCTGGACATAATCAATGTAATCCTTCTCTATCGTCTTCTCCAGGTCACGGAGAGATGCTCCTCTGTAGGCCTTCTCAAAGTTTTTATCCACAAAATAAGGCACCTGCAGGTTCTGTGTTTCTCTAGAGATGGTGTAGCCCAAGGTCCTGAGACAAGGAGAGAAAGGCTCAGGTAAGCTGGTTATATTTGGCAATCTCACTCTAAGCGCTGGCTGCACAGATATCATGACCATAATCACCTCATCAGAGGGCAGATGCAAGTACCACTGTCTAATACACCGACCATTTATTATTTCCCCAGCAAAGTAGTAACTGTAATGTCATCATTATGTGAGCATATTCATATTGTGACTTCAGCCTCAATATAGTTCATTTATTCTCTTCAGGGATTTGCCTCTCTTATATTGCTTTCTGTGCTAAAATCTGAATGCTGAATGCTTAAAAAAATATTGTACATCATGGAGGACCTAGCATGGTACCTGGCACAGAACAGGTTATTGGTAAATGTTGAATGAATACACTGATTATTACACTAACTATTCACCAATAACCAGATAACTTACACCAACCTAGTATCAGTTTTTAGGACCGGAGAGAAAATACTTCACACACAGCTGCTAAGTGAGAACTGCAAAAAGACAAAAGACTTCAGTGATGCTTCGGTACTCTCTGTGGGTCTAATATATCCAATGGTATATGGCACTCAGAAACATCAGTAGGTCTGGGTAAACTAAATCCTAACTATAAGGAAATACAGAAGGAAACTCAAATTCAAGTTAAAACAATGTGATAGCAATGTGCATAATCCAGGCTAGTTTTATTCAAGCAAGACAAGTTCCGCCTCAACTGAGTTATATTTTGACCTTTTCCTAGCATTTTCCTTTGATCTCTCTACTTAAAAGCATCTTACTAGATGTCTCAGGGTTCAGGCCTAGACTGCTCCCATCTCCGTCTGGGAAGGTGTTAGCAGGGCAAGTTCCTCTCTGTCCCACTGGCTGGGCAAGAAAGGAGATAGAAGTAGCAAATGGAGAAACATGGGTGGTCGGGAAATAGCGGGAATCAGGCCAGAGTGACCTGATAGTAATAACCCTTGAGACTCAGCTTTCCTTTCTGTAAAATGAAGATACTGATCTAGAATACAGTCTTTAGTCTATAGTCTATAGTCTATAGACTCTTCCTCTTATCTACTGCCCCATGGGTTCCTCATTTTGTTAAGGTTTTTTTTTTTTAAGATTTTATTTTTAAGTAACCTCTACACTCAATGTGGGGCTTGAATTCACAACCCCGAGATTAAGAGGTGCACTCTCTACTGACTGAGCCAGGTCCCCCCATCTTGTCAGGTTTTTGTCTGCTAAACCATAATGGGTAACGACTCATTTCTTATCTAACTTAAAATAATTAATCCAGTGGGGTGCCTGGGTAGTTCAGTCAGTTTAAGCGTCTGGCACTTAATTTCAGCTCAGGTCTTGAACTCACGACCTGAGTTCAAGCTCCATGTTGGGCTCCATGCTAGATGTGGAACATACTTTAAAAACAATAATAATAATAATAATAATAATAATAATAATAATAATCCAGTAAAGGGGCAGCCTGGGTGGCTCAGCGGTTTAGCGCCGCCTTCGGCTCAGGCTGTGATCCTGGAGACCTGGGATTGAGTCCCACGTCGGGCTCCCTGCATGGAGCCTGCTTCTCCCTCTGCCTGTGTCTCTGCCTCTCTCTCTCTGTGTGTCTCTCATGAATAAATAAATAAAATCGTTAAAAAAATAATAATAATCCAGTAATCCTTAGACTATGAACCAGAGTTATTTAAAGATCTTTTTATTTTTTAAAAAGATTTTACTCATTTATTTGAGAGAGAGAGAAAGAGCACAAGCAGGAGAGGGAGAGAGGCAGAGGGAGAAGCAGACTACTCACTGAGCAGGAAGCCCAACCCAGGACTTGATCCCAGGACCCTGGGATCATAACCTGAGCCAAAGGCAGACACTTAACCAACTGAGCCACCCAGGCGCCCTTGGAGAGCTTTTTAAAACTCAGATTGCTAGTTCTCATCCTGAGAGTTTCTGATTCAGTATGTATGGAGTGAGGCTTACGAGTTCACATTTCTAACATGTTATCAGTTAATGATGATGCTGGTCTGGGGACCAAACTTTGAAGACTGAATTTTTTTTTTTTAATTTTTATTTATTTATGATAGTCACAGAGAGAGAGAGAGGCAGAGACATAAGCAGAGGGAGAAGCAGGCTCCATGCACCGGGAGCCCGATGTGGGACTCGATCCCGGGTCTCCAGGATCGCGCCCTGGGCCAAAGGCAGGCGCTAAACTGCTGCGCCACCCAGGGTTCCCCTGAAGACTGAATTAATTGAAATAATTAATTGAATAAATAAAGAAATTCCTATCAGAGTTCATTATTTGCATGCAAAGCAAACATTACAATGAATTTCTATATTTTTCAGGAAAAGCAAAGAAATGTGATACTATGGTTTGACCATGTAGTCTCATCATGAATAAATGTACCATTCTTGCAATTATTTAAATTGAAAATAATCGGGATCCCTGGGTGACTCAGCGGTTTGGTGCCTGCCTTCAGCCCAGGGTGTGATCCTGGAGTCCCGGGATCAAGTCCCACATTGGGCTCCGGGCATGGAGCCTGCTTCTCCCTCTGCCTGTGTCTCTGCCTCTCTCTCTCTCTCTCTCTCTCTATCATGAATAAAAATAAATAAATAAATAAATAAATAAAATATTAAATTTAAAATAATCACTAGATTTCAGATACTATGTTCCCAATCCAGAGGGGTCCAGCGATCTAGTCACAAGCTTAATAGGGTCCATTCTAATGCTAACCTGATGTGATAAGGATTTAATCTGAAATTGGAGTTAGTCTATTAATTCTTCAGAAACCAGTTGCTGCTGTTCTGCAGCTGATCAGATGATGTCGCTGTGGAACAAAATAATCCATGTCCTGAGCACACAGGAAACTGCCTACATTATTTTTACACTATCACTATCCAGCTGTTCCTTTAAACAAAATATCAAGGTTTTCTACAAAGATAAAATGAAATGTTAGCAGTCCCAGCAAAATGTTCAAGTATTTCACCCTCCAAACTGTCATTAAGAAACACTTAGAAATATTTGACTTACGATTTATAGAATAGACTATATGGGGGATTAGCAGCTAGCAGCTGAGTAATGACAGATATAATCACAATCACAAGAACAGGAAGTAACTGAATAAATGCAGAATATGTAGTCTGAAAAAGAAAAAAATATTTGGTTTAAGTGTTCATCATCAATAGAAAGCTTACAGAAAATAGGATACTTTTCCCAAAGAAAATAGAAATTCCTGCAATGTACTACACAAAGTCTACGGCTTTTCTAGGAATGCTGTCTCTCTGCTGAGAAGACTAAAGGAGACCCACCCACAACTGTATTGACACCCAGTAATGCTCATGCAGCCCCCTTTTTTAAGACCAATGAAGTAGACACCTCTGGGTGAGTCTGCCCAGACTATGACTCTCACAGGGCCATGTTAGTATTATGCAGCTCTGTTGCCTTGGCCACAGCTGAATGAACTGGGAGATATCTAACCATTGCAGAGATAATCACATTCTCCTTCCTAGGAATTTGGAATTGAGATCCATCTTTGTTCTCTGCTAGACAGTCACCCAAAGAAAGGATACATACTCTTAGGCAGTATGGATTGGCTATTTGCAAGAGGAAGTAGAACGAGAATCAAGCAAATGCATAGAGGCAGGAAAAGTGGAGACAATCTGGCCACAGAGTCATGGAAAGATAGCTGCATGAGTGCCTGACTGTACCTTAGTTCCTGGTTTCCATCTGTCGTGAGGCCCACCTGTGCTTCCTGATCTTGAGCTCTATCAGACTCCCTAGATCCCCTACTTTAAACTCCCTTTAGTTCTGAATATTTTGAGAGGAGTTCCTATTCTCTGCAATGAAGAAAAGCTTGATCAAGATAGCCCCACAGGGGAACTGATTCCCTAGAACAGCTACCAAAGAACAGGTAGGGAAGGAGGTACCATTCTGGCCTACTTGGGCCAATTATTCACTCCTTCCTACCACTGCCTCTGCTTTCCAAAAACACATGTTAATAACATCACTCAAGCTGAACTTCCAAAACCCAATCATATACACCATAAAAGTCAGCTCAGTATAATGCTGATGAGCAGCAGTTCAGCCATCATTCTGTGGTACCTGAGGCTTATCTTCTTCTTCCTTCCGTGTCTGCATCCTCTCACGTCCATGCTGCCGGCGGTAATAGTGGGTATCATCTGTCACATTTGAAAACATATGAATATTTCCTGGAAGAGAAAGGATATGGGATATGGAAGACACTCCTTCCTTGCTTTTTCCAAGGTCCTTGTTCCCAGCCAGGTTCTCTAAGGGCAGAGCACTGTCCCACTTTACTCAGTAGAAAAATAAAACGGTAGGTAAGCCAAGTGAATCAGGTGCAGATGGAATGTGCTTAGCTCTCCTGCTTTTATTTAAACAGTCCTTTGTAACTAGTGAGTGAGAGATCCCAAAAGGCTAGTAGATAAAGAACATCTTTAGGTCATGCATCCTCTCTGACATGCTCCTATCTGCTTCCTTGTCCAATATCAGATTATGTCACTAGTATCTTTTTTATTTTTTTTAAGTAAGCTCCACACCCATTGTGCAGCCCAATGTGGGGCCTGCATTCACAACCCTGAGATCAAGGCCTGAGCTGAGATCAAGAGTCAGACATCCAACCGACTGAGCCACCAGGCGCCCCAACATTAGTATCTTTAAGAGCAACTCATAAAACTCAGTTTACTACCTTCTCTGAGGGTATTTTTCTAACTTTTATCTTTATATAGTTGCTATTTTGCAATAATCATAATAGGCATCTTGCTACTTTTATTTATATTTATTATATTATTATATTACTTTATTTATTATTATTATATTTACTTTATTTATAAAGCACTTAAAAATATATAATCCTCACAGCAGCCCTGTGAGGTAGATATTATCAGTCCCATTTCTCAGGTGAGGAAACAGGATCAGAGAGACTAAGTGATTTGGTTAAAATCATGTACAGTTGGAGGCTGGAGGCTTCCCTCAAACCCTAGCTCATCTGATTCCAAATTCTTGCTGTTTCCACCATTCCACAGTCCCTCTATTCAGATCCTCAAAGAGGAGCTAGCTGAGATACAGAAATATAGACAGAGAGAGATATATATAAATTTTTAAGTGATAATTTTGAAATACTCACCTGTAGGAAAATGTCCTCCAAAGAAGACATTGAATAACTCTTCTGGAGTGATATCAGCTTCAAAGTCCCTGTAATAATTATAAGGTCTGCCTCGAGGGGCAGTGAAAGTCACCTGTTCGTCTCCATATTCATCATAGCGGAGTCGCTTGTCAGGATTGCTCAGGACTGCAAAGGCATTTCCTATCGCTGCAACCAAAACCAAAAAATACCTGAGTACGCAGTCTTTGCTGTAGCTGAGGGTGATCATCAGAGCAGCAATGATGAGCCTAGAGTCACTTCACAAGAGCCTAAAGAAAGGTGCTTGGCTGCTGGGGATTTACCCCAAAGATACAGACGCAGTGAAACGCTGGGACACCTGCACCCCAATGTTTATAGCAGCAATGTCTACAATAGCCAAACTGTGGAAGGAGTCTCGGTGTCCATCGAAAGATGGCTGGATAAAGAAGATGTGGTATATGTATACAGTGGAATATTACTCAGCCATTAGAAACAACAAATACCCACCATTTGCTTCGACATGGATGGGACTGGAGGGTATTATGCTGAGTGAAATAAGTCAATTGGAGAAGGACAAACATTATATGGTCTCATTCATTTGGGGAATATAAAAAATAGTGAAAGGGAATAAAAGGGAAAGGAGAAAAAATGAGTGGGAAATATCAGAGAGGGAGACAGAACATGAGAGACTCCTAACTCTGGGAAACGAACAAGGGGTGGTGGAAAGGGAGGTGGGTGGGGGGTGGGATTGATTGGGTGACAGGCACTGAGGTGGGCACTTGATGGGATGAGCACTGGGTGTTATGCTATATGCTGGCAAATTGAACTCCAATAAAAAGAAAGAAAAGAAAAGAAAAAGAAAGAAAAAAAAGAGAAGAAACAAAGAAAGAAAGAAAGAAAAGAAAAGAAAAGAAAAGAAAAGAAAAGAAAAGAAAAGAAAAGAAAAGAAAAGAAAAGAAAGAGAGAAAGGTGCTTGGGCCTAGAAAGTTCACCAGAGTTCTTGCCCTTGACATTTTCCATGATCTAAAGTTGATAAGCCAGAAGCACTACTGGACTCAAGATGAACTAAGAACCACTGCTTTCATTCATCAAAAATGTGTCCTTATTTCTCTTGAGAGCAATTAGTTTATGGTTGGAAATAGCTCATACATAAACAGTGGTATTCTAACTTGAAGTCAGAAACAATCTTCTAAATAAAATAATCAGTAAAATGATTGCTGGGCTAAAAACAAAGTCCCCACAAGTCAGTCACATTGTTCCAGCTTACTTTAGAAAGTGGGCTTTAGAAATTGAAAAACACATCTCCAGTGTCTCAATGAGTGAAATCTTATCAAAGACTGGATAGATTACACATGCTTACTATCACTTCTCCCTATGCATAAATGTGCAAATGTTGTCCAATTTCATTTTAACATACAATCAGTGCCAAAAAAAATCTTTAAGACAGTCCCACTCCCCACCTCTAATTGAGTCAACACCAACAGAAACACAGTCAGAAAGAGCATTTCTTTATGATTCTTCTGGCGAGGGAATTATATTAAATGTTTATAGTAATAAAACAGCTAAGCAGAAAAAACTAACAAAAAAAGCCAAATAGTTGCTTCAATATCACATCCCTTGAAATCCGGCCGGTTTCTCATAGAAATGGCATTAGGTCTGTGAGATACTTTACATGAAGATGTAAAGAGAATGTGGGTTATCTAGTTGTTTCCTTGTAGAAACTGTGGGGAGAAGAAGATTCACAATGGCACATCAACAAAGGGAGATTGTCCTTTGAGGGAAATATAGACTTTTAAAATGTTTTCAGAGCTATCATTCTTTAGTTTTTCTTTAGAAAAATTCCAAATCTACAAAAACATTGAAAAAGTAGTAAATAAACACATGTATATCCTTTATTTGATTCATCAATTGTTAGCATTTTGCCACATTGCTTCCCTTAACTGTCCATACACACGTATATGTAATATGTAGAAATTTCTTTTGTTGAAGCCTTTGAAAATAGGCTGCAGATATTATGGCACTTTATCCCTAAATATTTCAGCATCTATCTCCTAGAAGAATCCCCTGCATGATCACAATACCATTTTCATTGCTCAGAAAATGAACAATCCATGCAATTCATGCAAGGTTCTTGTAATATATTTGCTTTTATATTCCCTTAGTTTAATTTAATCTAGAAGAGTCTCCTTGCCTTTTCTGCTTTTCATTATATTGACTTTTTTGAAGAGCAGGTCAGTGTTCTTTGTAGAATGCTCCATATTTTTATGGTTTACTCATTACTAGATTCAGATCGAACATTTTGCAAGAATAGCCCACAGGTGCCATATCATATAATGTGAGGTGGGTCCAGCATTAGTGATGACAAGTTGGACCACGTGGTTAAAGTGGTGACAGCTAGATCTCTCCATTATAAAGGAATTTTTTCCAATTTGTAATCAGTAGGTATTCTGGGGGATGATGCTCTGACATCATGTGAATATCCTTTTCAACAAAAACCTATCACCCAACAGTTTTAGCATCCAGTGATAATCCTTGACTGAATCAGTGGCTTCACTGGGGTTGAAGCTCTTAAGTAAGATTTTTATTTATGTGTCAAATCTACAAAATTACCATTCCAGAGAAACGGAAAAAAAAATTTTTTTTTCCCGAAGAAATTAAGGTAAATGAATGAAGACAGGAGGGAGCTGTGCTGATAATGACTATTTAAGGGATATGGCAGGAAAAAAAGGCCTCACTTGTGGCCTTATAAAATTATTACAGGGGAGGCTGAAAACAGCTTGTGGCCAAACATCACAAGAAAGGCAGAATTAAACATTAATTCCAGCTCAGACCTTTGAAAGCATCAGTTGCTCCAGGAGCACAATTCTTGTCAGGGTGAAATTTCAGGGCAAGTTTTCGATAAGCTTTCTTAAGCTCTTCATCACTGGCATTTCGAGAAACTCCCAGAATTTCATAGTAATTTCGGCATTTCTTGATCCTAAAAACACACATCAGAAACACATATGTCTACAAAGGCCCCTTCTGTACAACTAACTGTAAAATAGTACATTTTTACATTTACATTTGGTCCTCTAATCTGTAAGTCCCAAAACAAACCTAAAAGAAAATTGGTGAACACATTCATGGAATTTTCAAATTGATTAACAGTGTCCCCCCCACCAAGAGCTTAATGCTTTTAAAAGTATTTTTTAAAGATTTTATTTATTCATGAAAGACACAGAGAGAGAGGCAGAGACATAGGCAGAGAGAGAAGCAGGCTGCCTGCAAGGAGCCTGATGTGGGATCACGACCTGAACCAAAGGCAGATGCTCAACCACTAAGCCACCCAGGTGTCCCGAAAACAAGAAATTTTAAAACAGAGTGATGATATAACTACATTATCAGGTAGCCTCTCAAAAATTTTAATGTACAATCATGAGAGAATGAGAGTGAAAAAGGCAGATAATGTGTTTGTCTTATTAGGAAAATTGTTTTAAACTTGCAGACCCCCTAAGGGCTTGGGGTTTCAAGCCACACTCTGAGAAATGTTGTGCTAGAGCATGAACTCTGGAGTCAAAATGCCTTGGTCAGGATCTTATCTTGCTGAGTACTTAGCTCCTGTACCTTAGTGTCATCTTCTGAAATGGGCTAATAATTCCAACTAACATTTCACGAGCTGTTATAATTTAAATGAAGTAATTTAAATTAAGTATTCATCAAAGCGTTTGATAGCATGTGACGCTATATAAATATTGGCTATTATATAACTATCATTCTTTTCAAAAGCTGCATGTTATTGCATTTTATGGATTATATATATATTCTTTCCTGATAGTCACTTATAGAACATCTCCGGTCTTTTGCAACTACACAACCCAGTTAGACAGAGAGGCCGAGTCTTGCTGAAGAGATTAAAGTAAGTCAGTAACACAGGCTGGACTGTAAACCAAGGTCTGGAATGTCAATCATGGTCCTTCCCCAAGAGTTGCCCATGGGGATCCTTTGGATCCCCAGCCCAGTTTCCAATCCCTGTTTCCATGGCAGATACTCCTCTGCTTCTTTCTCTCTTTTGTATAAATTTGTTTTTTTTTTTTTTAAGATTTTATTTATTTATTTGAGAGAAAGGGAGACAGAGCATGAGCAAGGGGGAGGAGACAGAGGGAGAGGGAGAAGCAGGCTCCTTGCAGGGAACCTGGTGCGGGCCTGGATCCCAGGCTCCTGAGATTAAGACCTGAGCCAAAGGCAGAGGCTTAATAAAGTGGGCCGCCCAGGCACCCCTAAATTTGTTATTTGTTTAATAACAGTTTTCTTGAACTACAATTCACATATCACAAAGTTCACTCTCCTAAAATGCACAATGAATTGATTTTTTCTAAGTATATTCAGAATTGTGCACCCATCACCACTACCTAATTCCAGAACATCTTCATTACCCCAGAAAGAAACTCCATACTCATCAGCAGTCATTCCTCATTCCCAACCCCTGGCAACCACAAATGTACTGTCTCTATAAATTTGCCATTCTGGACATTTCATATAAAAGGAATTATACAATATATACACTTTTGTGTCTTGCTTCTTTGACTAGCATGATGTTCAAGGTTCATTCATGTTGTAGCATTTATCAATACTTCATTCTTTGGTTATCAAAAAGTATTCATTGTATGCATATTCCCCATTTTGTTTATCCATTCATCAGTTAATTGGCCTACAGGCTGTTTTCATTTGGGCATTATTATGGATGATGCTGTACAAACATTCATGTATACGTTTTTGCGTGGAAGTATGTTTTTATTTCTCTTGGTATATACCTGGGAGTGGATATGCTATGTTTAGGAACTGGCAATCTGTTTTCCAAACTGGCCACACTGTTTTCCATTCCTACAAGCAATATACAAGGGTTCCCATTTCTCCACATTCTTATTAACACTTGCTATTATCCATCTTTTTTATTATTGCCATCCTAGTGGGTGTGAGGTAGTGTTTTGGCTTTGGCTTGTATTTTTCTAATAACTAATGATACTGAGCAACTTTTCAATGTTTATTGGCCATTTACAGAACTTTTTCTTTTTTCTTTTTTTAAGAGCCATTTGTATATATTCTTTGGAGGAATGCTTATTCAGATCCTTTGCCCATTTTTCAATTGGGCTATTTGACTTTTTATTATTGTCTTGTAAGTGTACTTTATATATTCTAAATAGAAGTCCCTTATCAGATACATAAGTTGAAAACACTTTCTCCTGTACTGTGAATTGATTTTTCACTTTCTTGATGGTATCTTTTGAATACAAAAGCTTAAATTCTAATGAAATCCAATTCACCTATTTTTTCTTTTGTCATTTGTGCTTTAGATGTCATGTCATGAAAATGTACATTTTTGTCTTCTAAGAGTGTTATAGTTGTAGCTTTTACATTTAGGCCTTACATTAGGTCTTTAGTTAACTTTTGCGTTTGTGTGAGAAAGAAGTCCAAGTACATTGTTTTGAATATGGATATCCAGTTGTCCAACAGATTTATTAAAGACAATTCTTTACCCTATTACATTGTCTTGCACTCCTTTTTTTTTTTTAAAGTAAGCTGTATGCCCAATGTGGGGTCTGAATTCAAGACCCTGAGTTCAAGAATTGCATACTCCACTGACTGAGCCAGCCAGGTGCCCCTGCCTTAGTATTCTTGTCAAAAAAATTAATTGGCTCATGGTGTTGTGTTTCGGTGTTACAGTATGTTGGACATCTGACCCTTTTTTTTCTTTTCTTTCTTTTAAAAGATTTATTTATTTATTTATTCATAATAGATATATAGAGAAAAAGAGAGAGGCAGAGACACAGGAGGAGGGAGAAGCAGGCTCCATGCTGGGAGCCCGACGCGGGACTCGATACCCGGACTCCAGGACCGCACCCTGGGCCAAAGGCAGGCGCCACACCGCTGAGCCACCCGGGGATCCCCTGACCCTTTTTTTTCTTTTAAAGATTGTAAAGAGAGAATGCAAGTACAGGGAGGGGCAGAGGGAAAGAGAGAGGAAGAAAAGCAGAGTCAGTGCTGAGTGCAGGCCCCAATGCCAGGCTCGATCTCAGGACAGAGCTGAAACCAAGAGTCAGATGCTTAACTAACTGAGCCACCCAGGCGCCCCAGGGTGTCCAACTCTTGATCTCGGCTCAGGTCTTGATCTAAGGGTCATGAGTTCAAGACCTGGATTGGGCTCCATGCTGAGTGTGGAGCCTACTTAAAAAAAAAAAAAAATCAATCGACCATAAATATTAAGGTTTACTTCTAGACTCTAAAGTCTATTCCATTAATCTACATGTCTATCCTACGCTAGTCTACACTGTCTTCATAACTGTAGCTTTTTTTTTTTAAGATTTTATTTATTCATTTGAGAGAGAGAGAGAACACAAGCACAGGGGAGGGGCAGAGGGAGAGGGAGAAGCAGGCTCCTGGCTGAGCAGGGAGCCCAACTTGGGCTTGATCTCAGGACCCTAGGATCATGACCTGAGCTGAAGGCAAGATGCTTAATCAACTGAGCCACCAGATGCCCCTGTAACTGTAGCTTTGTAATAAGTTTTTCAAATTGGGAAATGTGAGTCCTCCAACTTTGTTCTTTTTCAAGACTGTTCTGGCATTCTGGATCCCCTTGCATTACCATATGAATTTTAGGATTGGCTTTGTCAATTTTTTTAAATGTTATTTATTTATTCATGAGAGACAGAGAGAGGAGAGAGAGAGAGAGAGAGAGAGAGAGAGAGAGGCAGAGACACAGGCAGAGGGAGAAGCAGGCTCCATGTAGGAAGCCCAATGTGAGGCTCAATCCCAGGACCCCGGGATCATGACCTGAGCCAAAGGCAGACGCTTAACCCCTGGCTTGTCAATTTCTGCAAAAAAGGCAGCAAATATTTTGATAGGGATATGTTGAATCTATTGATCGATTGGAGTAGTATTACCATATTTCCATTACCATACGCCTTATAATCCATGAACACAGGCAATTTTCCCATTTATTTAGACCTTCTTTAATTTCCTTAAATGAAGTTTTATAGTTTTCAATGTACATTTTATACTTCTCTTGTTAAATTTATTCCTAAGCAGTTTATACTTTTTTGGACAGTGTTATAAATGAAGCCTGCCTGCCTGCCTGCCTTCCTTCCTTCCTTCCTTCCTTCCTTCCTTCCTTCCTTCTCTTTCAAGATTTTATTTACTTGAGAGAGAAAGCGAGAGAGAGCACAGAGGGAGAGGGAGAAGCAGACTCCCCATTGAGCAGGGAGCCAGACGTGGGCTCCATCCCAGGACCCTGGGATCATGACCTGAGCTAAAGGCAGATGCTTAACTGACTGAGCCACCCAGGTGCCTCTGAAACTGTTTTATTTTCCATTTTTGGATTGTTCATTGCTAGGGTACAGAAAAACAATGATTTTTGTATACTGATCTTATACTTTGCAACTTTGTTAAACTCATTTATTAGTTCTAACACTGTGTGTGTATTTCTTAGGATTTTCTATATTATATCATATCACTGTGAATACAGTTTTACTTCTTTCCAATCTGGATGTCTTCTTTTTAAAAAATGTTTAAAAAGATTTACTTCTTTATTTTAGAGAGCAGGAGCTAGAGAGAGCGCACACAGCCAGGGAAGGGGCAAAGGGAGAGGGAGAAGCAGACTCCCAGCTGAGCAGGGAGCCCAACTAGGGGCTCGATCCTAGGACCTGGGATCATGACCTGAGCTGAAGGCAGACATTAACCAACTGAGCCAACCAGGTGCCCCTAATTTTCTCATTTTTAAAAAAAGATTTACTGGGGTGCCTGGGTGGCTCAGTTGATTGAGCATATGCCTTCGGCTTAGGTCATGACCCAAGAGTCCTGGGATTGAATGCCACACCAGGCTTTTTGCTCAGCAGGAAGCTGCTTCTCCTTCTCCCTCTTCCTGCCATTCCCCATGCTTGTACTCATGCTCTCTCTCTACCAAATAAATAAATATAAACTCTTTTAAAAAATTAAAAAGATTTACTTACTTATGTGAGAGAGAGAAAGAGAAACAGCACACAAGCAGGGGGATGAGCAGAGGGAGAGGGAGAGACTCAAGCAGACTCCCTGCTGACTACGGACCCAAAACATGGGGCTTGATCTCCAGACCCTGAGATCATGACCTGAGCCAAAAACTAAGAGTCTGAAGCTTAGCCAACTGAGCCACCCAGGTGTCCCCAATCTGGATGATTTCTCTATTTCTTTCTTTTTTTTTTTTTTTGCCTAAATGCCCTAGTTTGAACATCTAGTACAATGTTGAATAGAAGTGGCTAGAGTGAACATACTTGTCTTTTTCTTGATCTTGGAAAGCATCCAGTTGTTCACCATTAAGTATGATAATGTTAATTGTGGGGTTTTTGTAGATGGCCTTTATCAGTTGAGGAGGTTCTCTTCTACTCCTATTGTGTTGAGTATTGTTATTATGAAACAGTGTTGGATTTTGTCAAAAGCTTTTTCTGCACCTATTAAAATTATCATGTGGCCTTGTCCTTTATTCTATTAATATAGTGTATTACACTGATTAATTTTCATGTGTTAAACAACGTTGCATTCTTGGGATAAATATCATTTGGTCAAAGTATATAATCCTTTTTTAAAAGATTTATTCATTTTTTTTATTTGAGAAAAAGAGAGAGGTGGGGGGCACATAAGCAGGGGGAAGGGCAGAAGCAGAAGGAGAAGGAGGGGCAGAAGCAGAGGGAGAAGAGCAGACTCCCCACTGAGCACAGAGCCTAACATAGGGCTTGATCCCACAAACTGGAGAACATGACCTAAGTATAAACCAAGAGTCAGATGCTTAATTGACTAAGCTACCCAGGCACCCCAAGCTATATAATCCTTTTTATGTTTTTCTATGTTGCTAGAATCTATATCCATAAGGGATATTGATTGATAATTTAGTTTTCTTATAACATTTTTGTCTGGTTTTAGTTATAGAGTAATACTGGCCACACAGAATGAGTTGAGTAGTGCTCCCCTCTCTTGTATTTTTTGTAATAGTTTATGATGGATTAGTTAATTCTTCTAAAAACATTTGGTAGGGATCCCTGGGTGGCGCAGCGGTTTGGCGCCTGCCTTTGGCCCAGGGCGCGATCCTGGAGACCCGGGATCGAGTCCCACGTCGGGCTCCCGGTGCATGGAGCCTGCTTCTCCCTCTGCCTGTGTCTCTGCCTCTCTCTCTCTCTGTGACTATCATAAATAAATAAAATTTAAAAAAAAATTTAAAAACATTTGGTAGAATTCACCAGTGAAGTCTTCTGGGCCTAGGTTTTTCTTAGAATATTTTATTTTATTTTATTTTATTTTATTTTATTTATTTTATTTCATTTTAATTTTCTTAGAATTTTTTATTTTATTTTATTTAAATTCAATTAATCAACATGTAGTGTATTATTAGTTTCAGAGGTAGAGTTCAGTGATTGATCAGTTGCATAGAATACCCAGTGCTCGGGGATGCCTGGGTGGCGCAGCGGTTTAGCGCCTGCCTTTGGCCCAGGGCGCGATCCTGGAGACCCGGGATCGAATCCCACGTCAGGCTCCCGGAATGGAGCCTGCTTCTCCCTCTGCCTGTGTCTCTGCTTCTCTCTCTCTCTCTGTCTATCATAAATAAATAAATAAATCTTTAAAAAAAAAAAAAAAAAAGAATACCCAGTGCTCACTATACTACATCCCCTACTTAATGGCCATCACCCAGTTACTCCATCCCCCCACCCACTTCCCCTCCAGCAACTCTGTTTGTTTCCTATCTCTGTCTGTCAGGGTTTCCTATCAACCCTGTCTCAGTCTCTCATGAATAAATAAATAAAATCTTTTTTTTTTTTTTTAATTTATGATAGTCACACACAGAGAGAGAGAGAGAGGCAGAGACATAGGCAGAGGGAGAAGCAGGCTCCATGCACTGGGAGCCAGACGTGGGATTCCATCCCCGGTCTCCAGGCTCACGCCCTGGGCCAAAGGCAGGCGCCAAACCGCTGCGCCACCCAGGGATCCCTAAATAAATAAAATCTTAACAAAAAAATTTGTTGGCGTACAATTATTCATAGTATCCTTTCAGAATCTTTATTATCATTATAAGATTGGTAGTGATGATTTTAGTTATTTGAGTCTTCTCTCTTTTTCTTGGTTAGCCTAGCTAAAGGTTTGTCAATTGTGTTAATATTTTCAAAAAACCAACTTTTGGTTTTGTTAATTTTCTGTTGTTTTTCTAACCTCTATTTCATTTATTTCCATTCTATACTTTTTCCTTCATTCTGCTTGCCTGGGTTTAGTGTACTCTTTCTGCGCTTTTTTTTTTTTTTTTCTAGTTTGTTAAGGTAGAAGGTTAGATTACTGATTTTAGATTTTTAAATATATATATTTAAATATTTATAGCTATAAATGTCCTAATATTGCTTTAGCTGCATCCTATACACTTTGGTATGCTATGTTTTCATTTTCATTCATCTCAAAGTATTCTCTAATTTTTCTTATGATTTCTTCTGTGACAATTTGTTCTTTAGGAATATATATTTATTATATATATGTATACATATGTATATATATGTACATGCATATATATATGCATATATATATATATGTTTTAAAGATTTTATTTACTTATTTGAGAAGGGGAGAGAGAGAGCATGAGCAGGGGAGAGCGGCAGAGGGAGAGGGAGAAGCAGACTCCTCACTGAGTAGAGAACTTGGGGCTTGATCCCAGGACCCTGAGATATGACCTGAGCTGAAGGCAGATGCTTAACTGATTGAGCCACCCAGGCATCCCTCTTTAGGAACATATATTGTTGGGACACCTACATGGCTCAGCGGTTGAGCGTCTGCCTTCAGGTCTTCAATTCAGGGCATGATCCTGGAGTCCTGTGATCGAGCCTGCTCCTCCCTCAGCCTGTGTCTCTGCTTCTCTCTCTGTGTCTCTCATGAATAAATAAATAAAATCTTTAAAAAAAAAAAAAGGAATAAATATTGTTTAATTTTCACATATTTGTGAATTTCCTAAATTTGTTTCTGTGGTCGATTTCAGAGACCATACACTGTATGATTTTAATCCTTTTAAATTTATTGACACTTGTTTTGTGGCCTAACATCTGATCTATCTTGGAGAATGATGAGACACCTGGGTGGCTCAGCAGTTGAGTGTCTGCCTTTGGCTCAGGGCATGATCCCGGGGTCCTGGGATCGAGTCCCTCATCAAGCTCCCTGCATGGAGCCTGCTTCTTCCTCTGCCTGTGTCTCTGCCTCTCTCTGTGTGTCACTCATAAATAAATAAAATCTTTAAAAGAGAGAGAGAGAGAGAGAATGTTTCACGTATATTTGAAAAGAATGTATATTCTCCTGTTGTTGGCTAGGATGTTGTATAGACGTCCATTATGTCTAGTTGCGTTTCCCTGCTTCTCCTTTCCAGCTGGAAAGTGACCTCAGATTATACCCTAACAGTACACTTCCACTAGTCTTGCCTCTGAATTGTGCTTCAATAATAAAAGTACTAATAGCCATCAATATATATATATAAAATATCTGCCAGGAACTCTACATTAAAATCACTCATGTCATTCTACCACAGACTCACCTTTGTACCCCAAGCAGCTGTTCCTCAGTGTAAGTGGCACTCCCCTCACCCTGCCGGGTTTGATTCCACTCATGCTCAGATTTTTTTTCCTTTTGTACTTTCATGCAGTTACAGCAGCCACATGGGTCATGACTTTCAGGTCTGTCTTCTGGGTATTTGTTTCTTCTAACTGCATCAATGTAAGCTGCAAAGCAATAGTGCCTCCATTAGGCCTCCATCTGGTCTGCAATCAACTTTGCTATCTGCCCTAGCTATCAAGGAGGACATAAGTATGAGGGCCAAACTACTGACATCATACAGATTTTTAAGCATCCATATAAAACTGAACGAACATCTTCCTTGAGAAAACAATGTAGTAAATAGAGAGGCAATCATGAAAAACATATAATGCTAGAAATATGAAGCACAATAATGTCCACCATAACGACAGTGGTCATTCAGCAAATAATTCTGGATCAGAGCCAGAAAAGGGGTTTAGAAGGCACGTCCTCAATACCTTGCCTTTCAAGAGGTGTCTACCTTTAGTGCAATGCAGGGGAAGTCTTTATTTTTCTGTGATCCATGGTCAGAAGTGACATTGCTCATAAAAAATTTTTTTGTTGTTGTTGCAGTGCCTCCCACCACTAAGATTTAAACTAGGGGTTGGTTCAGTTCTACAAGACACTTGGCTAGACAGATCATGGAAATGTATGGATAAGACCTATTTTGACCACAAAGGGGCTATAGTTTAAAGGGAGAAGATTCAATTTATCATAACACCTGGAGAATGTAAAGAAGGCCACAGCAATCCAGTCAAAGAAGATAGAGGACTCATGTCCCGTCTGAAGGATTCAGGAAACTCTTTAAAGACGTCTCTCTCCTGCCTAAAGTCCCTTAGCGACTACCCACTGCTCCTTGTCCAAATTTCTTATCACAGGCCCAGCCTACCTCTGCAGCCGCCTCCCTCACCGCAAACTCTTTTGCCGTCTAAGCTCTACACACACCAAACATCTTTCAGATCAGCAATGCTTTCTCTTTTCTCTTGTGCCTTTTCACATGCTGTTCCCTCTGCTTGCAACATTCTTCCTCTGTTAGCCTAACTCCAAGGCATCCTTCATGTCATCATATGTAACACTTTCTTCCTGAGGCCTCTTCTGACAGTCAGGCTGGCTGTCAGTTTGCTTCCCAAACCTAAGACCTTGCTGTATAGCTCAGGACTTAGAGGCTCTGTTTCATAACTGTTTACCTGTTAAACTCCCTCAATGGACTGAGAGTTCTGTGGTCTCAGGGGCCCAAGTCTGTCAGATCCCTGCTGCACGATCAGCATAATGCAGGGTACATAACACGTATTGAATCAATACTCTTTGCTTGACTGCAGGATGGAAAAGGCCAGCCTATCGGTCCTGATGCGGGCTGCAGGAGCAGGACCAAGTGGAGACGGAGAGTCAGGCGGCCTAGTTGCGCGGAGCGGGGATAAGGGCCGGGCAAGCAAGCTGTGGGAATCCACATCATCCTACTGACTTCCCAGCCACCCAGGCAGGCAGGGCCTGACCACCGCTGGCCCTAAACTGGGCACGGGCCGAGGAGGGATGGGGCGGGGCTGGAGGCCGGAGGCAAAAAAGTCATCACGGCTGACTCTGGGTTCCTGGCCGGTTCCTTAGATTGAGCCAGGTATCCTGATTTCCAGATTCTGACCTCTTCCATAGGCAGTCCCCCACCTAATACGGAACCCTACCTACTCAGGCTCAGCATCTCCTCATAGGCTTCCATCCTTCACCTCAGGCCGAGAATCTCAGCCCTTAGGAATCTCAAGGAGCCCCATCCTTCTCCCGAACTCTGCCCTGTCCCACCCTCCCGCAAGGACCTGGTACCTTCGGTCCAGCGCTCCCCGCTGCCCAGAGTCGCAGCCATATCGGTTCCCAATCAGCAGGTCTGCGGAGCCTCCCCGGAGCCCGAGGCTGAAAAGGGCAAGAAGCGCGGGGCATGCTGGTCATTGTAGTCCAACGCATAGGAGCTGCGGGACTTTGGACTACAACTCCCGGCAGGCTCCGCGCGAGGGGCTGTGGGAGTTGTAGTTTTGTATGGGGCTCGACCTTGGGGCGAGGTCCGCGGAGGTTTCTTGCTGCTGGTTGACTGCTGGGTGACTGGGGCCCACACTTTTCCTCATCTGTAGACTAAGAATGGTGGCTTCGGCCTCGCCTAACACTAGGGGCATTTAGGGAGACGCGATGAGATCCTGCCTGGGAAAGGTTTTGCAAACTAGTCCAGAGGGTGACAGTGTGACTGTTTATCTCAAGGATGTCCTTTTAAAATATATGCTAATGCCTTGTTAATTTTCCCCATTCTCAATGGAGTTAAAAATAGACCTGCCCTACGACCCAGCAATTGCACTGTTGGGGATTTACCCCAAAGATACAGATGCAATGAAACGCCGGGACACCTACACCCCGATGTTTATAGCAGCAATGTCCACAATAGCCAAACTGTGGAAGGAGCCTCGGTGTCCATCGAAAGATGAATGGATAAAGAAGATGTGGTCCATGTATACAATGGAATATTACTCAGCCATTAGAAACGAGAAATACCCACCATTTGCTTCAACGTGGATGGAACTGGAGGGTATTATGCTGAGTGAAATAAGTCAATTGGAGAAGGACAAACATTATATGGTCTCATTCATTTGGGGAATATAAATAATAGTGAAAGGGAATAGAAGGGAAGGGAGAAGAAATGGGTAGGAAATATCAGAAAGGGAGACAGAACATGAAGACTCCTAACTCTGGGAAACGAACAAGGGGTGGTGGAAGGGGAGGAGGGTGGGGGTTGGGGGTGAATGGGTGGCGGGCACTGAGGGGGGCACTTGATGGGATGAGCACTGGGTGTTATTCTATATGTTGGCAAATTGAAAACCAATAAAAAATAAATTTATTATTAAAAAAATAAAATAAAATAAAATAAAATATATGCTAATACCCGTCCTGTGCTAAATGTGTGTTAGGTCCTGGAGGCTGAGAGATGGGTTTTGGGGTTTTCGAACTCAATCCTGAAATTTTAAGAACCAAGAAAATAGAAAAGTGAAGTAGATTTGTGTAGTCAGAGGACAGTCTGGGTATGTCCCTATTTGTCTAGCTGCTTTGGCACAAACATCATTAGAGGGATCTCTAGGATTCAGGGGTAGAGAAAGAAGAGAGGGACAGGCATTGGAGCCAGCATTAAAGTCCCTATCTTAAAAAAAATAAAATAAAGTCACTATCTTTGCTATTCCTTACCCTTCATCCATCCCATCATCCATCCCATCCTACTCCAGGGCACCTCTCAGACTTTTCTCTTCCATTCCACCCCACTCATTTCTGTGGCCCATTCCCTTGTTTTCTGAAGGTCCTACAAAAATTAGTAAAAGGGAAGTGAAATATTCCTGCATTTTCCCACTCAGGTCTGCATGGGGTCTAGCAAAGAATAAAAGATTTTCATAATGTTCTTACTGACTCATGCCTGAGGGTGAATTGGGATGGCCAAAGATCAGTTTCATAAGTGAAAAATGATCAATTCATCCCAAAATGAAAAATTACTTGGGATCTTACCGGAAAACCAAATCAGTATGCCAACAATGGTATCAAGAAGCAGTTACTTAGGCATTTGGGGCAGGACTGGGAGATGATCAGCCCAAGACACAAATTGAAATAGTAAAACCCTCCAGTTGTATGCAGTTCTATCCCTTCCCTGCAGTCAGTGGTGGTCGTAGGATATATGAGCACAGAAGGCTGGATCCTAAAGAAGTCACTGGTGTTCAATAGACAAGGGACCTGATCAGGGATATACATCAGGTGATTGAATATAAGAAGGCAGTTTATTCAGTTTGGGAAAAGTAGACAGACTGCTCTAAAATATGGACCAAGGAAGGTGGGGTATGCCTTAGAGTCTAGGGGCATAGGCTAAGGTCTAGAGGTACTCAGAGATGTCAGAGTACTATTGAAGTTAGAGGTATCTGGTTGAAAGTAGGGGCACTAGAGCACTGTGGAGAGTAATAGGATTGAGAAGGGATACTATGAATTCTGGAGCTACTTAGGAGTACAGTCCAAGTTCAAGAATGCTGAAAAGAATGGGGGAAGCTGCAGCCCTTTGGAAATGTCTGGTACCTCAACAACCTTTTCCATCATCCTCACTCCTCACTTTTTTTTTTTAAGAAAGTTCTTTTTTTTTAAATTTTTATTTATTTATGATAGTCACACAGAGAGAGAGAGAGAGAGGCAGAGACATAGGCAGAGGGAGAAGCAGGCTCCATGCACCGGGAGCCTGACGTGGGATTCGATCCCGGGTCTCTAGGATCGCGCCCTGGGCCAAAGGCAGGCGCCAAACCGCTGCGCCACCCAGAGATCCCTCGTCACTTTTTTTTTTAGAAGACTCATTTACTCCTAGATCCGTAAAAAATGTCTCATCATGGTAACCTTCTTAGATATGCCAGCAAATATACCCTTTAGCTCATTTACACCTCAACACTACTAGATGAATGTTTCTATGACTGTATCACTAGGACTTACTTAGAACTCCAAACCTCAACATTTAGAACACTTCTGTGCCAGTTTTGGCTTGAGTATACCAACTACTCAACAAAGCAATTCCCACTATCAAATTCAGTCTCTGTGTTTGGTAAAAGAGGAAGCTTTGGGTTCAGAAGGTTCAGGATGGAGGTGCCTGGAGAAAGTAAGCAGGTGAGGAAGCATCTGGGAAGGAAATAAGGCAAGAGAACTTGGAATCTCTGAGATGGTTCGCAAGGAGAAGGAGGTAAGTGTAGAAAGAAGTTCAAAGAGGTGATAAAGGATGTCCACAAATCCAGAGGGAGACCGCTAAGCAGCGTCACATAATGTTTTCCAACAGATCTAATAGAGTTGATTAGTACTAGTCTAGCTTTAGGAAATTAAGCGCATGAACTAAGCCAAAAAGCCTGCAATGATCCTTCATCTGCTAAACCATTTTACTGAGAGCTTGCCTCAAATTTCTATCAGTTTTCTCTACTTACTTTTAGAAATATTTGTTGAACTGTAGTAAATTTTTGCTGGTGACACCGAGGTTTGCCTTGTGCTCTATATGATTGAGATGCTGCACCATCTACTCCTGGAAGAAAGATACTGAGTAAATGATCCCTCTGTCCCACTGGGCCTGTGTGCCTGAGCTGATTTGTTGGTTGCTCTCCCATAAGATGGGGGAAGAAGCAAAAGAAGGATACTCTATAGGAACCACCCCACACCACCACCTGTTCCTGCGTTGGGGCCTGTGTTAGAATAGGGAAGAAGTTGTCTTGTAAATGGCCACCATCCTGTTGTCTAGACATCAAGGAAGAGATACAGTCTCAGGGAAGTTGCAAAAGCTGCTGAAGGCTACACTCAGATTTCCTACAAGAGGTGGGTTCTTGTATTTGCATAAATAGTAAGATCCTCTAGCAGAACTCCTTCTAATATAGTTTGCTAGAGAATTAAGTTAATCTATCCTTGACCCCTTCTCAAAGGATAGCTGTTTAACAATAGGAAAACCAACATGGCTAGTATAGAACTGCAATGCTGGTTTCTGGGTAAAATCCATTTAATCTCATATTAATACCAGTTCACACCCCTTTTCCCACATATAAATACCTTATGACTAACAGCTCATATTTGCAGGACATTGTCCAGAGTCAGGGGGAAGCTTATGGCCTTAGAATGGAGATATCAACTGAGTTATCTAGAGTGAACCTCATGTTCTTGACCTAATTAGTCCAGTATGATAAGCAGGTGAGCTAAGTACCCATGGCACCCAGAATAACAAGAACAATTCAGATAGAATCCAGTACTTCTAGACATTGTTATGTCACCTGAAGAGTTCTATCCCAATGATGGAATTTTTTTTTTTTTTTGTACTGGAACTGGCTAGGAAATCATGTGCTTTTTGCAGTGTGGCTTGAATAAACGTATCTGATTTGTTTTTTGTTTTTTTTTAATGCTATAGAATTTTAGTGGTACCTGGGTGGCTCAGTCTATTAAGCATCTGTCTTTGGCTTAAGTCACGATTCCAGGGTCCTGAGATCAAGCCCACATTGGGCTCCCTGCTCAGCTTGCTTCTCCCTCTCCCTCTGCCCTTCTCCCCTACTTGTGCTCTCTCACTCACTCAAATAAATAAATTCTTTTTAAAAATGCTATAGTAGGGGGATCCCTGGGTGGCGCAGCGGTTTGGCACCTGCCTTTGGCCCAGGGCACGATCCTGGAGATCCGGGATCGAATCCCATGTCGGGCTCCCGGTGCATGGAGCCTGCTTCTCCCTCTGCCTGTGTCTCTGCCTCTCTCTCTCATTGTGTGCCTATCATAAATAAATAAATAAATTTTAAAAATGCTATAGTAGGTGTCTAGATGGTTTGGGCGGTTGGGCATCTGCCTTTGGCTAGGGTCATGATCTTGGGGTCCTGGGATCAAGCCCCATATTGGATTCCTTGCTTGGTGGGTAGCCTGCTTCTCCTTCTCCCTCTGTAGCTCCCTCTGCTTGTGCTAGTTCTCTCTCTCTCTCTCTCTCAAATGAATAAATAAAATCTTTAAAAAAAAACAAATAAATTTTAAAATGCTGTAATATTTTTTTAATGCTGTAGTATTGCTATTATAGGTTGGAAATAGACTCTGAGACTCTGAGATTTGCATGCTGAAAGTTTATTTGGTGAATGCTCCTGGGAACAAGAGCTGTGAGGAGTAAGGGAAGCAGGATTGGGGAAAGGGGAAATTGAGGCAAGAGGTCCAGGTCTTTATCCCATCCCCACCAGTCATCAACCAGCTACGAGCCCTCAGGAGACAATGCTCCTTTTTTTTTTTCCTTCCTTCCTTCCTTCCTTCCTTCCTTCCTTCCTTCCTTCCTTCCTTCCTTCCTTCCTTCCTTCCTTTCTCTCTCTCTCTCTCTCTCTCTCTCTCTTAAACTTTAGCAGCCAACACTCCTAACAGCTGGGGAAACAGTGAGTTGACCTTGAAGTGGAATCTGAGTGGGGATATTTGACATTATCTGCTGCAATTGCCAACTAGTACTTTTACTTCCCAAGTTTTTATGGCCTCTGATGTGCTGGGCACCGTGTACCAAATAGAGCTACAGACATCTAATCACAACTAGATTTTAAGCCTTGTCCTAGAAGATTTTAGAATCCAGTAGGTTTCTTCAGTCCACTTGAATAGTTACAATGAAACGGAGAGGGTAAAGTTTTTTGTCCTAGGCTTTCTCTATCATATCACCTTGCAAAGTCTAAATCCAGAAGCAAATAGCATGTTGTCGCACATTGTTTTAGAATGGGTCATCTCCTTATAATCTGAACTGCCAGCTAGCAGGTATTTATAAAGTTAACCCCTCTGTGCAGACACACATAGATGACTCTTCCACCGAATTTTCCCCAACCAAGATTCACTTCCAAACCAGTGTCATAATGGAGATTTCTAAGAAAATTGGTAACTGCTTTCTTTTCCTCTTTCCCTTTAAAAGACTTTACAGTGTTTGTCCCCCTTTGTTCTATCTCTAGGACACAAAGATTATAGCTGTATGGGGTAAAGGGGGTGGGTTCTGCCTTATGAAATTACAGACCTACCCTTGTTCCAAACCTTCCCAGTGTTATTCTCACAGCTAGGACCAAAGTGAGGCATGTCAACCCTGGGGCAGAGAGAAGACATTTGCCTTCATATTACTCAGCCCTCACCGCTGGACTTCCCTAGTCAGCATGCATCGTGCCTCTCATGTTCTCACTCTTCAGGTTCAAAACTTCTTTACTGGTGAAGATTGGTTAGTGTTTACAGCTCCCTTTCTCTCTCTTCTCTTGAAGTGATTAGTCACTCAGGACCACATTCCTCCTTAAAAATCCAGGTGAACTGAGGCAGACCTGACAAAATGTTTAGTCTACCTCACAGGTTTCTCAGAGAGCTCCCTCAGAGGCAGAAACTTTGATCCATGCCTTGCCCAGGAAAGGAGACCCCACAGCTCCTAGAACACTGTTAACAAATATGCACAAGAGCACAGACCTTAAAAGAAATTAGACTGTCGGCCAGAAAATAATTTTAATGCAAAGTAGCAAGGGCCACTCCATTTTATCATTTCCTTGCTCTTGCTCTACAGACTCTTCCTTCCTGTGACTGTGAGCAGGTGAGAGGAACAGGCTGTGTTTCTCGAGTGGCTGCCCATATGGGAAGGAGTCTCTCATACTGGTAGCTTGCTCCTAGATCTGGGGTAATGCTAGTGTCCTTTAGATCTTGGAGTAAAAGTGAAATAATAAAATAATTTATATGTGGCTCGTGCATCTACTGATCCCATCGCCTTCCTCTTTATAGTCACAGGGCAGCTGCATCATCCTTGGATCCATGGGGACCCAACATTGCTTCTAAAGAACCTGCAAAATAAATACATCATGAAAAAGGGTGAACTTCTTAGCAGTAGTAGGCTAGAGAAGATGAGAGCAGAGCCTGGCTGGATCTTTGATAGTATCACCTTTCTGGTTAAGGGATTAGAATCTGAAGCTAAAAGGAGGAGAAGGTAGAAAGGAACCAGGAAAAAATGACCTTCTCTGCGGTGGGGCATCCTTTGCTGTTATTCATGTTGATATTCTTCATAGAGATCAGGGTGATGCTGTCTTTCTCTCCGTTGGCTGTGGAGCAGCTAGGGGAAGGATAGGAACATGGTTGAACAATGAAGAACAGGAGTCAATATAGTGGTTAAATAACTGTGGGGCAAAGTGTTGGAACCTCGAACTTTGTTTCTATTAAACCTGTAATTTGGCGATGGACTCTAATGAAATGGGAGTGTGCTTTGAAGCCCAAAAAACTTCTATTTAAATCTTAGTTTTACTATTTGCTACTTATGTGATCTTGCCCAAGTTACAACCTCTTCCAAATCTCATTTTTTTCAAATGTACAGAATGCAGTATTATCTGCCTGGAAGGATTGCTGTAAGGATTTGAGATAATATTATAAAATACCTGCCATAGTACCTGGCATATACAAGATGCTCCTTAACTTAGTGTTTTCTTATTTAATGGGGTATAATAGAGGGGGTCCTGGGTGGTTCATTTGATTAAGTGTCTGACTCTTGGTTTCAGCTCAGGTCACGATCTCAGGATTGTGGTATCAAGCCCTGCCTCAGGCTCTGCACTCAGAGGGGAGACTGCTTAGGTTTTCCTCTTTCTCTCTCCCTCCCCCAGCCCCTTTCTCTTTCTCTAAAATAAATCAATAAAATCTTTTTTTAAAAAGAGGGGCATATTAGCATCTGAATTCCTACACTTTTCAAGAGGGGGTTATAGAGGCTTAGCCCTCAGGCTGAAGAGTTCCATTCATCTCCTGTCACTTGATTGTTTCCTGTTAGGGTCACCCCTGTCCCACCCATCCCTAACCCTGGCCTTGCTGGTGGCTGTCAAGATTCCATGCATGCTTAGGCAAGCGTGTGCGCAGAAGGCAGGAAGTAGCAGTTCTTTGTTGGAGTAGGGGCTGAGAGGTCAGAGAGATGATTTCTCCCTTATGCCTCTGACAGTCTTACCTTTCAGATAACCCCGAACTCCCAGGTTTCTGGGGATCTGTAAAACATCCAAAGACACAGACTGGGGGGAGGGTCACATGCTATACCTCAGAAGACCAACCTGTTCCTCAAAGCCCACCCAAGTGGACTACCCTCCCATTTCATCAGTGGTGCTTATGAGCCATTCTTTTCCTGCACTCCAGGCTGGGTGTCAGTCCCAAAATCTAGCTCTTGGTCTCTTAGCAAAGAGGGACAATGTGGGACCCCAAGTGGAAGGGCATGTACCTTCAGACTCCTTGTTCTTCCGACACTTAAACCTTAGACTGACCACACTGACTAGGATGATCACCACAACCACTAGGATGACAATGAAGCTGATAACACCTGGACAGGGAGAATGGGGTAAAGGAGAAGCAAAGGAGGGGTCAGAGAGGGGCCAGAAGAGTCCAAATTCCCTTCCCAGCCAAGTGCCGTGTAGATAGACTCTGAGAGCAGAGTGAATTCCCCTTCTCCGCTGGATGAATGAATTCTCAGCCTGCTACCCCTCGTGAGAGCGAGCTCCACAGCCCTGTCCCACCCTCCTATAAGAGCATGGAACCCGGCAGAGCCCAGAAGAGTTGACTGGAGGCCCAGTGGAAGCTCCTTCCTACCAGGGCCTTCTTCATCAACCAAGCCCTCCTACAACAAATAAATAGGTGAGATTTAAACTCGTGTTTCTGGAGCCAGAGTATAAGTTAGTTCAGGGGTGGGGTCTCCTGCCACTCTCCCCATCTTCTCCTCTCTCTTACCAAATGCAGCCACAGTGAGCACCGTCTCTGACGTGGGGCTGGGCAAAATGGTTGAGTCTTCTCTTATCCTCAGGCTCATGGTGGTTGATATGGGAGTAATATTTTGAGAAGTGTCTGAAGTGGAGTGGGGATGGGTACGTCAATGAAGGGACTGGCATAGCCCACCAGAGACATGGCTAGCTCCCTCCCACTTCCCCGGGTAAAGAACTACAGAAGGAGGGCACCTGGGTGGCTCAGTGGTTAAGCGTGAGCCTTTGACTCAGGTCGTGATCCCAGGGTCCTGGGATCGAGTCCCACATTGGGCTCCCCGCAGGGAGCCTGCTTCTCCCTCTGCCTATGTCTCTGCCTCTCTCTGTGTGTCTCTTTGCTGTTAAACAAAATCTTAAAAATCTGTTTGCTGAGAAAACAAAATCTTAAAAAGAAAAAAAAAAAAAAGAACTGCAGAAGGAGCTAATGCCCTACAAAAAGGACTTCTTCCTTGCCACTCAGACCAGATCTCATTAGGACGGAGGTTGGAACTGGGTGATGTGGGATGAGGTGAATTGCATTGCTGGTTGCTCATGTTATTAGCTCCAGGGGACTCCAAAAAGTTCAAAATGCTTCTCCTATTATTCTCTTCCCACCATCCCCTTGGGGCTCATTTATGCTCTAGAGATAGGGAGCCGGACTGGGCAAGGTAGAGCCATCTGTGTTTTGCCAAGGGTTGAAGTGGGAGGAAAAAAGCCCCTGGATGTTTATCCCTAGGCACTGATTTAATAAGCCAGGCTGCCAGTTAAGGGGCACCAGTTTCTAGCCCTCTTAAAAAGTAGTATGATTACCCATCTCTTCCCTTCTTCAACTCTTTTTTTTTTCTTTTTTTTTAAGATTTTGTTTTTAAGTAATCTCAACACCCAACACAGGGCTTGAACTTGTAACCCTGAGATCAAAAGTCACAGCTCCACTGACTGAGTCAGCCAGGCACCCCCTCTTCCACTCATTGTACTGCAAGTTTGATTGCTATCCATTTCCTTATCTGTACCTGCACTGCCAAATAAGTCTTCGAGTCTAAAAAAAAATCTCAGAGCCAAGGGGTAGGATAAGAGGAAGGGTCGGGGTGCTCTTCACTGAGAGTACAGGCAGGACATACCACTGCTCCTTGGGATAGCTGGACCTATGCCATGAAACAGCAGGGCTAGGATGGAAGTGGCCACTCCCTCCCAGCTCTCTCCCCACACTGGCACATGAAGGTCAGCCTGCCCCGAAAAGCATATAGTCCTGGCCAAACCCCTTCTGCCTCCCTTTCCATCATTTTGGGTTCTCCCTCTCCCTTCCCCCTCCGTGATTTTATCAGTCCCGAGTCTAGGCTTCTTTTACCTTCACTGTGACCAGGCCCAAGGCTGTGTCTCTACTTCCTACCAACCTTCTCTCATTCCCAAACCAGGCTGCCACTGATGTGGATCCTGGTCCCTGAGATACCTCACTGTGGGACAGAATCTGGGCCTCCTGACGAGGTGGAGAAGGACCCCAACCACAAATGACCTAGTGCTCTTGATCCTCAGCCCCACATATTCACTAGGTTGTGCTGTGTCCTTCTGTGGCTGGGGCTGAGTCATGCCCACCAGGGACTGGGGTTGACCATCCATGGTGCTTGTGCTCAGTGTCCCGGGTTTAATGGTTACCGCGAGGACCTGTGAGGCCCTCTCTGGAGCTGCTGCGGATTAGGAAGCATGGGTGGGCCTGCTCAGGGCTTCAGCCAGTATGTACACGGGGGCTCTCTTTAGTCCAAAATCTTCCTTTTCTTTACTGCTTTCAATTCCAGAAGGAGCCATATTTTCTTTTCCCTTTGGGACCTTACCGATACAGTTACATCTGCCTAGAATATACGCGCTACCACCCTCCAACCCACAGTCTTCATCTGGTTAACTCTTGGGCCTCCACTTCCAAGGTCACTCACTCTAACATGTCTTCCCTGACTCCCAAGTCTGAAGTGGCCTGCATCAGTCTCTGCTCCTCCGGCACCTTCTCTTCATGCTTATCACATCCCTTCCCACCCTGCTTTGTAGTTGGCAATGTGAGGTCCCATTTACTGGTGTGTTTCCCTACTAGTCTATATTCTTCTGTAGGGCAGAAACTGTGCCTGCTTCCCACTGGGCCCTACCCAGAGGGCATCTGGATCTGAGCAGCAGAGTACCTGGGGTCCCAGCACTGGCCGGAGAGCTTGAGCTTCTGGGCTCTGAGGAAGAGCTATTTCCTGTAAGGACAGAGGCAGGAAGAGGTAGAGGGGGGAAGGTTTGGTGATACCACACTCCCTCATCCAACTGAGAACCCTTGGGTTCCAAGCAGATCTGAAGGGCTAGGTGGGGGCAGGGACTGGCCACACTCACTCACCTGTATTGGAAGAAAGTGGTTCTGTGATCAGACTTGGTTTGCCAAAGGCTCCTGAAACAAATCATCTGAGGCTGAGGGTCACTGCTTTCTATTACTCTATCTCCTTCTCTTCTTCCCTTGTAACTAGAGTTTTCTAGTCTTTCTCCCTGCCACCCCCACCCTCAGCCATTCATCTTACTCCTCTTTGAAGGCACGTGAGACGGGGTCAAGCTGAAATAGTCCTGAGAAGAGCTCAGCCTTCCATGTCCTGAGAGCTCAGGCCCCAGCCCTAATCACCTGAGATCTGGTCTTGCCTTTCCTAAGCTGCCAGGTCACCATACCAGAGTAGGCGCTATGTTTGCTCTTACCCTGAAACCGAGATGTCTGCATCGTCATGGGCTGGGAGTGGTGGCCTGCCAGAGAAAGCAGAACACTTTGACTAGCTTGGTGAGTCTCTTGTCCAGTGCAGAGCCCACAGAAGATCCTAGGCTCTCCAAACCTTCCATGTTGGAAGGCAGACACACTTGGCAGAGGGCTGAAGAATGTGGCTCTGGCTCACAGTGCTAGCTTCCTCTGAAACTAGCACTCAATAGTACCATCACCACCACCTCGTGGTTCAGTGTGCCAGAGTCCTTTCCTGACTCTTTAGTCCCATGTGTATTTTATACCAACCTGCCTTGAGGTCAGGGGAAGGTTATTTCAAACTAGTGATTTGTCCAAGGACAGAGGGCCAGTAACCTGCGACGTCTAGATAAGGACCTTGGACTCCAGGTTCTTGCTATCCTACCACTGAGCCCTTCATTTTCCCCTGTGAATATTGTCATCTTGGTTCTGCCCCAAGGGAAGAGGATGGAAAGATGTGGTGAATAAAATGAGGTTATGGATTGGGGTAGGTATCTGAGCTGTCTCTCTGCCCCCCTCCAGCTGGAAGTACGGGTGCACACAGCAAGTAAGTTCTGAGGAACATGTAGGAGCCAGGGCAGCTCTAGAACAAGCAGCCAATCTTATTTTCATAGGCAGAGGCTGCTTCCGAAATGGCCGTGGTTGGCCAAACCCAGGGAGGAGCCAGTTACGGGGAGGCCCCTATCAGAAGCCCTCAGTGGCTTTTTTGTACATCCACGTATGTGCATGTGGGTCTCTGTGCAGATGTGTATGTGTGCTTGTGTGCCTGTATGTGAGGCCCCTGTGTGTGTGGGACCTGAAAGGTCAGGTTGTGTTTGCTCATTTTCCACAATGAAATCATTCTTGAAACCTGTGAACAATGTGAAAGGAAAACAACGTGGGGAAGTGGAGCCGCCCAGCTGGGTTCCCGTCCCTCTGCCACTGCTGAGACTGTAGCCTCTGGCCTGGCGCTTGGACTCCCAGGCTCCCATCAACACGGAGGTCCCAAGCCTGGGCAAGGGTGAGCAGAGGTGGCTGGGGCCAGGGCCCTCCCAGCCTGTGGTAGCCTGGCGGCCTGTTTATTTTCCTTAACTACTGCCTTCCTCCATGGGGATATCACTTGGATGGGGTAGAATTAACGGTTTCCAAACCCAAGCTCGCCTAAACCCTGGCTGTGTTTTTCCAAGTCACCCTGTCTCTGGTAGCCCCACCCTCTCACTGGGTGGGGCGTCAGAGGGGGATTAAAACTAGTAGGGACCCAAGGCTAGAGAGCAATCTGCCCAGCTGAAAATGACCCTGAAAGAACATTTCAAGGCACATCCTGACAACACCTCTCAATAATTGATGAAGCACGTCTTAGGTACCGTCTGAGCTCTATCAGGTTGTCATATTAGCTCTTCATGGATGAACACAACGCACTGCCTTCTGGCAGGTGTGGAAACAAAACCAGTGTTTTAGAAAGAGTTCCAAAGCCACAGGCTCTAAGCTCCAGTACCCTGTTCTCTGTCTTCTGGCCCTATCCCCCTACCAGAAATTTCTGTTAGCAGTAGATTCTTCTGTGAGTAGATGAGGGACTTTGGGAACATCTGTTTCTGCAAGCCAGGGTTCTTCTGACCCCTGGGCCTGTAGACACCCCAAGAACCCTGGCCACATGAGATTTCTGATTTTCCTGTCTCCTCTCCCTAATCCCTACCTGCTTCATTACCTTCCAGCCTCTCCCTTCTTCCTCTCTACCACCTCTGTCCCTTATTTTCCTCAGCAGCAGAATTTAGTAGTTTAAAAATCACAGTTTTTGGAGTCTGACAGGTATGAGTTCAAGTCCTGACTCTACCACTTACGTTCTGACTTGGGCCTTAGTTTTTCCTCTTCTTTAAAACACAAATGACTTACATACCTCATAAGTGGTTGCGAGGATAAGAAAATTCGTATAAAGCACTTAACTCAGTGCCTGACAGTCCATGCTCAATAAATGCTAGACATCTTCCAAGTCTCTGTGTATCCAAGTCAAGTCACCTTGTGGGCCTGAATCACCTCAAAAAGGGTTCCTCAAGGGAGACAGTAAGCGTGCTGAGATCTCAGGATGAGAGATGAGGAAACTCAAAGGGTAACCGTGGCTTATGTAGAGTTTATACAGGGCACCATGAGCCCTGCCACTTGCCTGGGACAGTGCCCCCTCATGAGGCTCCCCTTTAATGTCCTTCTCTGCCACTTCTGAGGTTTCTACCACAGCCTAGTCCCCGAGCCCCGGATCAAACCTGTGACTCTGTCCTCCGGGGGTGGGGTAGGGATGGGAATGGGGTGAGCAATCAGAGTTTTACTCCCAGCCCATGGGCTTCTAGAGAAAGTCTGACCTCTCCAAGGGACGGAGTATTAGAACTCAGGCTTTCTACCCCCACCAAGGGAGGGCCTTCCTCTGTCCGCATCCAAGCACTTGGTATGAGCAGGCTCCTAAGTCTCCAACAGAGGACTGCTGGAGAGTGACATGGGAGTAGGGAAGGGATGAGCAAACGGAAGTTGCTGCCCTGTGAGTCAGAATCTCCTGGATTTCTCATGGTTCCCAGCAACCGCTCCCTAATTAGAGGACTCCTGAGCTGCTTCACCCTTCCTTGGCTCCCAGAATCTGGTCTCAGAGGGGCTGTTTCCAGGCATCTCCTCTGGATGCCTTCTCATCCAGCCCCTCAGGTGAGGATGCTGTATACATCCTCTCTGGTAGATAGTTCTTTGTACCTAACCTGAGTCTCTCTTGCTGTGATTTGAGCTTCAAGTCAACATTTGGAATTCCCAGGTTGTTACTCCTCGTATGAAAGAAGAGTCAGGATCATCTGTAAAGCCCAAGGAGCAGACAATTTTGTGCCAGAACACCCTGGAAGGAGCTCTCTGGCCTCAGTCTCACACCAAGATGGTGGCTTCCCGCATTTCAGGAGGTCAGACTGTGGAGGCCCCAGTTCACCCTGGAAATGTTCCCACAAAAGGGTTTAGCCACGTCTCAACTTCACCTTCGCTCAGTAATGGCCACCCTTCCCCCCACACCATTTCAGCTGGTTCTCTTCATCAGAAGGCTCTGGAATTTCCCTTGGGCACAGGCCTGGATGAAGAGCATGTGCCTCCCACTCTGTGAAGGAGGGACAGGCGCCCAGGACCGCCAGTGGCGGGAGAGGAAGTGCTGGGGCAGGGTGGCAAGTGCCTCTTACCTTGGAGCAGGAGGAAGCCAAGGATCGCCCCGCACAGCCGCGCCGCTCTGACGGTGCCCATGTCAGCTGGGTCTGTGGCGGGCAGGCAGCAGCTCCGCGGTGGCTCTGTCCATAGTGGAGAAGAGAGAGGGAGTGCTGGGGCGGGGTGTGGGGTGGGGGCTCGCTCTCCAGGAGCTTCCTGTCAAAGAATAGAAGGAAACAGATTGGGCCTGGCTCTAGGGGCCCTGCTCAGCCAGCAGCCCAGATGAGGATGTAAAGCTGGAGCAGTGTGACTGTGCCTGGGGCTCTGCCCTGCCTGGGCTAGCGCCACAGTGGGGTCCTCCAGGGCCTTTCCACAAAGACCAGTGATGGCAACGGGGTCCGTGCCCCCCTCTCTGCCCCTCTGAGGGGTCCATCAGCTTCCTCCGCACACTGTTTGGAGGCTTTTGGAAATTTACCTGAAGTCGAACTCCAATCTCTCCCCATACTATTTCAGACCAGGTCCTCGTCTCCCAAGATGAACTCTGAAGCTCAGCCCACCAGCCATCCATGCTCTGTAGACTCTGCTTCACGTTCCTCTCCACTCCCAGGGTCCCAATGCAGATGGGACTTCCAGCATTTTTCGGGGAGGCCTTACAAACGTTGTTTTTGTTTGCTTGTTTTTAAGTAATCTCTACAACCACATGGGTCCGGCTCGAATTTACAAGCTTGAGATCAAGAGTCACAAGCTCCACTGACAGAGCCCACCAGGCACCCCTATTGTCATTCTTAACAATTCTTAATGTTAGCAGGGCCATATTCCCTCCCAAGGCTCTAGAGGACAATCTGTTCCTTGTTCTTTCCAGCTTCCAGTGTCTGTTGGACATTCCTTGGCTTGTGGCCACATCACTTCAATCTTTGCCTCTATCTGCACATCACCTTCTCCTCTGTGTGTCTCTTACAAGGACACTTGTCATTGAATCTAGTGACCATCTGGATAATCCAGGATGACCTCCTTGTCCCTAAATCCTTAGCTTAGTTACATCTGAGAAAACTGGTTTTCCACATCAGGTTAATATTCACAGGTTCTGGGGACTAAGATACGGACATACTTTTGTGGGGGCCACCGTTCAGCCACTATGGCTAGCTTTCCCCACTTTAAAGTTCCTCTTTTCACCTTTATAATTAAGTACTTATTTGCAAATAAGTACTTCGAATTCTGTAAATATTACACATTACAATAATTTATTATTTTGATGCACAGATTGTCCCCATTTTGGTCACTGGGAGTCCCTTTGAGCTGGCTTTTGTGTCCTGTTGACATGGCTCCATCATTCTTTGAGGATTTTCTTACTTTCTGGAGTAACAAGATGTTCCATGTTCATCCCATGCCAACTTTGAGATTGGCTGTTTCTCCAAAGGAGCCCCAGTTCCTTTTAGTGGCAAATGGCATTGAGAAATGGAGATCCAGGCAGTGGGGGTGCTCATTGCTACTATGACGTAGCTTCTCTAAGGCCCTTTCCTCTCTTTTTAAATTTTATTTTATGTATTTTATTTTTAAAAGATTTTATTTTATTTTTATTTTATTTTTAAAAGATTTTATTTATTTATTTGACAGAGAGAGAGAGAGCACAAAAAGAGGACTGGCGGGCAGAGAGAGGAGAAGCAGATCCCTCGAGGAGCAGGGAGCCAGATGTGGCACTTGATCCCAGGACCCTGGAATCATGACCTGAGCAGAAGGCAGATGCTAAACTGACTGAGCCACCCAGGTGCCCCTCTGTCCTTCTCTCTCTTTTTTAAAGATTTTATTTATTTATTCCTGAGAGACACAGAGAGAGAGAGAGAGAGAGAGAGAGAGGCAGAGACACAGGCAGAGGGACAAACAGGCTCCATGCAGGGAGCCCGATGAGGGACTGGAACCCAGGACCCCAGGATCACGCCCTGGGCTGAAGGCGGTGCTAAACCGCTGAGCCACCTGGGCTGCCCAATAAAATTTATTTTTTTTAAGATTTTTTTTTTGAAATTTATTTATTCACGAGAGACACACAGAGAGAGAGAGAGGCAGAGACACAGGCAGAGGGAGAAGCAGGATTCCTTCAGGGAGCCCAATGTGGTACTGATCCCAGGACCCTGGGATCACGACCTGACCCGAAGGCAAATGCTCAACTGCTGAACCACCCAGGTGTCCCTATTTATTTTAGAAAGAGAATGCATATGGTGGGGTGAAGTGGGGGAGGAGAGAGACAAGCTGACTCCACACTGGGAGCTTCATCCCAGGATTCTGAGTTCATGAACTGAGCCAAAACCAAAAGTCAGACGCTCAACCCACTGTGCCACCTAGGCGCTCCTCATGGTGATCATTTTTAACGGCAACGTTTTTACTGTTCTGTGGTCTATTTAACCACTACCCACCCACCTTGGGAATTGGAAAAGAGAAATGACCCCAGTGCACAGAACTGAGTCAGGGCCCTCCATCCCGGAAGGCTGAATGTGGGGAGGACCCCAGAGTCTGTCTTTTCATCTGTGGTTCCCACGCCTAAACATTGAAAGCCAGGACTTCTCCTCTGAAATAAGAGTAGATTTTTTTTAAGTTTTTATTTATTTATTCATGAGAGACAGAGAGAGAGAGAGAGAGAGAGAGAGAGGCAGAGACACAGGCAGAGGGAGAAGCAGCCTCCATGCAGGGAGCACAACGTGGGACTCGATCCTGGGACTTCAGGATCAGGCCCTGAGCTGAAGGTGGCGCTAAACCACTGAGCCACCAGGCTGCCCAAGAGCAGATTTTTTATCATTTTAGAACCTGAACGCCTCCAAGAGGCTCCATTACAACAAAAAGCCAAAAAGAGACTGAGAGGATAAGTCACTGAACATTTGTCATGGCTCAGAAGTGCCATCCCCACAGGTGAAGGTTATGGCTTACAAACCTAAGGACCCGGTTGGGGTGGAGGGATTCTTTCAGTTTCCAGTTTGATTCAGCAACCTTTGTCCAGCACCTGCTGTGTGGTACCAAGCCCCATGATAGACTCTGGAACACAGACAGGAGTGCTTTGATGGGGTTCTGAGGCTAGGAAGAAAAATGAGCACTCACCCACCTGTATATAAGACAAAGTGTGGCAAATGTCAGGAACGAGGTAAAAAACATCCTGATATAGCGTTTAAGCAAAAGAGAGCAAGCTACCTCAGTCTAGTGGGCTGAAGAATATATTCCTGGCACAGGTGACACTTGAACTAAGCCATAAAAGATGGTTAAGGTTTAGATGGTGGGAATAAGGGAAGGGCAGCTCAGAAGAGTGAGCATAGAGATGGAAAAGTAAAGGAAGGCTGGAATAATAGTCTAGTCCCCAAAGTTCCACCCACTTATCCTTTCTGAGGCCTTTTAGGAGATAGATCCAAGATTTATGAGGGAGGGAAAGGGGAGATTGCCATCAGCAGGAGCAGGAATTGGGCTTTTGGACTCAGGGACTGGAGCTTCAGTGGTGGTGCTTATGAGAACAATGGGACATGTGTCTTTAGGGGCAGGAACCAAACAGCAGTGACTAAAGCTTTTCACTGTGGCAGAACCCATATTCCTTCTGGCTGAAGTCTAAGTAAACCAATGTGGGACGTCCAGAGCCTTGGGTATCATTGACAGGTAGGGGATCAGCCTCCTAGCTGGATTCAAGACCAGCCAGCCTACAAGGCCAGGTCAGCAGCCCAGTAACCTGGGCTTAAGTGAGCTTGGAGATCTGAGTGAAGTCCCTGAACGTCAGAGTGTGGAGCAGCTTGGCTGATGGACAAGGAATCAAAGGGCTACATGTTGCCTCCTGAGATCAAGCTACTGGATGAGTGAAGTTCCCAGAGGTCTCCTGGTCTCTAGACTGTAATGGAGGGTGGTACACGCAGAGCAAGGGACAAAATGAGGGATGGCTGGTTGCATGGAGTTAGTTGAGACCAAAAATTATAAATTTATAAAATTTATAAAACCAAAAACTATCCTTTATGAACTCTCCAGTTAGAGGAGAAACTGCTGGGTGCTTTTTTTTTTTTTAAGGTTGTAATTATTTATTCATGAGACAGAGAGAGAGAGAGAGAGAGAGAGGCAGAGACACAGGCAGAGGGAGAAGCAGGCTCCCTATGGGAGCCTGATGCAGGACTTGATCCTAGGATCCCAGGATCAGGACCTAGCCAAAGGCAAACGCTCAGCCACTGAGCCACCCAGGTGCCCCTGGTGAGAGCTTTTTAAAAATATTTTATTTTTAAGTAATCTCTACACCCAACATGGGGCTCAAACTTACAACCCTGAGATCAAGAGCCACATGCTGTATTGATAGAACCAGCTAGGTGCTCCTGGTGGGCACTTTTTGTGACTTTAACACATTGAAGCACACACATTCTCAAATGAAGCTACCTTCAGACAAATGCAAAGAGACATATAAAATTAATATTTATAATAACCAAAGAGGAAAAAATCCAAAGAGAAAAAAATATACCTTGCATGGGAATGATAAATGTCATATTCAACAAAATGGTTAGAAGGAGGGGAGAGGTCAAAAAATGGGGCTCCTATTTTATTTGTAATATTTCATTTCCTAAAATTTTTGAAATAGGGCACCTGGGTGGCTCAGCCAGTTAAGCATCTGCCTTCAACTCAGGTCATGATCCCAGAGTCCTGGGATGGAGCAGGGAGCCTGCTTCTCCCTCTCCCTCTGCCTGCCACTCTCCCTGCTTGCATGCACTCTGTCAAGTAAATAAATAAAATCTTAAAAAAAAAATTTTTTTTTTAAATAAGTGTGACAAACTATTAAGATGGACAGAGCTGGTGGCTGGGCCAAACAGATTTAGTATATTATAGTCTACACTTCCAGTGTGTTTGAGAAACTGCACTAATAAAAAACCAGTAACTTCAGGAAATCAGTTGGGGTGAGGAGTCATCATGTCATGGTAGAGAGTGGGGCGGGGTGAGATGGCTCACAAGGTGTGTAGGACCTGCTGGAGGAGGAGTAGGCAGGCAGACTCAGGCTTCTGAAGCTAGCAGGAAGCATAACAGGAGGTGCCATATCAAGGTCCAAACACATTTAAGGGAGAGCTAGGCCCAGGGGAGTCCCAGTACTCACGGAAGTGAAAGCGCGGGGAGAGACATTGAGTGTGTGTGCAGAGGGTGTGTGCCTGGTAAAGCCCCATAGACGTGGCAGCTCCCGGTAGGGCCCATGCTGGGGCAGCAGGCTCTTCTTCACTGGCTGGCCACCTGTCCCCCGGGGAGCCTTGCACCAGGCAGAGGATGCACCAGGTAGACTCTTGGCTCACCCCCCTCCTGATAGGCTGTCTGACTCTGCAGGGACCCCCAAGCCTTTCACCAGCCTGAGCTTCCCTTTTTCCCCTGCTCATCCGGAGCTGCTTCCCCACCCCTGCCCCAGGAGCTCTGTGACCTGGGCCCCAGAGAGCCTTAGACTTTTAACTGGGGGTGGCTATTGGGCTTTCTACATGCAAAGGGACAGTGGGGTTGGGACGGGGTAGACAGTGTGACTGAGAAAACTAAAGGGAGAGTATTCTGGATAGCCTTCCTTGGACCCTAGTTGTTTTCTTTTGGGGAGGACCAGGCTGATGGCTCCAGGTTAGGGGAGAGGTTCCACTCGCAGTGGTCCAGCTGGGGAAGGGAAGGCTAGAGAGAAAAGCTTTCTTGAGCCTGTGGTGACCTCCTCAGCCAGCTCTGGCATTTACACTTTGGAGGTTTGCTACCTTCATTGGCAATCCATCCCACCCCTACTCAACAGTTAGCAGACTGGAGACAGACAGACGTTACCCCCAGCTTCTGGCTGGGACCCCAAAAGAGGCAGAGACTGGCATGGGTTTTCCTCAATCCAGCCAGGAATCAGCACTGGGCACCCCCTTTCCTCCAGGTCCAGATCCTGGGACCCCGAAAAAGATCATATCTTTTGGGATGAGGTATCCCTTTGTTTCACCCCAAGCTTTGCGAGTTCCTGCCCCATTTTTCTTTCTCCCTCCCCCAGGGTACCACCCCTCCACCTTCTGTGGAGTTGAGGGTGGTGGGAACCTCAGATGCTCCACACAATGATTCCCTTTCCCCAGGACTTGAAAAAACAGCGGCTCACTGCCCACTGGCCAAGACGCGGGACAGCAGCCCCTAGTGTGCTCAGATTCCTGACCTAGGATATATTCTCTATTTAGGAATTTTACTGGAGGTCTGGGAAGACAGAGCAGGGGGAGGGGACAGGCTTGGGGCGAGGGGAGTCTATATGCCAGACTGGAAGGAAGCCTTTCTCCGTTGCTTTCTGAATGACTTTGTTTCCTTTGCTTCTTTTTTCTCTGTCTCTCTGTACCTATTTCACTCCTGGCTCTTTCTTTTCTTTTTAAATTTTATTTATTTATTCATAAGAGACACACAGAGAGAGGCAGAGACACCGGCAGAGGGAGAAGGAGGCTCCCTGCAGGGAGCCCAATGCATGACTTGATCCCAGGACCCCAGGATCATGCCCTGAGCCGAAGGCAGATAGATGTTCAACCTCTGAGCCACTCAGGCGTCCCTCCTGGCTCTTTCTTTATCTCTCTCTTTTTCTTTCTATTCTTGGCTTTGTTTTTGTTTTTCTTTAAAATTTTATTTATTTATTTATTTATTTATTTATTTATTTATTTATTTATTTGAAAGAGAGATAGCAAGAGAGAGCAGGAGAAGGGGGGAGGTGGAAGGGGAGTCAGGCTCCCTGCTGAGCCGTCCTTCTCCATCTCAGAACAGGACCACAACCTCAGCTGAAGGCAGACACTCAACCAACTCAGCCACCCAGGTGCCCCTTGGCTTTGTCTTTTTCTCCATCTCTCTGTATCCCCCACCGGCCCCCAACCATGTCTGTCTTTTTCTTTTATTCTTTCTTCCTACATGCAGGTATTGGGGGGGGGGGTAATGGGTTTTTTGCTATGTTTGTGTTAATCTGTATGTTTCTCTGTCTCTCCATCTCTTCGCTCTGTCTCTCTCTCTTTTTTGTCTATGTTTCTCTCTCTCTCAGTTCCCTTTGGGCATCTGTCTCCATCTTGCTATTTTTCTATGTGTACATAACAGACCACGTACATTCTATGTCACCCTCTCTCTCTCTGCCACTCTCTTACCAGGCTGGCCACCATCCCTGGTCTTCTCCAGCTGTGAACAGCTCAGCAGGGCAGGAGCCACAGAAGCAACTCCCAGAGGTGCTTGGTGGGGCCTGGGGACCACCTCTAGGGGACGGGCTGCCCCTGCTCACCATCATTGTTGCTGCCTTTGTCCTGCTGGCAGTCTGTATTGTGGTGGCTGTCCACTTTGGGCCAAGACTACATCAGGGCCATGCCACTCTCCCTACAGAGCCACAAGCCCCAAAGCCGGAGGACGGCATCTACCTCATCCACTGGCGAATACTGGGTCCCCAAGACAATCATGAAGATGCCCAGCAGGAACCTCCTGCCTCTGGCTCCTGCCTTGTGCCAGATGGACCTAGGCTCAGCGTGGATGAAGTCACTTATCTGTAGGAGGGAGACTTTGAAAAGTTGGACTGACCTGTCTCAGAACAAGAAAACAGACAGAGAATTAGGGCAAAAGCAAATTAGGATCTGGACATCAGAGCTTTGGAAGCTCACACATGGACTCAGCTGGAGCTGCTCTCTCTGCAGAGTATTTATAGAGAAAGCCCTGATGTGGACAGGAGAAATAAAAGAAGTGTGAAGGCTTTGCCTGGAAACATGCTACTGTGAGCATTCCCAGTGCCCAAAGCTGCCCTAACAAAGCTACTCCCTCCTTTTTAGGGACCATCAGATCCCTGACCCTCCTTTACCAAGTCCTTACCTCCTCCTCTTCTCACCCCTAATCTCCTTTGCTTTTGTTGTCAACATGAGTCCAGCTTGCAAGATCCCACCACCCACCCCACCCCTGTGCGTGGATGTCAGTATCCTTGTAGACGTCCTACCCCCAAAGCCCCCAGGTCCTGTGAGGGAGAGCCAAAGCAAAGAACCCAGGGGTCTGCCTTCTCCACTACTCAGGGAGAGAAGGAAAATCTGTTGCCTTTCACCGATTGAAAGACATCCCTTTGACTATTGGGGTCTATGCCTCATCAGCAACTTCCAAGACCCAAGCACCAATCATAATCATAATCATATCTAAATTGCTTTTGAATGCCTCCTTCTATGTTGAGGAAAGACTTTGTCTTGCCTTCCCCAGATGAAATGGGGGGAATTTGGAGGCTTTCATTCCCAGAAGTTATTACACCACCACCCCCCATTTCGGTGTATATGCGCTGGTTGGAACTATCCTAAAAATTATCCCATGACATTTCCCAAATCCAGAGCCTCCTAACTGGTGGGAAAACGTGAAAGGAAAAGAAGCTCCAAGAAGCTTGTCTAAGGGAAGGAAAGAGTAAGGAGAAGGTTTACCGGGGTGGGGGGGGCATGGAGGTTGGTAAGATGCAGGAAGGCAGAGCTGAGCCTCCCGGTGGCTCTCTGGAAAGGCACCCTTTCCCTGACACCTGATGTGTAGTCAAGAATGTGCAGACTGGCATTTCTGGAGGGATCTCTGGGTTCTTCACCCTGGGGAGCACCTGAGAACAATAGATGCACCCTGGTACTGCCCTTGGTGACACCCTGGCACAGTCAGGAAGGCAAGGATAACAGACCATGAAGAGGAACACAGGTGGAGATTGTAATGTATACGCAGGACTGGCCTGCCTGCTCTGGGACTGGTGAGAGGCAACTGTAATGTTAATGGCTACTCCTTCTTGTGGTCCAGCTCTATGCTGGGTACCCCACTCATCTGTGAACCTGTGAATATTATAGTGTTTGCTCCTCGTCACAGTCTTTGGGGGAGGAGTCACTGTTATTACCATGTTACACTGGAGGATATTGGGATACACAGGTGGACACAAGTACTGAGTGGTGAAGTTAGGAGAATGAACCTGAGCTGTCAGGCTCCACAGCCTAAGCACCAAGTTGGGGGCTAGATGGGTGGGGGATGATCATTTTGGAAAGGCTTTTGATTCTGCCCTGGTTTCTAGGTACAGGAATGATTGATGTAATGTGAGAGGAGCCTCAGGCCTTCGGGGCAGAATGGCTGGGACAGCTGTGAAGATGAGGAGACTGTGTCCCCCTTTCCTCCTTAGGCTCCGTCATCCTTGGAGGCAGTTGGTTCTTTCCAGCAAATGTGTGTCTGTCTGTTGAGCCTTTCTCCACAGTAATGCTGTATCCAGAAATTCATATTGAGCATTTGTGATCAAAGCTGAAGTGAGGGGCACCTGGCTGGCTCAGTCAGTACAGCATAACTTTTGATCTTGGGGTTGTGAGTTCAAGCCACATGTTGGGTGTAGAGATTACTTTAAAAAATTAAAACAAAACAAAAACCAAAAACCAAAAAAAAAAAAAAAAATCAGAGATGGGGGGCAGGGAACAAGTCCTGGGTAGAACAGGTGGAACTGGTAGAAATGGGCTACCTGCCCTCCCAGATACAGGCCATCCTGTCATGACAGTATTGTCGTGATGGCTCAGGCCTAATGGTGATGGCATAAGATATAGCAGGAGCCTGGCTGTGTTGTCCAAGGTCTCCCAGAGTATATCCTGTCTCCTCACAGGAGCCCTCTTCTCCCCCCACCCGTCCTCTCTTTGCAGGCTCTGTCATCCCCGGACATCCATCCAATGGCCCCTGCTCCTTGGAGTGGCCCCTTGCCCTAGATGCAGCCGTGTGCCCCTCATGGGGTTGGCATGCCTGCTCAAGCCACTCCATATTCCCCAGGGCTCTCACTACAGACAAGGGCCCTGGAAGGGCAGGCATGCTACCCTCTAATGCCTTCAGCCTGACTCCTGGGCTCTGTCCATGATGAAACGATATCCACCACCGTACTGCCCTGTCCTAGAATAAGGAGGGGTCTAAGGAATTATGTCTGTGCAAGGGGATTTGGACATTTCAGATAATAAATGCCAATTCTTCATGTCTGTCGGAGTCCAGCCAAAGAAAGATGGCACACTCAGATAGGTAATCTGAGAATTGTTGATAAGGGGTGCTGTTTAGGGGCAGCTGAGTGGCTCAGTTGGTTGAGCGTCAAACTCTTGGTTTCAACTCAGGTCATGGTCTCAGGATCCTGAGATCAAGCTTCGCATCAGGCTCTGCGCTGGGTGTGGAGCCTGCTTGAGATTCTCTCTCTCCCTCCCCCTGTCCTTCCCCCACCTACCCTCACCCATGCACACACAGGTGAGCACTCTCTAAAAAAAAAAAAAAAAAAATTTTAAAAAGGGAGTTGTTTAGAAAGGGCAGGTATAAGAAAACCACAAGGAGAATGAGTGCTCCAGAGGAGATATTAGCAGGAAACCAGGACCATTGCCAAGTCTGAGCAGCATGGGAAAGGGACAGGTAATGGAATCTGGGGAGAGACAGGGTTACCGAGAGCATGGTGGAACTGTGACCTCAGGACAGATATGCAGAGAGCCCACAATGACCTTGATACTGCAGGGAGGGATCTGGGGGGATACCTACCCCAACCTCACCCTCCTCCCTCCCTCTGTTCTCCCACTGGGGCTTCCTGTGGACTGAATATGACCAGAATTCAGAGAGCAAGGGAGCCTGTTGATGCTATCCGAGGACTGAGGAGGCAGAGAGGAGAGTCAGTCTGGTGGGTCTAATGGAAGACACTTGACACACCCCTTATCAGGTAAGTCTATGTGATATTTGGAGTTTACAGAAAGTTCCATACAGTCATAGTCCTCACAGCAACCCTGTGAGGTAGGTAGGGCAGTGATTATAATCCCATTTCATAGATGAGGACACTGAAGTTCAGAGACGTCAAACAACTTGCCCAAGGCCATAGGATTAACCTTGAGATGTTAAGTTCAGGGGCCTTCTCTGAGAGACCCCCCTGGGAGAATGCCCTTCAATCCACACTCTTGGGGATACAGTCTTGGGGAGCACTGGGGGTTCAAGCCAGCTAACCTTGGGCCTCAGAAGATATCTGTGCGGAGTGGGAGAGGCTGTTCCAAGCCACTGATGAAGAGATTGGGCTCTTGGGACAGTGTAGAGGAGGTGGGTACGATCGAGGTGTCCATGCTGCCCATAGTAACCTCCCTTTCCTCCTGCCGCAGGTGCCGGAGAATCTCCTGTGACAGGGAGAAGCTGCTGCCCTCTGCAGGTTCTGGAACAAGCATGGGGAAGGTGGGGGAGGAGTGCAGTGAGGACCTCTTATGTTCTTTACATTCCCTGAAACTTGCTGAGCAGATCCTCCAACCTCCCTGCATCCCTCCCCACCCCTAGCCCCGGGGCTAGTTTCCTGGAATTCTAGAGCTAGAATTGCTTTCAGAGATGACAGAATTCCACTTTCTCAGGCTCAGAGATGATGCTCAGAGAGGGGCAGAGACCTGCCGGGGTCACAACGTGAGGCAGTAGCAGAGCTGAGGCTGCAGCTAACCCCCCCACCATCTCTTTGTTCTTCCGCTTCTTCTGGCATCCCTAGATGAAGTGAGGGGATCCTAGAGCACATCTCTTCAAACTTCACCCAGGACCCATAGCCAGATACCTCAGAAAGCAAGTGAGTGTCCTGGGTGGAGAGGCAGGACCTCTCCCCAGGGAGGAAGGAGCAGGGTTTGAATGCCTTGACCACTTGGGAAGGCCCAGGGCATAATGCTGCCATAGCTCCTTCTAACCCCTCAGAACACCTGACTCTTCCCACCCTGTGGCCTATCAATCCCTCACCCTGGTAGACAATGAGGCGGCAGTTGTTCTGCAACTCAGGGGCATCTGCCAGGATGTCTTCAAGTGTCCGGCAGAAGAGTTTGGCCTGCTCAAGCCGATCCTCCCGGCTAAAGCCAGCTCGGCCATCCTGTGACATGGCAAAAAGGGTCTGCAAGGGGGTGGCATACTCCAGGACACAGATACCTGCCTGGAGGAGATGAGAAGACAAGATTCAACCAGGGCCCAGATAGACAGACTCTGGACCCTGGTGCCACTGTTGGGGCCCCGCTCCTCCAGCCTGTAGAGATGCAGCTCTGGGAGGTGGCTACCCTGATGAGATCTATGCTATCTATGCCTTTGCTCCTAAAATCAGGACCAGGACTGTACTAAATTTATCCTTCACAGATTCCTCCTTCCCAGATCCCAGAGCAGGGTCCCCCTACACCCCCCGAGTCACCTGCTATCAACAACTCTAACTGGAAATCAAATCTGGAGGCTGTGCTCTGGGCTTCAACACTGGTCTGGGTTTCCCCCAACCTATGTGAGATCTTAAGACATTCTCACAGCTTTGTCTAGGACAGCTTTATGGTCAAGCGCATGGTATGCCAGGATTATTGTCCAAATTCTTACTGGTTCTCTGAGTCTTAGTTTCCTCATTTGTAAAGCAGGGATCATAACAGTCCTTACCCCACAGGTGGTAGTGAGGGTTAAATGAGGCGGTCAGATGAACAGCGTCTGGTATGCAGTAAGTGCTCAAGTAGTGTTGCGTATTGTTATCATCATTCAGAGCTGAAGCTTGCCCAGCTCTGGGACCAATTGGGGAAATTAAGGTCAGAGAAGGGTAGTAAATTTTTATCAGGGCTTGGCCAGGGGTCAGAATTCTGGTGCTCTGGGCTTGACTCCTCTTTAGCAGCTCTCACCTCCCTGACCACTCACCGGTTGCCCTTTTTCCAGAAGTTCATAGACGCTGTTGGTGTAAACCCGGCGCTTGATGCCAGCACGGTTAGCACTTTGCTGGGGCAGCTCATATAGGAAGCGAATGTTGGGGTCGACCACACTCAGGTCATCAGGCACCCCACAGTCCAATGGGAAGAGGATGTGCAGCCGATGGCTCCCTATGCCCTGTAGCATGTTGTTGTGCAATGCCTGTATCCGGGCTGGGAGCCCTGGGATGGAGAGGCCCGAGAAGTCATTCCTATTAATCCTATTTCCCACCCAACCCAGGACAGTAATCCAGGTCATTGGTTCCCTCAATGTGTAGGTGCAAGAGAACGAAGGGTCCAGTCCACTTGCATTGTGCAGGAGCCAGGAGGGGCAGAGCTTTCAGGAACTCTCCAGCCCCTCCCTCTACTCCTTTTCCCTCTCTCTCCCTTCATCTGTCCTTTGTCTAGATTTCTCTGCTCACCCCACTCCTTCCCACAACAGATTTTAGAGATCTGGGAGGCAGGAAGAGCCCTAGGAGGTGACCTTCCCAGCATTCCCAGGTACACGGAGTCTGGCCTCTAGCTCCAGACCTATTTCCTAGCAGAAGCCATGGTGACAAGGGCAGACAGCAATGAGATATGGGAGAACCATGGCCTCAGCTAGCAAGTCAGAAGAAATGAGACATGACATATGTGCTCACAGGAGAGTGGTTAAGGGTCCAGGCTCTGGGAAGATGTGGGTTCAAATCCCATCTCCTCGTCTCACTACGCTGTGTGACTTTGGAGAAGTCACTCTACCTCATAGAACCACAATTTTCTTACCTCTAAAACAGGGAGGATGATTATCCCTTGCCCACAAGGTATGAATTAAAAGCAAAAATGCACACAAAGGGTGCAGAGCATGAAGTAAATATTCATTGGAAGAATTCACGGTTAACCTGGGAGAAGTCACTTACTGGCTCAAAGCACCATACTCCTCCCTATAAACCATGTCCTTCATGCCTGCAGAATTGCTTTGGGAATCAAATTTTTAGGAATAAAAATTATTTTTTAAAGATCTTATTTATTTATTTGACAGAGAGAAAGAGTGTGCACCAGCAGGAGGAGTGGCAGAGGGGGAGGGAGAAGCGGGCTCCTTGTTGAGCAGGGAACCCAATGTGGGGTTCAATCCCAGAACCCTGGGATCATGACCTGAGCCAAAGAAGGCACTTAATTGACTGAGCCACCCAAGTGCCCCAGGAATAAAACTTCTTTGAAAAATATAGGTTCTAGAAACACAAGAGATTTTATGTCCTATTGTCTTAGAGGTCTAGAAATAGGAGTATAGAGAATGGCTCACCTGGCAGGATCAGCCGCAGGTACCCAATAAAGTATGACCATGCCAGCCCATGGGCCACGTTGAAGTTCCTTTTTTCACAGACTGCAGAGACCTCAGCTGGGGCTAGGCCCTGTGGACAGCAGGGTGGGGCTAGGGAGCCTCCATGAAGGAGAACCAGAGCCCTCCTCCTCAAGATTTCCCAATCTGCTGCCAACTTGATCCCTTCTCTGCCATTGCTGGACCCGCTGTTGTAGGACATTATAGGCTCTACACTAAGGACCAACCTCTGAACTAGTCTTACTCTGAATACTGAGCTCAGAGTAGCTCATACTAACTGCAGCCTCCACTTGGCTACATCCTCCACCTCCCTCTGTGTCTTACCTGGAGCTCCAGGAGGATGTTTAGTGCCTGTGAGAGGCCGAGGAGGGCAAGCATCCAAGTGAAGGGCAGGCCAGCTATGTTTGGGAGGGAGCCGTAGAAATAGCAGGACAGCAGGAGCAGAGCCCCACAGCGAATGGGGCAGCCCAGGCAAGCCCGTGTAGCCCTCCAGTAGCTGCCCTGGTACCTGCAGGTGACAGTCAAGCTCCCAACTCCAGCCCAGCTCAGCCAGAGAGATTCAGGGAGGGGCAAGGCTGGGTATCAGTCACAAGAACAAGACAGGTAGGGTGCCCAGTCGCCACGGGTAATGGAGTCACCTGGAGTGGAGATGGCACAGCTCTTCAGTCAGATAACAGACCCCCTTGAACAGCAGTCCCAGCTGCAGGGAGGCCAGGTGGAGCACCAGCCATTGGAGAATGTGTTCCGGTAGCTCCCCTAGCCCCCAAAGGGCTCCCAGGCTGACAGCCAACAGGACCAAAGCTGCCTTCTGGGCCCTGGTCCCCCTGGGCCGTGGGATGGATGGGTGCAGGCTAGCCTGGAGCATCTGTGGGTACCAAGAAGCCCCAGCTGTTACCCCCTTACCCCACTACCGCTTCCAGACAGCTCTCGTTCTTCCTGGTGCCCAGCCGGAGTCAGAGGCTGTGGTTGGAGATGCCTCTAGGGGACAGGCTGGGCATAGAGTGTCCCAGAGCTCCTGTCTGGGACAGATTTGTTGAAAACAAAGCAGGGGGAGAGGAGAAGTGCATGTGTCCACACATATACACCCTACCCAACCCCAGTAAGACCACAGATGTAGTGAAGAAAGAAAGCAGTGACTGTCCCAGACTCAGACCTGAAAGTGTCCTGGGAGGTTCTACCCCCCTAGGGACTATCAAAGACTTGAGTTTCCCCTCTCCCCAGAATCCACCCCAGAAAAGACCTTAGTCAGCAAAGGTGCCACCACAGTCTGGGGGTGCAGGCAGGGCAGCCGGAAGGCTGGCACTCATCTCTGGGTCTCTGGGGTCCTCAGCCTTGGAGCCTGTGCTCCACTACTCCTAATCCTACCTACCTTCTATATCTGAGACTGCAGCTTGTTTCTGGAAGACAACAGGGAGAAGAGGTCTGGTGCAATGCCTCCCAGCGACCGAGGGCAGCTTCCTGGGTACGGCCTGAAAAACAAACATTAAATGACAATCAAAACTTTCCACAACACTCTAGCCCTGGTGTCTCACCAGACCACAGCTTATAGGAGGAGGGTAGTTCCTGCTCCCCGGGGAGAGAGGAAGGGCCCCCACGAGCCATGCCTCAATCTTGGTATGGGGAGGGAGGCTTGAGAAAGCCCTTGTTCCAATGCCATTTGCTCCACCTCATAATCCCCTGCAGCCACAATCCTGAACACTCAAGCCCCCATGATCAAACACAGTCTACCAACACCCAGGCAGGCCTCCACAAGACCAACAAAGACACTCCCAGACAAAGGCAGCACACACACTGCACCGTGCTGAGTTTTATTCTGATTTCTAGATGCACATCCTCTTTTTCTGAAGACTGTGATATCAGGAAGGAGGAAGGGAGAATGAGTGGCTATTTCCTGTAACGACAGCCTTGCGGCTAAAAGGCTTTGTAGCAGCAGAGAGTCTTTGGGGGAGTGGAGATTTGGCTCCCTGCAGGAAGTGGCCACACTTGTGATTTCTCAGGGACAACCCTGTAGTTCTAGCCAAAAAAGCAGTCCTGGGGAACTTCATCATCATCGTCATCATAAATTGTTTACCATGCTCCAGATATTATGCTAAGAGTTACACATATTATTTTACTTAATCCACTGAGCATAGGGACGCCTGGGTGGTTTGGTGGTTTAGCATCTGCCTTTGGCTCAGGGTGTGATCCTGGAGTCTCAGGATCGAGTCCCGCATCGGGCTTCCTGCAATGAGCCTGCTTCTCCTTCTGCCTGTGTCTCTGATTCTCTCTGTGTCTCTCATGAATAAATAAATAAAATCTTAAAAAAAAATCCACTGAGCATAACACTATTTCCCATTTTACAGGTAGGTAATCTGAGGCTTAGTGGAGTGAACTGCTTGTTCTGTGCCATGACTTCATGGGAAAGGGTAGAAGTTACCAGAACCAGGTTTCACACCAACAGTTTCCTCTGGGGTGACCAGGAGTGTCTCTGGCTGTTCTCCTGCAAACTGATAAGCTGATTTGATTTGAAGATGGGGCAGGCCTAAAGAGTGGGGTTGGGGTGGCACCCACACAGCAGCAGCCATTCATTCCTGACTGGGTCAAAGGGTCTTCGCCTGGACCCTCCCCCGAATCACACCAGAAAAAGATGACACACCACATTCATAGATCCACTGGCCTCCCAGAAACAAGGAGGCTTCCTGAAATCTCTTGATTGTGAAAATCACTTCCTCCAAATGGGGGAATTCCCTACTTCTTCTCTTCCCTACAAGTGAGTCACAAAGGGGCCCCCTGAGGTGAGCAAGGGCTCAGCTACTTCAAAACCAAAGAAAATCAAGGTTGCCCAAAAGAAGGCCTAGCAGGGTCCCCCCAGAGCGGGCACCTTCACACCTGCCCCAAGAGCCAGCTGTGCCAAGTAGCCAAGGGCTTCCCGGCTACTAAGGACCAACTCCCCGAGGGGGCACTGCTGTTGCCTCTCTACGGCTCTGCACTGGTCATCTCTTCCCCCCAAAAGTGTTCTCATCCCATCTTTTCTCCTGAAGGAAGTTCCTCTTTTTTTTTTTTTAATTTTTTTTTATTTATTTATGATAGTCACAGAGAGAGAGAGAGAGAGAGAGGCAGAGACATAGGCAGAGGAAGAAGCAGGCTCCATGCACCGGGAGCCTGATGTGGGATTCGATCCGGGTCTCCAGGATCGCGCCCCGGGCCAAAGGCAGGCACCAAACCGCTGCGCCACCCAGGGATCCCCGGAAGTTCCTCTTGTATAGGCCAGGGTCGCACTATGCATCAGAAGCCTTAAAAAACACACATACCATGGTGGACCCAGCAATCCATTTCCAGGAACCCTTTGTCAATAAATAATCAGACAAGGGCACAAACATGCCCATTTTTCAGATATTTGTAGCAGTATCATTTACACCAGAGAAAAACTGAAAGTTATCTAAATGCCCAACAATTGAGGACTTGTTAACTAGATGTGATTCATCTTACAGTAGAAGGTTGCATACCAGGGCACCTGGATGGTTCAGTAGTTGAATGTCTGCCTTCAGCTCAGGGCATGATTTTGGGGTTCTGAAGTCGAGTCTCGCATCGGGTTCCCCGGAGGGAGCCTGCTTCTCTCTCTCTGCCTGTGTCTCTGCCTCTCTGTGTGTGTCTCTCAGGAATAGAGACACACAGAGAGAGGCAGAGGGAGAAGAAGGCTCCATGCAGGAACCCCGATGTGGTGCTCAATCTTGGGACTCCAGGATCACACCCTGGGCCAAAGGCAAGGGCCAAACCGTTGAGCTGCCCAGGGATCCCCAAATAAATAAAATATTTTAAAATGTTTTTTAAAAAAAGGTTGCATAGCCACCAAAAATGATGATGTAATTTTGTACCTATTGACTTTTTTAGAAGATTTATTTGTTTATATTGGGGAGGGAGGGGCAGAGGGAGAGGGAGAGAGAGAGAATCTCAAGCAGACTCCCTACTCAGCACAGAGCCCTTTGCAGGGCTTGATCCCACTACCCTGAGATCATGACTCAAGCTGAAACCAAGAGTCAGACACCCAACCAACTGAGCCACATAGGCACCCCTGTATTTGTTGATTCTTAACCACATTTATTATACATTTCTTACTGGAAAAAAGCAGTGTACAAGACAGCATAATAGCATTTTAAGAAATATATTTTGCATGAAAAAGGTCTGGAAGCACAGATGTCAAAATGCCAATAATGATTACTCTATGCAGTAGGAATGCAGGTGATTTTTAGCATATTTTCCTGTTTGCTCATTATGTTTTCTTGGGTTTCTTTTCCCAAGATTGAACATGTATTGGTTGTTTCATGCTTGGAGTATGCTCTAAAAAGAAAAAAATCCCAGCATTGCCTCAGGGCCTAGAAGATAGGATTGCTGGTGAATATGTCAGGCCAGGCCCTGTTGTCATGACACCAAGAGCAGGGCTGGGGCAGTGGGCATTATGTAACTGCACCAGCAATTAACTACAGATGTGGTGAAGGCTTCAAAGAATGTACTTCTATTGCTGTTCTGAGAAGATCCTGGAATACCCCAGTCTAGACTTTCCTGAAGAAATGCCACTGAGTTTGGAAGGACCAAGGAAAGGGTGGTGGAGAGGAATGTAGGTGTGGAACATTCTGATAGAGCAGCACGTGTAAAAGCCCTAGGGTGGGAAGGAGTTTGATCTGTAGAGAAACAGAAATGGCTGGTGTATCTGTAACGTGTGAGCATGTTGGGGTTCTGTATCAATTTCTTAGGGCTGCTGTACCAAAGCACTAGAAATGTGGTGGCTTAAAACAACAGAAATTTGTTAAATAGAAATTTACTCACAGTTCTAAAAGCTGGAAGTCTATAGTCAAGGTATTGGCAGGGCCATGCCTTCTCTGAAGTCTCTAGAGAAGAATCTTTTCTAGCCTCTTCCACCTTCTGGGGCCCCCAGGGGATCCTTGGTTTGCAGCTGCAGCTCTTATATCTCGGCCTCTGTCACGTGGTGTTCTTCAGCTTTGCAACTCTATCTTCACATGGTGGTTCCTCTTACAAGGACACCAGTTGTATTGGATGGGGCCCACCCTGATGACTTCATCTTAACTTGATTAAATCTGCAAAGAGGCTATCTCCAAATAAAGTTCTGGGATCGAGTCCCGCATTGGGTTTCCTGTAGGGAGCCTGCCTGTCTCTCATGAATAAATAAATAAACTCTTAAAAAAAAAAAAAAGTTTCCTGATATTCATGTGTAAAGGTCCCTGAATGGTGGGGGGCTTGTATTTTTTTTATTTTTATTTTTTTTTAAAGATTTTATTCATTTATTCATGAGAGACACACATGGGGGGAGAGAGAGAGAGAGAGAGAGAGACAGAGACACAGGCAGAGGGAGATGAGGCCCCACGCAAGGAGCCCGACGCGTGACTCGATCCCGGGTCTCCAGGATCAGGCCCTGGGCCAAAGGCGGCGCCAAACTGCTGAGCCACCCGGGCTGCCCAAGTAGGGGTATTTTAATATCAGTTAACCATGGTGTATACCTAGGATCCCACTCTGGCCTCTACCTCTCCTAGCTATGTGACCTTGGCCTAGTTATTTAAATTCTTTGAGCCTCAGTTACAATGGGGATGGTAATATCTTTTATCACATCAGACTGTCATGAGGATAAAAAGATATGTTGCACTTGTAGACAAGACTTGCTCTAGATGCTCAGTGATTACTCATTCTAACTGCTACCAGCAGCAGCTGCAGCAACAGCACTGATGACCACGCTCTTGGAGTTGCCAGCTTCAATCACCTTGGCCTCTATAATGGTCTCAAGTCACCTCTCCAGCAGACACAGATTTGATGTCTCATCCAGGGGTGGCTCTGAGTCTGACCCCAGCCGCTTCCTTGTTATAATTCCATTGCCCCATCATGGAGCCAACTAGTGTGTCATGGTCCTTCTTGGACAGGACAATATCCAAGTAGATGTGATAGAGAAAGAGGTCCTGGATGATGAAATGATTAAGGGCGGGGAGCATAGGGAGTGAATAATGGATCCACATCCTTCTGGAAGGAAGTTATCTAGCAGGGTAAAGAGACCTGATTTTTGTTTGTTTGTTAGTTTTTGCTAACAGCTTTATTGAGATATAATTTACATAACATACAACTCATATATTTAAAATGCACAATTCAAGGGCGCCTGGATGGTACAGTCCGTTGAGCATCCCAGGCTTCATTTGGGTTCTGGTAGTGATCTCAGGGTCGTGAGATTGGGCCTGTGTAGGGCCCCTTGCTCAGCACAGAGTGTGCTTCAGATTCTTTCTCTCTCTCTCTCTCTTTCCACCACTCCTGCTCATGCTCTCTCTCTCTCTCAAATAATAAATCCATCTTTTTAAAAAATTTAAATAAATAAATAAATATAATACACAATTCATTATTTTTTAGTATATTCACGTAGTTGTGCAACCATCACCACAATCATCTTAGAACATTTGCATCAAAAAAAAAAAAAAAAGAACATTTTCATCACCTCCCCAAAAAAAAAACCCTGTAGCCATCACTGTTCAAACACCCTCACCCCTACCTCATTCCAGGCAATAACTAATTTACCTCTGTCTCTACAGATATGCCTATTCTGGACATTTCCTGTAAATGACCTCAAACAAATATAACTGTGTCTGTCTTCTTACATTTTCAGGTTTCATCCATGTTGTAGCATATATCCATACATCATTCCATTTTATTGTTGAATAATGTTCCATTGTGTAACTATATCACGTTTATTTACTCATTCACTAATTGAAGACATTAGAGTTTTTTCCATTTTTTTGGCTATTATGAATAATGCTGCTATGAACATTATGTGCAAGTGTTTTGTGGATTCTCATTTCTCTTGGGTATATACCTAGGAGTGTGGTTGCTGGGTCATATGGTGACCCTATGTTTAATTTTTTGAAGAATTGGACAGCCCTAGTGGTGCAGTGGTTTAGTGCTGCCTACAGCCCAGAGTGTGACCCTGAGGACCCGGGATTGAGTCCCACGTCGGGCTCCCTGAGTAGAGCCTGCTTCTCCCTCTGCCTGTGTCTCTGCCTCTCTCTCTCTCTGTCTCTCATAAATAAATAAATAAAATCTTTTAAAAAAATGTTTTTGAAGAACCATCAGACTATTTCCCAAAGTGGCTGCACTATTTTACATTCCCACCAACAGTATATGAGGGTTCGAATTTCTCTACATTCTAGCCCATATTTGTTTCTTATCTATCTTTTTTATTATAGCCATCCTAGTAGGTGTGAAATAGTTTCTTATTATGGTTTTGATTTACATTTCTCTGATTGCAAGTGATGTTGAGTATCTTTTTATGTGCTTATTGCCATCACATATCTTTTGTGTGAAATGTCTATTCATATCCTTTGCCCATTTTTAAAATTGGGTTGTCTTTTTCTTATAATAATAATAACTTATTATTGTAATTATCATAATAGTTCTTTTTACATTCTAGATACAAATCCCTTATCAGATATGGACTGCAAAAATTTTCCCCTATTCTGTGGGTTGTCCTTTCGTTTTCTTTGCACTGTCCTTTGAAGCACAAAAGTTACTAACTTTGATAAAATCTAGGTATCTATCTTTTCTTTTGTCTCTTGTCCTTTTGGTACTATAAGAAATTATTGCCTCATCAAGGTCACAAAAATTCAAACTTATGTTTCTGTCTAAGAATTTAATACTTTTGGCTCTTACATTTAGGTCTTTGGTCCATTTTTTAGTTTTTTTACATGTGATGTGAGTTAGGGGTCCACATTAATTCTTTTGCGTGTAGATATCCAATAGTCACAGCATCATTTGTTGAAAAGACTATTTTTCTCTGTTGAATTGTTTTAGCACCACTGTCAAAAATTATCCAACTGGGGGGTGCCTGGGGGCACAGTTGGTTGAATGGCCAACTCTTGGTTTTGGCTCAGGTCACCGATGGAGCCCCACGTTTGGCTCCATGCTTGGCAGGATTCTCTCTCCCTCTCCCTCTCCCCTTTCTGCTCATTCTCTCTCTCTCTCTCTCTCTCCCTCCCTCCCTTTCAAATTAATCTTTTTTTTTTAATCAACTGACTGGGAATGTGAGAGTTTATTTGTGAATTCTCAATTCTTTTCCATTGATCTGTATGCCTATCCTGATGCCAGTCCATACCATATTGATTATTATAGTTCTGTAGTAAGTTTTTTTTTAAGATTTATTTATTTATTCATGAGAGACACAAAGAGAGACAGAGACACAGGCAGAGGGAGAATCAGGCTCCCCACAGACAGCCGGATGCAGGACTCCATCCCATTCTGGATCCCAGGGTCACTTCCCAAATGTGGAAGGCGTCAGACGTTCAACTGCTGAGCCACCCAGGCGTCCCTTGTAGTAAGTTTTTATTTATTTTTTATTTTTTTTTAATTTTTATTTATTTATGATAGTCACAGAGAGAGAGAGAGAGAGAGAGAGGCAGAGACACAGGCAGAGGGAGAAGCAGGCTCCATGCACCGGGAGCCCGACGTGGGACTCGATCCCGGGTCCCCAGGATCGCGCCCTGGGCCAAAGGCAGGCGCCAAACCGCTGCGCCACCCAGGGATCCCTGTAGTAAGTTTTTAAATCAGAAAGTGGGAGTCCTCCAACTTTGCTCTTCTTTTTCAAGATTTTTTTTGGCTATTCTGGGTCCCTTAAATTTCCATATGAATTTTGGAATCAGCTTATCAACTTCTGCAGGGATGCCAGTTGAAATTTTGAGAGGGATTGCATTGAATCTAAGATTATCACCATCTTCACAGTTTAAGTCTATAAATATGAGGTATCTTTCCATTTATTAGGATCTTTATTTCTTTTTAGCAATGTTTTATAATGTATAGAGTGCAAGTTTTATACTTCTTTTGTTAATTTATTCAGAAGTATTTTTGGGGAGTTTTTATTGTGGTAAAATAAATATAACATAAAAATTGTCATTTTAAGTGTAAAATTCAGTGGCATTAATTACATTCACATTGCTGTACAATCACCACTACTACATATTTATTCATCATCCCAAATAAGCTCTCTACCTATTAAGCAATAACTATTTTCTCAGCCCTTGATAACCTCTAATGTACTTTTTGTCTCTATGAATTTGCCTATTTTAGATATTTTATATAAGTGAAATCATACAATATTTGTCCCCTTGTGTCTGGTTTATTTTACTTGGCATAATGTTTTTAAGGTTATCCATATAGAAGCATGTATCAGACCTTGATTCTTTTCTATGGATCAATAATATATTCACACACACAGTACATTTTGTTTTGTTTTTTTCTTTGACAGAAAGAGAGAAAGGGAGAGAGCACAAGCAGGAGGAGCTGGAGGAAGAGGGAGAGGGAGAAGCAGGCTCCCCACTGAGCAGAAAGCCTGACTCAATCCCAGGACCCTGATATCATGACCTGAGCTGAAGGAAGATGCTTAACCAACTGAGCCCCCTTACATTTTATTTATTCATTCATCTGTTGATGGATGCTTGGCTTGTTTCCACCTTTTGACTATCGTGAGTGATGCTGCTATGAACATTCTCATGCAAGTATCTGTTTGAGTCCCTGACTTCAATTCTTTGGGGCATATACACAGACGTGGAAATGTTAGGTCATATACTAATTCTAAAAAGTTTAACCTTAAAAAAAATTTTTTTTTTTTTATGATAGTCACACACAGAGAGAGAGAGAGAGAGAGAGAGAGAGAGAAAGAGAGGCAGAGACACAGGCAGAAAGAGAAGCAGGCTCCATGCACCGGGAGCCCAACGTGGGATTTGATCCCGGGTCTCCAGGATCGCTCCCTGGGCCAAAGGCAGGCACCAAACCGCTGCGCCATCCAGGGATCCCTAAAATTATTCTTTTATTTATTCATAAGAGACACACAGAGAGAGGTAGAGACATAGGCAGAGGGAGAAGCAGGCTCCGTGCAGGGAGTCTGATGTGAAACTCCATCCTGGACCCCAGGATCATGCCCTGAGCCAAAGATAGACACTCAACCGCTGAGCCACCCAGGTGTCCCTATGTTTAACCGTTAAGCTAAACTTTAAACTAGGCGGCTCTGGTGGCTCAGTGGTTTAGCGCCGCCTTTAGCCCAGGGCCTGATCCTGGAGACCTGGGATCCAGTCCCACGTCAGGCTTCCTGCATGGAGTCTGCTTCTCCCTCTGCCTGTGTCTCTGCCTCTCTCTCTCTCTCTCACTGTGTCTCTCATGAATAAGTAAATAAAATCTTAAAAAAAAAAAAAGAAACACTAAACTGTTTTCTATTCTGTTCTTTTTAATGCTATTGTAAATCGAATTGTTTTCTTAATTTCACTAGATTTATAGTTTTGTATCCTGCTTTTTAACTGAGGAACTTATCATAGGCATATTTGTGGGGCAATAAAAGTAAAATCATTATAAATTTAGGTGTATGCCCAGTGTTCTCTAGTATAGAATTATGAATCATGATTGAGGCAGTCACCCATTACTGGGCATTTAGGTTCTTTTAAACTTTTCTCTACTATAAGAAACTTTGTAGTAAACATAAGGAGGTCATCTTTGTGCACTTACTTTTCTGATTATTAGGAGCTATTCTCAGAAGTGGGCTCAAAAATTATATGTGTTTTTCAAGCTTCTGATGGATAGTACCAAAAGTCTCACTAGATGTACGCTGTTTGCTTTAGAAGCAAAATTGAAAAAATAGGAAACAACCCAAACTTTCAAAACCACAGGGTCAGTTAAAATAGTGATGGTGTATCCATAGAGTGGCAGGGTGAACAGCTGCAAAAAATAATGTAGCACTACACTTGCTGACACTGAAGGACACTTAAGAGTATATTCTGAAGTCACAGAACTTGTTACAGAATAGTTCATATGAAATAAACTCTGGTGCCTCCATTCAATGAAATACTCTGTAGCTCTTTAAAACTTGAGGCAACTTCCCATATCAGTATATGGAAATATCTGAGAGAGAATTCAGAGAGGTGACAGAGCACACTGCAGAACAGTGAGTGTGGAAACCTAGGGTAGCTCTGCTTATATATTTGTAATATGCAAGAAGATGGTGAAGGAAAAAAAAAACAAAAGAAGAAGATGGTGAAGGTGGTGAGCTTCAGGGAGGGCAAGTGAGTGCCTGGGAGCAAGTGAGAGAGGGAGACTCGCAGCTGCATATCATTTGGTGCTTTTGTACCTTCTAAATTTTATTTTGTGTACATTATTACCTATTCCAACATTAAATAAAATAGCAGTAAACCATGTTATTTGTATTATGATCCCATTTTTATTTTTTGAAGTAGTTGTATATATTTGCATGAGAAAGATTCTGGCTGTAAATACAACAAAATGTTCACAGTGGTTATTTTGGAAGGAGACTTATTGAATCTAGAAATTTAAAAACATATCCACAAATCTCTTGTACTGCTGGTGGGAATGCAAGCTGGTGCAGCCACTCTGGAAAACCGTATGGAGTTTCCTCAAAAAGTTAAAAATAGAGCTAACCTACTGCCCAACAATTGCATTTCTAGGTATTTACCCAAAGGATACAAATGCAGTGATCCAAAGGGGCACCTGCACCCCAATAGCAACAATGTCCATAATAGCCAAACTATGGAAAAAGCCCAGATGTCCATCAACAGATGAATGGATAAAGAAGATACGGCACGCGCGCACACACACACACACACACACACACACACCACTGAAATATAACTCAGCCATCAAAAAATGAAATCTTACCATTTGCAATGATGTGGATGGGCTAGAGGATATTATGCTAAGCTAGATAAAGCAGTCAGAGAAAGACATCTACATGATTTCACTCATATGTGAAATTTAAGAAACAAAACAGAGGATCATAGAGAAGGGAGGAAAAAATAAGATGAAGTCAGAGAGGGAGACAAACCATAAGAGACTCTTAATCGTAGGAAACAAACTGAGTGTCTTTGGAGGGGTGGGGGTGAGAGGATGGGGTAAATGGGTAATGGGCATTAAGGAGAGCATGTGATGTAATGAGCCCTGGGTGTTATATGAACTGATGAATCGCTGACCTCTATCTCTGAAATTAATAATACACTATATGTTGGGACGCCTGGGTGGCTCTGGTTGAGCATCTGCCTTCGGCTCAGGGCATGGTCCTGGGGTCCTAGGATCGAGTCCTGCATCGGGCTCCCTGCATGGAGCCCACCTCTCCCTCTGCCTGTGTCTCTGCCTCTCTCTCTCTGTGTCTCTCATGAATAAATAAATAAAATCTTTTTAAAAATACACTATATGTTAATTAACTGAAATAAAATAAAATAAAACCACAAATCTTTGCTGCTCCTCCTTTCAAAAGGCAGAGACTAATCCCTGCCCAAGTTTAGGCCTAACTGGATCACTCGTTCTGGGGACAGTCAGTTGCCATGTCATAAGACACTCACACAGCTATGGAGAGGTCCGAGTTGTGAGCTTCAAAGCCTCCTACCAATAACCAGCAACATCTTGCCAGGCAAACAAATTAGCACCCTAGGAAGTGAAACCCCCAGCCCTGGTCAAACTTTCAGATTCCTGCAGCTCTGGCTGACAGCCTGATTGCAATGTCATGAGAAATCCTGAGTTAGAACCACCCAACTAAGCAACTCCAAAATTCCTGAAACTGAAAACCTGTAAGATAATCCATGTTTGTTGTTTGAAGCTAAGTTTTGGGATAATTTGTTACACAGCAATAGATATAATAATCTGAGATAATTTTGGATTTTCATTTTCCTTATTGTACTTAGAAATGTTTATTAAAATGAGTACATACTGTATGAGTAATCAAAACTGAGAAAGAAATGAGCCAGAGAATAATGGAAAAACAGCTCAGCCTAAGGTTCATTAACTCAGCTATGTGATCCTTCGATGGGGACACTCTGGCTTCTTAGTTTGATTGAAACATCCTTACGGGCTTTAGAGGACCTCAGGTGCACTTCAACTTGCCATCAAAAGGTCTCTGCCCTCCTGGGCTGTGTTCATGGAAAGGTAGATCCACTTCATGGAAGGTGACCTCATGCTTCCCCCATCCCTGATATCAGACCAGATCTGGGCATCAGACACTGGTGTCTAGAAGCTGCTGAAGGGCCGGAAGTTGTCTCTTCCTTCTTTTGGGGCCTCTTGTCTCATAGTTCCTTTCTCAATTGTGCACTCCAACAAGACTAGGCCTTCTCAGTGTTCTAGACACTCCATACTCTCTCTCACTGCCTAGATGGCTCTTCCTGTCGCCTGTGTGGTCCCCTAACCGTCCCCTACCACCCCATGATGCTGCATTTCCCGGCAAGCAGACTAAGCTCAGGCCATGAGCAAAAATTCTCCCACTGTTTCTTTCCTCTTCTTTTTATTTTTTATTTTTTGATTGATTTATTTACTTGAGAGAGGGGGAGGAGCAGACAGAACTTCTCAAGCAGATTCCCCACTGGCATGCACCCTGACATGGGGCTCAATCCCATGACCCTCAGATCACTACACCAGCCTAAATCAAGAGTTGGACACCCAACCAACTGAAGCATGCAGGCACCTCCCCTGATTTTTCTTTAAAACTTTGGCATTTGAGGGCAGCCCTGGTGGCGCAGCAGTTTAGCGCCACCTGCAGCCCAGGGCGTGATCCTGGAGATCCTGGATCGAGTCCCACGTCAGGCTCTCTGCATGGAGCCTGCTTCTCCCTCTGCCTGTGTCTCTACCTCTCTCTCTCTGCATCTCTATGAATAAATAAATAAAATCTTAAAAAAAAAAAAAAAAAAACTTTGGCATTTGAAAAGCCTTGTAGCTGCTCACCAGACCATAGGGACATCTTCCTAAGAAGTCTTCCCAGACCCCATGCTGGGTAAGAGCCTTGCCTCCTGCTCTGTGTCAGTCTAAATCTTTCCTATTTGGCTTTGTGCATGCTTTATTGTTACTGCTGGTTGGTTGCTGGTTTCTTGGACAGACTATAAGCCACGGAGGGCAGCATCAACCTTGTTTGGTCTCAGCTGTGGCCCCAAGGCCTGACACATAAGACATGCTCTGCATATAGTCACAAACAGTAAACACACAAATGAACTCAGGAGACCTGAGCAACCTCTGTGTAACCGTAGAAGACAAAGCTAAGATAAATCAAAGTGAGTCAAATTTTGGTTCTAAATCAGGAAGAATCTTCTAATCATATACGCTGTGTATGAGGGAGTGAGCTGTGATCACCAAAGGAGTTTATAATAGGAAGCCTGGTGGGCTCTCTGGGAGGGAAGACTGTAAGAGAATTCCATACTGGACAGAATTTGTGAGTTCCTAAGATCCCAGGCAAGTTGGCTTTTGAGGAAGTCATGAGGGTGTTTTTCTAGTGGAGGAGGGGCAAGGAGGTAAATTTGTTTTTTCCAATTAAGGAACTTCCTTGTGATTCAGACTGGCTGAGCCCAGCTGGTCAAGTTCACCCACACTTCCTCAACTCAGCCTATCTCTTCTACACGCGAAAGGCTGTCCATGTGGCTGGCACTGGTGACACCTGGTGGCCATTTGGACTAGGAGGGAAGCCGCCCTACCACTCTCAACCACTGCTTGATACCCATCACTTCAGCTGTACGGACAGGCTTCATCTCCCTGGACCTCAGTTTCCTAATCTGCAAAGAGATTGTTTAAGGTATGAGACAGGCTGCATGTCAAATGCTTAGAGCAGTGTCTGGCGTGTGGTAAGCATTCAGTGAGAATCCAGGGCGGGGGGGGCGCCTGGGTGGCTCAGTCTGTTAAGCCTCTGACTCTTGATTGTGATCTCAGGGTAGTGAGATGGAGCCTTGAGTCGGGCTCCGTACTGGGCATGGAGCCAACTTGGGATTCTCTCTCTCTCTCTCATTCTTCTCCTCCTTCCCTCCCACTTGCTCTATCTTGCTATCTCTCTCTCTCTCAAAAAAAAAAAAAAAAAAAAAAAGAATCTTAGTGGCTATTACCATTGCTATAGACCCAATTCAAGTCCTTCCCACAACCCCCAACTAGCTGAAGACATATTTGAGGGCAGCGGTTAGAGTACCTTGACTCGGTATCCAGAGAAGACACAGGACATAGCAGTGGTCTTTGTTGGCTTTAGAGGGCACCTGCTGGCTGGTTTCCCTTAGTGCCTTTCTTACAGGCTAGAGAGGGGCTGGCCCTGCTGGCTGAAGCTGACTGGCTTTCCATTCCTTGAGGCTATAATGAATCATTCATACAGAATGGGCTTGAGATCTCTCTGATAAGCCAAAAAGCAAAGAGAGACAGTTTGCCACCAGGAGAACAAAGACGCCATCCCCGGATGACCTGGATGGGAAAAACAGACTCAAAACCCTCAGCAGAGGAGGAGGGATAGGCCAGGCCCATGAGGCCATAGAGAAGAAGGCTGATATATAGGCACAGGTTCTCCTTGGCTTCCTTGGGAGGAGTGTGCCTTTGAACCAGACTGCTGTGGGTAGCAGTGTGAGGGGAACTGGAAGAGTCCACTGTTGCCCAATCATTCCCTCTCTTCCATCTTCAGGGCTGGTTTATTCTGGGTTGCTCTTCTTTCTCATGCTATCATGCCAGGTCCTAGAATTGCCTTGAGCTCAGAATATTCCCAGATAGTCATTCATTCGATAGTCAACAAGTATTTATTGAGCTCCTTCTCTGTGCCAGGCACCTTGCCATTGGAATTTACGTTCTGGTTGGAGGGACAGACAAAGGAGCAGACAGACAAAACTATACTTAATAAACATTGTTTGGGAGTAAGCCCGGGGCTTGCAGAGAGCAGGAGAGAGGTGGCCTTTAAACTGGATCTGAAGGAAATGGGGGCCATACAGTCTCTGGGGAGGGGGGACTTGCATTTAGGCTGGGTGAGGTGGGGGGGAGGGAGAGGGGGAGGATGGGAAGAGCTCTGGGATTTTTCAGGAGCTGCAGGAAGTGGTCTCAACCACAGACTTGTTAAACATGGGTGCCACTTCCAGGGCCCGGGGACCCCAAATCAGCATAGTTAACAAGCTCCACGAGTGATTTTGATACGAGTGGGACTGTGGCTCACCATGTGAGAAAGGCATAATGAAAGATGGGCTGGAGGTCACAGGCGCTGTGCTGTGAAAGGCTAGTAGCTCAGACCCAGTAAGGTCTTTATATCAAAGGAACAGGAAGGCCACTCAAGAGCCTTCATCCTGGGAACAACAGAATCTTTACAAAGACTCCTCTGCAATGTGGAAAATGGGTAGAAGAGCGCTTCAGCCCAGAGCAGACATTGGCCTGAATCAAGAAAGAGGCAGTGGGGACAGAGAAGCAGCCGGATTTGGGAGAGGAGGTGGGACTGTAGCATCCGCAGAGGCCGGTGGTGATGCGCTCGCTGAGATGAGAGAAGGAAAGCAGCCAGAAGGCAGGGGAATGTGTGAGGGAAACCAAAATCTGGTAAGGGAAGTTGGAGGTGTGAGAGGGAGGGAGGGCGGGAGGCAGGCATGAGGGGAGGGAGGGAAGGATTCAATGTGGGGGGTCAAGGGGCTGGGAGGCACAGACCGCTGGGGCCGCGTCCGCCGTCTGACGACCGGCAGGGCGAGGATGGGAAAGGCGCGGCACCTCGGGGACGCCGAGGTCGGAAGGCCCCACCCTCGGGTGCGCGCCGAGTCCGCAGCTAGACCGAGGTCAGAGCAGCCCAGACCGCCGCTGGTCCCAAACCCTGATCCGTCCCCGTGGTCGCCGAGCCAGCCCCTGCCATTCCGGCGTGCCCAGGCCGGTGACCTCACGCGGCGCGGGCGCCCCGGCCTCCGCCAGATGGCTCTGCTCGGGCGGTCCTGGGCGCCGCCCTCGGGGCGGGGCGGGGCGGGGCGGGGCGGGGACACCCGGCGGCCCGCCAGCAAGCGCTCAGGCCTCCGCTCCGCTGGGCTCGGGCGGCGGGTCCCGGCCTGTCCCGGCAGCCGCAGCCTCGAGCCCGGCCGCTGCCTGGAGGGCCCTGACCCCGCCTCCACGCTGGTGCCCAGGGCGTGGGCGTTTTTGCGCACCCCAGGGGTACGCGGGTCAGAAACCTGGGCACCATTCTGGAGAGCGATGCCATCCTCGCACCCGCACCAGGCAGCCACGGGGCCTGGTCGGCCGTTCTGCCCTGCCCAGAACCCTTCCCGGAACCCTGCCCTCTCTCAGATCGGCCAGCTTAAGTAAAGGAATAGACTTGGAAATCAACAGCTAGCTCTGACCTTGAGGAACAATCTTCCCTTGCTCCAGTTTACCTTCAGATTAGATAGAAATGGTAATGCCACCTCAAAAGATTGTTGGGAGGACTAAATGAATCATCTTTTTAATCATTAAGCAAGTAGCCAATACATACCAGGTATTTGAACCATTCTCTTTGTGTTGCTGGAATATAATCACTGACCCAGACTTTTCTTTTAAGATTTATTTGTTTATGATAGTCACAGAGAGAGGCAGAGACACAGGCAGAGGGAGAAGCAGGCTCCATGCCAGACGCGGGACTTGATCCTAGGACTCCAGGATCGCCCCCTGGGCCAAAGGCAGGCGCTAAACCACTGAGCTACCCAGGGATCCCCTGACCCAGACTTTTCAATGGCTTCTGACTGCCCTCAAGATCCAGTCCAAACCTTTAGCTTAGGCTACAAGGAACTTTCAGTCTCATTTCCTGTCATTTGCCATCTCTTCCTCCCCCACATCTTTGGCGGTTTTATCAGAGACTTCTTTGTGTCTTGACCTGAATACCTTTTCCCATTTTCTTTTTTTTTTTTTTTAAATTTTTTATTTATTTATGATAGTCACAGAGAGAGAAAGAGAGAGGCAGAGACACAGGCAGAGGGAGAAGCAGGCTCCATGCACCGGGAGCCCGACGTGGGATTTGATCCCGGGTCTCCAGGATCGCGCCCTGGGCCAAAGGCAGGCGCCAAACCGCTGCGCCACCCAGGGATCCCCCCTTTTCCCATTTTCTCTCCTCACATTTGAGTCCCATCTCAAAAGCCTACCTGTCATATACTCCCCAATAATCCCAAAGTTTTAAGATGCCCAGAACTGGCATTATAAGAGACAAAATGGAAAGACTAAGAAACAATGTGTCACAATTATGAATATGTTTGAGCACTCTGTGCTTAGTTCGAGGGACAAAAATAGCTAAGGAGATAATTGAGCTGGGATATTAAAAGAGAAGAGGAACAGGGAGGGAGGAACAAAGAAAAAGAGTTTCCTCCACCCTCTAGCCCAACAGGTGTCCAGGCCCTGAAGAGACACCCTCAACCCTACCCCCAGAAACCAGGGTCAGGTCTCTGGACAGAACCGGTTTATAGGTTCTTGGAAGCTATTGTTGCATACCTATTTAAGTAGCTTTTCCAGATGTGGGAAAGGATGCCACATGAGTCACCTGCCCATTGGCATCTGACCCCCTGAAAACAGGAGGCAAGCACATGTGAGACCAGATCTGAGACCATGTGCGCTGATAGAGGTCTGAATTGACAGTCTCTGTGGGTAATCTGGACCCTAGCAGATCCATGTAAACAACCTGATATGCCCATGCTTATGCCATGTCCTTCAGCACTCCTCACCAGTCAGGTCATCCCAAGCATCCAGTGAACTGAGGTAAGGGACACAGAGTATTAAACTCCTCCCCAACCATCCGAGTCTTTCCTCAGTACTTACAAGTAGATGTTCCAGACATTGGGCTGGGCAATGCCCAGTAGATGGGACAGACAGAATGATGTCATTCTTGCCCCAGAATGATGTCATCATTCTCCAGTCTAATGACAGAGATGAGTCAACCATCAGAACAAGATGTGACCTGTGGTGTGAGAGGATGACATGAACTAGGAACAATGTAGTGCAGTGCTTAGAGGCCTAGACTGGCCTCAGATGATACTGTGAAAGTGCTTAGTGCTAAACATGACACACGAGTAATAAAAAAATAGGTACTTAAGAGGCTGTGTTGAGGATGCGGAAGTTTAGTGTCTAGCTTATCTTCTCAGCCTTCTGCAGGCTTCTGATCAAATATGAACTACCCCTGTTAAAACTCTGTAGTCACTCACAGCATGCCTGAGTAGAGATGAGCATCCTCCTCTCCTCCTTATAGCTTGGGCTCAGATCAGAACAGAGGACAATAGAAGGTGGCAGACAATGGGAGAAAGGTCGACGAAGGGGCTACACCTCTAGAGGAGGTAGCTCAGACCTTTTGGGTGCCAGTGAACACCAAAGGGCCCATTGGATGGAAGGCTGCTCCTTGGAGGCTTGTTTTGGAAGTCCATTTGCATAAGAACGAGAAAGCATCGATTATCTGAATCAAAAATAGAGAAGTGCCCTCCTTGGCACTGCCTGGTGATGTCCCCAACTCTCCAGATCATCAAACACACAACTGCTGATGCCAAAGAGTAACAAAAAAGGGACTATATTAGAGCTTGGGTCTTCTTTCTTGCCTTTCTTTTGACCCAAACTTTTAGATCTGCTGAGGTTTCTTTTTTTTTTTTTTTAAGATTTTATTTATTTATTCATGACAGACACAGAGAGAGAGAGAGGCAGAGACACAAGCAGAGGAAGAAGCAGGCTTCATGCAGGGAGTCCCACATGGGACTTGATCCCCAGGTCTCCAGGATCATGCCCTGGGCCAAAGGCGGTGCTAAACTGCTGAGCCATCCGGGCTGCCCTCTGCTGAGGTTTCTTATTCTGGAGTTCACTGGACCACAAGAAGACAGGAATCCATCCAGGGGCTAAATATAAAGCCAGTCCATCAGCTCCCATCCCTACCCAAGTTTTGCCAAACTCGGGCTTTACTTTCTCATTACAGGATAAATATATGCTCTTTTGCAAATAAATTAGAAACCACAGATAAGCAACAGAACTACTTCATATAAATTTTATCATTTTCCTCAAAAATATGAAAAGTTAAACAAAACATACTCTGAACGTTTGTTCCTATCACTAAAACCTTCTCCTGCTGCACAATTTGTAATTGCTATAGACTGTGGTGTTGGAGAGATATGTGTATGTGTGTGTGTGTGGCCAATTACCCATCATCAGGCACAGAGCTTGTTTCTGCTCATAAATAACACTGAGAGGACCATCCTTATAACAAAATCCTTGTGAGGCTCCTTAGTTATTTGTTATTTCAAGGAACATTTCTTGGTGTGGATTTGCTGGGTCAAAGGGAGCCCCCCTCTTTTTTTTTTTTTTTTTTTTTACTATATTGTCAAAATACAGATGGGCCTATTAAGTGTCAGACTTTAGGGGTCAAGTTAGGAGATAAAGCTGCTGGGAAGTAGAGAGAGGTGGACAGCCTGGGTTTGTAGCTATTCCTAGGGAGTCCTGGGATGTGAAGCTAGAAAATAATAATGGAACCAGTTGGCTCTCATACTCCAGCTGCCCTATATGCTGTTCCAGTTCCCCCCAGCCAGGGCCTCCCAAGGGATCTATAGGAGGGAAGGGAAATCTGTCCCTGGGGAGTGAGGGATTAGGGCTAGTGGTGCTAAATTAATAACCTAAACCTTTCTGCTTTTCCTTGGGATTTAATTTTAGGCATTGTGCTAGATGATTTACAGACATTATATGATTCAATTCTCACCAAAGCCTGAGGAGATAGGTATTATCTTTATTTCCAGTGTGTGGATAAGGACCCTGAAGCACAGAGGAGCCAAGTGGTTTGACTAAGGCCATAGAGCTAGCAGGAGGTAGAGCAAGAGTGCTGAAGACAAGAAGCTTCCCCGACCCTCAGCCCTGTTGTTGGGCCTACTGGAATGGACCGAAATTTGGCCACCCTGGGAAGGAGGAACTTGCTGAAAGAGGACTTGAAGCTTTGGCCTAGGCCACCTCTCAACCTTCTCTAGGAGCTGATCCTGCAATGAGGGAATCTTACACATAGCCCCATCTGGCACTGGCTACCTTTGACCTCTAGGTGGATTGGCTAGCTCCAGAAAGGATGGAAGGGTAGCTCAATTGGAAGGGATTGGGGAATTAATCCCTTTGTGTCCTAGGAGGGTCTTGAATAATTGGAGAGACAATGATTGATGATGGGGGTATTGAAAATCCTAGTGCGTGGACCAGAGGTGAGAAAGGGGCCTGGGAAAAACTCCTGATACAAGGAGGTCACGGGAAGATGAACTACCAGCAGGAGGGGAAGATGGACAGGTTTGGAAGTACAGCTAGCTTGGAGGTAGAGAGCACTGGTTTCAGAGTCCCAGCTTGGGCTTTCAGTGCCATCTTTGCTTGCCTTGTCACTTTGAGCAGTTAAGGACTCTAAGCCTTCTCTTTCTTATCTGTAAGAGTATCTTCTGCCCAAGACAGTTGTGAGGGGTTTGGTGCCTAAAAAGTACTCAATAAATGCTAGGCATTTTTATTACCAAATGTTGAAGATCTGATACTGTGTGTGGTAAGGAGCCATAGTTATGCAGTACTTGGCCACCTCTGAAGGCCCAGCCTAGAGACTCCCTGGGGTAGAGAATCAAAGGAGGCCTGAGGATCCTTAATGCGAAATCCCCTTAGGAGGCTCCAAGCTCCTGTATCCTAGCCAGGAAGACCTTTATGATGATTATTAAACCCTAGACAGAGGCCCAATTCCAAACTTACTGTCTCTTTCTCTGGTAAGGGTCAATAGTCTCCCTGGGGCCTTCACAGGGGAAATTTTATATTTGGGTAGAAATTTTAGATCTGGGTAGAAATAGGTGAGAAAACCACACTCTGAAGCTGAGCCAGGTGAGAATCCCCCCTCCAGCCCTCTACCTCTGGAGGCCAGCAAAGAGCACCTGGGTCTCCAGAAATAGGTGCAGGGCCAAGAAAGAGTGACCAGTGCCCCTACTTCCATTCCCTATGCTGCTTTCTCTCCCCCACAGTTTGATAGACTGTGCCTGGAACCAGTGGAAAAAGCAAAAGTTACAGATGCCTTAAAAATGCATCCCCTAAAAAAAAAAAAAAAAAAAAAAAAAAAAGCATGCCCTGACTGCAGAACTCAAGTTAGGGAGCAGAACAGGTTGTAGAAACCACTGAAATTAGACCACAAAAGGGACTTTGTTTCCCTCACAGCATCCATGTTAAGTTAGAGGAGGGTGTGGTTCACCAAGGGGACCCCATGCACATACACACATGCCTAACATCCTGTCTGGCTTTAGTGTCAGCAGCAGGCCACACTGATCTTGCTCTAGCCATCCTATGAGTGTGACAGGCCTCAGCTCAGCCACCCATTCCCAGGAGCCTGGCAATATTTGAAGGGACCTGGTACTCCGAAGGGCAATCTGGTTGCAGACTGCCATTTACAAGATGATGAAAAGGTCTTTGGGGGAAGACAGGAAGAGCTAGCACAGAACAAAAGCAAGCAAGAATGCTTGCTTTTGAACCATGAAAGCTAGTGCTGCAGAAGAAGAGGCCACAGCTATTTCTCCCTGACTCCCAGGCCTTTGTGTAGGCTTTTTCTCCACCTGGAAAAGGCAGCCTCTCTTAAACCAGGCCAGGTTACCTTCTACCTGTAATCTAGGTTTCGAATGAGATGTCTTCCCTTCGAAGACTCTTCTGAAACCCACAAACTGGATTAGGACCCCTCCGTTGTGCTGCATAGGTCCCCTGTGCCTATCCCTATCAAAGTCTTCATTTCTTCATCTGGAAACTGTTAACTCATCTGTAAAATAAAAGTAGTGTTTACTTCAAAGGGTAGTTGGGAGGATTTAAAGGACACAAAGCTTAGAGTCAGGTGCAGTAAAAAAAAAATTACTGGTTTTGCTGTTGCTCTAGAGTTTACCCAAAGGATTATAATCTCTTATGTACTTGTTTCAGGATTATAGTTTTCTATATATCACGGTCCCACTTAACCACGAGCATCTTACGTAAGTCTGGTTCATTGTATCCCAAGATCCAGGCACAATGCTTGCAACACATTCATAGAACAAGTATTTATTGACCCATCACCTCATATGTCCCAGGCTTAGCTCAGGTTTTTTTTTTTTTTTTTATCTCTCTCTCTCTCTCTTTTTTTTTTTATTGGAGTTCAAGTTGCCAACATATAGCATAACACCCAGTGCTCATCCCATCAAGTGCCCCCCTCAGTGCCCGTCACCCAATCACCCCTAACCCCGCCCACCTCCCTTTCCATCACCCCTTGTTTGTTTCCCAAAGTTAGGAGTCTCTCATGTTCTGTCTCCCTCTCTGATATTTCCCACTCATTTTTTTTGCTCAGGGGTTCTTAAATGCTCAGAAACTATTTGTTGAAAGAATGACAGAACACTGAGACACCCTTGAAAAAAATTATACTCCATTTCAGTAGGGTGGCAGGATTTGGAATCTCCACTCTACTTCTTTAAAGGGGGGGGGGGACAGGGGCTCCAGGGGTCCCACCCTGCCAAGCTTCAGCCTTCAGAATGATGGTGGGGACTATTGGATAATCCACTTCCATCATTAAGGCCTGAAAGAAGGGATGCCTCCCAGGTTTTACCTTTTCCCCCTCAAAGTGAAAATTTCTTTCATATGTTTTTATTATGAAAGTCATATGTTATGGTAAATGAGTCAAATGATTCAGAAACCTATGAGCTGAAAATTAAAGCTCGCTTCCCCAATTCTACCTTCTCAGGAATAACCACTATAACAAATGGTATGTGTCTGTCTAAACATTTTTTAAGAGTTATTTATTTATTTGAGGATTGGGGGACTGAAAGAGGCAGATGGAGAGAGAGTCTCAAGCAGCCTCCCTGCTGAGTGTGTCTGTCCAAACTTTTTACAATAACTATTGGATAGCTAAATATACATACGGCATGACATAGTGGTTAAGAATACAGGCTGACTTTGACAATCAACCCTTAATATGAACCTCAGTTTTCTCAAATACAAGATGAAGATAGTAATAAATAATAATTGTTACTTAAAATGTTTTTACATAAGGAGTGCCTGGGTGGCTCAGTGCGTTAGGTATCTGCCTTCAACTCAGGTGACCATCCCAGAGTCCTGGGATTGAGCCCCACGTGGGGCTCCCTGCACAGCTGGGAGTCTGCTTCTCCTTCTGTCCCCCACCTCTCATTGCTTGTGCTCTCTCTCTCTCTCTCTAGCCCTGCTTTCTGTCAAATGAATAAATAAAATAATTTTTAAAATGTTTGTATGTAAGTGGACTCATACTATACATAAGGTTCTATACGTTCACTGTTTTTTTTTTTTTAAAGATTTTATTTATTTATTCATAGAGATGCAGGGAGAGAGAGAAAGAGGCAGAGACACAAGCAGGCTCCAGGCAGAGAGCCGATGTGGGACTCTATCCAGGGTCTCCAGATCACGCCCTGGGCTGCAGGCGGCGCTAAACCGCTGCGCCACCAGGGCTGCCCTCGTTCACTGTTTTAAACTTTATTTTTGAAATACTTGTAGAGTCACAGGAAGTAGCAGAAATGGTATAAAAAGTTCCAATGTGCTCTTCTAGTACAATATCAAAACCAGGAAATCGATGCGGCTATAATGTTAATGTCATTTTATCCTTTGTGCAGATTCCTTTTTTTAAAAAAATTTTTAATTGGAGTTCAATTTGCCAACATATAGCCTAACACCCAGTGCTCATCCCACCAAGTGCCCCCCTCAGTGCACATCACCCAGTCACCCCAACCCTCTGCCCACTTCCCCTTCCACTACCCCTTGTTCATTTCTCAGAGTTAGGTGTCTTTCATGTTTTGTCACCCTCACTGATATTTTCATTTTCTCTCCTTTCCCTTTATTCCCTTTCACTAATTGTTTTTCCTTTCACTAATTTTTATATTTGTGCAGATTCCTGCAACTACCTTTGCAATCAAGATACAGAGCTATTCCACTACAACAGAGATCTTCTTCATGGCACCTCTTCATAGTCATATCCACCACCCTCCACCCCAATATCTCTAACCCCTGGGGATCCCTGGGTGGCTCTGTGGTTTGGTGCCTGCCTTCGGCCCAGGGCGTGGTCCTGGAGTCCTGGGATGGAGTCCTACATCGGGGTCCCTGCATGGGGCCTGCTTCTCTCTCTGCCTGTGTCTCTGCCTCTGTGTGTGTGTGTGTTTCTCATGAATAAATAAATAAAATCTTAAAAAAATATATGTCTCTAACCTCTGGCAATTACTAAGCTATTTCCCAACACTATAATTTTGTCATTTTTAAAGTGTTATATAGAGACACCTGAGTGGTTCAGCAGTTGAGCATCTGCCTTCGGCTCAGGACGTGATCCTGGGGTCCTGGGATCGAGTCCCACATCGGGCTCCCTGCATGGAACCTGCTTCTCCCTCTGCCTATCTGTCTGTGTCTCTCATGAATAAATAAATAAAATCTTTTTAAAAATAAAAATAAAAACGTTATATAAATGGAATCATATAGTATGTGACCTCTAAGATTGGCTTTTCTCACTCAGCATAATGTCCTTGAGATCCATCTAACTTGTTTGTATCAACATTTGTTCCTTTTTATTTCTGTGCCGTAGTCCATTCTATAACATACTTAATTTTTCTTTTTCTAGAATATCAACATTTTGCAATCTCTAATGAATTGATTGAGACATAGATCATAGATGGATGCTAACTTTTTAGAAAGAGGCAACCAGACACTATGTGCTGTTAGAAGTACACCACACCGGGGATCCCTGGGTGGTGCAGCGGTTTGGCGCCTGCCTTTGGCCCAGGGCGTGATCCTGGAGACCTGGGATCGAGTCCCATGTCGGGCTCCCGGTGCATGGAACCTGCTTCTGCCTGTGTCTCTGCCTATCTCTCTCTGTGTGTCTTTCTCATGAATAAATAAATAAATAAATCTTAAAAAAAAAAAAAGAAGTACACCACACCAATTATGAAGTAGTCTTTTTTAAAGATTTTATTTTTAAGTAATCTCTGCACCCAACGTGGGGCTCAAACTCACAACCACAAGATCAAGAGTTGCATGCTCTACCAACTGAGCCAGCCAGCCACCCCAATCTTGCCATCAAAGCTCTACATTCAATTATAAAGTAACAGGGAGTAGAAAGGAAAACATGTCAAAACTATCCCTTGTGAAGGCAATCAGGAAAATCCAGATTTTTTTTTAAGATTTTATTTATTTATGCATGAGAGACACAGAGAGAGGCAGAGACATAGGCAGAGAGAGAAGCAGGCTCCCCTCGAGGAACCCAATGCGGGACTTGATCCCAGTATGCCAGGATCATGCCCTGAGCCGAAGGCAGACACTCTACCACTAAGCCACTTAGGTATCCCAGGAAAATCCAGATTGTGAGAAACTTCATGACAAACATCACAGTTTCTTCAGCAAATAAATTGCAAGTAAGCACATTCTCTCTCTCTCTCTCACACACACATAAATACGTAGATGGAGGAAACTTATAAATCAATGTATTTTTAAGAATCCATACAGGGATCCCTGGGTGGCGCAGCGGTTTGGCGCCTGCCTTTGGCCCAGGGCGCGATCCTGGAGACCCTGGATTGAATCCCACGTCAGGCTCCCGGTGCATGGAGCCTGCTTCTCCCTCTGCCTATGTCTCTGCCTCTCTCTCTCCCTCTATATGACTATCATAAATAAATTTAAAAAAAAAAAAGAATCCATACAAAAAAGGGATGCCTGGGTGACAAAACTGAAAATTTGAACACTGACTAGATATTTGAGGTTATTAAAGATTTATTTATTACTATTTTTTAATATTGGGGTGATTTTTTAAAGTCTTTTTATTTATTTGACAGAGAGAGAGAGAAAGAGAACAAGCAGGGGGAGTGGCAGGCAGAGGGAAAGGAAGAAGAAGGCTCCTTGCTCAATGCGGGACTCCATCCCAGCACCCTGAGATCATGACCTGAGCTGAAGGCACTTAACCAACCGAGCCAGACAGTGCCTGTGTGGTGATTTTTTTTTATTAGAGTTTTTTCTTTCAGAGATACATACTGAAATACTTACAGATGAAATGATGTCTTGGGGGCAGCCCCGGTGGCGCAGGGGTTTAGCGCTGCCTGCAGCCCGGGGTGTGATCCTGGAGACCCGGGATGGAGTCCCATGTCGGGCTCCTTGCATGGAGCCTGCTTCTCCCTCTGCCTGTGTCTCTGCCTCTGTGTGTGTGTGTGTGTGTGTGTGTTTCTCATGAATAAATAAATAAATAAATCTTAAAAAAAAAAGAAATGATGTCATGGATTTGCTTCAAAATAATACAAGAAATAAGTTAAGTGAGAGTACAAATGAAACAAGACTTCATATGCCATAGTAATTGTTGAAGCTGGGTAATGAATGCATGAGGGCTCATTATAACCTGTTTTCTACCTCTATGTTGAAAATTTTCCATAACAATAAAAACATATATCAATAAACATCTTCCCATGTCAATACATGAAGACCTACATCATGCTCTTTAAGAGCTGCATAGTCTTCCATATTTATTTAATCAATTATCTGTTAGAGAATATTTGAATTGACTCCAGATATTCAAGATACTAAACAATATCTCAGGAAATATCCTTGTACAGAAGTCTCTGCCCAAGTAACTGACTATTTCCTTAGAATAAATTCCTAGAAGTAAAAGTGGTAGGTCGAAGGATGTGCATGTTTTAGATTTTTGTATATACGGAGAGATTGTTCTCTAGAAAAAACCGTGAGGTTACCTATTTCTTGACACTTCCAACAATATGTTGGTCATTACCAATTCTTTTTTTCTTCTTTTTTTTTTTTTAACTTACTGTAATATACCTTATACATCATCAAATTCACTCATTTCATGGGCACAATTCAATGATTTTTAGTAAGTTTATAGAATTTGCATACATCCCAAAAACTAATTTTAGAATTCTTTTTTTAAAAAAGATTTTTTTAAAAGATTTTATTTATTCATTCATGAGGGACACAGAAAGAGAAAGGCAGAGGGAGAAGCAGGATCCATGCAGGGAACCCAATGCAGGACTCCATCCTGGGACTCCAGGATCATGCCCTGAGCTGAAGGCAGACACTCAACTACTGAGCCACCAGACATCCCTTTTTTATTTATTTTATTTTTTATTTTTTGTAGGAAAAAAATGGTTTTGTACATGGGAAGAAACAATATAAATTCAAAACTTACAGATAAGGATTAGCTCTATCACTCATCTCTTTTAAAAGTTTATATGAATATCCAGTCAAAACCAACAGGACATCTCCCTTGAAATGTTATCTATACGAATTTCCAAGTAGACCACAGGACTGCATACTGTCTTGGAATCAGACATCCCTTTTTAAAAAGATTTTATTTATTTATTCATGAAAGATATAGAGAGAGGGGCAGAGACACAGACAGAGAGAGAAGTAGGCTCCATGCAAGGAGCCCAATGTGGACTTGATCCCAGGACTTGGGGATCACGCCCTGAGCCAAAGGCAGACGCTCAACCACTGAGCCACTCAGGCATCCCACAGAATGCATTTATCATCCCATCCCCTAGTCACTCCTTAATCACACTCCAGCCCTCCGTCACAATGAATCTTCCTGTCTCTGTAGATTTCCCTTTTCTGTATATGTCACATGGATGGAATAATGTGTTCTTTAGTGTCTGGTTTCTTTGGCTGAACATGTTTTTGAAGTTCATTCATGTTGTAGCGCGTATCAGTATTTTATTCCTTTTTATTGCTACATAGTATTCCATTGTATAGATACACCACATTTTGTTTATGCACTCATCAGTCAATTGATAAACAACACAAAGTTTCCACTTTTTGGCTCTGGTGAATAACACTGCTATGAACATTCACAGGTCAAGCCTGTGTGGACTTACAGTTTCATTTCTCCTGGGTAGATTGCTGGAGGTAGAATCGCTATGTCCTGTGAAAATTCTGTTTAACATTTTGAGAAACTAACCAACTGTTTCGCAGAGCAATTGTACCATTTTAAATTCCTACCAGCAGTGTACGATGATTCTAGTTTCTCCACATTGTCACCAATCCTTATTATTATGTTAATATTATTATCATCATCATCATTATTATTATTAGAGGGATGCCTGGCTGGCTCAGCTGGTAGAGTATGCTACTTTTAATTGGGGTCATAAGTTCAAGCTTCACAGTGGGCATGGAGCCCTCTTAAACAAAGAGGGTGCCTGGGTGGCTCAGTCACTTAAGTGTCTGCCTTCGACTCAGGTTATGATCCCAGGAATGAACCCTGTGTCAGCTCTCTGCTCAGCAGGAAGCCTGCTTCTCCCTTTCCCTCTCCTTGCCTTTCCCCCTCCTTGTGCTCTCTCTCTGTCAAATAAATAAAATATTAAATAAATATATATATATAATTATTATTATTATTATAGTCATCCTAGTAGGTGGTATCTCATTGTGGTCTTGATTTACATTTCCCTGATGGTTAATAATGTTGAACATCTTTTCATGTGCTCATTGGCTATTTGTATTATCTTCTTTGTTTTTTTTTTTTTTTAATTTATTTTTATTGGTGTTCAATTTACTAACATACAGTGTATTATCTTCTTTGGAAAAAATATTCAAGTCCTTCATTCATTTAAAAAATTGTATTATTTGTCTTTAATCCTTTTATTCTTTGCCAGTGTGTGAGGTGAAAAATTGTTTCCATTTACATTTATTTAATCACCATTGAATTGGACAACTTTTCACATATTTATTGGCCAACTGTATTTTTTTTTATTTGTGAAATTTCAGTGCTTATAAGAGCTCCTTTTACATGAAAAAAGATTAATTCTTTTTTATACATGTTAAAAAGTTTCCCAGATTTTTATCTGACTACAGCAACTGTGTGTGCCATCTTCATATGAATAACCCAAATGGCTCAGGGTAATTAGGTAATAGACACTTGATCCTACCCAAGAATACCTAGAATTTGATCCTAAAGCTCAGCTGATCTCATGATGTTCACCATCCTCTATCCTCTAGCCATGCTGAAGCAACCTCACCGAAGCCACTGTCCCTTAATCATGGTATCTAATCCTGCTCCTGAATAATCCCGTGCAAAGAGACACAAAGACAATCAAACTTTTACTCCTGACTCACCCTCCTTCTCTTCTAACATCAAGAACCTGAATAATCTCATTTATTGAATACTTACCAAGTATGCCAGACACTTTGCTTTGGCACCTTATGCAGATCATATCTCTGTATTGTCACTTTCCTCAGGTAACAGATGAGGAAATGAAGCTGAGAGAGTCTTAGTAACACACCACGGCCACAGAGCTAGAAAGTTGTGTGGCTGGATTGGACCCGGTCCATCTGACTCCAGAAACTGCTTTTGCCCACTGAGTTACGTTTCTGCAGTTTGTGTGTGTGTGTGTGTGTCTAAGTTTTTGTTGTTGTTTTTAAGATTTTATTTATTCATGAGAGACACACAGGGAGAGAGAGGGAGAGACACAGCCAGAGGGAGAAGCAGGCTCCCTGCGGGGAGCCCGATGTAGGCCTCCATCCTGGACTCTGGGATCACACTCTGAGCCCAAGGCAGACGCAGACCCTCAACCGCTGAGCCACCCAAGTGTCCTCCCCGCCTTTTCTGATGTTCATCTCTTTGGCTATTCAAATTCCTTGGAGGCCAGCGATCCATCTAAATCCACGTGGTTCTGGAATTGCAGGGGGACTGGCTGCAGGGGGAGGATGCTGTTTGCGTGGGTCGCAGGCCCCACCCCCCCGGAGAGCGACCCTGGGACAAGACCCAGCCAAAGGCTGCAGGGAGGGGCCCTGCTGCTTTCTCCTGCGCCGCCGCGGGCGCTTCTCAAACCCAGCCTCGCCTATCAGGGCCCCCCTGCCTGACCAATGGTTTACTTTTCCTGGAACGAGGATCTTTCCAAAGGAAAGCATTTCCAAAGGAATGCTTCTAGGGCGTCGGTAACAATAGACATTTCAAATGTGATAACGTTCACGCGGAGCTTCCACTGCTAAATCCCAGTTCTTTCCCCAGAGGAGTGCTAATGTTGCAAGGTTGTGAGACCATAGCATTGAAGTTTTGTCTGCTTTCTTGTTTAAACAAGATGGAAAAAAATAAATAAAAATAAAAAATAAACAAGATGGATTTCGGGCCGCCCAGGTGGCTCAGCGGTTTAGCGCCCCCTTCAGCCGGGGGCGTGATCCTGGAGACCCGGGATAGAGTCCCACGTTGTGTTCCCCTCATGGCCTGCTTCTCCCTCTGCCTGTGTCTCTGCCTCTCTCTCTCTGTCTCTCATAAATAAATAAATAAAAATCTTAAAAAAAATAAACAAGATGGATTTCAACCAAAAAGTGCAATTTCCTTAGTGTAAACTGGAGGGCCATCTGTAACACCATCATCTAGACTGGGCACCACTGGCTGGAAGCCTCTGTTCTTTACTCACGTAGCGGGAAGGGAGGCAGCATCCACGGGGTGGTTTAGGAAACCCCATGGAAGACAAAGAATTTTTTTTTTCTATTTTTGTTGTTGTTAATAATAAAATCATGCTTATTTTAAAATGTAAATAATATATGAGTCTGAAAAGCAAAAATCAAAGAATCTTCCCTCACTTTTCCCATGCAATTACCCAGGAATAACTAAATTAGCACTGTTAAAAATTCGGTCTTCATCTGTCTAGATCTTTTTCCTAAAGTTTACTTATCTAAGTAATCTCTATACCCAACATGTGGCTCAAACTCACAACCAGCAGTCACATTTTTAAACTGTTTAATCTTTCTCTTCGAATAATACCAAATAATAAGGAGCAAGAAAGGGACACCTGGGTGGCTCAGTCGGTTAAGTGTCTGCCTTCAGCTCAGGTCATGATCTCAGGATCCTGGGATAAGCCCCAGGTTGGGCTCCCTGTGGAGCCTGCTTCTGTCCCTGCCCCTCTTCCCTGCTCCTGCACTCGTGCTCTCTCTCTCTCTCTTGCTCTCTCTCTCTCCTCTCTTGCTCTCTGTCTCAAATCAGTAAACAAAATCTTCTAAAAAATAAATAATAAGTAAGAATTGGTGGACATGTATATGCATAGCCTTCCATTCAAGGGTTCTTTATCTTTCCACCTCCCCTCCAGGATTCAGAGGGAGTTTAGGGGACTGTCTGTAGACTGAATGATCAGGCTGTTTGTTATTCAGGTTGAAAGCCCCCAAGATTGCTGCCTATTAAATGTGAGTTGACCCTGCAGGAAGCCATCCACCATTTGTTGATGCACTTTCATCCCCGCCACAGGATCCACAGGAAAGAGCAGTGATTGAGGGTTCTGGGAACCCAAAACAGGCCACCAATCCCAGCTTCCCAGGGACTGAACTGGTAGACTTCTCTCAAGGGAAGAAGATTGACTGAGACCAGTCTTCTATGATACTGCTTTTCTCAGGAAAATTATCATATCATCATCATAGGTAACATTTGACAAAGACTTCCTTCAGGCCAGGAACTTTATATATACCTTTTAATCTCATAATCCCATGAAGATGCTAATATTTACCCCATTTTACTGACAAGAAAAAAACAAGTTTCAAGAGTTCAAGTAACTTGCGTAAACTCACGCTATGAGTAAATAGCAGATTAGAGCTTGAATCCACTGATGGCAAAGCCCTAGTTCTAAATCACCACCTCACTGTAGCACACTACCTCTCAGTACCACTGATCTCAGAAAAGGAAGAAGCACAAGAGTGCACAACCAACTCCTTTTTTCAGACTATTTCACCAGAAGGAAGTCCTCATTTGCATAATGGTATTTTCCTCCATGGACAGAGTAGGGACAATATTTCTCATTCCTACTAGAGATTTTGAACCCGTCTACACCTGGTTTAGACTGTAGTTCTGTGACATAAAGTCTTGGAATACCATGGAGTGTTTTTGTTTCTTGTTTGTTTAAGGGAATTACTGTCTTACTAAATAACTTGTGAGGTTTTCTTGAGCTGCTCATTTTTTTAAAAATTTTTATTTATTTATGATAGTCACACAGAGAGTCACCCAGGGATCCCATGAGCTGCTCATTAATCAGCCAGTTATTCATGAATTCATTCAACAAGTGTCTTTGATATGCCAAGCACTGGGGATAAAAAGAGGAACAACGACGTCTGAGTGGCTCAGTGGTTGGGCACCTGCCTTTGGCTCAGGGCGTGATCGTGGATTCTTGGGTTCAAGTCCCACATTGGGCTCCTTGCATGGAGCCTGCTTCTCCCTCTGCCTGTGTCTCTGCCTCTCTCTCTCTCTCATATGAATAAAAAATAAATAAAAAAAAATAAAAAATCTTTAACTAACTAACTAAATAAATAAAAGAACAAAAAAGATAATATTTTTACTCTCCAAAACTGACAGCCTGTCGAAGGAGACAGTTGTCCAACAATTACAATAAAGTGTGATGAATCTCTGATGGTAGAACTCTATAACGACACATAACCTAGTCTGGAAAAGCTTCCTGAAAGCTTCCTGAAAGATGACTTTTGGGCTAAAACTAGGCTGCCAACAAACATAAGAAAGTGTTATGGGAGGCAGGACAAAGCTAGTGTCATTTCTTTAGTCAGCAAAACCTATGAAGTAGGGCATAGATATGGGGCCAGATCTCAACAAGATAAACCCTGGTAGCAGAAAACATCCTAAAACATACATAACAAGAGAGAGTGGCTTTATGAAAAGAGTGTAAAATTGAACATAGCTGCTATGGTAGGCCACTGTTTTGATTTTTGACCTTCAGGAAATGGGCTACTTGAAACACACAAAGCCTAGCTTTCCAAGGAAATGGATTTGCCTCTAACAGATACCTCTAACAGCCTTGAATGGTGGTATTTATCTCAGAGTTTGGAATGTTTGGGAAACATTCTTATGTTTTAAAACTACACCTTAGAAAACATCACAAGGGACACCCGGGTGGTTCAGTGGTTGAGTGTCTACTTTTGGCTCAGGGCATGATCCTGGAGTTCCAGGATTGAGTTCCACATTGGGCTCCCTGGGTGGAGCCTGCTTCTCCCTCTGCCTATGTCTCTGCCTCTCTCTGTGTCTCTCATGAATAAGTAAATAAAATCTTAAAGAAAAAGAAAGAAAGAGAGAAAGAAAATATCACAAAAAGGGATCATACCGATGTAGCTATCAAATCAATTCCTGTTTACCTAGTACTACTTCCCTATTCTATTTTTTTTAGAGGTCTTATTTATTTATTCATAGACACACACACACACACACACACACACACACACACACAGAGGCTAAGACACAGGCAGAGGGAGAAGCGGGCTCCATGCAGGGAGCCTGACGTGGACTGGATCCCTGGTCTCCAGGATCACACCCTGGGCTGAAGGCGGTGCTAAACCGCTGCACCACTGGGGCTGCCCTTCCCCAGTCATTCTAATAAGACACAAGAAACTCACCTATAAGGGCTGATATATAAAAATAAGGAGTTGCCAAATTGTTTGGGGTGTACTCTTTACTCAGCACATAACAATCAGCCTCTCTGGGAACCTTTTGCCAGGGGAAAGCTTTAAATACTATAATGTTCATACTATTGGGTAAACAGCCAAGAGGTGAGATCAAACACATTGTGCTCACAATTTTAGTAGGATAATGGAGGGTAAACTGAAGGCTCTAGGATCAATGTGGGGTGAGTTGGAGGAAAAAGGAAAAATCATCCCAAGAATAAATCTATTCTATACAAAGATCTAGAAATTCTGCAAACTCTTTTAAAAAAAATTCAATATTGGGATGCTTGGGTGGCTCAGGGGCTGAGCATCTGCTGGAGTTCTGGGATCGAGTCCCCCATTGGGCTCCCTGCATGGAGCCTGCTTCTCCCTCTGCCTATGTCTCTGCCTCTCTCTGTGTCTCTCATAAATAAACAAATAAAATATTTAAAAATAAAATATTCAATATTGTTTTATAATATACATAACGTGTGTATATATACAAATACATAAAATTTATATATAATGAAATGCACAGATCTTTAATATTCAGGTCCAGAGGTTCCAGAGGTTCTGACAATTGTGTGTATACACCTGTGTAACCTCACCCAAAACAATATATAGAACATTTCCATTATCCCAGAACATTTCCTTGATTTCTTTCTTGACAAATCACTTCCCTAATGGCAACCACTTTCTTTACTTCAAACACTAAAAATTAGTTTTTTCTGTTTCTGGACTTCATATAAAAAAATTGTACAGTTCATACTCTTTTGCATCTTTCTTCTTTTGCTTAACAATTGTTTTGAGATTCTTTCATATTGTTGAGTGTATCAGTAGTTCATCTTTTTTGTTGTTGTTGTAGAATTTCGTTGTATGAATGTCATAAATTGTTATCCCGTTCTCCTATTGATGGACATTTAGACTGTCTCCACCTTTGCACTATGTATAAATGAGGCTATCATGAACATTTGTGTACAAGGCTTTTTTTGGACATACGATTTCATTTTTCTTGGGCATATACGTAAGAGTAGAATTGCTGGATCATATGATAGACATATGTTTTATAAGAAATTACCAGACAGTTCTCAAAACTGTATAATGTTATAATCTTACCTGCAATATATGAGAGTTCCAACTGTTGTGCTTCCTTGCCACCACTTACTATCATCAATGTTCTTGGATTTAGCCATTCCAGTGAGTATGGAATGGTATCTCATAATGATTTTAATTTGCATTTCCCTGATGACTAATAAATTTCAAGGTTTTTGAAAATAACCCTTGGACAAAGGGGAAATCAGAAACTATTATAAAGTGGCACATGGGTGGCTCAGTCGGTTAGCATCTGCCTTTGGCTGGGGTTGTGATCTCGGGGTCTGGGATCAAGTCCAGAGTAGAGTTCCCTGCAGGGAGCCTGCTTCTCCTTCTGCATATGTCTCTGAGTCTCTCTCTGCGTCTTTCATGAATAAATGAATAAAATCTTTAAAAAAAAAAAAAGAAGCTAGAAGAACAAATTATATTCAAAATACTTAGAAGAAAAAAATAAAAATAAGAGCAGAAAACAATATAATAGAAAATAGAAAAAACACAAGGCCAAAGTTAGTTCTTTGTGTTTTTTTTTTTTAATTTTTTTTTATTTATGATAGTCACACAGAAAGAGAGAGAGAGAGAGAGAGAGAGAGGCAGAGACACAGGCAGAGGGAGAAGCAGGCTCCATGCACCGGGAGCCTGACGTGGGATTCGATCCCGGGTCTCCAGGATCGCACCCTGGGCCAAAGGCAGGCGCCAAACTGCTGCGCCACCCAGGGATCCCCAAAGTTAGTTCTTTGGAAGGATTAATAAAACTGATAACTTCCCAGCAAGATTTATCAAGAAAAAAGGCAAAACACAAATAACCAACATTAGGCATACAAAAAGGGACATCTGGGATCCCTGGGTGGCGCAGCGGTTTAGCGCCTGCCTTTGGCCCAGGGCGTGATCCTGGAGACCCGGGATCGAATCCCACGTCGGGCTCCCGGTGCATGGAGCCTGCTTCTCCCTCTGCCTATGTCTCTGCCTCTCTCTCTCTGTGTGACTATCATAAATAAATAAAAATTAAAAAAAAAAGAAGCACTCTTAGAATTGTACAAAAGATTAACTACAGAACATCCATTATAGTAATATTTTTAATGGTAAAAAGTGGAAATAACTCTGGAAACAGTAATGTTCCCCGAAACACGACCAGTTAAATAAATATGGTCCGTTTACATGATAGAATATGTGACCATTAAAATATAGTAGAAATGTGTATTGACACAGGAAATTTTACTATGTATTGTTTATTTTAATTTTTTTTTCATTTATTTATGATAGTCACACAGAGAGAGAGAGAGAGGCAGAGACATAGGCAGAGGGAGAAGCAGGCTCCATGCACTGGGAGCCCGACGTGGGATTCGATCCCAGGTCTCCAGGATCGCGCCCTGGGCCAAAGGCAGGCGCTAAACCGCTGCGCCACCCAGGGATCCCTATGTATTGTTTATTTTAAAAGTAGATTTTCAAGGGGCACCTGGATGGCTCAGTGTGTTGAGCATTTGACTCTTGGTTTCTGCTCAGGTCATAATCTCATGGTTGTGGGATCAAGGCCCATGTTGGGCTCTGCACTCAGCAGGGAATCTGCTGGAAATCATCTCTCCCTCTCTCTCTGCCTCTCTGCTCCTCCCCACTACTCACTCACTTATGCTCTCTCTCTCTAAAATAAATTTTTCTTTCTTTCTTTCTTCCTTCCTTTCTTTCTTTCTTTCTTTCTTTCTTTCTTTCTTTCTTTCTCTCTTTCTTTCTTTCTTCTTTCTTTCTTTCTCTTTCCTTCCTTCCTTCTTTTTCTTTTCTTTCTTGACCCTATTTTTTTTTTCCTATTTTTTTTTTTAAAGATTTTTTTATTCATTCATAAGACACACAGACAGAGCTCTTCCCCCGAGCGGCCTGAGGTGACCTCTGGAGATGGTTCGCTACTTGCTGGACCCAGAAAACCCTACAAAATCATGCAGGTCGAGAGGTTCAAATCTTCGTGTTCACTTTAAGAACACACGTGAAACTGCCCAGGCCATCAAGGGTATGCATATTCGAAAAGCCACCAAGTATCTGAAAGATGTCACTTTGCAGAAGCAGTGTGTGCCATTCCGTCGCTACAATGGTGGAGTTGGTAGGTGTGCGCAGGCCAAATAGTGGGGCTGGACACAGGGTCGGTGGCCCAAGAAGAGTGCTGAATTTTTACTGCACATGCTTAAAAATGTGGAGAGTAATGCTGAACTTAAGAGTTTAGATGTAGATTCTCTGGTCATTGAGCACATCCAGGTGAATAAAGCCCCCAAGATGCGACGTAGAACCTACAGGGCTCATGGCCGGATTAATCCATACATGAGCTCTCCCTGCCACATTGAGATGATTCTTATTGAAAAAGAGCAGATTGTTCCTAAACCAGAAGAGGAGGTTGCACAGAAGAAAAAGATATCCCAGAAGAAACTGAAGAAACAAAAACTTATGGCCCGGGAGTAAATTCTGCATAGAATAAATGCAAAAAAAAAAAAAAAAAAAAGACACGGAGAGAGAGGCAGAGACACAGGCAGAGGGAGAAGCAGGCTCCACTCAGGGAGCCCAATGTGGGACTCGATCCCAAGACCCCAGGATCACGCCCTGGGCCGAAGGCAGACACTTAAACTGCTGAGCCACCCAGGGATCCCCCCCAATTATATGCTTTTAAAAAAATAATGTGTATATTTTAAATTAACTATTTTTCAATAAAAATGTAATTGAAAAGAACAAAAATAAAATCTACAAAATTATCAAAGATTTCAGATGTTCTCACCAAAAAAAAAAAAAAAAAAAGAAAAAAGAAAGCAAGGCAATGGATATGTTTATTTTGACTGTAATAATAATTTCACTATATTTATATATTTTTTAATATTTTTAATTTTTTAAAATATTTATTTTAGAGAGAGAGAGAGCATGTACATGCACACAAGCAGGGGGAGGGGCAGAGGGAGAGGAGAGAAAGAATCACTCACCATGGAGCCCAACACAGGGCTCGATTCCACGACTCTGAGATCATGACCAGAGCTGAAATCAAGAGTTGGACACCTAACTGACAGAGCCACTCAAGCGGCCCTAATATTTTATTTTATTTTTTTTAAAGATTTATTTATGATAGACATAGGGGGAGAGAGAGAGAGAGAGAGAGGCAGAGATGCAGGAGGAGGGAGAAGCAGGCTCCATGCCCGATGTGGGACTCGATCCTGGGACTCGATCCCGGGACTCCAGGATGGCGCCCTGGGCCAAAGGCAGGCGCTAAACCGCTGAGCCACCCAGGGATCCCCCCTAATATTTTATTTTAAAGTAATCTCTATACCCAACACAGGGCTCAAAGTTACAACCCCAGGACTAAGAGTTGCATACTCCACCAAGCCAACCAGGTGCCTCTATATTTGTTTCAAACCATCATGTTGTAGATCTTAAATATATGCACTTTTTTTTTTTTTTTACAAAAAGTATATTACCAAATAGTATTACGGCATGATTTTTTTTTAAGATTTTATTTATTTGAGTGAGAAAGAGAGCGAGTGCGCACCAGCACGAGGGGGTGGGGGGAAGGGCAGAGGAAGAGGGAGAAGCAGTCTCCCCACTAAGCAGGGAGCCTGATGTGGGACCCGATCCCAGAACCCTGGGATCATGACCTGAGCTGAAGGCAGACCCCCAACCAACTGAGCCACCAAGGTGCCCCTGATTCTACTTTTTTCAAAGAAAAATATGTATTTATTTATAAGGAAAAAAGACTTAGGCATAAACCATATGTCAAAGTGGTTAAGCATTAAATGATGAGAGTATGGTTGACTTTTATTTCCTTCATTTTGCTTATCTGTATTTCTTGTAACAAATATTGTTTTTTCTAACACAAAAAAATGAACTGTTGAAGAAAATATTTTAAAAATAGGATCAATGGGCATTTTTGTACTTCTTCCATCACAGTTCTTAGGAAGAAAAGGTTTGGGAATGTGGAATGTTCCTCTTCACTTCCAAGCTCAAATATACCCACCCTGGACGACTAGATGCAGCTTTTCCCTCCTTTGACTTGCCGTGCCCATGTTAGCCCTCCCTACTGGTCCAACCTTTACTCCCTAAGTGAGTCCGTGTAAGTTTTGCCCCTGATCTACTGTGTAACATTTGGCAGGATCCTTCCCTTAGGAGCTCCAGTTTCTCCTCTCGAAATTCAGGTTAGAAATCAATGATCTAGACATAGGAAGAATAGTTTTCTTCCAGACATAGGAAAGAATAGTTTTAGAATCAGATAAGCCTTGGGATGAAGTTGAGAATGTGGGCATCACTCACCAGGAAAATAATCCTTAACTATTATTCTCCATTGTCTCCAGCCAGGCTAAGTACCTCCCAGCCTAGGCTTGAACTTATATCTCACTGGTCGTGGTGTAGGGCTCTACACACACTAGTTACTCGGGGAATTCACATTTGTCTCATCCTCCTAAAAAGCAGGCTAGCTCCTGATGGTGATCTGAACCACATGGTTAGTTTTAACTCCTGGAGCACACAGTACACCGTTTTTCTTCTGAGGTTAATTGGTGCAGTGCTTGTTTGTAACAATTCACCAAGCAAAGAAAGGCCTACCTAAGAGATCTTGCAGTTGTCATGCTGCTGGGTGGGGCTTTGGCTAGAAAGGCCAAGGGCGGGCAGCCCAGGTGGCCCAGCGGTTTAGCGCCGCCTTCAGCCCAGGGCATGATCCTGGAGACCGGGGATCGAGTCCCACGTCGGGCTCCCTGCATGGAGCCTGCTTCTCCCTCTGCCTGTGTCTCTGTCTCTGTGTCTCTCATGAATAAATAAATAGAAATTTTAAAAAGGAAGAAAGGCCAGAGGCGGGCTGGGAAAAAAAAAAAAAAAAAAAAGACACATCCCCAACAGGTGCCCAGGCTGTTACCACGAGGCTTGGAAGTCCCGGCTTTGCCTCTGTAGAGCTGTGTGACCTTGGGCAAGTCCCTTCCTCCTACAGGAACGTTGTAGTGGACCGGTACCCCCTCCCGGGTCAGTCTGTGCTACGGCGCTGACCAAGTGGATCCGGAAAACATTCGCCTTTACACGTTTATGAACACGCGCGTAGGGCACCGGAGGCAAGGGACTCAAGGCTGCCGTCGCGCGAGCATCTACCACCCGCTCCATAAATCTCGCGAGACTGCTCCCCTGCGCTTCGCGGCGTCATCCTCTCGGCGGCCGCGGCGGCGAAGGCGACCGCGCGTAAGACACTAACAGGGGCGGCCCGTATCCTTCCGCCGCCGGCGCGGTCCGGCCCTCCCTCCCCTCGCCCGCCAATCCCCGGGCCTCCCGACCTGCCCCTCGGCCTGGACCCACCCCGCGCTCCGGCGGCCCCACCCCGGCGGCGCCGCCCGCCCGTCCGCCCGCGAGTGCCTCCGTCCACCTGCAGCAGGCAGTCCCTCTGGCTGTTCCACTGAGCGGCGCCGGCCGAGCCCGAGGCTTGGGCTCTTGCTCCCCGGCGGAGGGATCCACGGCGGCTGAGGAGGCGGCGCTGAGACTAGGTGGAAGAGGCAGCTACGGCGGCGGCGGCGGCGGCGGCGGCGGCTCGGGCGGCAGCGCATAAAGGGGCCGCCGCCGGGTGATGCGGTGACCGCTGCGGCAGGCTCAGGAGCCAAGTGGGCCTCGGCCCGCAGTCGGTCCTGCCAGGCTCGCGCTCGCGAACCCCCCGTCTTCTCCGGCCGACCCGCGGTCACTGAGGCGGCCTCGCGCCCCCTCGCCCCTTCCCCGTCCCTCCCCTGCCCCCGTCCCCGCCCCGGGGGCCGCCGCCACCCGTCTCCCACGATGGCTTTGAAGAGAATCCACAAGGTAAGCGGCCGGAGGTCGGCTGAGGGTTCCGGCCGCTGGGCGGGCTAGCTGAGCAGGCTGCGGCCTGCACTTCCCGCCGTCGCCTCCGCCCGGCTCGCGGCCTCTTCGGACCCGGCTGCCGGCGGCGGTGGTCCTGCCGGGCGCCCTTCACACCCCACTCCCAGTGATGGCGCCGGTAGAGGCCCCGGTACGCAGCCCGCGCTCAGGCCGCAGGTTCGCCAGCCGGCTCAGCGTGCCTCCCTGGCCTCCTTTCTAGGCCCCGCGTGGTGTGGAGCCCCAGGGCCTCTGCCCGGCCTGGGACTGCTGCGCTAGAGGGCCATTGTCCGGCCATGCCGGGAGGGGGAGCTGGGCTGGGGCGCTGAGCTGTCCCATTGACAGAGGTCGAAAGGGCTCCTCGCCCCACGTCTGCCCGTGTCCCCCGACTCCCGCCTCCCGCCCACCTGCCCTGGTTCCCTCCTCGGAGCCGCCTGAGCTTGGAGCCCACGTCTCAGGCACACGGAGGAAGCCTTTTTGTCCGATCCACAAGTATTCCTTGAGTTTACTTACCTCTTGGCGGCCGCGCACTTCGGTCCACTCCACTCGTCCAGAAACTTAAAGAGTAGGAAGTTCAGAAGGAAAACAAAACAAAACAAACATGACTCTTGAGGGAGGAGGGAAGTAGAAAGAGGTTTTGTTCTTTGAGGTTGCCAAATGTAGTCTGAAATTAAACTTTTATAGGAATGGATCTAATAGAAAAACGTAAATTTGCAAGGATAGAAGTAGAAACCTGAACATTGAAAACCGCTGAAGGAATTACACAAAGTTTCCCTTTACTGTCTCTTTATACGGTGGATTTTAACGCGTAAATTACGTCATATGTTCAGGGAGACCCTTTGAATTTAGAAGGAATTTTGCTCAATTTTTTCTATTCGAAAGGGTGTCTTTGCCCTTTAAGAGGAAAGGTTATTTAGTTATTTGTATGAAGGTTTTCCGTATACTGATTCTACCTTATGGGCTTGGCTCTAAATTTAGAGTACCCCCAATATTGTAACACTCCTGGAGCCTCTGACTATCCTGTCTTTTTCTTAAAAGTGAGAAGTACTAATGATGATTTTTGTTTGGTTTTACTTAGCTCCTTGGAGAAGCTCTATCAAACCTTTAGCCACTTATAAATAGATCCCGGGATTATCCATCGGGAGGAATGGGATGGAGATGTACCGGGAAGAGAACAAATATTCATTGCCCTAAACTCAGGGCAAATACAGACTGTTGGACAATTAAAACACCTCAGTTTGCAGTGGATTTTCATTTCATTCATGCTCAAAGACCTTTAACGTGGAATTAATCCTAATGGTTACTGTAAATTAGGTTAGATCCTTACTAGCTTGTTTGGATTTCTTTGATTTCTAACAAATGAAGAAAGGCAGAGTTCAGAGTAAATCTTGCATTAAAATGAAGCAGGTTATTTGTTAAAAGGAGCTTGCAATTTAATCAAAGAATTCTTAAAGAACTATTTAAGGGACAGGAGCATACTGAGGAATCATCATCCAAATAAAAATGTATATGTATTTTTAAGGTTTGTTTTGTTTTTTTTTAAGATTTATTTATTTATTTATTTGTGAGAGACACAGACTGAGAGAGAGAGGCAGAGACAGGCAGAGGGAGAAGAGGTTCCTCACAGGGAGCCTGATGCTGGTCTCTATCCCGGATCCTGGGATCACGACCTGAGCGGAAAAAAGGCACCCAACTGCTGAGCCACCCAGGCGTCCGTGTGTTTTTAAGGCTTTTAGTAGTTTTTATAGGGTCTCAATGGGTTATCAATTTGAGATTGTAACTGTAGAAGACTGCTCTTTTTTTTTTTTCAACTCCTCTCTCCATGTTCTTACTCTAAAACCTGAAGAGGAGTATGTATGATAATTTGCAGATCAATAAATATACCTTTTAATCTCTATGTTAATTGATATGTATTCTATTTTTTCAGAGAAAGGAACTCAAAACATGTACTTTAATCTCATATACTTGCCCCAGTAATTAGTTTCTTTTGAGTTGCTACATATTCTCTAGATTTTCTCTAAAATATAAAAATTTCAATAAGATCAAGTTTAGGCAATGATACTTTGAACTTTTAAAACTCAGTAATTAGCCTTTTTCCCCCCTGTTTTATAACTTAAGGCCCTCCTCAAAGTATGGCTCAACTTCTGAGACTACCGGGGAATAGAAAAATAAAATTTATTTTGGTATACTAGTCAGTAAGATTGTGAAAACAAAATGGAGATTCCCCCCCCCCCCCCAATTTTTTGTATAATAGCAATTTTAAGTTGAAGTCAGACTTACTTAGGTATGGGTAAGACTAGTTCTTACTATCTTCTTGGCCCTAGTAATGTATCTACAGTGGAATCCCAAAAAAACTTAACTTGGCTTATGTAATTGATCTTGATCTTGAACCTTTTCAACTATCATTCTCTGAAAATACAGTTCTACTTAAAAATACTCTGTTAATGTTAGGTATAATGAACTGCTGCATCTGGGTTCTAATAAACTTTTGCTGAGAACAAATACATTTGACAATGTGGCATCTTTAGAACTCAGTATCTTGAGGGAAATAGTGTTCTGTGAATTTGACAGTCCTTTAAATGCATTGTCTTTTTGGCAGAAGCTTTTGATGGACTTTATTTTGATAACACACTTTAAGGTCTCCTGACTTACAGAATGTTCCAAAGAAGGTCATTATGAACATCCAGTATAGTTCTGTGCAGGGATTAGGACCCTCTGGGCTTGTTTATATCTACACCACATGGTCCTAGCCTGCTGTGTTTTGAGGTTTTCTGCTGACTTTATAGGTCTTTAGCTTTGATTTTGATGCTTTGAGTGTCTGCCTCTTGCAGCACCACCCCCAGCCCTTTTCCAGTTGGCTGCATCTCATCTGTTGTGGGCTGGGAAACTAGATCACGGAGCTTATTAAAATTATGTCTAAAATAAGATCCAGTAGGCTCTGAGTGATGACTTCATGTGTTCTGTGAACTGTGTGGTCTCTGACTGATCAGAGACCTTTTTTATTTCCTGTTTTTCTTTTGTTATACAGATGCAGGAGGCTTTGAGGTACTCTTAGAGTGCCATAATATTGAAATACAGGATTAATTTCTTTATTCTTTGGAAGGATAAAAGATTGTCTTGATTCTTTGAGGAGTTGAAGACAAACCAAAGTTAGTATACTAAAACCTGTTTTCTTAACAGTAATATTTTAGCGGTATCCTGATATTTATAGTTAACATTTGGTATACATGGTTTTAATGCCAAGATCCTCACTTGATTTATTGGTTCTATGATAAAGATTTTTATAGCTAGCTTCTTCTAAGACCCTTCAAAAGATACCCACTTTCCACCAAAGAAGAAAAAAACCACCTCTGTAAGATAAAGATTTCAAACTCCTATAGCTCTAAAAGTGAGCAAAGAGTTGGGGGGGGACTAGACATTACATACGCTATCAGAAGAGGGCAGCTGCTACCCTGCTCTCTCTCCAAATGTTACTATTACCAGGATCTGTGGGCCCAGTGTTGCCAGATCTTCCCTTTTATTCCCCTTTAAAAGGAAAGCCGCAAATCCAGATTTTTGGCAACCAATTCAAATTAAAAACAATAACACATTTCTGGTAGGTTGGTAGGCACTAGTTTAATTTGTGAATTAAAAAGTTGAGGTTCAGTAAGCAATCAGGAGTGTAAGGATTAAATCATTTAAACCATATATGCTATCTTTTTTTAAAGTTTCAAATATTTTTTGCTTTATGTAGGTGGTCAAGATTAAGTAGTTTTTTTGTAAATGTTAATTAACTTCCTTGCTAAGGTTTTACATAGTTGTGTGTGAGGCATAGGGAAAGCCAATTTAGTAGATGGATTGATCCCACAGAAGTTTGTGTCTTACTGTTCATTACATTCTTTTTCATGTTGTGAATCGTCTATCTGTAGACTATATACTTTCAAAATGTTTTAAGATTGGGAGATTACAAAAGGATGATTCTTACCTTTGTAACACTATAATAGTACTAAATTTAAAAAATGATTATTTTAGGAGTGCCTTGGTGGCTCAGTCAGTTAAGCATCTGACTTCAGCTCAGATCATGATCCCTGGGTCCTGGGATCCAGGTCAGTGGGGAGTCTTCTTGGCCCTCACCCCACCCATGTACTCTCTCTCAAATAAAGTCTTTTAAAAAATAATTATTTTAAAATACTGTACTGTGTGATACCATATATTAGTGTTACCCTGTCAGAATGGCAAAATATTATCAAATTGTTCTGTGGAGTACTGTGAACTTTAATAAATGGTTGACTGAAAATGGCTGTTTGGATTAGATCTATCTCAGAAAGCACATATACCTTCTTACTCCAAAAGAAAAGGCTCTTGAAATCTGTAGGAAGATTTTTTTTTTTTAATTTATCATTAGGAAATGTTTTTTGCTTTACATAGTTTCATTGGATTGAGAAACTTTCTTTGGATCTTCCAGGTTGCTATTTATTGATTTAAAGAACCATCACTGAGGGATAATTAATCTAGGTTTGATTAAATTAATTAAAAGGATAGTTAATCTAGGTTTGCTTTAAACTCTGTGTGTATTACTGTACTGCTGAATGACAAAGAGGAAGTTTTGACAAAGTCCAATTCTGGATATTTTAGTCCAGAGAGAGGACTGCCAAAATATCCTAGGCAGTTCCCAGGATAGGAATACCTGACTCATGCCTGATGGTGCCAGGAACCTCTGCATGCTTCATCCCAGAAATGCAGGAGCACACTTGTTTTTTTCTGTAGAAACAGAGTTTTTGTGGTAAAGTTCCCAGGCTAACCTTCAAAATCATATTTAACTATGACAAAGGAAAATAAAGTACCATTAGTTTTTCTATCTACAGAATCAAGTGAGATTTCAATTAATAGAATCATAAAATGTTAGAACTGCAACACATCTCAGAGCTACTATCTAAAAAGGCCATTTGACTTTCTAGGGCTGGATTAAGAACCTGGTTTTTTTTGGTTTTTTTTTTCCATGTACCATTATATAGCTGTTAGGTATGTAAATCCAAAGGATGCGGTCTTTTTCTTTTGTTCAATTGGGTTATGCAGACTGTTACTGGGAACCAGAAGATCTTTTCCTCAACATCTCTTTTTATTGTTGAAGAGGTATGTATGAACTCCCTTAGAACTATATACAAAGTTGGGATGTTCTGTTCTCCATATATCTTTCATCAGAGTTAAATGGGTTTTTAATTTACTTATTTATTATTATTATTATTATTATTTTTAATTTTATTTATTCATGAGAGAGAGAGAGAAGCAGAGACACAGGCAAGGGTGAAGCAGGCTCCATGCAAGGAGCCCGATGTGGGACTCGATCCCCGGACTCCAGGATCACACCCTGGGCGGAAGGCAGACGCTAAACCGCTGAGCCACCCAGGGATCCCCAAATGGGTTTTTTTAATCTCTGGAAGATTAAGAATCACTGTCTTACATCCTTAAACATTCTATTTTAATGTCAGTTGGTGACCCAATTACCTGTTCTACAGAGAAAGTAGAATTCGTATACGTGAATTCTTTCAGATTTCCTTTGAGGCCTTTAAAACAAAAACAAAACTCTATAGCTACCATCTTTATAGTACTCATTCAATTTCAGGATTACTGAATCTTCTGAACAACCCTTTGAGAATTCTGTTCTCTCCAGGCTAGATGGAAAAACAGACACTTGGAGAAGTAAACAAACTTACCTATGATTATATGGTATAGTAAGAAGAGCCAGGATTCAGATTCATGCAGTCTTGACTGTAGCCAGCCATTGCTCCAAAATTACCGTAGTCATCACTCTTTTTCCTTCTTGTCTCTGCAGAAGCTGTACTTTTCCCTTTGTCAAGCTAACTTATGCTTTCCTATTCTTTCTGCCAGGTCCTGGCTCTCTAGTAATTAATTGTCTCTGCTCTCCTAGCTTCAGTTTCTTCTAAGTCCCCTCAGCATCCAAGCTTATCCAAGAGTTCCCCATCCTAAAAAAAACCAACAACAAAAACACTTTTTAACTCTCCTAGTCTGCTACTGCTGATCCCTTCCTCTTCTTTATTCCTCCTATTTCTATCATTGCAGTGCCAAAATTCTTAAAAGAATAGTCTATTCACCATTCTGGGACTTAGTAAGGTCACTGTTGATTACTGAATTGCCAAATTCAATGGATACTTCCTCAGCTTTTATTTAATTTATATAAGTTATGTTATCACTCATTTTCCTAAGCTTCTTTTTTTTTTTAAGATTATTATTTATTTATTCATGAGAGACACACAGAGAGAGGCAGAGACACAGGCAGAGGGAAAAGCAGGCTGCCTCCCTGCAGGGGCCCTGATGCAGAACTTGATCCTGGGACTCTGGGATTGCACCTGGAGTGGAAGGCAGGCACTCATCCACTGAGTCACCCAGGTGTCCCTCCCTTAGCTTCTGATAAACTGATGTCTCTTCCTTTCTCATATCTAGTGTTTCCCAAATTTATTAGAATGCTTTTCAAACTAATACTGTTGATGGATACAAATAAGAGTTTGTGAAACAATGCACGCTTGGGTTAAGATTGACAGCGCAAATGGTCCTAGGTGAATTAATTAAAGTATGTAATCAAAATGTAATACCAGAAGCACAAAATTAGGTAAATTATTTAAAAAACAAAATATATTAAGATGAAACATTTTGTTGTGAAGGACCAAACTAAAAATGGTATTTTTCTTATGTAACAATAGAGACCTTCATCAAAGGTTTCACTAAATATGTTACTGTATGTTGTTTTCATTACAGTATAATATGAAAATTTGTTTCAAATAGGTACACTGTAGCAAAAGATTACAAACTACATATTTGGCATTATTCATGCAGTTAAGCTACTATCAACATTATTGTCACATCTATTTAGGTGACTTAAGAATCAAAGGACTTTGGTTTTCATTTAAAACTTTCTTATTTGGGATGCCTTGGCTCAGCGGTTGAGTGTCTGCCTTTGGCTCGGGGAGTGATTCCAGTCTGGGGATCAAGTCCCCCATTGGGCTCCCTTTGAGGAGCTTGCTTTTCCCTCTGCCTATGTTTCTGCCTCTCTCTGTGTGTCTCATGAAAAAGTAAATAAAATCTTTTAAAAAAATAAATAAGGCTTTCTATTTTAGGGGCACCTGAGTGGCACAGTCAATTAAGCATCAGACTCTTGGCTCAGGTCATGGTCACCCTGAGTGTGTGGAGTGGTGGAGTCTGTCCTGCTTTGGACTCTGTGCTCAGAGCAGAGTCTGCTTAAGTATCTTTCTCTTTCCCCCTCTGTCCCCCCCGCCATGTGTTCTCCCCTCTCTCTCTCTGGAATAAATAAAATCTTTAAAAAAAATTTGGGGGTTCCTGGGTGGCTCAGTTGCTTAAGCTGTCTGCCTTCAGCTCAGGTCATGATCCCAGAGTCCCAGGATCAAGCCCTGCACCAGGTTCCCTGCTCAGTGGAGAGTCTGCTTCTCCCTCTGACCACCTCCCTCATGCTCGCTTGCTCTCTCAATCTTTAGGGGGGAAAAAAACCCTTTCATGTTCTAGTTATAACTCATGAAGAATGGGTTAGTATAGTCAGAATAGTAAGCTTTGATTAAATCTCAAATACAGGGGTGCCTGGATGGCTTATTCGGTTAAGTGCCTGCCTTCGGTCCAGGTCATGATCTCAGGGTTCTGGGATCGAGCCTCACGTGGGGCTCCCTGCTCAGTGGGCAGCTTGCTTCTTCCTTTCCCTCTGCCTCTCCCTACCCCTGGCATGTGCTTGCTCTCTCAAGTAAATAAAATCTTTTTTAAAAATCTCAAATATAGAGGGACACCTGGGTGGCTTAGTGGTTTAGCACCTGCCTTCAGCCCAGGGCATGATCCTGGAGTCCTGGGATCAAGACCCACATTGGGCTCCCTGCATGGAGCCTCCTTCTCCCTCTGCCTGTGTCTCTGCCTCTCCCTCTTTGTGTCTCTCATGAATAAATAAATAAAATATTTTTAAAAATAAAAATCTCAAATATAAATTGAATTATGACAAGAAACTGGATAGATCAGTGGAGTTAAATTGATAATACCCATGATTAAATCCTGTTTGTACATCAGGATTGATGTACAACACACCTGTTTGTTTTGTGTTGCAGTTTCTTGAGGCAAATTATTGCTTTAAATCTGTAGAAATATGTAGTATTTCTTAAAAACATGTATTAAAAGTTAGGTAAAATTTAGGACAAAAAATATTGTCACCTTTATTCGTATAATACATATTAGTGTTTGATGAAAAATGCTACTGTAATTCAAGGAGTTCTAATTGGTCCTTCTTAGAATCATTTTCCTTTAGTCTTTGTGCTTTTCCTTTTACAGGGAATGTCCTCTCACCCCACCCCCTCCTCCTGAATTCTTTATTCATCCTTAGAGACCCAACAGAAATGGCCTTTCTGTGTAGCATGCCCCAGGCATGCAGGCAGTAGGGTTCCACTATAGAACTATTTCTTAGTATGTAGACATGATTGATTATTCTCCTCCTCTGGACTGAGCTCTCCAAGGCAAAGTCCTTGTCATTTACTCCTATTTCCTAGTATCTGATGCATAGTAGACATTCAGTTTTTGTCAATAACATTCAGTGCTGACAGCAAGTGATATGATGAAAAAAATAGGATTTTGGAGTAACATACTTATTGAGTCATGCGATAGCCCTGTAGCCTTGAGCAAGTCTCTTCCGTAGTTTCCTTTAGCTTTGGCTTCCTTGTCTGTAGAATGAGGATGGTGTCATTTACCCTGCAAACCCATGGAGGGTGAGTAGAAAGGAAATAAGGACTACATAAAAGGTAGGTTTTTTTTTTTTTTTTTTTATGATAGTCACAGAGAGAGAGAGAGAGAGAAGCAGGCTCCATGCACCGGGAGCCTGACGTGGGATTCGATCCCAGGTCTCCAGGATCGCGCCCTGGGCCAAAGGCAGGCGCCAAACCGCTGCGCCACGCAGGGATCCCAAAAGGTAGTTTTTAATATCGTCACTGTGACTTAACTGCCACAGTTGCAAAGTTGCAAATACAATACCTAGACTATTTTTCTTTTTTTTTTTAAGATTTTATTTATTTATTCACGAGAGACACAGAAAGATAGGCAGAGACACAGGCAGAGAGAGAAGCAGGCTCCTTGCAGGGAGCCCGATGTGGGATTCGATCCCAGGACTCCAGGATCACACCCTGAGCCGAAGGCAGATGTGTTTAACCACTGAGCCACCCAGGTGCCCCTAGAATATTTTTTCCTTTTTTTTTTTTTTTTAAAGATCTTATTTATTCATTCATGAGAGATACACAGAGCGAAAGAGAGAGGCAGAGACACAGGCAGAGGGAGAAGCAGGCTCCATGCAGGGAGCTCGACGTGGGACTCCATCCTGGGTCTATAGGATCACACGCTGGGCCGAAGGCAGCGCTAAACTGCTGAGCCACTGAGGCTGTCCTAGAATATTTTTTTCTTTAACCATATCAGAGTAAGTTATTAACATGTTGTCTCATCAACCCTAAATACTTTAATGTGTATTTCTTGGATACAAGGACATTTCTGCCACATAATCACAGTACAACCTTCAAAATTAGTAATTTTTTTTTTTTAAGATTTATTTATTTCTTCAAGAGAGACAGAGAGAGAGGCAGAGACACAGGTGGAGGGAGAAGCAGGCCTCCCGCAGGAAGCCTAATGTGGGACTTGATCCTGGGACTCCAGGATCACACCCTGAGCCGAAGGCAGAGGCTCAACCGCTGAGCCACTCAGATGTCCCAAAATTAGCATATTTCCATTGAGCTCTTACTGCCAATAATCCTCAAACCCCATTCAGGTTTTGCCAGTTGTTCCAGTAACGTACTTTTATAGCAAAGAACCCAGTCCAGAGTTACTTGCTGCATTTTGTTATTTATCTATGGTCTCTTTTAATTCCTTAGTCTTTTCTTGACTTTATGACCTTAACACTTAAAACGTTAGAGTCCAGTTGCTTTGCAGAGTGTCCCTCATTTTGGATCTGTTTCCTTATGATGAGATTTATGTCGTGGGTCTTTGGCAGGAATGTCAATGAAGTAATACTGTGTTGCCCTCTTTGCAGACTATCAAGTGGTATGTGATTTTGGTTGGATTCTTTTCATTGCGTCCTGTTGAATGGTATGCAATTTAAATTTGACCCGTTGCTGAGAATTTTCATTTCCATTGCTTGATTAAGATAATGTTTACCAGGGTTCCCTACTGTAGAGTTAATTTTTTTTTTATCTTTGTAATAAATAAGTAATTTATTGGGAGATACTTTGAGAATATGTACTTAATCCTGTTTGTATCATTTATATATTGCTACAGAAGAAAGTACCCCAAAACTTAGTTACTTAAACATTTATTATGATATAGTTTCTGATGATCAGAAATCTGAAAATGGCTTACAGCTAGGTGATTCTGGCTTGGGGTCATTTTTGAGGTTACAGCCACACTATTGCCAGAAGTTAAGTTCGCTGTAGGCTAGAGGATCCCATTCCAAGCTCACTACCATGGTTGTTGACAGATCTTAGTTCCTTGTGGATTATTGGACTAAAGGATTCATTTCCTACCCACATGGGTCTCTCCATAGAGCTGCTTGAGTATGCTTAAGCTATGGTTTCCTTGGGCAGCCCCGGTGGCACAGCAGTTTAGCACCGCCTGCAGCCCAGGGCGTGATCCTGGAGACCCTGGATCGAGTCCCATGTCAGGCTCTCTGCATGGTGCCTGCTTCTCCCTCTGCTTGTGTCTCTGCCTCTCTCTCTCTCTCTCTCTCTCTGTCTCTATGAATGAATAAATAAAATCTTTAAAAAAAAAAAAAAAAAAGATGGTTTCCTTAGAGTGCCCTGAGAGAGAGCAAGAGAGAACACACACACAACCACAATATCTTTTATAACCTAATCTCAGAAGTGGCATGCTATTGCTTTTGTCATATTCTGTTGGTTTCACAGACCACTCTTGGTACAAAGTGGAAGAGAGGACTAAGGAGTATGAATATTAGAAGTCAAGAATCATTGGGAGCTATTTTGGAGTCTAGGTTCCACACCCTTATGCAAATTTTTAAGTTACTGGTTTTTAAACATAAATTTATATGGACTTATGATTTCCTATTTTATTCAGGTGGATTATAATAATTTATTATCATTTATTTTAATACTCAAGGTTTTTTTCTTTTTTTTCTCATCATTCTTTGAGTACTTTGTTTTGGCACCCCAAGGTATCTCTGGCTTTTTCTTTTATACCCTGCTCTGGCCCTGTAATCATCTATTTTTCCAAGGATTCCTAGTTCTGTTTACTGGAAAATGGTATTTAGAAATCAAGATCTGGAGGCTAGGTGTGCTCGTTGCTCTTGGAGTCTCACTGCTTCCAGAGTTTCTCAGTGTGATCAGTGAATGTAGGTAGGGAATATGTGTGTGTGTGTGTGTGTGTGTAGACCGACACATACATATAATACATCGCCATGTGTATGTGACATTCCTGCCAAAGATGCATGACCTAAATTTGATCCCGGGACTCTAGATCGTGACCCGAGCTGACGGCAGACAGCTTCACTGACTGAGCTGCCTAGGCACCCCTGTAGATACCATTCATGCTCTCTTTTTTCCCTTGGGGATGCCTTAATTGTCCTGACTTGGACATCCTGCACTGGGTCATACCCATCCCCTTATAGATGTTCTCAGAATTAAAAATAAGTAAAATAAAGGGCTTCTTATTTGGCAGAAATATTTAGAGAAGAACTAAAGTAATAGTGCCAGTCATGTAGAACATAAAATAGATACAGGATGTTCAGCCTAGTAATTGTAACCGCTTAGCACTTTTTCCAGCTAGGGAATATGGCCCTTCTTTTTGCTTCAGTTTTATACCATTATTTGATAAGCAGCCATTAGTTCTCATCCACATAAACTGTTTGTAGATTTTTGAAAGTGGTGACAGGTACACAGGTAACAAGTGTATAGAACTTGTTTGGCAAATCTTCATCCTCCTGATGTTTTTGGACAACTGCACACACTGTATGGAACATTTTTTATTCCTTTGGCCCAGATGGCATTGTTGAGCTTGGTGTCAGTATGCACCTCTGGAGTTCCCATCTTCTTCATGTGAAGTTTCTGGATCTCCTTGCATGCCCAAGGGGCTCACTTTGAAATCCATTCCATGGATGCGCTCGTGAATGTTGATGGTATATTCTTAGGTCACTACCTTGTTGGTGGCAGAATGGTCTTCTTGCCACCCTTCTTTACAGGAGCCATCTGCCAGGCCCTAGTTGGAAAGGGAGAGCACAAGGTATTGTGGAGAATATGGTCTTTTCTACAGCTATCTTGGAGTAAACCAAGACCATAATTTTAATGTAGTGGGTTTTTTTGTTTTTGTTTTTTTTTTTTAAGATTTTATTTATTCATTTGAGAGAGAGCAAGCATGAGTGGGGAGAGCGGGAGAGGGAGTAGCAGACTCCCTGCTGAGCAGGGATCCCAACTCAGGGCTTGATCCCATGACCTGAGATCATGACCTGAGCCTAAGGCAGACATTTAACCGACTAAGCCACCCACCCAGGTGCCCCAATTTAATGTTTTCTAAGATAATTTTGATAACTCTGGTATCCTGTATAAATACACTAGTTTCCAGTCTTAGAAATATTTGCAAACAACCATAATTAAATAAATAAATAAAACTTACCTTTTTTATGAAATATTTCATACAAAAGTATAAAAGATTTTAGACACTGATATGATCAACACCTATGTACTTAATATCCAATTTAACATTCAGAAGAACTACCTAATTTAGCAATAGTGTTAAAGTTTATTTAGCAATAGCTTCTCTCTTTTTTAAAATATTTTTTTAATTAAGTAAACTCTATCCAGCATGGGGCTTAAACTCACAATCCTGAAATCAAGGGCAGCCCCGGTGGCTCAGCGGTTTAGCGCCGCCTTCAACCCAGGGTGTGATCCTGGAAACCCGGGATTGAGTCCCATGTCGGGCTCCCTGCAGGGAGCCTGCTTCTCCCTCTGCCTGTGTCTCTGCCTCTCTCTCTCTCTGTGTCTCTCATGAATAAGTAAGTAAAATCTTAAAAAAAAAAAAAAAAAATCCTGAAATCAAGAGTTGCACACTCTATGAACGGAGACAGCCAGGTGCCCCCAAAAGCTTCTCTTTTTATTTTATGAGCTTAGCATTTTTGCATATTGAGAAGTATTGTTTATGTTTTCATAAGGGTGCATTGTTGGTGGTGGGGGGGAATTGCTTGTGGAACCACTCCAACTTCACTTATTTCAATAAGGCAATATCATCAATGAGCTTAGTAGTAGGCCAGTTTAGATTATTTGTATCTTTAAGTATTGTGCTTCACTTTTATTGACTAGAAATAGTAAACTCCACTTTGAAATTATTGAGCTTACCAGCAATATCATAGATATTTGTGAGCTCTTTTTAAAAGTGCATTGCAGGGATCCCTGGGTGGCGCAGCGGTTTGGCACCTACCTTTGGCCCAGGGCGCGATCCTGGAGACCCGGGATCGAATCCCACATCGGGCGCCCGGTGCATGGAGCCTGCTTCTCCCTCTGCCTGTGTCTCTGCCTCTCTCTCTCTCTCTCTCTGTGACTATCATAAATAAAAATAAAAAAAACATATATCTTAAAAATAATAATAATAATAGGGATCCCTGGGTGGCGCAGCGGTTTGGTGCCTGCCTTTCGCCCAGGGCGCGATCCTGGAGATCCGGGATCGAATCCCACGTCGGGCTCCCAGTGCATGGAGCCTGCTTCTCCCTCTGCCTATGTCTCTGCCTCTCTCTCTCTGTGTGACTATCATAAATAAATTTAAAAAAATATATTAAAAAAAAATAATAATAATAAAATAAAAGTGCATTGCATGATATTTAGTGTATTTATTTCAAGGTTGGTTTGAAACCATTTTCCAAATGTTTAAAATACTGATTAAATTGGTTTAAAACAAAAATTTGAATTCTTTCTCAAAACAAATAGTTATACCCTTTATTTTCATCAACACAGTACAAATCTTGAATAAATAAAATCTGTTTAACGTGTACTGGCAATCCCAAAACATGCTTATGCAGTAATTTATTTTTCAGTATACATGTCTTACTTTAGTTCCTCTGTTATTGAACCTATAACTTAATGTGGAAAATAAATTGAATGAGGTCACATGCAACATTAACATAAAGTTAAAGAAATTGTTCCGCTTTGGAACAACTTGAAACTGACTGTGTTTATTGGCATTTGGGAAGGAGCTATTAGTTTCTCAGCCTAGACTGTGGACATGATTTGATCTGTAATCCTAGAGCCCGGGGTAGGGCCACGACTGTGACACTCTTTTTACTTTATTTTTAAAAAGATTTTATTCATCTATTTGACAGAGAGGAGCACAAGTAAAGGGGAGTGAGAGAGGGAGAAGCAGGCTCCCCGCTGAGCAGGGAGCCCAATAAAGGGCTCAATCCTAGGACCCTGGGATAATAACCTGAGCTGAAGGCAATTGCCCAATTGACTGAGCCACCCAGGGTGCCCCCTTTTTACTTTTATAGTCCGTATTTTCATTGTCTTATAGTTTCCAGTATTGCTGTTAAGTCTAAAACTATTCTGAAAAAAAAATGAAAAAATAAAAAATAAATAAAAATTAAAAAAAATTAAACTATTCTGACTCCTGATCCTATATATTTGGCTAGTTTCCTTTCTGAAAATTTACAGATTTCAATGTTTGTGTTTTCATTCTTAGATATATACCTAGGAGTGAAATTGCAGGGTGATGTGGTAATTCTGTTTAACTTTTTTTTTAGGATTAGTTATTTGAGAGCGTGTGTATGTGCACAAGCAGTAGTGAGCAGAGGCGAGGGAGAGGGAGAGAGAAAATCCTCAAGCCGACTCTTATTCTGAGGACAGAGCCCTTCGTGGGTCTCGATCCCAGGACCTTAGCTGAAACCGAGAGTCAGAAGTTCAACCCATTGAGCCACCCAGATGCCCCTGTGTTTAACTTTTGAGGAATCACCAGGCTGTTTTCTAAACCAAACTGTACTATTTTACATTCCCATCATCAATGTATGAAGGTTCTAGTTTCTATACATCATCATCAACACTTGTTACTTTATTCATTTTTTAAGATTTTATTTATTTATTCATGAGGGGGGCGGGGGGGCAGAGGGAGAAGCAGGCTCCACGCAGGGAGCCTTATGTGGGACTTGATCCCCAGACCCCGGGATCACATCCTGGGCCGAAGGCAGGTGCTAAAGCACTGAGCCACCCAGGATCCCCCACTTGTTACTTTATTATTATTATTTAAGGTTATATTAATCTATTGGACAGAAAGAACACAAGTTGGGGGAGTGGCAGGCAGAGGGAGAGGGAGAAGCAAGCCCCCCCACACACAGAGTAGGGAGCCTGATATGGATGGGACTTGATCCCATGACCCTGGGATTATGACCTGATCTGAAGGCAGACACTTAACTGACTGAGCCACCCAGGCACCTGTTACTTTATTATTTTGATTATAGCTTTCCTGATAGGTGTCAGGTGATATATCATTGTGGTTATGATTTGCATTTCTCTTAATTACTAATACTAAGCATTTTTTCACATGCTCATTGGACATATATATATTCTCTTTGGAGAAAAGCACATTGTTTATCCATTTTTAAATTGGCTTGTCTTTATTGTTGACCTGTAAGAATTCTTTGTTTATTTTATATATTAAACCATTATCAGTTAAATGATTTGCAGGATTTTTCTCCCATTTTGTGGGTTGCCTTTTCACTTTATTCATGGATGTACAGAAGTTTTAAATGATGGAAGTCCGGTTTATCTAATTTTTCTTTTGTTGCATGTGTTCTTAGTATCATAGCCAGGAAATTGTATCCAAGGATACAGAGATTTGCATTTATGTTTCCTTTAAGAGTTTTATAGTTATAGCTATTACATTTAAATTTTTGCTGTCTTTCAATTTTTTTATCATAAAATTCATATATAAAACTTATCATCCTAGCCGTTTTCCTCCCCCCCAGAGAGGGAGAAACCCAAGAGGCTTCATGCCCAGCGCAGAGCCTGACATGGGGCTTGGTCTCACAACTCTGAGATAATGACCTGAGCCAAAATCAGGAGTCAGACATTTAACGAACTGAGCCATCAAGGTGCCCCTTAGCCCTTTTTTAAAAAAGATTTTAAAAATAAAATAAATAAATAAATAAAAATAAATAAAAGATTTTTTTAAGTAATCTCAACACCTAGTGTGGGACTCGAACTCATGACCTGAAGATCAAGAGTTGTGTGTTCTTCCCACTGACCCAACCAGGTGCCCCACTCCCCACAACCATTCTCAAATAGACATTTCAGTGGTATTAAGTACATTGTATTGTTGTACGACCATTACCACCATCCATCTCTGGAACTCTTCACCTTTCAAAACTGAAACTATACTCATTAAACAGTAACTCCCTATCCTTGTTCTCTGTGGCCCCTGGCAACCATCATTCCACTTTTTGTCTTTATGGTTTTTTACTAGGCTCCTCATATAATTGGAATCAGATAGTATTTTTCTTTGTGTGACTTCTTTCTCTTCAGTGCAATATTGAAGTTCATCCATGTCAGAATATCCTTCCTTTTAAGGCTAAATAAAATTCCACATTTTGCTTATCTACTTGTCAGGTGATGGACACTTGGATTGTTTACATGTTTTAACTATTCTGAATAATGCTGTTATGAACATGGATATGCAAATGTCTCTTCAAGACTCTGCTTCCAGTTATGTAGGGTTTATACCTAGAACTGGAATTGCTAGATCATATGGTAATTCTATTTTTAATTTTTGGAGAAACTGCCATACTGTTTTCCACAGTGACTGTACCATCTTATACTCTCACCAACATGAATCCAACCAACACTTGTTACTTTCTGTTTTTGTTTTTTGTTTGGATTTTTTTTTCTAGTAACCTTCCTGATAGGTATGAGATTGTGGCGTGTGGTCCATTTTTAGTTAATTTTTGTGAAATGGGGTCTAGGTTCATCTTTCACATATGAATATCCAGTTATAGCGCTATTTGTTGGAAATATTCTTTCCCCCAAGTGAGTTGTTTCTGACAACTGTAAAAAACTAGTTGGTCATAAATCTATGGGTTTATTTCCGAACTTTCTGTTCCATTGATCTATATATATTTCTCTTTTTTTTTTTAATATTTTTATTTTTTTTAATTTTTATTTATTTATGATAGTTACAGAGAGAGAGAGAGGCAGAGACACAGGCAGAGGGAGAAGCAGGCTCCATGCACCGGGAGCCTGACGTGGGATTCGATCCCGGGTCTCCAGGATCGCGCCCTGGGCCAAAGGCAGGCACCAAACCGCTGCGCCACCCAGGGATCCCTATATTTCTCTTTTTATGCTGGTATCATACAGTCTTGAATTGAATACTGTGGCTTTGTATTAAGTTGTAAAATCCTTAAGTGTGAGGATCCATCTAAATTTATTATCTAAATCCTTCTAAATTTATTATTTTCCATGATGGTTTTGATTCTTTGGGTGCCCTGCATTACTGTATGAATTTGAGAATAACTTTGTCATTTCTATAAAAAGAAGGGGGAGACATTTGGAATGTTTATAGAGATTGCGTGGAATCTGTAGATCAATTTGGGGGAGTATTTGGATTACTCCTCTTATATTTTCCTTTTTCCTTCTTTGTTTTTTTATTTCATAGAAGACTTTCTCATTCTCATTATGTTTAAGGATTTTGCTCTTGTTTCATAGAAGCAATAGCTTCTCTTACCTTTAGAATATTCACGATAGTTTTTCTTTTGTTTTGGCTTTTTCTCCTTGTATGGTCCTTGTTTTCCTTTGCTTTTTTCTATACATTGTTTTGGTGCTTATCTTTCATATTGAAGATGAATGATCAAATGGTTGAATTCTTCATTGTCATTTATATTTATTAGGAGTCGAATACTAAAAACCTGGTGCAAAGTTCTGAGCTTATAGGGGTGAGGTTTCTCAACTGTGGAATCAGTTTACAGTTTGCTGATTGGGCTATTTCTCTGGATAAACCATTAATATCAGTAAATTGTAAAGCTCTTTATCTTGTTCTGCTGACTTTTTTCCTAGGGATCTTTATAATCTCCTGCCTAGACAGTACATGCCTGGCTTCCAGTTTTCTCAGAACCACTGGGAACAAAGTTTGTATGTAAATGTTCACTTAGCCTTCCTGTTTTCTGTACATTATCCATCCCCCTGACTGTCCTTATATAATCTCTCAGTCCTGAGTCCTTGTTTTATCTTTTCCAGAGAACAAACGTCTGGCTTGTGGCTTGAGTTGGAGAGGCATTCACTAGAGGAGTTCAGAGTCAAGAAAATGATCTAGACATCACTTTTAATAGTTTTATTTTATTTTTATTTTTAAATTTTTAAAAAAGATTTTATTAATTTATTCATGAGAGACAGAGAGAGCGAGAGGCACAGACAAAGGCAGAGGGAGAAGCAGGCTCCATGCAGGGAGCCCGATGTGGGACTCGATCCCGGAACTCCGGGATCATGACCTGAGCCAAAGGTGGCGCTAAACCGCTGAGCCACCTGGGCTGCCCCTAATTTTTTTATTTAAGATTTTATTTATTTATTCATGAGGGACACAGAGAGAGAGAGAGAGGCAGAGACATAGGCAGAGGGAGAAGCAGGCTCCATGCAGGGAGCCGGATGTGGGACTCGATCCAGGTCTCCAGGATCAGGCCCTGGGCTGAAGGCGGTGCTAAACTGCTGAGCCACTTGCGCTGCCCAGTTTTAAGTTTTAAAGTTTTATCTTTATTAATATTTTTATCCATAAACCATAATCAGTATTTAGTTGTCAAAGTTTACTTAGATGTTAGGGAAATGTATATATTTTATTTTATTTTTTATTCTTTTATTATTTTTTAAAGATATTTATTCTATTCATGAGAGACAGAGAGAGAGGCAGAGACATAGGCAGAGGGAGAAGCAGGCTCCCTGCAGGGAGCCAGATGCAGGACTTGTTCCCCAGACCCGGGATCACTTCCTGAGTGAAGGTAGACACTCAACCACTGAGCCACCCAGGCATCCCAGGAAATGTATATATTTTAAATGATGTGCATTTTCAGTGAATACAGATAAACCAACTATATTTTTTAAAAATGTATTCTGCTATGATAGACATTGTTTCCAAGTTTTTGCTGCTACAGACACTGAAGCATCAACAGTGCCATACATGTCTCTTGGTGCTCATAGGTGAAGGTTTCTTTTTATAGTCAGCAGAGTTGTCTGGTTAGAGATTGTGAGCCTTTTCATTTTTGTAAGATATTGCCAAATTGTTTTCCAACGTTTTAATTTTTCTTATTTTTTAAGGATTTATTTATTTGAGAAAGTGAATGAGAGAGAACACAAGCAAGGGGAGCAACAGAGGCAGGGAGAAGCAGGCTCCCCACTAAACAGGGAGCCTGATGCAGGGCTCAATCCCAGGACCCTGGGATAATTGAGCCAAGACAAAGGCAGTTGCCCAACCAGCTGGGCCACCCAAGTGCCTAGACACCCAACTAATAAGATACAAGGCTTCCTTCCTTCCTTCCTTCCTTCCTTCCTTCCTTCCTTCCTTCCTTCCTTCCTTCCTTCCTTCCTTCCTTCCTTCCTTCCTTCCTTTTTAAAAGATTTTATTTATTTATTCATGAGAGACACACAAAGAAAGAGGCAGAGACACAGGCAAAGGAAGAAGCAGGCTCCATGCAGGGAGCCTGATGTGGGACTGGATCCCAGGACTCTAGGATCATGCCCTGGGCAGAAGGCAGGCGCTAAACTGCTGATCCACTCAGGGATCCCCGATACAAGAGTTTCTAATTAACTTACTTTCTTTTAAGATTTACTTTATGAATGTAACACATTATAGAAAAATGGACAAAACAGATGTCTGACAAATTTCCAAGTACTCCATCACCCATCATTTTATGTTATTTCTCAATATGTCTTCCATCTTCACTTGATTTTTTTTTTCACTTGATTATTTTGAAGCCAATCCTAAATATCCCATCATTATATCTAAATAATTCAGGTTAATTACTAAGAGATAAGGCAATGGTTTTCAACTCTGGGCAGTTTTGCCCACTAAGTAACATTTGGCATTGTTTGTAAACATTTTTGGTTGTCACAACTGAGAGACTACTGGGGGCTACTGGCATCTAGGAGGTAGAGAGGCTAGGGAGCTGATAAACCTTCTGCAGTGCATAGGATAGTTCCCAACAACAAAGAATTATCCAGCCCCAAATGTCAACATTTCCAGATTGAAAAACCCTGAGATAAGAACTTTTTAAAATCATGTGTATGATACAGTTATCACCTCTTTTTCTCTTTTTTTAAGATTTTAGGTTCTCTCTACATTCAACATGGGGCTCTAATTTACAACCCTGAGATCAAGAGTCCTATTCTCCACTGACAGCCAACCAAGTGTTCCTATTTTTTTTTTCAATATTTTCTTTCCTTATTCATGAGAGACACACACAGAGAGGTAGAGACACAGGCAGAGGGAGAAGCAGGCTCCTCTCAGGGACCTGGACTCTGGAATCTCGCCATGAGCCAAAGACAGATGTTCAACCCTGACCCACCCAGGTGTCCCCCAAACACTCCTGTTGTTATCACATCTAAAATATGAACAGTAATTTCATGATATCACGTATCCAGTTTAAAATTTTTCTTTTTCAAATGAAGTTGTTTTTATTTTGTTTTCTTAAAGATTTTATATATTTAAGAGAGGGACAGAAAGAGCCATGAGGAAGACAGAGGGAGAAGGAGAGGGAAAAGCCGACTCCTTACTGAGTGGGGAGCCTGGTGCAGAATATGATCCCAGGATCATGACCTAAGCTAAAGTCAGATACTTAACTGACCCAGCCAGCCAGCAACCCTCAAATGAGGTTTTATTTATTTATTTTTTTTCAAATGAGGTTTTAATTATTTTTTACATTTGATTTGTTTGAATTATTACATAGATAAAGTCAACTAATTAAATTTGGTTGGTGTCTTTTAAATCTTTAGGTATCCCCTCTTTTCTCTTACATTTATTTGTTGAATACAATAGATCCCTTGTTTTATATACTGTCCCATATTCTCTAGGTATTGCTGATTGTATCCTCCTCTTCTTAAACAGACTTGCAGACAGTCCTGTTTTTAGCTCTACTTCCAGGAGTTGCTTGTACTATCAACTTCTGAGCCTTTGTAAATTTGATTCTTTGGGTTTTTCTTGTAGATTATAATTACAACCTTGGGACTGCCAAGTCACTAAAACTCATCACTCTTCTCTTTTACTTTCCCAAAATTTTGTTGCTGTTGCCTCTTCTCCCATTCTTTGTACTAGTGGGTTTAAGCCTTAAAAAAAAAAAAAAAAAAAAAAATTCTTAACTGTAGAGAACAAATAGATTGTGACCAGAGGGATGATGGGTCAGGGAAGGGGTGAAATAGGTGAAGGGGATTAAGAGTATACTTATCTTTTTTTTTTTTTTTAATATGAGTATACTTCTCTTTATGAGCACTGAGGACTGTATGGAATTGTTGAATCTATATTATACACCTGAAATGAATATAACACTGTATGGTAACTACCCTGGAATTAACATTTAAAAAAAAAATCTGTTGACTCTTATTTTAGTAGGATTTTGGAGAGAGTGAAAGTTGCATGTTCAATCTGTCATTTCATGTGAAATTTTGAGATGCAGTCAGTGATTCTTACTATATATTTTTCTAAAAACATGCTGTATTACTAGACCAAAAATCTATATTTCTAGGAATTGTAACTTAAAAGAAACAGGTACTTCAAAAGTCATAAAGTACAGAACTCCTGTATATCTAATTATTTTTATGTAGCAGATAAAAGTATTGGATATTTGCAGTATTCTGAAAATATCTCGTGATTTTCTTCTAATTGATCTAATATATAACATAAAAGCGGTTGTCTTCTATATTTAGCTAAGATGCCTTGCCTATTATTTACCTCATTTGAGGTTTTAGATGAGTATATCTATGAAGATTATTGTTTGGTGTTTTAAGGGACCCTGGACAATATATTAGGATGTCAGATCTGGAGGGGAGTGGGATAACTTGAAATAAACTACTTTAATCATAACTTTCTAACCTTAACAATATTTTAAAATACTAAAGATTCTTCTTCTTCTTTTTTTTTTTTTTTTAAGATTTTATTTACTCATGAGAGACACAGAGAGAAGACATAGGCAGAGGGAGAAGCAGGCTCCCTGTAGGGAGCCCGATGTGGGACTTGATGCTGGAACTCCAGGATCATGCTCTGAGCCAAAGGCGGACACTCAACCGCTGAGCCACCCAGACATGCCCTAAAAATTTTTCTTTTGAGGCAGTAGGTTTTGGTAACAAGGCAGTTGTGGGTTGTTGGGTTATTTCTTTATTTTTGTTTTGTTTTAGTATTTAGCTGAATTAGAAATTTGTGATTATTTTTGCTGAGAAACTACTATGGTAATAATTGTTGGAAGGATCTATTATTCAGAGTCCTATTTTCTCTCTCTCTCTTTCTCTCTCTTTCTTTTTAAGGTTTATTTATTATTTGAGAGGGAAAGAAAAAGAATCACAAGCAGACTCCCTGCTGAGCATGGAGCCCAATGCAGGGCTTGATCTCATGAGCCCAAGATCATGATCTGAGCCAAAATCAGGAGTTTGGACACTTAATCTTAACCTTCTGAGCCACCCAGGTGCCCCAAAGTTAGATTATTTGTGTCTTTCTCTGTCTCCCCTCCCTCATCCCCCTCACCTCCACCATCTTCCTGGTTTCCTACTCTCCGGTTCTGACCCTACCACCCCACCTCAATCCAAACAAGATAGCAAGGAGGAATCCACCTCTTCTTTGTCCTTTATCCTCATGCCTTGCTCATTTGCAATTTATGTTCAGATCTATTTTCTTACCTTCCTCTACTTTGCTCTTCCTACAAAAGGCAAGCTCCCTTTCTCAGGCTCCCTTGCCAAGCAGCTCCCAGTCAGGCTAGGGCGGTGGGGATAACAAGACCAAGGGAGAGGGCATTTCTTCCCTCTTGTTGCTGACTGCATGTCTTTCATGGTCCAGCTCCCTTTAGGTGGCCACAGCTCCTGGGCTCTGGGGACATGACCTGCCTCTCTGGTCTCTCCAGTTTTAGGGATGGTAGTAGTCCTGCTCTTCCTAATCTCAGGATCTCCATTTTCTATTAGCCCTTTCGTTTTTCTAAACCTTCAAAAATAGTTCCCTGTGTTAAATTTCTTCTATGAAACTCACTGGCATGGATTCCACTTTCCTGATTAGAGCTTGACTGACAGAGTCCTCTATATCCAGTTAGTGACCATGCCTTGCCAGTTTTTGTTTCTGTTGCTCTTTATCCCTTTCTCACTGCCCTAATTCAGGCCATCATCTTTCACCTGGACTAATCTAATGTCCCCATTTCTAGTCTTTTGATTTTCAGTCTAGTTCCCTGTGAAGACCTTTTCCACATGCTGCCAAAGCAAGCAGTCACCTTACTGTGACCTTGTTAGTAACCTTCTTAAAAACCTCTTTAGTGGCTCTATATCTCATACAAGAGCTCTGAGCTCCTTGGAATGATGGACAAAGCTTTTCTTACACTCTTTACCCCTACCAGCTGCATCTCCGGCTTCTCTGTTCTAATAACACCAAAATGCTTATAACATTGGCTCACACATTCACACATATGTATGCACACAACTCCTCAAACACAAACCCCCTGCTTTTTCACCTCCCGTGTTTCTCATTAGTTTTCCCTTCCTACCTGTGTGGCTAACTCTCCTTCAAAACTCAGCTGAAAGATTTCTCTTCCAGAAAACTTCGTGATGATCCAGCCTGGGCTTCTCTGAGCTTGAGTAGCATTTTTGAATACTTTTATAAGTGCAGTTACCATATTTTATTAACATACTCTGCTTATACATCTCTTTTACCCAGATGGAGTGTCTCAAAGGCCTTGACCATGCCTTCTTCATTTGTCAGAGTCCTCTTCTCTTTAGAGACTATATAGGGGTATTTGTCACTTAGCTTTGCTGTGTGTTAAACAGTTCCAAAGCGTAATGCCTTAAAAGAACAACTTGTTATTTCTCAGGATTCTGTGGATTGACCAGGCAGTTTTTGTTACATGTATTGTCTGCTAGGATCATTTCTGTGATTGTATTCAGCTGTCACCAGAGTTAGAAAGTTCAAGGCTTCCCCCACATTGTCTGGGAACTTGATACTTACTGTTGGCTTTTGAAATGTACATCCCTGGGGATGCCTAGGTGGCTTAGCGGTTGAGCGTCTGCCTTAGGCTCAGGTTGTGATCCCGGGATCCGGGATCAGGTCCCACATCGGCTCCCTGCGAGGAGCCTGCTTCTCCCTCTGCCTGTGTCTCTGCCTCTCTCTCTCAGTCTGTGTCTCTCATGAATGAATAAATAAATAAATAAATCTTTTTTAAAAAAATGAAGTATACATCCCCAGCCCTCAAAGGGTCTTTCCAGCAAGATGGCCTGGACTTCCTATGTAGTGGCTCATAACAAAAGAAGAAAAGCTGTCAGGCCTCTTAAATACTAGATGTAAAACTGACAGTGTCATAAATTGCTCTACTTTTTTGGTCATCCAAGATGTATGGCCAGCCTGCATTCTAGGGGAAGGGAAACGGACACTTTTTTTCTTTCTTTTTAGAGTGAAGGGGAGAATCTCCAGCAGACTTTCTGCTGAGCATAGCACTGGACACAGGGGTGGATCTCAAAACCCTGAGATCATGACCTGAGTAGAAATCAAGAGTTGGTCACTTATCCAGCTGAGCCACTTAGGCACCCCCTGATGATTCGTTGATAGGAGGAATAGTATGTTCTTAATAGGGAAGGAGAAGTTGTTGATAGCCACCTCTGGAGATTATTTACTGCAGGGGAAATTGTAGTAAATGTTGTCTTAATAATGTATTTACTTCTTGGATATGGTCATGTGTTATAGATTTAGTAGAATTTTCTTTTTTGAGATGCATGGGTGACTTAGCAGTTAAGCACCTGCCTTCAGCCCAGGGCGTGGTTCTGGAGTCCCGAGATCAAGTCCCACACTGGGCTCCCTGCATGGAGCCTGCTTGTCCCTCTGCCTCAGGATCACTTTTTTTTTTCTTTTTACCAGTTTTATCAAGATGTAATTGACATTAACATTGTATAAGTTAAAAAAAACATTGTATAAGTTTAAAGTATACAGTATTAATTAGATAACACTTACATATTTAAAAAGATTCCTGCAGTAGTGTTGGCTAACTACCTTCACATTGTCATATAATTACCATTTATTTTTTGTGGTAAAAAGATTTAATGTGGGATCCCTGGGTGGCTCAGCAGTTTAGCACCTGCCTTTGGCCCAGGGCATGATCCTGGAGTCCCAAGATTGAATCCCGCGTCGGGCTTCCTGCATGGAGCCTGCTCCCTCTGCCTGTGTCTCTGCTTCTCTCTCTCTCTGTATCTCTCATGAATAAGTAAATAAAATCTTTAAAAAAAAATTTAACGTATACTCTCTTAGGAAATTTTAAGTATGTAATACAGTATTACTAACTATAATCACCTTGCTGCACATTAGATCTTGTTCATCTTATAATGAGAAGTAGTCTAACCAACATCTTCCCATTTCCTCCATCCTCCCCCCTCCCCCAAGTTTCTTTGTGTAACCTAGTGCTGGGAGACTAAGAAAAGGCATTAAAAAGATAAGAGATAACTAGTATTGATGTACTGGAATCAAACTGTTTCTAGTAGCATTAAAATAATAATTACTGGGCTCTTTTGTGTTTTTTCCACTTTGTGTTAAGTTTTTTCTGTAAGACTTTAAAAGCCTAAAGATCAAGGAGGTGGCTCTCTTCTTGATTGCCTGTCTGTTCTGGAAATTGTTGGATAAAATTTGAGTTACAGGAAGAAGGAATTTCATACTGCCAGATTTGTTCCTACCAAAACTCTCACTTAGCTCATGCTCTTGATATCACGTGTATATTAAGAAACTTGAGGGATCCCTGGGTGGCGCAGCGGTTTGGCGCCTGCCTTTGGCCCAGGGCGCGATCCTGGAGACCCGGGATCGAATCCCACATCAGGCTCCCGGTGCATGGAGCCTGCTTCTCCCTCTGCCTATGTCTCTGCCTCTCTCTCTCTCTCTCTCTCTCTGTGACTATCATAAATAAATAAAAATTAAAAAAAAAAAGAAACTTGAGGCTGCACCTGATATTAATATTATACTGTATATTAACTAGTATTTTTTAAATATTTATTTATTTATTTTAGAGAGAGAGAGTGGAAGGAATGGGAGAGAGAATCTCCAGCCGACTCCCTGCTGAGTGCAAAGCCCAAAAGGGGCTTCTTTCTTTCTTTCTTTCTTTCTTTCTTTCTTTCTTTCTTTCTTTCTTTCTTTCTTTCTTTCTTTCTTTCTTTCTTTCTGATTTAATTTATTCATGAAAAACAGAGAGAGAGACAGAGACATAGACAGAGGGAGAAGTAGGCTCCCTGCAGGAGGCCCTATGTGGGACTCGATCCTTGGACCAGGATCACGCCCTGAGCCAAAGGCAGATGCTCAACCGCTGAGCCACCCAGGGGTCCCAAGGGACTTGATTTAATGACCCTAAGATTATGACCTGAGCTAGAGTGGAGTCCCAGGCCCAACTGACTGAGCCACAGGGATGTCCTAACTAACTAGAATTTTTTTTTTTAGATTTTATTTATTTATTCATGAGAGACAGAGAGAGAAGCAGAGACATAGCAGAAGGAGAAGCAGGCTCCCTGCAGAGAACCTGATGTGGAACTCTGGGATCACAACCTGAGCCAAAGGTAGAAGCTCAGGGATCCTTGGGTGGCTCAGTGGTTTAGTGCCCGCCTTCGGCCCAGGGCTTGATTCCAGAGGTCCAGGATTGAGTCCCACTTCGGGCTCCCTATGGGGAGCCTGCTTCTCCCTCTGCCTATGTCTCTGCCTCTCTCTCTCTCTCTCTCTCATGTATAAATAAATAAAATCTTAAAAAAAAAAAAAAAAAAAGAAAAGGAGAAGCGCAACCCCTGAACTACCCAGGTGACCCTAACTAGAATTTAAATAAAAACTTTGAAGAGGGATCCCTGGGTGGCGCAGCGGTTTGGCGCCTGCCTTTGGCCCAGGGCGCGATCCTGGATATCCGGGATCGAATCCCATGTCGGGCTCCCAGTGCATGGAGCCTGCTTCTCCCTCTGCCTGTGTCTATGCCTCTCTCTCTCTCTCTCACTGTGTGCCTATCATAAATAAATAAAAGTTTAAAAAAAAAAAAAAAGAGTTTTCCTCTTTAAAAAAAAAAAAAAAAAAAAAACTTTGAAGAAAAAAAACCAACAAGTTAAAGTTGACTAGGCTGTCCTTTTTCTTTTTTCTTTTCTTTTTACTTAATTCATAATGTTTTCATACTTTTCCTGTTGTCCACTCAAAGAACTACTGCTTTCCTTGCTACCTCCTCTTAATCTCAAAAATGCTCTGAGAATCCTCAAGTAGCACCACCGTAATGATTATATAGGTTAAACATTCCCTGCAGGTTAATTGGTCAGATTTGCCATATTAAAAACTGCCTATGAAAAAAAAAAAAAAAACCAAAAACTGCCTATGAGACTTAATGATTTGTCCTTAATATCAGGAAGTATAAAATGTTTTTAAAACAGGTAATATTCATTGGACCCAGACCTTTCCCCAGCCTAACTATAGACTTGAATTTTGTCTGGCCTTTTCCCAACTCATGCTGCTGATGAAGTAGAAATTCTTTTAGAGTGTGAATTTCATCATAGGAAAACAAACTATTCATTTTTTTCTTCCCCCAAGACACTAATAAATGCCTCTATTACTGTGTAAGAAGATACTTGATTTAGATGGTACCTCAAGTGATTTCAGTGTAGACAAAGATCTCCTATCTCTTAAGCTTACATAAAATGTAATTTTGAAAAGACATTTCTTCAGATATACCTATTCACACTTTTGTTAATACTGTCTGGTATCTAGTTTTGAAGGTTGGACCATTCCAGAGAGAGACAAAAATCTTTTTCTGTTGATATTTTGAATCATTGTTCTAAAATACAATCCCAGGCTTGAGATTTGGTTTGGGCATTATTTATTGTTGTTGTTGTTTTTAGTGAACTGTATTTTCTGTGCCTTGATGATTATATGAGATAGCTTTGCAAATGCGTAGCCAGTCTTCTAGCATAGTAAAATATAAGAGTTTAGTTTTCTTTGGTCACCTATTTTATGTCAGAGAATGTCAGTCTATAGAAAGACTGATTTAACTGGACAAATTCACCATTGAACTCCCTGGATTAGTATTGGAGAACTTGTGAAAGGGAAAAAACTGTGCTTTGGGATTGAAGATTAAAGTCTATGAGAAGTGTTACTTTTTTTTTATTTTTTAAGATTTTATTTATTTATTCATGGGGGACAGAGAGAGAAAGAGGCAGAGACACAACACAGGCAGGGGGAGAAGCAGGCTCTCCAGAGGAGCCTGATGTGAGACTCAATCCCGGGCCCCGGGATCATGCCCCGAGTCAAAGGCTGGAGCTCAACCACTGAGCCACCCAGGCATCCTGAGAAGAGTTACTTTTAAATTTCAAGGATTTATTGTTCTAAGTTAACAGTTTATATATATTTCAAAACATCAGAAAACCAAAACTTAACCATATGCTACTTATTAAAAATAATACATGCAGGTTTTTTTAGAGGGTGGAACATAGTTTTACAGGATATAATTGGACATAAGATGTCATTTTTACCTCTTCTTGAAGTTCCCATTGTCCTGCAACTGGAATTAGCACAGAAATACACCAAGATAATTATATTAATATCAATTCATTTCCCTATTTTCTGTAGCATGGGACTTTGGTACATGATTATTTTTATGCAAGAGTGTGGTGGTGACCTTAGACAAAATAAGTTCTTTAAGTTTCTAGTTTGCTACATAGTTGTCAGTTGAGGTGGAATCAGCTAGTGGGTTGTACAAGATTCTGGTTACCTGAATGCTAGGAAAGGAGCTTTTCCTGACATTTCAGTATTTTCTTGGAAGCTTAGTGAGTGGTGGAATCTTTTGGCATAGGTGTTCCACCAGCTGTCTAGCTCATACACTCTTTTTTTTTTTTTTAATTTTTATTTATTTATGATAGTCACACAGAAAGAGAGAGAGAGGCAGAGACATAGGCAGAGGGAGAAGCAGGCTCCATGCACCTGGAGCCCGATGTGGGATTCGATCCCGGGTCTCCAGGATCGCGCCCCGGGCCAAAGGCAGGCGCTAACCGCTGCGCCACCCAGGGATCCCTAGCTCATACACTCTTACCATCCACCTGGCTATGTGCCACCCTCATTTTGGAGATAGAGTATTGAAGAGCATGACCACTACTTCAATAATTGAAAGGAGAGGGAATTTCAAACCCTGATAGGTACCCCGTATAGAGTCTAACCTGCCCTGACAACCTAGCTATCACTGCTTCTCAGCTCTAGGAGTTATTAACAAGGAATAGCTGTTTGCCTGTTTTGCTTTTGGTACCATATGTGCCTACTTGATATTTTTGTCTCCTCTACCTATTACCTAAGTAGTCTTCTAGAACAGTTGTGCTTTTTTTTTTTTTTTTAAGTATCTTACAAAGAAAGATCCTGTTGTCTTTCTCCAGCTACTTACACTTACTCTGTGTAATTGTAACCATTCTTCAACAGACACTTTGTGGGCGCTTCCCATAGACCAGGCATTGTGGAGAGCTGGAGGCCAAATCCTTATTTTTCATTTAATGTTGAGTGGTATTAAATAATCACACAGATGAATATGAACTAGGATGCAAGTGCAATCCCAAAGCATAGTCAGTTTCTGTTTCACAAGTTCTCCAACACTAACCCAGAGAGTTCAAAATGATGAATTTGTCCAGGTAAATCAGTCTTTCTATAGACTGACAATGTAGTAGAATGTTTCTAGGATCTTGGACTGGTTGAAATTTTTTTCCCCAAGTTTTGAAATGAGTAAATGGTAGTTTATAGAGGTAAAATAAAGTCTAGGAAAAGTTCTTGATCTTCAGTAATGAACAAAGAATATTCAATTATAACAGAATATTTCTAAGTAGTTGCTGCTGAAGAGCTCAAAGAAACTGCTTGTTCTTTGGTATCATCCAGTCTCACCCAAAAATCCCTGTTCTAGGGATGCCTGAGTGGCTCAGTTGGTTAATTGTCAGCTCAGGTCACAGTCTCAGGGTCCTGGGAAAGAGCTTGGTGCCTGACTCCCTGCTCAGCGGGGAGTCTACTTCTCTCTCTCCCTCTGTTTCCCTTCATGTGCACACGTGTGTGCTCTTCCTCTCTCTCAAATAAATAAAATCTTGTAAAAAACACCCAAACCTCTTCTATTCAAGTTCAGTAATTAAATTAATATATTTTATATGTATCACTGTGGACTATCTCCTGACATTATCAGTGACTAAGCCAAATAGACTTCCTCTAGGAAGTTTATGTGCTTTTGTTTATCTTCCCATTTACAGGTGATTCTGCTTGTACAGTGTTAGGCATTCATCCATTCATTCAGGCATTTGAGTGCCTCTTATATTCCAGTCTCTGGTAAATGGAGTAAAGAATATATCTTGTCTCTCACTCAAAGAATTTATAATTAAGGATTAAAGTGGGGACCCCTGGGTGGCTCATTGGTTGAGCATCTGTCTTTGGCTTGGGACGTGATCCCGGGATCCGGGATCGAGTCCCACATCGGGCTTCCCACGGGGAGCCTGCTTCTCCCTCTGCCTGTGTCTTTGCCTCTCTCTCTCTGTCTCTCATGAATAAATAAAATCTTTATTTTAAAAAAAGGAGTAAAGGTGAGGGTATATGGAAGTTAACTTTTGATAGTTAAGGATGAAAAATTGAACATGAGGGCTCAGTAGTTGAGCATCTGCCTTCGGCTCAGGGCATGATTCTGGGGTCCTGGGATCAAGTTCCACATCAGGCTCTCTGTGGGGAACCTGCTTCTCCCTCTGCCTGTGTCTGCCTCTCTATCTGTGTATCTCATAAAATAAATAAATAAATAAAATAAATAAATAAATAAAATCTTTTTAAAAATGGTCTTTATAGTAGAAGGCAGCATCAGTAACATTTTACAGTGCCAAGGGAATTAAGTCTATCAGATCAGATAATTTGAGATTTTATAATTTGATATTGTCAGAAATTACATATTTCTCTTTTAAACTCATCTAACTATGAGTTGATATCTCCCAATTTTTTTAAGATTTATTTATTTATTTTAGATTTTATTTATTTATTTATTCATGAGAGACACACACACAGAGACAGGCAGAGGGAGAAACAGGCTCCACACAGGGAGCCCGACGTGGGACTCCTGGGTCTCCAGGATCACGCCCTAGGCTGTAGGCGGCGCTAAACTGCTGAGCCACCAGGGCTGCCCAGATTTATTTATTTAATAGAGAGTGTGCAGGGCTCCATCCCATGACCCTGAACTGAAATCAAGAGTTTTGTGCTTGGGGTGCCTGGGTGGCTCAGTCAGTTGAGTGTCTACCTTCACCTCAGGTCATGATCCTGGGGCCCTGGGATGGAGCCCCATGTCTGGCTTCCTGCCCAGCAGGGAGTCTGCTTCCTCTCTCTTCTCTCTTCCTCTGCCCCTCCCCCAACTCAAGCATGCTCAGTGTCTATCCAATAAACAAATTAAAAAAAAAAAAGTGTGCTTAACAGACTGAGCCACCCAGGTGCCTCAATAATATCTCCAAAGCTTTAAAACTGTGTAATTTAAAAAACGTTAAAGGTGATTGGCTAGCTTAATCTGTACACATATGACTTTTTTTTTTTTTTAAGATTTGAGAGAGAACAAGAACACATGCATGTTAATTGTTTCTAATTATTTTGAAATATTAGTTTCAACTGGGTGCCTGGGTGGCTTATTCAGTTAAGTGTCTGCCTTTGGCTCAGGTCATGATCCCAGGGTCCTGGGATCGAGTCCCATATCAAACTTGCTGCTCCTCCGGCAGCCAGAGCCTGCTTCTCCCTTTCCCTCTGCCTGCCACTTCCCCTGCTTGTGTTCTTTCTCTTTCTGTCAAATAAATAAATAAAGTATTTTTTTAAAAATTAGCTTCAACCATTATGCTGGACGTAAAAGTAGGTACTAAAAGTTAAATTAACATTTCTGTTGGAACTCTGCTGGTAAGACAAGAGTTGGGTAGGGAGAATGCAGTACTATAGTGATGACGGCTTCCCTTCAATGTGTTTAAAAATGGAACACACCTTGTCTTTCTAAGTCTCAAATCCCTTTCTTGATTCTTCATTTTGTGCTATCATTTTGCACGTTACCTCTCCTTCCCATCTTGTTGTTACTGAGTTTTCTAGCCTTGCTCTTTTGTCTCTTTGCTTAATTCATCAAACATAAAGGTAATCAAGATTTAGTGTGCATCATAATTTTGTGGCGGGGAGGGGGGGCTTGTTAAAACACACATGATAGAATATATTCCAGAATTTCTGATTCAGTAGGTCTGGTTGGGGAGCCAAGTTTCTTGTGATGCTCCTGCTGTGCCAAGACCTCATTTTTGAGAACTGGTCTAGGTGTTCTTTCTTTGCATTGCAATCATCTTAAAGGAGCTTCAGGTTAATTTCCTGGGCAACACAGAAATTCTCAGACATTTTAACTTACACATTTCAAATATTTTAGATCCAAACTAAAGAAGCATGGTATTATAGAACATCACTTCCTTACTCTCCTAATTACTAATATATTTTTCTTGGGTTAGATACTCTCTGTCTTGTTTTCTTATAAAATTGGGAATTGGTCTGGGTGATCTCTTCTGACTTTGAAATTACAATTTTTTGAATCATAATCTGTGCTTAAACCTTCTCTTATCCTTTAAAAATATATATTTTTTAAAGATTTTATTTATTTATTCATAGACACAGAGAGAGGCAGAGACACAGGCAGAGGGAGAAGCGGGCTCCATGCTGGGAGCCTGACGTGGGACTCGATCCCAGGTCTCCAGGATCACAGCCCAGGCTGCAGGCGGCGCCAAACCGCTGCGCCACCGGGGCTGCCCCCCAAAATATATATTTTATTTATTCGTTTGAGACAGCATGAGCAGCAGGGGGAGGCAGAGAGGAGGGAGAAGCAGATTCTCCCCTGAGCCAGGAGCCTACCTGAGCCAAAGATGCTTAACCAAGTGAGCCACCCAGATGCCATTCTATGGATTTTTTTTTTTTTTAAAGATTTATTTATTCATTCAGAGAGAGAGACAGGCAGAGAAACAGGCAGAGGGAGAAGAAGCAGGCTCCGTGCAGGGAGCCTGACGTGGGACTCGATCCTTAGTCTCTAGGATCACACCCTGGGTTGCAGGCAGCGCCAAACCGCTGCACCACCGGGGCTGCCCCCTTCTATGGATTTTTAACTACATTTCCTACTACTATCTTTTTTTTGTTTTAGGAATATGATTTCCAATGAAGAGATATGCAGGGATAACAACAGTGCCTTACATTATTCCTGAAGAATATCTATTTTCCAGAGGATTTAAAATGAATCACTATTAAATAAAACAGAACAGTAAAACCTCTGAAAGCCTCAGGTATTTCTGCTTACAGTACTAGAGCAAAAAGGAACCTTCATAACTCTTTGAGGGGATGGGGTCTTGGAAGGGAGATGTAGATTTTCTTTTCACTTGCAAGTAATCAAGTTAGACTTAGTTGGTTAAAGTTAATATTTCTGTTAGTTATTTTTAAGCAACCTTTTCCCAAATCTTAACACTTTTATGAAGCAAAATACAGATGGCATGGAACAGAGATTTGTTTCACCATTTTGGTCTTTACTCTGTGGCATAAGGTGAAAGGAACAAGATGGGAAAATGAAAGGTTACAGTTAATTTCTTAGAAAAATGGCTCCAAAGTCAAGTTTTAAGAATTCTAAATATACTGCTATACAAATCAAAGATCTTTGCTGGTGATAATTAGGATAAAAGAAGATTTATGGCTCAGATGGTTAAGCGTCTGCCTTCCGCTCAGATCATGATTTCTTGGTCCTGGGATTGGGTCCTATGTCAAGATCCCCAGCTCAGCCGGGAATCTACTTCTCTCTCTCCCTCTGCCTTCTCCTCCTGGTCGTGTGTGCATGAGTTCTCTTCTCTGTCTCTCAGATAAATAAATAACAAAAGTCTTTTTAAAAATGCATACAGGGGTACTTGGGTGGCTCTGTTGGTAAAGCATCTACCTTCGGCTCAGGTCATAATCCCAAGGTCCTGGAATCGAGACCAGCATCCAGCTCCCTGCTCAGTGGGGAGTTTGCTTCTCCCTCTCCCTCTGCAGCTCCCTCTGCTTGTGCTCTGTCAAAGAAATAGGTTAAATCTTTTTTTTTTTTAAGATTTTATTTATTTATTCATGAGAGACACAGAAAGAGGCAGAGATACAGGAAAAGGGAGAAGCAGGCTCCATGCAAGGAGCCCGACTTGGGACTCGATTCTGGGTCTCCAGGAACACCCCTAGGCTGAAGGTGGCGCCAAACCACCGAGCCACCTGGGCTGCCCGGTTAAATCTTAAATCATAGAGAATTAAACCTTAAAATAATTAAATTAACTGGTATTAGGTTATGGGGCTGTTTGAACTAAGATGAAAAATAGGAAAGTAACAGAGAATCAAAATTATTTATAACCTTTGATCTTTAGAAATATTAGTTCTGTTATATAACTAGAAATAAGGGGAGTATATAGCATCAAATAATTTTTTAAATTGAGTACTCCAGTAAAATCTGTAGTTTGCTCCTATAATAAGACCTTCATTTTAATATTTTTTAGATTTCAGGGGGTACCTGGGTAGCAGTCAGTTAACTGACTCTTGGTTTCTGCTTAGGTCATGGGGTTGAGCCCCAGCTTGGGCTCTGTGCTCTATGTGGAGTCTGCTTAGACTGACTCTATCTTCCTTTCCCCCTGCCTCTTCCCACTTCTCTAAAATAAAGAAATTCTTTACTATTTTTTAGATTTCAAGGAAAGTTAGAATATAAAATCTTTTTGGAAATGAAGTATTATTGGGGTGTGTGGCTGGCGCAGTCACTGGAGCAAGCGACTCTTAATCTCAGGATCATGAGTTCAGGCCTCCAGTTGGGCATGGAGCCTACTTAAAAATTTAAAAAAAGAAAAAAATTGTGTATTTTCTACCTGAACTGTCAAAGTTTCCTCCTCCCACTTTTTCCTAAATTTCTAAACATGCTTCATTTTTCTATTGCTCTTTCTGCAGAAAAGAAGGTTTTCAGTAAACAAATTCCTTGAGTTTTGGTTTTGTCTTATCCCTAGTCTCATTCCCAATAATGTATAATTTTGCTGTGTTATATATAAGATGAATTTGTACATTGTTTCTTTTAGAATAAAAAGTCAAAGAAATTAAAGATAGAAACCCAAATGTTAAACGAAAAACTGCCTGATACACGGTACCTGGGTGACTCAGTTGGTTAAGTGTCTACCTTTGGCTTGGGTCATGATCCCAGTGTCCTGGGATTGAGCCCCGTGTCAGGTTCTTCCCTGCTCAGGGGGGAGCCTGCTTCTCCTTCTCCCTTTGCCCCCCACCTCTGTCCCTGCCTGTGCATGTGCTCGCTCTTTCTCAAGTAAAAATAAAAATCTTAAAAAAAAAAAAAAAAAAAAAAACTACTTGATAGGTTATTTCTTCTGCCAAAAGTAAGTGATCTGTCTAGATCAGTGCCTTTATTAAAATTTAAGATTGAAGGGCAGCCCCGGTGGCCCAGCGGTTTAGTACCCCCTTCAGCCTGGGGTGTGATCCTGGAGACCCGGGATCAAGTCCCACGTCAGGCTCCCTGCATGGAGCCTGCTTCTCCCTCTGCCTGTGTCTCTGCCTCTCACTCTCTCTCTGTCATGAATAAATGAATAAAATCTTTAAAAAAAAATTTAAGATTGAATTTCAGTTTCATCCTAATACAAAAACATCAAATTGTGTGTAACTTCTATATTTATTCAGTCTAACTGGGTTTTCACTATTTGATTACCCTCTAGGTGGTTACAACTTTTAATAGCTGTTTTATTTTAATCCAAATTTATCAGATCATATATTTCTATTAATTTTTCAAGAACCTCTATACTATTTTTCTTAGTGGCTGCATCAATTTATATTCCTACCAGCAGTGCACAAGGATTCCCTTTTCTCTGCATCCTCACTAGCACTTATTTGTCTTGTGTTTTTGATAGTAGCCATTCTGACAGATGCGAGGTGATAGCTCATTGTGGTTTTGATTTGCTTTTCCATCATAAGTGATGTTGAGCATCTTACCATGTGCCTATTGGCCATTTATATATCTTCGTTGGGAAAATATCTGTTCAGGTCCTCTGCCCATTTTTTAATCACACTGTGAGGGGATTGGTGTTGAGTTGTATGAATTCTTTATATATTTTGGATGTTAACCCCATATCAGATCAGTCATTTGCAGATATCTTCTTCTATTCAATAGGTTGCCCTTTTTGTTGTTGATGGTTTCCTTCACTTTTTAGTTTGATATAGTCCCAATTGTTTATTTTTGCTTTTGTTGTCCTTGCCTGAGGATACAGATCCCAAAAAATACTGCTATGACAAATGTCCAGGAATATACTGCCTCTGTTTTCTTTTAGGAGTTTTATGGTTTCAGATCTTATATTTTTAAGTCTCTAATCCATTTTGAGTTTCTTTTTGTGTATAGTGTAAGAAAGGGATCCAGTTAAAAAAAAAAAGAAAGAAAGAAAGGGATCCAGTTTAATTCTTTTGCATGTAGCTGCCAAGTTTTCCATTTATTTATTTATTTATTTTTTTTTAAGTTTTCCATTTATTGAAGAGACTGTCTTTTCTTCATTGTATGTCCTTGCCTTCTTTGTTATAGATTAATTAACCATATAAGCATGAGTTTATTTCTGGGCTTTGAATAGTGTTTTGTTGTTATTTTTAGAGAGAGAGAGGGGGCAGGGAGAAGCAGAGGGAGAATTTTTTTTTTTTTTTTTTTTTTTTTTTTTGCAGAGGGAGAATCTTAAGCAGGCTCCATGCCCAGCACAGAGCCCAATGCAGAGGCTCGATTTTACAGCTCTGAGATCATGACCTGAGCCAAAATTGAGGGCCAGATGCTTAACTGACTGAACCACCTAGGCACCCCATGGGCTGTGAATACTTTTTATTGTACTTTTAAAATACCAGATTTTACTGCTATTTAAAGATATAATCTGAGGTACCTAGCTGGCTAGTTGGTAGAGTACACTACTCTTGATCTCAGGCTCGTGAGATTGAGCCCCACATTGGATGTGGCTATTACTTAAAAAAAACTTTTTAAATTAAAAACATAATCTGAAACTGCCCTGTTTTCCCCCCAAATATTTTATTTATGTATTCATGAGAGAGAGAGAGAGAGAGAGGCAGAGACACAAGCAGAGGGAGAAGCAGGCTCCATGTAGGGAACCCAATATGGGACTTGATTCCAGGTCTCCAGGATCACGCCGTGGGTGGAAGGCAGGCGCTAAACCGCTGAGCCACCCAGGGATCCCCCTAAAACTACCCTTGTTTTAAATCTCCAATACCAAGCCAAGAGGAAAAGGAATAGGATATGATTTGCTGCCTTATGGTTTCTTCAGGAATTCCCACCCAGTAACAAATCTCAAGTTTGTGGGCTCTTAATGTTAAAGTGACTAAGAAGCTGGCATCTGGTTGTAGAGCATTATTACAGGTAGATCTGTTTCTGATTACAAAATTTTATGGTGGACTTTATTACCTCAGCCTTTTTATTTTTTATTTTTAAGATTTTATTTATTCATGAGAGACACAGAGAGGCAGAGACATAGGCAGAGGGGAGAGACACAGGCTCCATGCAGGGAGCCCGATGTAGGATTCAATCCTGGAACTTTATGATCACGCCTGAGCCGAAGGCAGATGCTTAACTACTGAACCACCCAGGTGTCCCTACTTCAGCCTTTTTAATATATCCAGCCTTTTTTTTTTTTTTTTAATTTTGGTAGGATTCTTTCCTTTTCTTTCTTTTTTTATTTTTAAGATTTTATTTATTTATTTATGAGAGACAGAGAGAGGCAGAGACACAGGCAGAGGGAGAAGCAGGCTCCATGCAAGGAGCCCAACACGGGACTCCAGGATCATGCCCCAGGCCAAAGGCAGGCGCTAAGCCGCTGAGCCACCCAGGGATCCCCCCAGCCTTTTCAATCTATCCTTTTTAAATTTTTTTCAACTACCTTTGGAACCCTGATAGTCCATATCACCTGAAAACATATCAAAATATTGTCAGATGGTCTCATATATTTCAAATATTGATGACTTCCACAACTAACCTAATAGTTTAATGGTATAAAAATTGGCCCTTGGGCAGCCCCGGTGGCTGAGTGGTTTAGCGCTGCCTTCAGCCCGGGGTGTGATCCTGGAGACCCGGGATCGAGTCCCGTGTCAGGTTCCCTGTGTGGAGCCTGCTTCTCCTTCTGCCTGTGTCTCTGCCTGTGTGTGTGTGTGTGTGTGTGTGTGTGTGTGTGTGTGTCATGAATAAATAAATAAAATCTTTTTAAAAAATTAAAAAAAATTGGGATCCCTGGGTGGCGCAGCGGTTTGGCGCCTGCCTTTGGCCCAGGGCGCGGTCCTGGAGACCCGGGATCGAATCCCACGTCGGGCTCCCGGTGCATGGAGCCTGCTTCTCCCTCTGCCTGCCTCTCTCTCTCTCTCTCTCTCTCTGTGACTATCATAAATAAAAAAATAAAATAAAATAAAAATTAAAAAAATAAAAATTGGCCTTGAAGGTCAACTTCTTTTTTTAAAGATCTATCTATCTATCTATCTATCTATTTATTTATTTATGATAGACATGGGGGGGAAGAGAGACAGAGAGAGAGAGAGAGAGAGGCAGAGACACAGGAGGAGGGAGAAGCAGGCTCCACGCAGGGAGCCCGAAGTGGGACTCGATCCCAGGACTCCAGGATCACGCCCTGGGCCAAAGGCAGGTGCTAAACCTCTGAGCCACCCAGGGATCCCCTGAAAGTCAACTTTTTTGAAAACTAATATGAAAACTAATAAACTTTTTACTTTAAAACCATGTTTGTAGCTCTTTAGTATGTAATACATGTTTATTTTCCTTATAGTTATCTACTAAACTCTAAACAAAGCAAAAATGATCCACTTTTTAAACATACATTTGCATTAAAGAATCTAAAATACTGGGTCACCTGGGTGGCTCAGTCATTTAAGCATCTGATTCTTGGTTTCAGTTCAGGAATACATTTTTTTTTTTTTAATAAATTTTTCTTTCCTCTTTTTTTTTTTTTTTTTTTAAGTTTTACTTGAAGAAATCTCTCCCTCTCTGACTTTGAAACAGTGTTCCTTAAAAAGCTTTACTAATGGGTTAGACAATATTCATATGAGTGAAAATTTTATTAATTGGTAAAAGTTACATTTATGTTGAATATATTTCCTTTCTTTCTGTTTTCTTAAGGAATTGAATGACCTGGCACGGGACCCCCCAGCTCAGTGTTCAGCAGGTCCTGTTGGAGATGATAGTAAGTATTTAAAAGGAATGATGGAGTAAAACTGCATAACCATCTGCGTCTGGGAAACTCTAGGACTGATGAACATTTCTCTCTTAAGATTATTTTTTGCATGAAAAGACAATTATGCTGTAGGGAAAATGCAGTGTTTACCCTTACTTTTCCATGAAAGATACAGTTCTGTATATATCCCATTTATAGTATTCATTTAGAACCTTTTGGACCTTTTCTACCAGATATTGTCTGTGTAGTTTTTCCAGCCCCTTCCTAAGTATCCTTCAACCCTTCTGGGTATTTTACTGGGGTAAAATATTTGAGGTTTTACTTACAAGTAGCTACTGTCTTTTAAGTAAAATAATACTCAGTATGATAGGGGATAATAGGGAGAGATTTTTGCGTGTGTGTTTCCTTCCACTGGTTCATGTTTGTGAAGACAGGTAGTTTATTTCTTCTCTCTCTCTCTCTTTTTTTTTTAGGTAAGTTTATTTCTAATGTCCAATTTATCTGCTTAATCCTCTATAAAATAATTTACTAGGCCTTATCACACATGTTGGATAATAATGTGTTTTTGTTTCACTTTGTCTCAACAGTTTTTCCTCCTTATACCATCTTCTAGCCTCTTTTAAAAGAAGGATTTTTGGGGCAGCCTGGGTGGCTCAGCGGTTTAGCGCCGCCATCAGCCCAGGGCCTGATCCTGGAGACCTGGGATTGAGTCCCACATCAGGTTCCCTGCATGGAGCCTGCTTCTCCCTCTGCCTGTGTCTGTCTGTCTCTCTCTCTCTCTCTGTGTATGTCTCATGAATAAATAAATAAAATCTTTTTTAAAAATAAATAAATAAAAGAAGGATTTTTTGAACTAGACTGTGCTTTATGACACAAAACTAATTCACACAAAAAATGTGTAATATTTAGCAAATAGGAAAAAAACATACTTGGAAACAATTTTGTAAGAAAAGTATATACGTTAAGACAATAAATAAGAGGTTATACTTGTGTTTAACATTTTTTCCTGATTGTGCTTAAGAATGTTGGTTTTGGTTAGCCAAACTTAAGAATAAAGCAAGGGGAAAAAGAAGGAAAAATAAGATTCAAACAGGGAGGCTAACCATAAGAGACTCTTAACTCTATAGGAAACATACAGAGTTGTTGGTGGGAAAGGGTAGTAATTGGATGATGGGCATTAAGGAGGGCACTTGATGTAATGAGCACTGAGTGCTATATGCAACTGATGAATAATCCCTAAATTCTACCCCTGACTAACAACACACTGTATTTAACTAAATTGAATTTATTTATTTATTTATTCATGAGAGACAGAGAGCGGCAAAGACATAGACAGAGGGAGAAGCAGGCTCCATGCAGGGAGCCGGATGTGTGTGACTTGATCCCGGAACTCCAGGATCATGCCCTGAACAGAAGACAGACGCCCAACCAGTGAGTCACCCAGGCATCCCACTAAATTGAATTTAAATAAAAATTTTTTTTTTTAATTTATGATAGTCACACACAGAGAGAGAGAGAGAGAGAGGCAGAGACACAGGCAGAGGGAGAAGCAGGCTCCATGCACCGGGAGCCCGATGTGGGACTCAATCCCGGGTCTCCAGGATCATGCCCTGGGCCAAGGCAGGCGCCAAACCGCTGATCCCCTAAATAAAAAATATTTTTAAAAAGAATCAAAGTAAGGTCCTTTTGCAGGGATTCCATTACATATAAAACAGATAGATGGTATAAATTATAAAACTAAGTACATGTGATGAAAAGTGCCATTATCCAGATTTATCCAATATGAGTAGCTATAGTATTTGATATCAAACAGGATAGGCCAATTAAATACACATTGTCTCGTTTAAGCCTCACAATAGTTCTTTTAGGCGAGTAGAGTAGAAATTGTAAACTATTTTAGAGAAGAATCTAGTGAGGGACTCGTGGTTTCCAAAGTTGGCTGATGCTCAAGCTTTTTTTTTTTTTTTTTTTAAGATGTTATTTATTCATTAGAGAATGAATGCATAAGCGGGAACGGTAGAGGCAGAAGAGGCAGAGAAGAAGGAGAAGCAGACTCCCCACTGAGCAGAGGACCCCCCCCTCCCCAACTTGGGGCTCAATCTCAGGACCCTGAGATCATGACCTGAATGGAAGGCAGATGCTTAACTGAGCCCCAGGTGCCCCTCACTCTCAAGTTTTCTGATTTTAGTTTTGTCATTTATGGTATCATACAGTCCACCTGTATCACTGTAGTCTTTTAATTGAAAAAGTGGTTTTATTTTAACAAATTATTATTTTTTTAATTTTTATTTATTTATGATAGTCACACACAGAGAGAGAGGCAGAGACATAGGCAGAGGGAGAAGTAGGCTCCATGCACTGGGAACCCGATGTGGGATTCGATCCCGGGTCTCCAGGATCGCGCCCTGGGCCAAAGTCAGGTGCTAAACCACTGCACCACCCAGGGATCCCAAAAGTGGTTTTATTTTAGTTAAATTCCTCGAAGTTGAGAGTGGCTGATCTTTCATTAAAAGTGGTTGAAGTAAAAAAAAAAAACAAAAAAGTGGTCGAAGTCTAGGGAATAGACCATTTTTGAAGTTCTCTTCAGTGTACTGAAGTAATTTGCCTTTGCTTCACATAGTTGGTATATCGCATTCCTTTCTCAGAAAAGTTGTTATCCTTGAGAGTTAAGTAAAACTGCCCCCAAAGCATAAGCAATACAAAAAAAAAAAATAGGTTTTACATTTTAATGAAGTTTGATTTAGGTGCTGTAAATGAGATCATCAAGAAAGTGAGGAGACAACAAAAGGAGAAAATTGTGGAGGTCAGCTCTTGGATAAGGAAATTTATTCAAAACATTTTAAAAACTATAATTCAACAATAAAAAGATAAATAACCCATTTTTGTTTTTAATAAAGGATCTGCTAAAGAAGATGTACAGAAAAAAAAAAAAAAAAAAAGAAGATGTACAGTTGGCCAGTAAACACATGGAGAAGATGCTTGGTATCATTAGTCATCAAGAAAATGTAGATCATATCCATAATGAGATACCACTTTATGCCTTCTAGGATGGCTGGAATAAAAAAATCAAGTGTTGATGAGGTTGTGGAGAAATTGGAATCTTGTACATTGCTGACAGTAATGTAAAATAGTACAACCAATTCAGAAAATTAGTGGTTTCTCAAAAAGTTAAACTTTGAGTTATCATATGACCCAGTGAGTTCACTTGTAGGTATATATCCAAGAAAAATGAAAATATGTCCATGTAAAAACTTCTGCATTAATGTTCATAGAAACAGCAACTGTAATAGCCAAGATGTGAAAACAATCCAAATGCCCACCATCTAATGAAGGGATAAATTGAATGTATGTCCATACAATGGAATATTATATGTCAATAAAAAGAAGGTGAGTACTGATGTATACTACAGCATAGATGAGCCTTAAAAAGATGCTAAGTGGGCCGCCTAGATGGTTCAGTGGTTGAGGGTCTATGTTCAGCTCAGGGCGTGATCCCAGGTCCAGGGATGGAGTCCTGCTTCGGGTTCCCTGCAAGGATTCTTCTTCTCCCTCTACCTATGTCTCTGCCTCTCTCTCTCTCTATCTCTCAAGAATAAATAAATAAAATCTTTTAAAAAGAAAAAAAAAGATACCAAGTAAGAGAAGCCAGATATAAAAGGCCACATAGGGATCCCTGGGTGGCGCAGCGGTTTGGCGCCTGCCTTTGGCCCAGGGCACGATCCTGGAGACCTGGGATCGAATCCCACATCGGGCTCCCGGTGCATGGAGCCTGCTTCTCCCTCTGCCTGTGTCTCTGCGCCTCTCTCTCTCTCTGTGACTATCATAAATAAATAAAAATTAAAAAAAAAAAAGGCCACATATTGTATGGTTCCATTTATATGAAATATCCAGAATAAATCCATAGAGACAGAGGTAGATAATGGTTGCATAGAACTAAAGATTTGGGTGCAATGTGGAGTAACTGCATATGGATACGGGGTTTCTTTGGGGGGGTGATGAAAATTTCTAAAATTGTGGTGATGGTTGCTCAACTCTGACTGTCCTAAACATCACTGAATTGTACGTTTTCATTGTGACTTATATAGTATATGGATTATCTCTCTATAGCTGTTTTTTAGAAAAAAAAAGACTTGCATACCCTACCAACTGAGCCAGCCAAGTACCCCTATATTATTTTAAATATATAATATTTAGCTACCCAATTACCCTCTGGTTTATACTTTATATTATCCATCAGGAAGCCTTGACCAAGACTTTTTGACAGTAATTTATCTCAACTATTCTTTTTTTTTTTTAATTTTTTATTTATTTATGATAAGCACACAGTGAGAGAGAGAGAGGCAGAGACACAGGCAGAGGGAGAAGCAGGCTCCATGCACCGGGAGCCTGACGTGGGATTCGATCCCGGGTCTCCAGGATCGCGCCCTGGGCCAAAGGCAGGCGCCAAACCGCTGCGCCACCCAGGGATCCCTATCTCAACTATTCTTAAACACTCCCTAAAGTTTTAAGTATAGTATCAGCAAAGACTATCTAGATGATCAAGTGTAAGGAAGTTAACTGTTCCTAAGGAGATTTTCCTTATTCCCTTAGAAGGTAGGTACTGTTGAAAGTTTAGTAGTAGGTGAGTCAAGATACTTAAATAGGAAGGCTAGGAGATAAAGGAGAGTTAGTATTTTTAAAACCTGAGCCGAAGACAGATGCTCAACCACTGAGCCACCCAGGCATCCCCAGTATGCAAGTCTTGATCTCGGGGTTGAGAGTTCAAGCCCCACATTGGGTATAGAGATTAATAAAAAGAAGAGGGCGCCTACTTGACTCAGTGGTTGAGCATCTGCCTTTGGTGCAGGTTGTGATCCTGGGGTCCTGGGATCAAGTCCCACATCAGGCTTCCCGCAGGGAGCCTGCTTCTCCCTCTGCTTATGTCTGCCTCTCTCTCCATGTCTCCCATGAATGGATAAATAAAATCTTTTAGGGCAGCCTGGATGGCTCAGTGGTTTAGCACCTGCCTTCAACCCAGGGTGTAATCCTGGAGACCCGGGATCGAGTCCCACGTCGGGCTTCCTGCATGGAGCCTGCTTCTCCCTCTGCCTGTATCTCTGCCTCTCTCTCTCTCTCTCTCTCATGAATAAATAAATAAAATAATTTTTAAAAGCATCTTTTAAATCAAGAAATAAAAAATAAGATAATATATATTTGATAATGAACTTAATAATACAGTGCTTTATTTTTTGATATCCAGATTTTAATGTGCCATTAAATTTTTTCCCATTTTTCTGCAAGGATCTGGTAAGCAGGAAGAAGTATATAGATCCTGAAAGGAAATGTAAGCCAAAGATTTATTGGTCATATAACCTGCTTCATTTTCTTTTGTTTTGAAATCTTGGTGAATTGGACTCTCTGGAGATCTGAACTTGAATTCATATGTAGGTCTCTTGAGATTCATTCTCAAACTATAACAAATATTCTTGTTCTCTTTTAGCCTTAACGCTTCATCTTTGAGTATCCTAAAGAGTTATCATTGAGCTGTGAACTTTACATTTAAACTCTCATAAAAAAGGTTGTAGCTTTTAGTTTCTGTAATTCAGCTTTCAGTGTCAAACGAGGGTGGTAATGGGAGTTTTTGTTTGTTTTGCTGGTTTTGGAACTATCAGTACTTTTTCATTCATTACGACAAGTTTTTATTTTTAACAGCTTCTAAGATTGATTTTTTTTTTAAAGATTTATTTATTTAAGAAGGAGAGAGTTGAGAGAGCACAAGCAGGAGGAGAGGCAGAAACAGACTCTCCACTGAGCAGGGATCCCACTGCGGGCTCAATCCCAGGACCCTGAGATCATGACCTGAGCTTAGGTGGAAGCTTAATCAGCTGAGCCACCCAGGCACTCCTAAGATTGATTCTTAAATGAAAGGTTTTTGAAATATAGATGTTCCTATAAAATACAACAATATTTTTTGCTTATGGCCAAATATTTTGCCCACTATTTCTAGAGAGTACGTTCTTTCTTTTTTTTCTCTCTTTCTCTTTCTTTCTTTCTTTCTTTCTTTCTTTCTTTTCTTTCTTTTCTTTCTTTTCTTTCTTTCTCTTTCTAGATTTTATTTTCTTATTTGTGAGAGACACAGAGAGAGGCATAGGCAGAGGGAGAAGCAGGCTCCCTGCAGGGAGCCCAATGTGGGATTCAATCTCAGGACCCCGGGATCACCTCCTGTGCCAAAGGCAGATGCTCAACCACTGAGCCACCCAGGAACCCCTGGAGAGTTATTTCTACTTAGAACCTGTAGTGATTTTTTGTTTTTTTTTTTTCATCTAATGACTCTTCAACTGCTAACCAAACCATTATAATTTGAGTCAGGATTAGATATTCTCCCACTACCTTCTTCCCTTCTTTTTTATACTTCCACAAGGACATCTAGGAGTGTAGAAGAGTTCCAGAGGGAGACCTAAGTCAGTGATTCCAGTAGGTATTATATTTAACCAGTGTAGCAGAAATCCTCCATTAAGATTTTAATGGCAGGTCTTCACATGCTTTTGTTAATTAAATTCCATCTTAATGTGTTTTTAGTTTAGTTTGTCTTTCTCTGCCTTGTTGGTGTTGTAGATTCTAGATCTTTTTTTTAATTCATTCATTCATTCATTCATTCATTCATGAGAGACACAGAGAGAGGGGCAGAGACATAGGCAGAGGGAGAAACAGGCTCCCTGCAGGGAGCCTGATGTGGGACTGGATCCCAGGATCCCGGGATCATGCCCTGGGCCAAAGGCAGATGCTCAACAACTGAGCCACCCAGGTGCCCAACTCTAGATCATTTAAAAAAGAGACCTTGATCTTTCATCTGTTAGTGAGGGACTAGTAATTCTAAAGACTTATACATGAATGCTCTCAGAAATTTTTTCTTGCTGTAAAAACAAGTCTTTCCTAATTGGGATATTATCTACTTTGACTTTATAGCCCTGCTCTATACCAGTATTATAAAAGGAATGTATTCTATGTTAATGTGTTGGGGAAATGATACAAGTTAAAGAGTTGAATCTTTTGTTCTTTTTTACCTTTTGAGGTAAGAAATGCCTATTTAAAAGTGAAAACTTGAAAATAAATAAATAAATAAATAAATAAATAAATAAATAAATAAAAATGAAAATGAAAACTTGGCCCTTGTCAAGAATTTTGTCTCCCTGATAGGAATTTTCAAAATATTTTAGTCAAATACTTTCTCACAGTACCTTATCAGTGTTCAAGACCATACTAGTCATTTTCTTTTCTTTCTTCAGTCTCAGACTTGATTTAGATTCCTCATCCTGCCCAGGACTTACCATACTGCCATACCCAGTTATAAATGAACTGGGGTTAGGAATTGATATGTAATTATGTTGTAGATACAATGGAAATATTGCTTCATGGTTGTTTTTTTCTTCTTTTTCAGTGTTCCATTGGCAGGCTACAATAATGGGGCCAGTAAGTATTCAGATTGATTTCAGAGTAAGTGTTTATGTAATTCACTCATTTTAATCCCACTTTTCTTGTTATCAACAGAATGACAGTCCCTATCAGGGTGGAGTATTTTTCTTGACAATTCATTTCCCAACAGATTACCCCTTCAAGCCACCTAAGGTAATTGGGATATGGCATTTGTTTTTATGTGCTTTCTATGACATTAATAAATCAGTTTACAAAAAGTTTTCCTATTCCCTATAGGTTGCGTTTACAACAAGAATTTATCATCCAAATATTAACAGTAATGGCAGCATTTGTCTTGATATTCTCCGGTCACAGTGGTCTCCAGCACTAACTATTTCAAAAGGTAATAGAATGGGTATCTGATATTAAGATAAAGCAGCAGTGTTTTTGTCTTATATTTTTTACTTGTTTATTTTTAAAGATGCATATATTTGAGAGAGGGAGCATGCACATGCAAGCAAGGGGAAAAGCAGAGGGGGGAGAGAGGGAATCTCAAGCAGATTCTGCACTGAGCATGGAGCCCCCAACATGTAGGGCTCCATCTCACAACCCTGAGATCATGACCTGAGGCAAAATCAACAGTCTGATAATCAACCAACTGAGCCACCCAGGTGTCCCTGGTTTTTGTTTTTTTGTTTTTGTTGTCTATTTATTTTTTGAAATGATTATTCATATTCCTTTCAAGAAGAGGTAGTAAGTTCCCGTTATTTTTTAGTACACCTTGAGACCATTGGAGGAAATTGGATTTTCAGGCATAGGTATTCTTTGATGTCTTGACAGCTCTGTCCATTATGCTGTTCAAGCGTAAGTTGGAAAATGGCCAGTTGGTATGAATTTCTTCTAGAGCAAAGTTAAAGTAGAGGAAATTAATGTATCTTCCAACCTTGAGATCTGGGAATGGAAAGGATAGATACTGTTCCAGAAGAGGACATAGCAGTTCTTTTGAAGGAATGCTTGTGGTATAAATACAGACTTTAGGTCCTTGAAGAACAAAGTATAGGTGAATTCATATTCAAACTCTTTAAGGTTATACCAGCTCTTGTCTTGAGGTTTCTATCAGAAACAGATTGATTCTCTAAGATGACCAGTTTAATAAAAATTCTATTTGATGATCTTAATATTTTCAGTATATAGTCCTGTGTGTGTTTGAAAATGTGTTTTAAAAATTAGTTACTGGGATCCCTGGGTGGCTCAGCGGTTTAGCGCCTGCCTTCGGCCTAGGGCATGATCCTGGGTCCTGGGATCAAGTCCCACGTCAGGCTCCTGCATGGGGCCTGCTTCTCCCTCTACTTGTGTGTCTGCCTCTCTCTCTCCCTCTGTGTCTCTCATGAATAAATACATAAAATATTTTTAAAAAAATAAAAATTAGTTACTAATTTTGCAATGAAATTCCAGTAATTCTAAATAAAGCCTAATTACATGAGTCGGTTGGGGATTTTTTTTTTTAATCCGCGAACTAAGTAGCTAACATTTTCTTTTTTTTTTTAAGATTTTTTTATTCATTTACCAGAGGGAGAGAGCATATAAGCAGGGGGCAGAGGCACTGAGCCAGCCAGGCACTCCAACAAACAGTATGTTGATTTGAAATTGTACTGCCCCTCAACATCATATCCAAATGAAATCACAAGTGGATTAAGAGCTGTCCAAGTAAAAATATAATAATGAAAAAAAGGCTGTACAAATACAAATAAAGAAAAAGAAAGGCTGCAAATGAGATAACGGGCTAATAAGTTTGAAATAGGAAGAACATATATAAAAATCAGTAAGAGAAAAGATCCCAACAGATGAATAGACAGAAAGGAGCAAAATAATGAAGGAAATGAAAATTAAGTTCCCTTCTTTCACCTTTTTAATTTAACAAAAACCTTAGAAAAGGAAAGCCAGGGCAGCCCCGGTGGCACAGTGGTTTAGCGCCGCCTGCAGCCCAGGGCGTGATCCTGGAGACCCTGGATCGAGTCCCACATCAGGCTCCCTGCTTGGAGCCTGCTTCTCCCTCTGCCTGTGTCTCTGCTTCTCTCTCTTTGTCTCTATGAATAAATAAATAAAATCTTTAAAAAAAAAAAGAAAGAAAAGAAAAAGAAAGCCAAATGCTGGTGAAGTATATTGAAATGGGTACTTACGTATTACAGATAAAGTATAGATCTGTATAGCCCAGTCTGTCAGTATGTATTAAAAGATAAGAGATTGGGCAGCCCTGTTGGCTCAGCAGGTTTAGCGCCGCCTCCAACCCCAGGGCGTGATCCCGGAGACCCGGGATCGAGTCCCACGTCGGGCTCCCTGCATGGAGCCTGCTTCTCCCTCTGCCTGTGTCTCTGCCTCTCTCTCTGTGTCTCTATGAATAAATAAATAAAATGTTTAAAAAAAAAAAAAGATGAGATTTAATCATTACTTCCCTTTGACCCAGTAATCCTAGTTTCATTTGTTTATACTAAAAAGACAGCCTCAAATGCTGAAAAAAAGCTTTATGCTGAAATATATTTGTGACAGTATTGTTTTTGAAAATTAGAAATTACAGGAATAGTGTGTATGTGCGTTGAGGAGTGAGAAGGTCTAGTAGCTAAAATTGTTACCATAACTTTTTTTTCCTTCCTCCTTTTCTGTGCCTAGTGTTGATTTTTTAGTTACTCTAAATCATAAGGGCTATTAGTTTGACTTATGCTCCCTCTACCTTAAAAATAATTGCAGTTCCATTTTGTTGAATTTGATTATATCAGTGTATCTAAGTTTAATGTTTTAATGATTCCCTTTTGTAAATTGAATGTGTGGGCAAGCAGTTCTGTGAAAGGCCTAAATCCTATATGTGATAATAATTATTCCTTTTTCGAGGGCAGTAGCTTTGACCTGAAATTCTTTCCACTTTGAGAGTTTATGTTAGGGATCTAAATATACAGAAAGCTTAAAGGAAGCAATTAAGTGTGCCATAAAGCCACTTGATTACATGTTTTTAGAATTAGAAGTGACAGTGGGTTATGACACTAATGAAAATGAGTGTATAGTAATAAAAAATGTATATGAAGGTAAAAATTTAATCACTTCAGTGAAGAATCTCTCTAGGTTATAGAAATAGGAGTAATTCTCTTTGTATAGAAGGAAGGTATAGTACATTAATAAGCCAAAATAAATTTTTTATGAATTAAATTCCCCCAGTAGCACAATAAAATCTTTTAACCAGGTCCAGATACCACCCCACCTTTCTTTCCTGGAAAGAAAGAATAGTTATTTCTTTAAGAAAAAAAAATAATTTAAGGTTTTCTTATTGGAATAATTAGAATAGTAAGAGAATTTGTAATGCAAATTTGTACCAAATTTGCTAATTTGGTAGCATGTCTAATTTTAGGTGAAGATTCAGTTGAACTCTTGCCAATTTGATGGACTGGACAAGTTTCTTTCTATAGTCAATAATTTCATGAACATTCAAAAATCTGTAACTTCCTGTTGTCATTTCCAGGAAATACATGAAATCTTTCCTTATTGCTGTTAGAATGTTCTGTGCTTGAAGAGGGCATCAGGTGATACACCTGACAATGGGAAGAGAAGATGTTTTGGGAATGCCATCTGCCAGAATTGTGGGCAACAGGAATGAAGAGTCAGAAAGCATCTTTCCTGGTGTTTTTTATTTTCCATATACTCTTAAGGCAAGGAAAATAGCTTTTTTGTTAACAAACTGAATGATAAAGGGCATATGAACTTTTATTTCACCCACAGAAGCAAGCCCTTGATCTCTATAGAATAGGTTTGATAGGAAAATGAATAAATTCTTTTCCTGGTGAATTTGATGTTTTGGAGGTAAAGTGGGCTCAGACTCATTGCCTCCTGCTGCAGAATATTAGAGAGAAATAAGATAGCTAAGTTCTGTTACATCATAATAGAAGAATTGGAATTTATTTCAGTATGTCAGAGGCCCCTGGATTTAATGTAATGATGAGTGGCCTTGGCCTTCTCTTTGCATTCAATAAGGAATATATAAGTTTATAACAAATGTGAACAGAGGCAATTATACTATTGAGATTTGTCTGCTGTGTTCCAGGTTGTCCCTGAGGAAATGGCTTAGTTGAGATTCTAAAGTGTCACAGAAAAGAATTTGAGACCTTGGTTTGTTGTATCCTGCATAATAAGTGTGGCCAGCCTCAAATGAGGGCAAATACTGGCCTTTATATTCTTAGACTGAATTGTTTTCAACTAAAAATGAAATAAATATATTGTATCTGAATGTAATACCTGTCATTGAGAAAACATTGATTGTTGGATTTCATGGTTGTCATTTCTAGGAGCATTCAGTAGTGTGGTTGTCTTTGGGAATTTGAAAACCATTTATCTCTAAACGTGGGTTTCTAAAAACTGAATTTTATGGTCTATGAAAAGAATTGTTAGTCTAGGATTTAAAAGACCTGAATTCTAATTCCACTCTAATTACTCACTAACCAGGGAACATTGGGCAAGTCACTTCATCAGCCTGGGTGAGTGTTCTTAGGGGTTCAAGAGAAATTTTAAATGAATTTTTGTTTATTCTAATTATAAATTTAGGCAGCACTCACAAACCTACTAGGCACTACAATATGAATAAATTCTTAGAATTTTCCCATGTATTGGCATCTCATGTTTCTTTCAACCCTTTGCTTATAACCTTTACTAATTTATACCTTTTTTTTTTTTTCATTACAGTACTCTTGTCCATCTGTTCTCTGTTGTGTGATCCCAATCCAGATGATCCTTTAGTGCCTGAGATTGCTCGGATCTACAAAACAGATAGAGAAAAGTAAGTATGGCCAGAAAGGTACCTGTGATGATACGGAGATGTTTTTGTGTCTCAAGTTTTAACTCAGGGGTGGGGTGAGTGTGGGTCAGATATTTAAAATGAAGTTGTAACACGCTCAGCCGGGGAAAGAAAGAAAGAAGAGTGTTTACATCGAGTATCATTATAAGTTAAGGATGCTGATCTTTTTTTTTTTTAAGATTTTATATATTCATTCATGAGAGACACAGAGAGAGAGAGAGAGAGAAGCAGAGACGCAGAGACACAGGCAGAGGGAGAAGCAGGCTCCGTGCAGGGAGCCCGATGCAGGACTTGATCCCGGGACTCCAGGATCATACCCTGGGCTGAAGGCAGGTGCTAAACCACTGAGCCACCCAGAGATCCCCTGATCTTATTTCTAATTGTTTCAAGTGACTCCCACTGTTGAGAAAAACTTCTCTATAGTGTATTTTCTAAGTTGTCTTCAGCTTGACATTTGACATTATTAAAGCATTTTGCATCAAGAGTCCATCTGTCTTTGGTAGGTATTTGTAAATTAATGGGAAAAGGGAATTGATTTTCTATCATTTGGCATAATCTAAAAAGAAAGGGAGTAAATACAACAAGATATGAAAGCCCCAAATTTCCTTTAAAAATAAATCTTAATGTAGAATCTATATACTTTAGAGTTGTACTATGAATTTTTTTTTTTAAGAATTTATTTATTTATTCATGAGAGACACAGAGAGATAGGCAGACATAGGCAGACGGAGAAGCAGCCTCCCCTCAGGGAGCCTGATGTGGGACTTGATCCCTGAACCCCAGGATCACACCCCGAGCCGAAAGCAGAGCTCAACCGCTGAGCCATTCAGGTGTCCCTATACTATGAATTATTGAAGAGTGGTCAGGATATCAAAAAAAATAATAATTGAAAGTGTTCTGATTTTTTTATTTTGTGTTTTATTCAGTAAAACTATAGGAGGAAATAGGTGGGAGAAAGTAGATAATTTTCTAAAATTAAAATATAAACGACTAAGAATTATTTGAATTCTGTTAGAGAGGCTTATAGATAGTATATTTTTATTTTTTATTATTTTTACTTTTTTAAGTTCTTATTTTTGTAAGTAATTTCTACACCCAACATGGGGCTTGAACTCACGACCCTGATATCAAGAGTCACCTGCTCTGCCAACTGAGTCAGCCGGATGCCCTACACTAGTAAATTTTTGATGAGAGAACCATTTTGTCCAATATCTAGGTGAGCATGAATGCCTCCCTAAAGGCATTTCCCAGTCATTATAGTGGTAAAGTTCACTAAAATTTTCTGCATCCCTTATTTTTATTTTATTTTTTTAAGTTTGTTTATTTATTTATTTATTTATTTATTTATTTATTTTTATTTACGATAGTCACACAGAGAGAGAGAGAGGGGGGCAGAGACACAGGCAGAGGGAGAAGCAGGCTCCATGCACCGGGAGCCCGACGTGGGATTCGATCCCGGGTCTCCAGGATCGGCCCTGAGCCAAAGGCAGGCGCTAAACTGCTGCGCCACCCAAGGATCCCCCCTTTTTTTTTTTTTTTTTTAAGATTTTATTTATTTATTCACTAGAGACACACAGAGAGAGGCAGAGGGAGAAGCAGGCTCCCTGCAGGGATCCCAGTGTGGGACTCAGTCCCAGAACTCCGGGAACACGCCCTGAGCCAAAGGCAGATTCTCAACCTCTAAGCCACCCAGGCATCCCTCTGCATCCCTTTTTAAACAGAGAATTATAAAATCTTTTGCTCTGCTTATTTTATTACTAGAATGTTATTCTGAAACAATAAACCCATTCATTAAGCAACTAAATTGTTAAGTTCTTCCAGGACTAATTTTATTGATACAAAGGAAAGTATTATATCATTTTAATCAAGAACCACATAATGTAGAATTACATAGTTTTAAGAACTCCAAAGAGATGAATCAGTGACTGAAGATCTTTCTTAGAAATAGGTCAATCAAATATAGAATAAATGCTAAGATTTCATCCGAATCCTCCACTAGGTAGTATTTATGGGACATTGTTTCAGGTTTTACAGCCTTTTCCCACCATCACTGAATAAATGCTCTTTAGAAATTTAGAATATGTGCTACTGAAGCGAGCATGTCATTAGAAATTTAGAAAGAGGAGTGCCTGGGTGGCCCAGTAGTTAAGCGTCTCACTCTTGATTTTGGCTCGGGTCATGGTCTCAGGGTTGTGTGATCAAGCCCTGCTTCAGACTCCACCCTCAGTGCAAAGTCTGCTTGTCCCTCTCCCTCTGCTCCTTCCCCTGAGAATGTTCTCTCTCTCTCTCTCTCTCTCTCTCTCAAATAAGTAAATGAATGAATAAACAAAAAGGATTTGCTAGAATAGTACTAGTTATTTCCCTCAAGTTACTAGATGGGATAATGAATGAAATCTGTTGCTGTCTGTCTGACTGACTCCTCACCTGTGTTAAGCCAAGCTTCTCTTTGTGTGTACAGGTACAACAGAATAGCTCGGGAATGGACTCAGAAGTATGCGATGTAATTAAAGAAATTATTGGATAACCTCTACAAATAAAGATAGGGGAACTCTGAAAGAGAAAGTCCTTTTGATTTCCATTTGACTGCTTTCTATGAGCCCACGCCTCATCTTCCCCTGTGCACATGTTTACCTGATACAGCAGTGCTGCGTGTTGTACATACTGGGAACAACAAACTAGAAATACTGTACTTCTGTACCAACATTGCCTCCTAGCAGAGAAGTGTGTGTGTGACAAGCCAGTTCTCCAAGCATAACCTAGGTGTGAGACTAAAAGTTTTCCTTATTGACTTAAATTTGGATAATGGCAAGGTGAGGGGTGGTAGGTATGGTGTATGCTTGGATGGGGAAGAAAAGCTCCACTGACCTGTAGGAGATTGTTTTTAAGTGGAATTCTTTTAAACTCAGAACAGTTACGAAAAGCAAGGTGAAGAACATGAAGCTGTTTCTGTATTCATTTTATTCCGAAGAACCTACGTCTTAGGTGAAAGTTATGACCAACCAGATTAAACTCTACCCACATCCTGTATTTTAAGGTCTAAGTTTAACTGGTCAACATTTAAAATGGATTGGAGCTATTAGTACATAAAGTATGATGGGCTTTGGTCCCACATCTTTTGCATCTACCCACCCTTCAACCTTTGTCCTTCAGCCCCCTTCTCTCTTCCACATTCTTTGGTTTGTATGTGGTTTCTCAGTTAATATATAGCTAATAGCTCTTATTTTTCTTATGTTTTTAACTGCTTAGGTCTATCTGGATGTAAGGGTGAAAATTCATTTGATGGAAATACTTGTGTATATTTAAAGACCCAATTGCTCCTCTGGAGCTTGTACGTTCAAGAATGATTAATCTGTGTAATAAACTGATTACTACAGTCATTACATATAATTTCGTGTGAATAGGCTTTTTGATTTTTAGAACTTTGTCTAGCAGAGATTAGTGGTGGGTTTTCCCCACCCCTAATGTTTTAATGAAAATGTTTTCATTTTTCCTGGTTGCATTTCAAAATCATGAAACAATTCCAGTTTACATAGTCAAAAGGATATCTTGAAAGTAATTTTACTGAACAAGATAAGGGCATAAGCTGAAAAGCAGTTCCATGAAACTTACGTGTGCAGTATTCCAGGAACATGACTGTTAAACTAAATAAGAAATCTGCTTTATTAATGAAACTAAGCTGCATTTCACCAAAACCTTGTGACATTCCCTTGGTACATAGGACATAAAACAAAGGCATTGCTATTTGGTAAGTTAAGCTTCTGTGATTGTGATTGTAAAAG